>NW_022631035.1:3998581-4598581 GCF_010015895.1 Lontra canadensis | reverse complement strand
GTTCAAAAAGATGGTTAAAGTATGCAGTTGTTAGGGGCGCCTGGGTGGCTCAGTGGGTTAAGCCTCTTCTTTAGGCTCAGGTCATGATCTCAGGGTCCTGGGGTGGGGCCCTGGGTCAGGCTCCCTGCTCAGCAGGGAGTCCCCCCCCCCGCCACCCTCCGTCTCTGCCTGCTTGTGATCTCTGTCTGTCAAATAAATAAATAAAATCTTTAAAAAAATATATGCACTTTCTAGACCTGCATTTCCCATTGTAGATCTCTACCACATTGAACAGCATGAAAACAGACGTTAAAGTAGTCCTAAGCAAATACACCGAACTAACTCTTCGGTCCCCAGATCCAGAGAACTGAGAATCACAGGAAGTGGTGTGGCAGCCTCAGTGCGGTGGGCAACCTCCCCGGGTGGCAATTGTCATCTGCAGTCCACTCTTCAAGCCACTCTGAGCTCACTCCTTCCCCCGGGACGTTAGCTCCCTGCTGGCCATTGTCGCCCTTAGCCCAACCTTCACTCAGGTCTGTTGACACAGTCTTGTTTTGGCTGATACTGTTTCTTTTCTCCGTTCCATTGTTGCTTTTTTAGATCCCAGCTGGAGAATGTGTGGGGCAGAGCAGCACTGTAGGATGTAGCGAAGCAGGTGGAGAGAACGTTTTATTTACAGGGCGGATTAAGTTCATCCCTTCAGCGTCTGAATCCTTAACCTTGGTCCCACTGTATCTGTCTGCTGGCGTTACCGACAAGAGGTGTCTGGGTTGAGTAAGTGTTTCAGAATCTTGGGGCAATTAAAATCGCATTAAAGCACTCTTGCATTGTTTTCTTTCTTACAGAAAAGTCTCTGAAGTTATGTGTCACCAAGGAGATGCTGCTCCTTAGTATTACGACTGCCTATACAGGTAACGGGGTCCTATACAGGTCTCACAGTGGTCTGGGTTTTCTGTGGCTGTGTCATGACCATGGGGACTGAAAACAACCACCACATGATTCTTTCTCACAGCTCTCCGCACTGATGGGGCTCAGCTAAATGATTCTTCTGATGGTCTTAATTGAGGTCTCTTCTGGGTGCTGGTAGAGGCAGCTGGGGCCACAGCTTCTGGGTAGTTTCCTTTGCATGTCTGAAGGGGTCAAATTCAAGCCTGGGTCTTTGTTCACGGTAGTCTCCGTGGCTGCGTGGCCCCCTCCCAAGTGATCCCTTCCTTCTGATCCAGCAGGAAGGCCAGATTGCTTAGGGGCTCCAAAAAGAGCAAAAGGAGAACCAACCAGACTTTCCGAAGGCTTGAGCCCAGTGTCACATGGACTGCATTTCACTGGTGAAAGCATGTCACAGGGCCAGCCCAAATTCAGCATGGGAGGGTTCTACCAAAGTGTTGACCCCAGGAGGCATGGTTCATTGCAACCAGTGATTTTTTTTTTTTTTTTTTAATTTGACGGAGAGAGAGATCACAAGTAGGCAGAGAGAGAGGAAGGGAAGTGGGCTCCCTGCTGAGCGGAGAGCCTGATGCGGGGCTCGATCCCAGGACCCTGAGATCATGACCTGAGCCAAAGGCAGAGGCTTTAACCCACTGAGCCACCTAGGCGCCCCACAACCAGTGATTTTAGGGTAAAATGGAGCTCTGCAGAAAATAACTGAGTAAATCCTTCTAACTCTGTATGGATTCATATACTTTCTAATGAAATGGAATGAGCTCTGTGGTTTCCTGGCGGCTCCGGAGCACTCTCAGATCTTCAGAATGATAAGGAAATCGGTTTCCTTTTAAAAAGTGCTGTTATGTCGAGGTGCCTGGCTGGCTCAGTCGGTGAAGCATCTGCCTTCAGTTTAGGTCCTGGGATCAAGGGATCTAGGGTTCTGTGCTCCGGAGGGAGTCTGCTTCTCCCTCTGCCCCTCCCCCATTCACACTTGTGTGCGTGTGCACTCTCTCTCTCTGAAATAAAATCTTTAAAAAAAAAAAGTGCTGTTGTGTTAAAAAAAAAAAAAGTTATAATGGGCCAATGTTACTTTTGCCTTTATTTACCTTACAGGTATAAACATCTTTTTTTGAGAAATAGAATGAATGGCAGACATCTTTAAAATTCACTTAAGTTTTGGTAGCATTAAGGAATGAGGTCTTCTACTGATTGACCTTAATTTTTTTAGCCCTAATTTTTAAAACTTCCTTTTCTGGGAAAAAGAGTTGAATGAAAACATTTTGCCCTTAAGCAGAGGTGGATAGCATGCATTGGTTTTCCAAACCTATTTCCCGTTAACCTTGGAGAGTAACTAATAAGGACACAAGTGCTTTAAAAATCGTGATTACAGACTTGCATGTGTACCGTCCTCTGTCCATCCCATATCCACACAGGATCATTTTGTTTGTTTGTAAGATTAATTTATCTGAGAGAGAGAGAGCCTGCGTATGCGTGTGTATGCACAGGAACACAGGCAAGGGGGAGGGGCGGAGGGAGAGAGAATCCACACGGAGCACCGAGCCCGTCCTGGGGCTTGATCCCACAGCCCTGAGACCATGACCTGACCTGAAATCAGGAGTCAGATGCTCAACAGACGGAGCCACCCAGGTGCCCCAAAGGACAGTTTCTCTCTCTCTCTCTCTCTCTCTCTCTTTTAAAAGATTTTATTTATTTGACAGAGGGAGACACAGTAAGAGAGGGAACAGAAGCAGGGGGAGTGGGAGAGGGAGAAGCAGGCTTCCCACGGATCAGGGAGCCCAATGCGGGGCTGGATCCCAGGACCCTGGGATCATGACCTGAGCCCAAGGCAGATGCTTAATGACTGAGCCACCCAGGCACTCCCAAAGGACAGTTTCTAACAGAAGGTGTAAAGGGTTTGCTTATTTGAGTTGTGTATTCTTACCTGAAACACATGGCAGCTGCCATCTTGTGGCTAATTCCATTTCATCAGCCACGTAGCATTAAGACCACTCTGCTTGGGGGTAGTAACGCATCAGCCTGAATGAATTTTACTGTGTACGTGTATGTGGCTCAAATACCACCAGCCATGAAGAAAAACCAGGAATGGAGATTGTGAATGTGTAATTGAATCCGCTTTTTCCCTAAAGGTCTGGAATTAACTTTCTTCTCTGGTGTCTATGGAACGTGTATTGGTGCTGTAAATAAATTTGGAACAGAAGAGAAAAGCCTCATTGGACTTTCTGGCATTTTCATTGGCATTGGAGAAATCTTAGGTTGGTCTGAAAAAACGTTCCTGTGTGAAATCAGTTCATTGTTGTTATCATAGGTATTGTAAGTGTACTTCACTTCTCTGTCCTTGAATTTTAATTTCCTTGCTTATTTTTACCCAGACAGGTGTGTCTTTGGTTTTTTTTTTTTTTAATTATCATTGTTCTAAGACAGCTATGAGATGTTTGCCATCTAATTCCCTGTCAAAACCGTAAATAGGAAAGCTTGTAGTCTCTTCCAGCTTTTTCTCTTAAAATTCTTAGCGAAAGTGTCTTCTGAATCTTGGATGCAAGCTGGATGCCCCGTGCCCCGTGTAAGTCCTGGGTCCGCAGGCTACCTTCTGTCTGATGTGGTTGCAAGTTTGGAGGTTCCCGTGGGCCCCCAGGAAAATGTATACATGCTACTAAAGTTTATGAAGGACGCAGGTGATCGGGCAGGTGAAGCAGCACACAGGGCAGAGACCAGAAGGGTCCCGAGCGCAGGAACCTCTGTCCCGTATGGTACCCTCCCAGTATGTGGACGTGTTCCCCAGCCAACCAGGGGAGCTCTCCCAAACCTATCGTTTAGGGGTTTGTGCAGACATTTCATTACAGAGGAAGGGTTGATGAGATCAACTAATGACAGTTGAACTCTATCTCCAACCCCTCTCCCCTACCCCAGGCCTGGGGGTCGGGGCTGAAGGTTCCAATCCTCTAAGCATGTCTTGGTCCTTCTGGCAACCAGCCCCCGTCCTGAAGCTAGCTGCACCACCCCACAACCCCTCAGGGATCACCTCATTTGTATAAACTCTGGTGTGGTCAGAAGGGAGTAACGGAGAACAATGAGGAGACATACCTGGCCCTGAGGACATTCCCCGGGTTCTAGGAGCAGCTCTGTGCCAAGAAGTGGGGAGGAGGACGGACGGGGAAAAAGACCAATGTTTTTTTTTCTGTAGCACAATAGGTATTCCTCTTTTTTTTTTTAAATGTTTTTTATTCAAATTCTAGTTGATGTACAATGTAATACTAGTTTCAGGTGTACAATGTAGTGACTGAACACTTCCATACCTCTCCCGGGGCCCGGCACACCTGCGGGTATCCCTCGGTCAGCAAAGCGGGTTCCATGCCTGGAGTGGTGTGTTGGATATTATCCTGTAGGAGGAACTTTCCAGTTTGTCAGATACTTACTATGCATCCATTGTATGAACAAGAGACTCCCTACCCACCTGGAGCTTATGGCTGAGGGGGAAGACAGACGCTAAAAACCCGTAGGACCCTTGGAACAGCCGGTGGTGATCAGCACGCCCGGGAGAGCAGAATTCTGTGGTTTCTGTTCCTTCCTGTACTGCGCACACCTCGATCCATACCGGGTGTTTATATGTATCTGAACATGTGGAATGCAATTAGGGTAATTGTCTTAATGTTTTTGCTCATTCTCATATCTGTGACAGTTCTGGGTTTTTAAATTTCTTTGTACAGCTTTATTGAACTACAACTCACGTGCCATGTATGTCACCCACTTAATGTGTATGGGTCAGTGTTTTTTAGTTACACCCACAGGGCTGTGTCATCCCTGCAGTCTAATTTTAGAAAACGTTTCTTGCCCTTCCCCAGACAACTGCTAATGTCCTTTCTCTATGGATTTGCTTATTCTGGACTTTTCATATGAATGGAGTCACAGGATACATGGTCTCTTAGCTCTGGCTTCTTTCATTTGGCATAATGTTTCTAAGGTTCCTCCATGTTCTAGCACATACCAGCAGCATCTTTTCTTATGACTAGATAATATTTAATTGTACGGATCTATCCCATTTTACCTAGCCATTTGTCATTCCCTGGATATTTGGATTGTTTCCACTTTTCGGCCAGTGTAATTAATGCTGCTGTGAACACGTATGTACGGTTGCTGTGCAGATTTGTATTCATTTCCCTTGGGTTCTGGAACTAGCACCGGAATTGTTGGGTCATATGGCACCTCCACGGGTGACTGCTTTCTCTCTTCATGATGGGTCGTGCTTTCCTGCTGCTTTGCCTGGTCACACTGGAGATGCCAGACGTTGTGAACTCTGCCTGGTGGGGTGCTGGATATTTTTGTATTCTTAAAAATATTCTTTTTTTTTTTTTTAAGATTTTATTTATTTATTTATTTGGCAGAGAGAGAGAGAGAGAGAGAGAGGGAGAGAGCACAAGTAGGCAGAGCAGCAGGCAGAGAGAGGGAGAAGCAGGCTCTCTGCTGAGCAGGGAGCCTGATGCGGGGCTTGATCCCTGGGATTGTGACCTGAGCTGAAAGCAGACGCTTAATCAACTGAGCCACCCAGGTGGCCCTAAATACTCTTGAGCTTTGTTCTTGGCTGTGGTTCACTTACTTGGAAACAGTAGGACTCTTTCGGGGCTTTTGAGGTTTGTTGGACAGAACCAAAGCAGTGCTCAGACGAGGGCTAATTATTCCTCACTCTTGAGGGAAGACCCTTCTGTGCACACCCAGTGCCTGTGAGTCGTAAGATGTCCTGTCTGGCTTGAGGGACAAGGCCCCCAGCCCAGGGCAGGGTCTTATTACATCTAATATAGCTAACCCTTCTAGACAGTTCTTTTGCAGCTCTCTGCTAATTTACTCACAGTCTGTGCTGATCAGCACTTAGGGAAGACTCAGAGGAACCCTCTGTAGATCTTTGGAATTGTCTCTCTGTGCAGCTTTCCTTTCTCATAGCCTGTTCTGGAACTTTGTAGCCACCTAGGTATCCCTCCACTCAGGGAGGGCTGTGGGCTCCACCTACACCCCCCCACGCCCCCCACCCCTGCAGCCCAGCCTAAGCTTCTCTCTAGACCAGCACCTGGGCAGTAGCGGGGCTGCCCTCCTTCGCTTCCTGTCGTAGAGATCACTGCCCTTTGTCATCTGATGTCTCGTGTCTTCAAAATTATTGCATCATATTTGTTGTACATTTTTTTTCAGGCAGGGGCTGAATCCACTCCCTGTTACCACACTGACCTTGAAATTTCTTCTGTTTCAATGGTTATTTTTTATTTTTAATATTTGTGCTTGCTTTCCCCTTGATTAAATTAGTTGTCGGTTGCTCTGTTTTCTTTATTTTTTTCAAAGAACCAAAATTTTGATTTATTAATCTGGCCTTGTGTTTTCCTGTTTCTCTACTTCATTGGTTCTGTAGGTGGAAGCCTCTTTGGTCTGCTGAGCAAGAATAATCGTTTTGGTAGAAATCCAGTTGTGTTGTTGGGCATCCTGGTGCATTTTATAGCTTTTTATTTGATATTTCTCAACATGCCTGGGGATGCCCCTATTGCTCCCGTTGAAGGGACCGATAGCAGCGCTTACATCAAATCCAGGTATAGTGACTGTCATTTTTCTAGTAATTTAAGGAAGGATGGGAGGTAACGGTGGCTAGATGTTCAGAATGGAGCAGTTAATCATTTTCTGAAATTCTGTTTTCTTTATAAGGTCCTCTGGCAAACGTTGATTATTTTAAATAGGAGCTCATGGAGAATCCCAAGTTATTTTTGTAATTGTTGGTTTTAACCTTTCGGCCCACTAAATGCTTTTTTTGATCTGTGAAAGGACATACGAGTATCCGATGTGATCCTGTAGCTGCTCTCTGAGCAGCGAAGAACGGTGGGGGAGGGGTAGGCCGTCCCGTTCATTCACAGCTGGTTATGTCCGTTTGGAGGATCTTACTTCCCTGCACTCAACTCAAATCCATTATAGATGGAGACATTAATGCCCAGACACACCATCCGGGGGGGGGCCCTGCCCAAACCCAGCGTTTGCTCCCAGATAGTTCATAGACCAGACTTGGCTTGGACTGTGCAGGTAAGTGCATTTGAGCATAAATTCTTACTTTGTAGCGTATTTCTTCCTATTTCATAGTGTTTAAGCCTTGAAAGTGAAATGCTCCTGTAGGGAAATTGCTCTGACGTTGGAAAGGGCTCTAACGCATACTGTTAAGAGTGCTCGTTCGAAATTCATTTTCCCATTTGTGCAGCAAAGAAGTCGCCATCTTCTGCAGCTTCCTGCTGGGCCTTGGGGACAGCTGCTTCAACACCCAGTTGCTTAGTATTTTGGGCTTCCTCTACTCCGAAGACAGCGCACCGGCCTTTGCTGTCTTCAAGTTTGTGCAGGTGAGCTCCCCTTCCGGCGGGGCTGACCTGGGCTCCTTTTTTTTTTTTTAAGTGCTTTAACATTGTTTTCTCAATGGTTCTGAAATGAGAGTTGGGGCATTCTTTAAAGTATTTCTGATTGGACTGAGGAAGCAGTGACGGGGCGTGATTTTCTCCCCTGGCTGGTGAAAGAGATTTGCTGTTCTGGTTTTAGTGCGCAGATTAGCGGCTTCCTGCCTTAGGTACCAGAGTCCCTTTGTCCTGTTCACAAGCGCATTTCTGACTGGGTGGGTACGTTATTTTATTACTCAGTCTCTCACAAAATACTATTTTATTTATTTATTTAAAGATTTTATTTGAGGGACATCTGGGTGGCTCAGTTAGTTAAACATCTGCCTTCGGCTCGGGTCATGATCCTGGGGTCCTGGGATCGAGTCCCACATCGGGCTCCTTGTTCAGTGGGGAGCCTGCTTCTCCCGCTCCCTCTGCCTGCCACTCCTCCTGCTTGTGCTCTCTGTGTGTGTGTGTCTGTCTCTCTGAGAAATAAATAAATAAAATCTTTAAAAAAAAAAAAAGATTTGATTTGAGACTGAGAGCAAGTGGGCACACATGAGTGTGGTTGGGGGCAGCGAGAGAAGCAGACTCCCTGCCAAGCAGGGAGCCCGATGCGGGGCTCGATCGCAGGCCCCCAGGATCATGACCTGAGCCGAAGGCAGATGCTCAACCAACAGAGCCACCCAGGTGCCCTCAAAATCCTATTTTGAATAACATTTCCGCTTGCCCGAGTTGCCGGCTCTCCGCTGGAGTGTACGGTGCGCGTTTGTGACCTGATGGCTAATGAAGTCCCGTCCGGGCAGCAGTGAGGGTGGTGGGGCTTGCTGGGGAGTAGTGGGGTCGCCCGAGTGCGTCTTCTGACCCGTTCTGTTTCCTCTCAGTCCATCTGCGCAGCCGTGGCGTTTTTCTACAGTAACTACCTTCTCCTTCACTGGCAACTCCTGGTCATGGTGATACTTGGATTCTTTGGGACCATTTCATTTTTCTCCGTGGAGTGGGCAGCCGCGGCCATCGTGGCCCGGGGCTCTGACTACCGGAGTATTTGACCCGGGGCACCTGTGAGGTGGGGCGCTGCGGCGGATGACACGCAGGACGTCGGCTCGGCTGAAGAAGCCACCTTCGGCATCTGCAGAGTGCTGGATGCTGTTCAGGAAGGAAACACAGAGAATCAAGACCGCTCAGTCGGCCAGGGTTGGCGTTCAAGTTTACAGACATTAGCTATTTAAAATAAGCAGAATAAGGGAAACTTGTTCTGTCAATTATAATCGTTCAGAAATGTTGTTTTTCAAGTCCTCTGTCTCAAGTTCCTTATGATCATGCTAGAGAGTGTAAATGTTTTCTTTGCCCTCCTGTTCTCCTCGAAACATGCTGCCCCCGTTCAGAACACTAGGCCGTATGTCAAGCGAAGATTCTTGCCGGGTGTGGGGTGTGTGCTGCTGTGTGATGATGGGGGGCACATATCAGCCCCCGTGTGTGTCTGGGAGTGATGTTTAAATAAACTGCGAGATGCCGAAGTGGAATCTTTGAAAAGATTTGCACTTTCTTCCTCCTTAAACGCTTTGTTTTGGTAAGTTTCCCTACCTTGTCATGCGTAGCAAGGAGTAACTAATTATTATAAAACAAGGTGAAAATTGTCCAGAGTTTTAAAAATGAATCTAACGTATAAATGAACAAAAACACATTTAAAACAATATATTTTTTTAAGATTTTATTTTTATTTCTTTGAGAGAGTGAGAGCGAGCATGAGCAGGGGCAGAGGGAGAGGGAAAAACAGACTCCCCTGCTGAGCGGGGAGCTCAATATGGGGCTCGATCCCATGACCTGGAGATCATGACCTGAGCCAAAGGCAGATGCTTACCCCACTAAGCCACCCAGGCGCCCCCAAAAACACATTTAAACAACAACAACAATACACATTGACTGGGGAAGGATTTTTGTTAGCATTTTCTTAGAAGATGCAATGCAAAAAAAGAAAGAAAGAAAAAGGGACATGTAAGCTGTTCTGCAGTGAAAGGCTTCCGTCTGTCCTAGGGCAGACATTATTCCTCACATCTTTCTGGGGCGTAACTGTCTGGGAGGATGTTTAAATGGACTCACTTTTCTCCCTAAGAGCTTGCTTACAGATTCTTTCTAATCGACATGTAATTCAGAAACCATGAAACTCACCATTTTAAAATGTACAATTTAATGTTTGTTTTTTAGTATATTCACAAAGTTGTACAGATAAGCAGCATGGTGGAATTCTAGAACATTCTCATCACCCCAGAAAGAAACCCCATACCTTTTAGCAGTCATTCCCTATTGTCTGGCCTTGTGCTGGCAAGCACTACTTTGCTTTCTGTCTCTGTGGATTTGCCTGTTTGGGCGTTTCTTATGGATGGGAAAGCTCACGTTTACCTGTGATATTTAACTGTACGAATGATGAGTTTTACAGCAAGGTAAATTCAGCCAAGAGGACAGATAATACTTTGTTTTCTATTGTTCTTTTTTTTTTTTTTAAACCTGCTAGAGGTTTGTAGATTTTTATAGTTGGCTTACAAATTTGAAGCAGTTCAGTGGAATGTGGTTTTCAGGCTTGATGGCACACGTCCTGCAAGGAGTAAGAAAGCTGTATGGTTAGCTCAGCTCCGTAGAGAAATGGCATTTGTGTGAAGCACGAAACCCTTTTTCCAGGTTGTGTGAAGTTCTGGTTTTCTTTCTCAGCGTTGCGATAAACCCAGTTGTTTATTGATCGTATATAAATAATTTTGTAAATGCGATTGCACAATGAATACAAGTGATTTTATTGTCTCTTTAAGCACACGACTGCTTACCTGGGTGTATTAGTTTTCTATCCTGGTATAATCATAGATTACCCCAAAACTTAGCCCCTTAAAACGACACACACTTACCATCTCACGGTTTCCATGGGTCAGGAATCGGCGAGGCTAGGCCAGGTTGTCGGCTCAGAGTCTGTCACAAGGCTGGGTTGGGCTCCACTGGGGAGAGACCCCCTGCTCCGCTCACTCTTGCAGTTGTTGGCAAAAGTCAGCTCCTTGCGAGCTGCTGGATAAGAGTCTTCGTTTCTCATGGCTGTGGGCTGAAGGTCACCCTCTCTGTTCCTTGTTACATGGAGCTGTCCTCGGGGCAGCTCACAACATGGAAACTGTCTGCATCAGAGAAAGCAAGTAAGAAAAGCCAGAGAATGTAGCAAGACAGAAGTCACAGTCTTTTGTAACTTAATCTCAAAAGTGACATCCCAGTACTTGTGCTGTATTCTCTTTGTTGGATGCAAGTCTGGTAGCCCTGGATGGGATATTCTACAAGAGGTGAGTTACCAGGAGTCAGCGAGCCTCTGAGCCATCTTATGAGGCTGCTTATCACACCAGGCTCACACTCTTTTGCATTTAAGCTTGCATGGGGAGCTGCGTTCCCACATCCCACCTCCTCCTGGGCTCTAGCTCCATTTGCTCATAAGAGATCCACAGAATGAGGCTGGCAGAGGTTAAGTAGCTTCTGGAAGTGACACAGAATACTTTCCTCCCAGAAAGCCACAGCATCTCATCCCAGTGGGAGGATTCCTGGTAACTCCTGTCAAGAAGGAACCGAAACAGGGTGTGGTACATAGTCAGGAAAACCACTTCCGGGCTGTGTCCCCCTGATACGTGCAATCATACTCACTTGGAGTTCTGTATTCACATTGTGTTTTCGGGGGTTTTGCTTTCACTTGGTTTTTTTAATGTCTATAAATAGCGTCGATTTTGGGGGGCTCCTTAGATGACGGGTAACGCTAAGCGCATCTTTTAATTTTTTTTCATACTTGAGTTAAAAAGGAAATGTGACAATGAAATAAAGAGTTTAGTTTTTATACTTGTCTCGTACACTGTCAGATAATTTTATCTTCACATCTGTGTGTAGTAAAAGTCTTAGCTTGGTTTCACATGGGGTGTGTGTGTGTGTGGATATGGGTGTGCTGATCTTTTATCAAAAATTTAATAAGGTATATATTGAAATTTGGTCGAGACCTTGAACAGCCTTGATTGAATCACAGATGTCTTCTCCACTAGTGTGAAGAGTTCCCCATCCCCTCCCTAGAGTTCTCCCATACCCAAAGGCTTGAAAACTGTTGGTGGGAATATGAAAATAGTGCGTGCAGCCTCTATGGATAACAGTAGGGCGGTTCCAGAAAAATCTAGAACTAGAATTACCATATGAACACCATATGAACACCATACATACCCATTTCTGGGTATGTACCCAACACCACTGAAAGCAGGTACTGGAACAGATACCTGTAGAACCCGTTGATAGCAGCATTATTTACAGTAGCCCAAAGGTGGCAACAACCCAGGTCTCCACAGACAGATGAACAAGTGAATGAAATTGGGCGGTCCATACCGTGGAGTATCGTTCAGCCGTGCAAAGTGCTGACCCCTGCAAAATGGATGAACCTTGAAAACATGACGCTGGGACATGCCTGTCACAAAAGAACAAATAAGCTACAATTCCACGTGCATCAAATACCCAACACAGCCCCATTCATGGAGACAGAAAGTAGAATAGTAGTCGCCAGGGCCTGGGTGGGTGGAGGAACACGGAAGTGTGTTTAACGGTGTTCAAAAGAAAACCACGGGCCCAAAATGGTGTCACTTCGACCAAGTCACCATTTCCAGACTTAATACCTTTGCTCCTTGACCTTGAATCGGTCAGTGAGGAGTTTTCTGGCCAGCATGGATGAGGTAATCTGTCCCATGGGCCTTCTCCAAACCGCGAAGGAAGATGAGAGAATACACGTATGGGGTCAAATCCCTTGCCCTTCCTGTAGGGAAAGGTGATCTTGCCTCAAAGAGTCTTTTCTTTTTTCCTTTTTCTAATAACTTTCTTTTCCTATGCTCCTTCCTATACAAATCTTTCGTTTTTGTTCAACTCCTCTACTTGCTAGGTGAGAAGCTGCCTGTTTCGTGCATCTCTTAATAAACCCAAGTAGGTCTTCAAATGTACTCAGATGAATTTTGTTTTTGTTTTCTAAAGATTTTATTTATCTGAGGGAGAGAGAGAGAGCGTGCACGAGTGTGCACTCAAGCAGGGGAGAGGGGTAGAGGAGAAGCAGACTCCCCACTGGATGGGGAGCCCCATGCAGGACTGATCCCAGGACTCTGAGATCATGACCTGAGCCAAAGGCAGACATCTGCATAACCAACTGAGCCACCCAGGTGCCCGAATTTTGTTTTTTGACCACACATAGTGTGTCCTCTGGGGAAGGTAAGAGCCCTGCGGGGGGAGCGTCATGATGGTTGTACCTCATAAATGTGCTTAATGCCACTAAACCGTACGCTTCAAAATGGCTCAGATACACATTTATGTGTGTTTCACTACAATTAAAAATAAAGTGGGGGGAGCATAAGTGATTGTGTTTCAAGGGATCCCAGGATCACCCCTAAGTTGGAAGATTTATTGGAAGGAATCATGGGATGTCGCTTATCAGTGTACCCATGGGTAAGGCTTATGACGGTGACCTGGGAAGGATGGATCACAGGGGCAAAGACCCAGGAAGAGTCTGGAGGAATCCAGAGGCACAGGCTTCCTTAAGTTCTCCTCCTGCTTGCAGCTGGAACACACGAGCATGGGGTTTGGGGTTTCCCAAACAGGCCAGGGTCAGTCACTCGCTGCTCACAAAATCCAAAGGCAGAGAGACGAGTGGGGGAGAAACGAGAAGGGAATCTATTTCGGTGAGGCCAGCAATGGGAAGACAGCGTCTCAAAGATTGTCTCCAAAGTGCTGAAAACACTTCTAGGTTTATATGAGGACAGCGTGGGACAAAGGTGGGTGGGTGAGCGCACGTGGGTGGTGAAGGTCAGGCTGGTCATTGTTTTGGGGTCAATCACGCGGGCTCTTGCTGGCTCAGAGCAGTCCTTATTGTTTGAGGAGGTATTTCCAGTCCCCCTGTGGGATGCTTTGCCTTCAGGATCTTTTGCCTGAGTTAGAGGAGATAAGCTGGAAAGGAGAACTTAATTAGAAATTACAGACTGAAGTCAGAAAGGAGGTAGTTGACATCCACCTTCACCCTGGGAGATCACACAGAGCGCTCCCTCTTCCCCCAGAATGGAAAAGGCAGCACACATGTACCATGTTCTTGCCCAGGAGAGCCCATCAGGGACACAGTCCCCAGGGTTTGCACTGGGCACAGGTCCTATGGGCTCTCTGCCTGGCGCAAGTGGGGATGCCAGACCCTGGAGTGAACCATGCATTTATGTAGCAGAAACCTTGTCATTTGCCCCAAAAGTCTGGGCTCACTGAGCCACGCTTAGCTTTTAACTGTTGGCCAGAAATGCTCTGAGAGCCTGCGTGCCTGCCAAGGACCCAGTCTGCAAGCCCCTTCCAAGGGTGGTGGTCTCAGGCCCACTGTGTTAATCCCGTCTTGTGCAAGCCCAAAGCCATTTTAAGAATAGTCTTATAAAAGGTAGGGATAGTTCTTCCTCATCACCAGTGATATGGAAAAGCCTACGAGGGAAAGGTCTTGAACTAGCCCTCCGTTAAATGTCAGACATTGCCTTTAGGGCCACAATCCTTGGAATCCTTGCTCTGCCCGGGGCGCCTGGGTGGCTCAGTTGGGTAAGCGTCTGCCTTCAGCTCAGGTCTTGATCTCCAGGTCCTGGGATGGAGCCCTGCATTATTAGGCTCCCTGCTTAACAGGGAGTCTGCTTCTCCCTCTCCCTCTGCAGCTTGTGCACTCTCTTAAATAAATAAAATTAAAAAAAAAAAAAAAGAACTGTTCTTGAGAACTATATGCCTGACTTTAGTAGGTAAAATCTCTAATTTCCCCTATTCTGAGACTTCCCAGGTATCGGGGGACTTTAGAATTGTCCTCAAGAATGATGATCTCTCCTAAACCTATTTCTAGGCATGCCTCATTTGAATAAATGTCAAAAATGGGATAGCAAGGATTTGAAGGGTTCTAGAAACTGTTACTGCTGTTCTTGAATCAAGTTTTATTATAAATTAAATCATTTAACTAGAATATCTGTATCTTTCCTTATTTCCTCAAATTGAGATGCTCATTTTGGTTTGTTTTTTTTTGACACCTTTTAAAAATTTTATTTTTTTTTAAGATTTTATTTATTTTAGAGAAATAGAGCACAAGCAGGGAGAGGGGCAGGAGAGGAAGCGAGAAAATCCCAAGCAGACTCTGCACTGAGTACAGAGTCCTACGCGGGCCTCGATCCCAGGACCCTGAGATCATGACCTGAGCCGAACTTGAGTCAGATGCTTAACCAGCTGAGCCACCCAAGTGCTCCAACACCTTTTTTTTTTTTTTTAAGTAAACTCTACACCCAATGTGGGGCTCAAAGTCATGACTCCGAGATCAAGAGTGGCATGCTCTACCAACCAAGCCAGCCAGAAGCCCCTTGAAACACTCATTTTGTAATTGAAAAAAATACTCTTTATAATATTGTAGTTTCGGAATGTTGGTAAGGTCTGGAGCCAAGGGCCAAGAAAGAATTCTTGAGACATCTTTAGTGCAAAAAAGCGATTTTATTAAAACACTGGGACAGGACAGGACCGGTGGGCAGAATGAGTGGGGCACCAGGGTTGTGATGAATGGCTGATTGTATAGTTGGGAGTTGGGGGCGAGGGGCTGCTGGGGGTCACCTCACACTTTGTTCTCAACTTGCCTTCTGCTCCCTCATCAATATAACCTAAGTGTCAACTTGGTTACTTTTGGTCCTCCAAGAAAAAGGAGGTCTTGGGAAAAGCGGATCAGATTCCAGCCATAGAATGGGACAGATGAACTACTGAAGAGAACTGGGTTTGAAAAGTTAATGTCTCATCAAACCATAACTATTTCGGCTTGTTTGGTTGGGTTCTTTTGATTTAGTTCCCAGCAACTAAAATATAGACAACTATTCTCTACAAGTCCTATTTCTGAAGAAGGGAACTGTCTGTATTTTCTTAAGAAATACGGAAACAATTTCCAAGAAATACTCTGACTTAAAATTTTGGGTGATTCCTCTTTTGCTTGTTTCTATAAAACCTTTTTACTTTTTGAGTTAAAAAATAGACTATTGTTATTAATTTTTAGATGGAAAAAAAATAGACTTCAATTTCTAGTGCAATTGGGGTTCGGAAAAAAACTTGAGAGGAAGGTACGGAGATTTCCCATACACCCTGACCCTACTCATGCTTAATGTCGGCCACCACTCCACTGATAAATTACCATTGTCCAGAGTCCATTGTTTACATTAGGGTTCCTCTTCGAGTACATTCTGCGGGTTTGGACAAACATACAGAGTAGTTTCACCACCCAAAAGACCCTCTGTGCCCCTCCTATTTATTCTTCCTTCTGACAACCTCTGATCTTTTTACTGTTTCCATAGTTCTGCCTTTTCCAGAATGTCATGTAGTTAGTTGGAAACACACAGTCTGGAGCCTTTTCATTACTGGCTCCTTTCACTTAGTGCTATGCATTTAAGATTCCTCCATGTCTTTTTGTGGCTCGATAGCTCATTTCTTCTTAGCGCTGAATAATATTCCCTTGTCTGAATTGTTAAAAAGACAAGACCAGGCCCCAAATGAATTCCTTTCTGCTGAGTCCCAAGTCACCTTCACCATTACCATTTCAGCTCTCTCAGAAATGGAATCTTAAACCAGTCGATCAGGAATCGCTTGATGGACCCATGCCATTCCCTAAAGGAAAATAACCTTGCAATAACCAACCTGCCTTTTTTTTTTTTTTTTGGCCTGGTATAGCTCCCTTGCTCCTGCTTCCTGCTGCCCATAAAAGCCTTTCATTTTGTACAGCTCCTTGGAGCCCCTTTCTGCCTGCTAGATTGGATGCTGCTGGGTTCAAATACATTTTTGTTAACCTCTTAACATGGTTATGATGCCTCAGTTTATCTTTTAGCGCAATGTACACATCTTAGGTTTTGACATTAGGAATAAAGCTCCCGTAAACATCTCTGTGCAGCTTTTTGTGTGGACGTAAGTTTTCAGGTCCTTTGATAAAGACCAACAGGCACAACTGGCTGGGTTGTTTGGTATAAGTATGTTAGTTTGGTAAGAAACTGACAACCTGCCCTCCAAAGCGGCTGTAGCGTTTTGCATTCTGTATCAGCAATGCAGGCAGGTCCCTGTCCTGCTCCACATCCACAGCCACGTTCGGTGGTGACAGTTGTGGGTTTTGGCCATTCTGATAGGTGTGCACCAGTATCTCATTGTTGCCTTAATTTGCATTTCCCTGAAGACACAGTGTGTGGAGCTCTTTTTATCTTTGTCTTTGCCATCTGTTATCTTCTTTGGTGAAGTGTCTGTTAGGGTCTTTGTTTCTCATGTATTTTGAATACAGTCCTCTATCAGATGCATCTTTTGCTAATATTTTCTCCCAATTGTCTATGGCTTATTTTATTATTCTCCTGAGTGTGATTTCTTTTTGTTGATCCATTATGTATTAAATTTTATGGGACGCCTGGGTGACTCAGTCAGTTGGGCATCTGCCTTCAGCTCAGGTCATGGTCCCAGGATCCTGGTATCGAGCCCTGTGGCCAGCTCCCTGCTCAGCAGGGCGTCTGCTTCTCCCTCTTCATCTGCCTGCTGTTCCCACGGCTTGCGTTCTCTCTCTCTCTCTCTCTCTCTGTGCCAAACAAATAAAATCTTAAAAAAATTTTTTTTAATACTAAGAAGTATTTTTTGTTGTTGTTCATTTGGTAAGTCAAGAAACTATAATGTTTTACAGTGGCTTTCAAACTTGACATTATTTTCTACTTTGTATACAAATTGAACAGTCTGTGAGCACTGGTGTATTTGGTTGTGACTGTTGGTTGTCTGAGCTGTTGTTAAATATGGAAGGTTTGATGTTTTTATCAGGAGTAGTTCTGCCCTAATTCCGTGAGAACCGAGACAGATAATTTAAAGAAAAAAAACTGATTGCCATTTTAGAGACGTCAAATCCAAAAGAGACTCATTTGGGCATTTCTTTTCGACTGCATTTCAATTCCTATGTCCTCTTATTTTCTTTTCTTCCTTAAAATGTTGTCAGATATTCCCAATTCTTCAATCTTCTTTGTTTATATTCTAAGCTTGTTTGACTTTTTTTCTCCCCTTCTATTTTACATTTTAAAAGGGATCTTTTGGGATAATTGTCACATGAACTGAAAGCAAAGTCTTTTGATGACTCATCTTGTAGACATTGTGAGAGCATATTGAGAAAAAATCAGATGTTTTTTTCTCTACTTCTTTTATGTTGTTACAACCACTCAAATACAAGAGGAGTACAGCAAATGCTGTCAGCTGGCATGTTGGGTAAGTAGTCTGTCGAATTGATGGGGCTGTCAGAGGGAGCCAAGCAGGAGCATCTGGGCTCCCTTTCCTCCTGAAGGTGGCTGGACCCAAATCCACACTGTGTGCATTCTAGTCTGCGAAAATGATTTGTTTTGCATCCGGAACTTGCTCTAGACTGAAGGTCATTGCGGGGCGTGGGGCGGGGGTCTGTGGTGCAGGTGAAAAAATTCCCCCAAGGCAGACAAAAGAGTTTATTGAATACAGGGTAAGGACGGAGCGGGCAGGACCGCAAAGGAGAGACTGTCCACCATGAGGCGGTGGTGAGGGACTATTGTTACAGGGAGTACGGGGACGGATGCAATTTTCCCTTTTCTGGTAACCTTAGAAACCGTGCCTGGGAAGGCTGTTGTAAACAGCAAATCCATTGGAGTACACTGGGGAATGGAAGTATGGGGGTGTCTCATTGGCTGGGCTATGACGGTCTCTCATTGGCTGGGCTGTGACTCTCTCATTGGTTGAACTATGACAGTTTCTTATTGGCTGGGCTGTGACTCTCTCATTGGCTGGGCTATGACTGTCTCTCATTGGCTGGGTTGTTGCTTGGTAAGGAAAAAAACCTACCTTCCTACTGCTGGCATGGTGAAGTAGTAGCTGACCTTCCTGAGCACTTGCACTGTTGGTCTTTTCCTGTTGGGTCTGCAGTGGACAACCCAGCTGTGTTTTAGTGAGATTTCCCTTTATTAATTTTCACACTATTATTATTATTATTTTTTAAAGTAAACTCTATCCCCGGTGTGGGGCTTGAACTCATGATCCCGAGAGCAAGAGTCATGTGCTCTATTGACTGAACCAGCCAGATGCCCCCCAATTTTTTTTTTTTAAATTTTATGTAGTTACTTGACACACACACACACACAGAGCACAAGCTGGAGGAGTAGCAAGCAGAGGGAGAGGGAGAAGCAGGCTCCCCCCTGAGGAAGGAGCCCGACATGAGGCTGGATCCGAGGACTCTGGGATCATGACCAAGTCAAAGGCAGTTGCTTAACCAGCTGAGCCACCCAGGCGCCCCTCTTTTTTTTTTTTTTTCCAAGAGAGAAAATTTTTATAAATGATCAACTATGTTCTTTGGAATCATTATGATTCTGCTTTGTTCGTATGAGAGGCCCCTTGCCATATGCTAGGTTTTAAGTTGTGCAGTCTTCATGTGGGGCATGTTAAAGTAGTATATTATATATGGGCTTGAAATCTGTAGCAAGCTGAATGAAACCTGCTTTGTCATTGAAATTATATCAGCTCAAAACATCCAACTTCAACTTTGAGTTATACCAACTCAAACTATCATTTCCTGTGACCAGTTTTCTTTTTAGTTATCATATTTAAGATAAGATGTTATTTTATGAAATTGTGGAACTTTAAATCTGCCAGGGCCTTAGAGGTCACATCTTCTATACAGATGACTAAACTGAGGCCTTGATATGTGAAGGGACTTCTCTGAGGTTGCTTCAGTTTCACTTGAGGTTTTGAATCTCAGTCCAGAACCCTTTCTATTCCACTGCCTTTTTAGACCTTGGCTGAGGTAAAGAAATTAAAAATGAAGAGAAAGCACAAAAGGAAAGGAGGGCTCAGTATTCTAAGGATTGGTCGATAGTGTGATGTTGTGAAATCGATTAGTCTTGGAGTCTAGCAGTTTAGAGGTTTGGCTTCTCTTTTTGCCCTTGCTAATTTCGGTCTTGTTTTCCTCTTAAATAAAAACTGTTTCTGCAGTGAAAAAAGAGAGAGAGAGAGAAGGAGAGAAAGTTACACAGATAATAATGTGTTTGAAAAAGCTTGTGAGTGATACATCATTATTTGTTTTCTGGTGGCAGAACAATGAATGCAGTGTACAGGTGTCTGTAAACTTTTCTTACAGCTACAGAGCTGATTAGCAGCAGTGAAGTAACCTGAAGTGTGTTCTGTGTTCCAATGCAGAAGGTATGCATGCCTTGAATTTCCTGTATATGTGCCTCTATAAATACCATACCCATCTCAAGTGTATGATAGGGGCCAAGGGCAGGTGTCCCCAAGATGGACCACTTTGGCAGGAAGATTATTTTGAAATGCAATCAATCATTATTTTAAAAGCAGTCAAAACCCAGCAGATTCATGGGGCACCTGGGTGGCTCAGCAGGTTAAGCTGCTGCTTTCTGCTCAGGTCATGATCCCAGAGTCCTGGGATCGAGTCCCCGCATCGGGCTCCTTGCTCAGTGGGGAGCCTGCTTCTCTCTCTACTGCTCCCTGCCACTTGGCCTGCTTGTGCGCGCACGCTCTCTCTCTCTCTCTCTCTCTCTGACAAATAAATAAATAAAATCTTAAAAAAAAAGAACAAACCAGCAGATTCAGAAAATCTTACCTCTGCTCAGCTGCCTAAATTCCCATCAGAAAGAAGACTGTATCAGGAAGAGGGCCATTAACAGAGATGCCTTTTTACCTAAGAAACTTATTTGTATAACAGGGCAATCCTTGTTTTCCAAACATCTCTAGTGGTATTCTTTCCCTTTGTATGCCCAGATTCTACCCTTCTCTTTAGGTCATCTAAGCCTCATGTTGTCTGGCTGTCTTTGGAATCTCATGTCTGTGTGGATTCCCCACACATACCAAACTAGATTTGGTTTTCTCTTGTTATTCTGTCTTATGTCACTTTGACTCAGTCTAGCCAGAAGGACTTTGAAGGGAAGAGGTCATATCTTCCTCCCATAGGCATGGTTAGGCTCTGCAGTGATAATTGTAGGTGTAAACGTAGTGGTGAGCAAGGGTCAATGAGGAAATGTTGCAACCTCCAACACGAAATACATGGCGTATTGATGACAGTGAACCTCAGAAGGAGAAGGGGAATTTGACCACTCAGGTGAACTGGACAGACTGCTAGAAAGAGACTGTAACTGACTCAAGAAGAATTAGGAAATCTGAAATGACCTATAATGAATAAAGAAATTTAATTAGTAGTTAAAGCTCTTGGGGCACCTGGGTGGGTCAGTCAACTAAGCTTCTGCTTTGGGCTCAGGTCGTGATCCCAGGGTCCTGGGATCTAACCCCACGTTGGGAATCCCTGCTCAGCAGGGAGTCTGCTTCTCCCTCTGACCCTTGCCCTGCTTGTGCGCTCTCTCCCTCTAATAAATAAATAAAATCTTTAAAAAGAATTTAAAAATAAATTATCAAATTGTTTCAGAACATAGAGGAGGAGGGGTCCCCAACTCATTCCGTGGGACCAGTATGTCCCTGATACCAAAGCCAAAGATATCACAAGAGAAACTACAGTCAAATACTCCTCGTGAACATAGAGGCCAATATATGAACAAACTGAATCTGAATAAAACAAACATATAAGAAAGATTATACACCACCACCCAGTGGAATTTATCTCAGGAATGCGAGATTAGTTTAGTATCCAAAAATCAATGTAATTGTGTCATTTTCCAAATGTGAATAATTTTCCAGCAGCAACTGGATGTCGTACAAGTCAATTCAGTTCCGACTCTAAGTACCCAGAGTTAGCACAGACCCCATAAGTTGAAGCCTCAGTCCCAGACAGTCCCCACTTCAGATCCCAGCCACAAATCCCCAAGGCTGCCACACTTCTGCCTCGCTAAGCACAAATTCAGGGGTTCCTACAACCTTTCCCTCAGATTTGATAATTCACTAGAGCTACTCATAAAATCAGGAAAATGCTATACTTAATATTGCAACAGTCTTATAAGGGACCCAACTCAGGAAGAGACAAATGGAAGAGATGCACAAGGGCGAGGTGGGACAGAAGGCATGGAGCTTCCATGTCCTATCTGGGCATGCTACCCTCCTAGGGTATCTGATGTGTTCACCAACCTGGAAGCTCCCTGAACTTTGTTCAAGAGTTTTTATCAAGATTTTATTATGTAAGCATGACTGATTAAGTCACTGGTGTTGGTGTTTAATGCAACTTCCAGCTGGTCTCCCCTTGTTGGAGGTGGAGGAGATAGGACTGAAATTCCATTGTCTAATCACGTGGTTGGTTCTTCTGGCAACCAGCCCCCATCTCGAAGCTATACAAGGGCCCACCCAGAGTCACCTCATTAGCATAAACTCAAGTATGATCTGAAGAGGCCCATTGTGGTGGTGATAGACACTCTTAGCGCTCAGGAAATTCCAAGGGTTTTAGGAGCTCTGTGCCAGGAATGAGGGACAAAGACTATATACGTGTGTGTGTGTGTGCATACATATTTTTTTGGTAAGATTTTATTTACTTATTTGAGAGAGAATGAGCAAGACAGAGAGCATGAACAGGGGCAGAGAGAGAGTGAGAAGCAGACTCCCCACTGAGCAGGGAGCCCAATGTGGGGCTCCAACCCAAGACCCTGGGATCATGGCCTGACCTGAAGGCAGACGCTTAACCAACTGAGCGCCTGTATGTATGTATGCATATATATATTTTAAAAGATTTTAGTTTTTAAAATAAGCTCTACACCTGTTGTGCGACTTGAACTCACAACCCCAAGGTCAAGGGTCGCATGCTCCACCAAAAGAGCCAGCCAGATGCCCCCCCATGTATTTTTTATTATACCTCAGTAATATACCATATAAATAAAATAAAGGACAAAAACTTCATGGTCATTCACATTGCAGAAAAGGCACTTGACAAAAATCCAATACCATGCTTAAACAAAAACTAAGCACCTTTCATTAAAGTAGGAATAGAGAGTTTCTTCAACCAAATAGAGTCATCGATGGAAAAATCCACAGCTAACATCCAACTTAATGCTGAAAAATTGAATGCTCTTTTCCTAAGATTGGGTTCAAAGCAAAATGTACATTTTTGCCATTTCTGCAATAAGACAAAAATAAAAAAAGACATCCAGTTTTTCAAAGAAAACTGTCAATCACAGATAACATAATCTTATATGTTAATAATCCCAAGGATGCGCACATAGACAAATAAACCTCCTAAAACTAATGTATTTAGTAAGATTGGGATACAAAATCACTATACAGAAACCAACTGTATTTTATATACTAATATTGGACAATTTGCTGAGGAAACTATTATAATTTGATTCACAATAGTATCAAAAAGAATAAAGTAGTAATAAATTCAACAAAAATGTAATTTTTATTTACTGAAAACTTCTAAGCATTTCTGAAAGGAATTAAAAATATAAATAAATGGAGAAAATCTCCATGTTCATGGGTTGGGAGATTTAGTCTCATTGAAGAATCGCCACGTTGATCTATAAAGAAATTCAATGCAGTCACTCTCAAAATCCCAGCTGGACCTTTGTAATAGAAATCAACACGCTGACTTTAAGATTTGTAAGGAAATACAAAGACCCTGGAATTGGCAAAACAATTTTGAAATAGAACAAAGTAGGAGGTATTTTTGCTTTTTTATTGCAGACTTACTCGTGAAGAAAGTGTTATCAAGACAGTACGGTGTTGGCGTAAGGATGGAGCCATATAAAATAATTGAGAGTCCAAAAATCCTTACATTTCTGGTCAACTGACAAAGATACCAATACAATTCACATCGGGGAAAGATAGTCTTTTTCACAAGTGGCGCTGGGACAGTGGGACAGCCAGGAGCAAAAGAGATGAACTCAGATACAGGCAGACTCTGTCTTTCAAGGTAGAATGTTCATGGGAAACGGAATTCAGGACACCAGGAGAAGATCTGTTCCCTGGAGCACAGTGGGGAGCAAATGAATACGGAATTTATTGATGGAATTCACGCCTGGCCATTAAGTATTTATCTATGAATAGGGATGGGACTTGTTTTCAAGGTAGAGAACGCCTCTCCAGCCTTTGTTCCTATCCTCAGGTTTCTTTTTTATTTTGGCTGGTTTGAACCCGGACCTGTAAACATGCATCACTTCCTGATCCCAACCAAGAGTAACCTGGGGAAAATATGGGCATCCACTGACTCACGTAGATATTAGTAATGAAGGGATCATAAGGCTTTCCTGCATTCACAGTGTGAGCACCACACACCCACAGGGCAGGGTAGCAGAACTTGAGTTTTGACTGGGTTCGATGTAAGGGATATTCCTGCTAACGACATGGGGCTTTATCTTTGCTAAAACACATGTGCTTTGGCCCAACTGCAAGTGATGGAGGAAAGACATTAGGGTTCAAAGCCTTTGGCCGTGAAAAAATTCTTGAGACGTCTTTGGTGCAAAAAGGTGGTTTTATTAAAGCACAGGGACAGGTGCCTTGGGCAGAAAGAGCTGCGCCGGGGTCCTGAGGAATGGCCCATGATATACTTTCAAGTTGGGAAGGGTTAGGGATCGCCTATGCCTCCCAGGAATTTTGACAACAAGGTTTCCAGGATCCTGAGGGGGGCTAGCTATTGTTTTTTGTTTTAAGATTTTTTTTTTTTTTTTTAATTTGAAGGAGAGAGACACAGCGAGAGAGGGAACACAAGCAGGGGGAGTAGGAGAGGAAGAAGCAGGCTTTCCGCTGAGCAGAAAGCCCTATGCGGGGCTCGATCCCGGGACCCTGAAATCATGACCTGAGCCGAAGGCAGAGGCTTAACCCTAGAGCCACCCGGGCTAGCTATTGCTGAGAAAAGATCCTAGAACTCAAATCATGAGACTCTTAAGATGTCTATCAGTGGGTCATCTGCTTTGGGGATGATCAGTAACATGTATCTTGGGGGTAAAGATAAAGGAAGTTTCCAAAGGAATTTTTATATGTTAAAGTAGACTTACAGGGTCCTGGAAGGTCAGGCTAAGATTGCCTTTTGCCCTTAGCAAAGTATTAACTTTGAGGCAGCTGCGTTCCTAGAGGAAGGTCACTCGGCCTGTTTCAAGGACTTGTAAAGGAGCTGTAAGGAGTAAGCAAAATTTAATAATTTCTCTTCTGCCTTTGTTTCCCTCATCACCAGGACCAAAGGTTATTCCTTTATCATGTTACTCCTCTGTCATGTGACAATGCAAAGCAGTGAGGGTAAGTTGTATACCAGGTCAAGAGCAAGTCACAGCATTGCGTTCACGACTTGCTAGCTCCACTGTCAAGTTCAGGTTTGGGCTGTGTTTTCTCCCAAGAATTCTGTGTGGGTCAGGCCCCGAGGCCCTTTCTGTTGCCTGTGCCTTATTCGTGGAGTAAGGCTTCCCATCTACACACCCTGACTTTGCAGAATGCTTTCAAGTACATTCTGACATGAGCCTCCCAAGAACTTAGCACAGGAGTTCAGAGAGAGGGCTGGGTATTCCTATAGCGGGGCTCAGAACTGGGCACAGAGAGATAGGGGCTGGCCTAGGAGGGCAGGTAGGTGGCCTTCACTAGGCTTGGCCCGGCTGCCTCATGACACAGCTTTTGCCTGGGTGCCCACTCCATTGTTGGGCTAACTGGAATTCTAGAAGCTGAATCTCAAGCCTACGGCACCTGTTTTCTTTGATCCAGTCCAAGAGGATTTAGTTACTTAGCATCTCAGAGAAGCCTGCGGAAACATTGCCTTATCAGGATGTGGGGAGCACAGCTGCCCCCCCCGCCCTCCCCACCCCGTGAAGCCCGTTTTATGGAAGGTCCCGTGGAGTTTGGGATTCATGTTAACCATCAGATGAGGAGAGTGGGCAGGGAGATTTCAGATGCGTTGGGGAAGGAGTACCTTGTTTAAAGTTCCCAGGTGCCTCTGAAAGTAAGCATAGGGCCGAGGGGCTGAGCAGGGCCAGGGGGCCCTCGGGTCCCGCATTTGCTGACTCAGTCTTGCTCAGCTTCAGCTCCCAAATTATGCTCTCCTGTGCAGATTTTTTACCACTTGTCTCTCTGCATTATTGGAAACTGCAAGCTATCCCCAGTAAACAGTAAAGCCAATTTAAACCCAGTCAAGCCTGCAAGTATTAAAACTCAGGCTTGGAAATGGGGGGGTGGGGAATGACAGAGGCTCCTGAAGGAAGATCTCACTACCTTTTTGCCAATGTCCCCAGGGGGAAGAGGGTGGTGAGGATGACAAATGACCCCCCTGGGGCTCTGGGAAGGGAGCTGGGGCTGCCTGCAGAGTGGATTTCATTTCATGCCAAGAAGAATGAGATTACAAATATCTTCAAGGGTATTCTGCACGGGCAGGAGACACAACGGTCCCAGGAATGGGGAGGGAAATGAAAGGGCAGAGCAGGGTCTGTGCTGTGTGGGGTTCAGTGCCCAGGATGCTGGTGAGGTGGGAGTCACAGAGAGATGCCATGTGCCTTTCGGGTAGGGGAGTGCTGGGAGCCGGGTCTAGGCTATGCCTGACCCTGCATCTTCAGTCTTCAGTCTGGCCCCAAGCAGGGTTTCTCAGCCCTGGCCCCTTTGACACCTGGGCTGTATCATTCTGTGTTCTGGAACCGTCCAACCCGTGTAGTGCAGGATGGAGAGCCTCCCTGGGCTCTCCCTGCTGGGTCCCAGTAGTACCGCCAACCACCCCACCCCAGCCAAGCTGTGACAACCAAAAATATCTCCAGACATGACCAAATGTCCCCTATGGGGCAAAATGGTCCCTGTTCTAGGAGGTGGCAAAAATGAGCCAAGCTGAAGGCTTGTGAGGCATTTTGGCATTGAGAGGGGCTGTCTTGCTGAGAATGGGTCAAATTCATCTCTGTGAGTAAAATCACCTCCACGTAATTTGTCACTTAACAGGTTGGTGGGTGTGGTGCGCAGAATAATGGCCCCCGACTTGTCCACGGTCCTAATGCCCAGAGCCTGGGAACGTGTCACTTTGTCTGGCAAAAGGGATTCCGTAGCTGTGGCGAAGTTTCAGAATCTTGAGATGGGAAGATTGTCCCCGGTGATCCGGGGGCGGGGGCCATAATCTCACGGTCCTTGGAAGAGGGAGGCAGGAGGCTCAGAGACAGGGAGGGAGAGGGGTGGTTGAAGCAGAGGTGGGAGAGGAAGAGGGGACAGACTCCTCACTGCTGATCCTGAAGATGCAGGAAGGGACCAGGAGCCAAGAAACGCCTCTAGAAGCTGGAAAAGGCAGGGAAACACACCCTCTCCTAGAAGCCTCCAGAAGGAATGCAGTGCGGCCAACACCTTGATGGGAGCCCAGGGAGACCCACTGCAGACCTCTGACCACCGGAGAGCTCTAAGAGAATAAATGTGTGTTGTGAGAAGCCGCTGAGTTTGCCAGCGAAGCCACTGAATTTGTCACAGCAGCCCTGGAAATGAACCTAGTGGGTAGTGCTTGCTCTTTCTCAGCTGGGCTGTGGCTTCTTTTTCTTTTATTTTCTTTAAAAAAAAAAAAAAATTTTTTATTTATTTATTTTTCAGAGAGAGAGGGAGCGCACAAGCAGGGGGAGCAGCAGGCGGAGGGAGAAGCAGACTTCCCGCCAAGCAGGGAGCCCAATGTGAGACTTGATCCCAGGACCCTGGGATCATGACCTGAGCTGAAGGCAGACACCTAATGACTGGGCCACCCAGGCATTCCATGGGCTGTGGGTTCTGAGGGTGGGAGCGCGCCCTGGTTTTCTGTACCCTTCGCATTTGTTTGTTTGCAAAGGTACTTACGTCCTGAGGAGCCAGAGTCTTCAATAAACTCTTTCCTCTGAGGGGCTCACGCAAAGCTGATGGCCTGGATTTTGATGGAACCTCTAATCCGTTGGCTGATAGGATTGTGGTACCAGAAGTCAGGCTGCAGAGTAATGCAAGCCTTGCGTGGCCCTACGGGTCTGCCTTGTACCCGCATCCTCTCCCTGATGCCTTGGCCACAAGCGTCCCTCAGCCAGCATCTTTCCTGGAGCTTCTTGGGCTTCTCCACCCTGGAATCGGCACTATAGGCCTCTGTCAAATGCAGGCTGGATAGCATACATGTGGGGGTCCTTCTCCCAGCTACCATAGGAACCAGGCTGTGCAAAAATTCACTGATTTCATAAATTCCTTAAGTTTTACTTTAAAATGAAAAAAATGTTTTAATGGATGTAATTATTTAGAGCAGTTTGAGGTTGATAGAAAAATTGAGCGGAAAGTACAGAGTTCTTATATATCCCTTGCCCCGCCCTTGTCCCATGCCACCTTCCCCACTATCACCATCCCACCAGGGGTGCATTTGCTGCCATCAAAGAATGAGCACTGACTGGTCATCGCCGCCACAAGCCCACAGCTAGCATGAGGGTTCACTGGGTGCTGCAGAATTTGTGGGTCTGGACAAATCGCGCTGGCACGTGTCCATCTCTAGGACATGGTACGGTTCCTCTGCAACGCGGACTGCAGAATGGACATGCTGCCCAGTGGATATCCGGTGTCATTCCCATGTAGCCCCACACGGCACCTGTAACTCTGGACAGTTGCCTGTTAAATGTATATTGTTTGTTTTAAGGGGGGATCCGGTGAGGGAGTGCAACCAGGTCAGCGGAAAATCCTCCCAGCTTTATGAATATATGTTTGAGGCGTGCTCACTTCTTGCGATAAATCCAGCAAATACCAATTGGCTGCCATAGGTTAGGGAGCAAAGGTGATAGGGAAGGATCTGCCCTCCCGGAACTTCAGGGAACTTGGCAAATGTTGGACACAAACAAGGTCTGCTCAGCGGGAATAAGAGGGCATCTGCCTAAGAGCCCAGCAGGATGTAGGAGAGGACAGAGTTGGGATGCCGGTGCTACGTAGCAGGTCCTCCACCACCCAAGGCCAGACAAAGCTCCAGATGCTGGAGCACCGGCCAGGGACTCTCTTCCCAAGTCATTCTTTCCTCCTGGGATTTTTGCTGACTCTTCCAGGCAGAGGAGGAACCGGGATTCTGGTCCCTGCCGGGGGCTGGAAGCAGCTCACGGACTCCGTGAAGCCGAATTTCTTCATTTGAAAATAGGGTGTGAATGAACACAATGGCATGGAGGGTTTCTGTGAGCTGGGACCCCCTCTGATTTGTATGCAGGTGGAGGCCCCCACAGGACCAGGTCCATCTCTGTTTGTTTCCATGTCCCTGGTCACCAAACCCCACCAGCCCTTAACTAGTAGCTCTGGATTAATTCCCAATGCTTGGGCAGAAGTTTCAGTGGAGGGCCCCCAGCCCTCAAATCCTGCACTACTTGCAGAATTAACAAGAGCTGGGTGGAGGGTGGGCTGGGTCCCTTGCCAGCCAGGGGGCGTGGAGGGATTACTGTGCCAGCTGGTGATCCTGCAGGAAAGAAATGTGCAGGTGCAGCAGTGGGGCTCCTGTCCTTTGGTGCCCTGGGTTGGATGGTCCTCTCTTGCCTTTGGCTGGCGTGCTTCTGGAGGCAGGTGTCCCCTTTGGTGTGGTGAACGCCGAGGGCTGGGAAGGAAGAGGAATAAGCTGGTGTGGGAGATGCAAACATACTTCGAGCTTCCACTCGGCCCTCACAGGAAGCTTCTGCCTCACAGGAAGCTTCTGGCCTGCTCTGCACGATCTCCTCTGGGTTGGTAGGAGGCATCCCTCGTTAGCCTGCAGCTTGCGGCTGTTTTTTACTGTTCCTATTTAAGTCCCCAAGTTCACAGATTGTCCATATCTTTCATTCCCTCCTTGGATGGCTCTGGTAACTCAATTTGTGGAAAATTGAAAACCTTTCCAGATATTACTCTTTCGAAAGTGGTTTTGCCTAAGAACATAACAACGTACAAGCTCCAGCAGGGGTGATTCATTTAGCTCTTGTTGCCCTTGACCTGAGAAGAAAACATAAACGGGAGGGCTGGAAAGTAACAGTTGAAACCGATGTATGAGCTCATTTTAAACAAAGAGTCTGTGTTTTTCCTCCAGCTCCACAATTCCTAGAAAGTACTAGAGAACAGGGATGTGTTCGCCACGAGGGGGCTACAGGGCTAAATGCGGGCTCACGGGAGGGATCCTGATCCACAGTCACTGCCCTTATACTTATGGCAGAGGAGGAATTCAGTGGCTTTTCCTGGCCCTCGGTGCTCTCTGAGGCCCTGAGGTCTTTCTTTCTGTGAACACAGCGCGGGAACCCACAGTCTGACTTCGGGGTCCTTCGTCCCTCCCCACATCTGCGGCGACGGCATCCTTCAACACTTGGCCATGGGAGGACTTAGCTGCCAACCAGCTTGAGCTGCCCTTGTTGGGACTTAGGCGAATTTCCCTGTTATTTTTGGGATGAGCCAGTGATTCTTCTGTAGTGGGTTGAATAGTACTTCCACCCTCCCCAAGATATTCCATATCCCAGCCCCTGGAAGCTGTGAATGTGACCTTATCTGGAAATAGGGTCTTGGCCCATGAACTTGAGGATCTCAGGGTGAGGTCACTGGGGATTTAGGGCTCTGCGTCTGAGGGTTGGTTTCTTCTACGGGAAAGGAGGGAAACAGCGGGAAAGGTGTGTGAAAACAGAGGCAGGGCCATGAGTGATGTAGCTATAAGCCACAGAATGCCAAGGATTGCCAGTTCATTCTAGGAACCAAGCGAGAGGCCTGGAACAGATTTTCCCTCACAGCTTTCAAAGGAACCAAGTCCTGGCGACACTTCGATCTCAGACTTCTGGCTTCCAGAACTGTGTGAGAACACATTTCTGTTGTTTTAAACTCCCTAGTTTGTGACATTTTGTTGTGGTAGACCTGGAAAAATGAATACACCTCTCCCTGAGCCCTACAGTGGGCCAGTGCGCCCGGCTTTGCCCTGGTGACTGCCCCTGGGGCCCACCGTGCACCTTTCTTCCTGCCTTCACTGGGGTGGGCTGTTTACATCCAGATGGCTGATGGCATATGTCATTAGCTGGAAAGTCTCAGAGGGTCTGTGTTGTTTTCTCCCGCTTTGTCCTCAGTTCTCTGTTGATTTCCTGAGAATAGACTCTATCTTTTGGTAACTTCTCAGCTTGGCATAATTGCTTAACTGTTTGGTCCCAGACTGTTCAGGAGAGAGGCTGGGAGATCCTAGTTCCTCCTGTGGGAGAGGGTGACTACTGCAGCTTTATCCCAGAGGGTGCTGGCTTCTGGCAGGGGTCCTCTGGCACACATGAGCCCCACTCTGAAGGAGAGACTTCCGTCCTTCTGCTCTAACCTGGGGCTGAGCTCTGAGCTAACAGGGATCCCTTCTGCTCTGAGTTGCCTCCTCTGGGTGGAAAATGCCAGATCTGAATGGAGGGGATTGAAAAGCCCCAGGCAGGGGTCTTGGGAGGCTCACAGCCCCCCTTGTCTCCCAAGCTTCCTCTGGGAGCTCCATATGGGAAAGATGAAGGTGCCCCGAAGTCTCTCTCTTCCTCTTTTTTTTTTTTAATTTTATTTATTTGACAGAGCAAGAGAGCACAAGCAGGGGGAACAGCAGAGGGAGACGGAGAAGCAGGCTCCCTGCTGAGCAGGGAACCCGATGTGGGGCTTGATCCCCGGATCCTGGGATCATGACCCAAGCTGAAGGCAGATGCTTAACCGACTGAGCCACCCAGGCGCCCCCTCTTCCTCTTCTTTGCAGTGAGAGAAAACCACTTTCTTCCTGAACAAAATCTAGTGTCTGCCCTTAGGTGGGTGGGTGGGTATGACAGGGCACTGACCTTGCAGTGGACTCTTCTTACCCAAGGTTGTAAGATTAACTCTCCCCTTGGATATGGTCTCTCTCTAACCTCTCACCTGGTAGGACTGGGATTGGTTTCATTAAGGTGGAGGGCAGGCTCCTGCTGCCCGGGCAGCCATGCGGTGACGGGAAGGATATGAGCCCAGAACGCAAACAGCAGTAAGCTGAGCGGGTCAGCTTGCTAACCTCCGTCTGCAATCGCTCCAGGCCTGCTTCTCCAGCAGAAACCATTCTGCCTTTAGTCCTGGGCGCACCAGTGGAGCCACCTTTCCTGGGGCATCTGCTGCTGGGAGCAGGTGTGTGGAGGGCCCCTCCTTCAGGAGCAGGGCAGGAACATACCAATGTGGCCTCTGGGGCTGCCGAGGGGATGATCCTTACCCGTGCTCCTGTAACGGGGCGCACATGCAGGAGCACCTGGCTCCGGGGGTCCCGAACAGACCAGGCTCAGCCTCTCGGCGCTGACAAAATCCAGAGGCAGAGAGATGAGTGGTGGGGAATGAGAAGAGAATTTATTTCAGTGAGGCCAGGGGAAGACAGCTTCTCAAAGACTGTCTCCAAAGTGCTGCAAACACTTCAAGGTTTATATGAGGACAGTGTGGGACAAGGGTGGGTGGGTATGGGCAGATGGGCAGTGAAGGTCAGGTTGACCGTTGTCTTGGGGTCAGTTATGCAGGGTTTTGCTGGCTCAGGGCTGTCCCTGTGGCTTGAGTTTTGGTTCCCACCACTGGATACTTTGCTGGTAGGGTCTTTTGCCTGAGTTAGGAGATAAGCTAGAAAGGAGAACTTAATAAAAAAATACAGGGTCCTGGAATTGAGCCCCATCGGGGTCCCTTCAGCGGGACGTCTGCCCCTCTACTGGCTTGTGCTCGTATGCTTTCTCCCTCTCAAATAAATAAATAAATAAAATCTTTTTTAAAAAGTACAGACTGAAGTCAGAATAGAGGTTGGCTTCCACTTGGCTAAAGAGACTCAGGGACAAACAAACCTGGCTTCAAATTATATTCTGGTGCTTCCTAGATGACATCCTGGGCAAATGGTTTAACTTTTGGGGCTCTCAGTTTTATCCATAACGCAATGGAACAAGGATAGTGGGTTTTCCAGAGAGGAAGTGGGAAGGATCTAGGGCACCGTGCTATCTACATTCTGGGGCTGAGCTTCTGGGGGCTCCAGGCACTGCTGGTCAGAGTGATTTCAGGGTCTAATACTCTGACCTTGATGCTGCTTGCATACATTGTATTTTTAATTGAGTACGTAGTAATTGCACGATGAAAAAAAAAACCCTCGATTAAAAAAATTTATTTTATTTAAAAATAAAGTTATTTATTTTATTTTATTTTATTTAAAAAGTCAAGTGATTGCACGGCATTGCAAATGTACTAAATGCTACTGAATGGAACATTGTTAATGCCGTGTGAATCTCGTATCAACAGGAACACTTTTTTTAAAACATAGGGGGCGTTATTACAGACTAAAGAAAATGAAAGAGTCCTCAAATGAAATTCATAAACCCGAAACAGACTCCAGTTTGAAAATAGGTAGTTAGACATTCTCGGGGAATTTTAAACATTAGGCTATGTACTAGATATTCGATGATTAGGTAGATTATTGGATGACATTACGAAATTATTGTTAACTCTCTAATGCATGATTACAATTTTTTGATTATATACAAAGTTGCCTTTATAATTGATTACACATATATGAAATTGTTCTATTATTTTGAAGACTTAAGCTGTTCTATTTAGGGGTGAAAGGTCATAATGTTTCCCGCAGACTGAAATTCTACAGCAAAAATGTATGAAAAAAGTACAGTACGTATGACAAAGTGCCAGAAAAAGGTCAAATCATTCGGTAACTTTCTCCTAATAGCTTTGATATTCTGTACCCCGCCCTGTCTGGGTGTGCACGCATGCACGCGGACGCGCACACGTACGTAGCCGCATGGACGCACGCACGCACGCACGCACGCATGCGCACATCTTCCTGTCTCTGGCGGTCTTAGAAGATCGAGCATGGCTGCCGCCGCTCCTGAAATAGAGCTGATTTGCTCCGGCCTCTTCTACGTCTTACCCAGCTTCCCTGGCTTTCCACTGCACCGTCTCCCCATGGGTTCCTGCCGGTTCCCTGCAGCATTGCCTCCAGCCTCCTGGCACCCCCTCCAAGGGGTCCCCCTCTCTTTTTTCCCGAGCTCAGCACCAGCCTGCCGTGCCTACGTGGGCTCCTCTCTCTCGGTGCTGGCCAGTGGAGGCGGGCCCCTTCTCCGGCCATTGATGGCCCTCGGTCCAGCCATTCCTGGCCTCTCGCGTGGCTGAGCCTGGGAGACGCATTGGTGTCCTCGGGCTGCAGTAACGAAGTACTCCAGACTGCGTGGCGGGAAGCAACAGCAGCTTGTTTTCTCAGCGTTCTGGAAGGCAGCCCCCAAAGTCAGCATGCCCGTGAGCCGCGCTCCACCCGAGGGGGCATCTTTCCTGCCTCTTCCAACCCCCCGGGGGCTCCAGGCGGTCCTCGGACTGCGGCTGAGTCCCTCCAGTCTCTGCCTCCATCTTTACGTGGCTTCTTCCTCCCAAATCACCCTTGGCCTTTCTCTTCTAAGGACACCTGTCATATCTAAGCCCAACGGGGTAATTTAGGATTATCTTGAGCCCCTGACTTAATGACATCTGCAAAGACTCATTCCAAATAAGGACGGATGCACAGGTTCGAGGGAGTGAACAAATTTGTGGGAGGTCACCTTTCGGAGCGCGGGTGTGCTCGGTGAGCAACCGCTGATGTTTCTGGGCTGCCCTTCCCTCTGTTGATCTGAAACCCTCCAGGGAGCTTGCTGGGTGTAATCAGATTACCCTAGAGGCAGAGGGCAGGGAGAGCCTGAAGAAGGAGACAAGCCGCTCCTGCTTCAGTGAGCAAAGGGAACTTCATAAGAGGCTTGTCTTAAGCAGCAGCAAGATGAATAGGTCCCTGGACCCACCTGCCATACTTACCTGGGTTCAGTCATATATAGTGTGCAGGTGTTCTCAACACCACATCACGATCTCAACACTGTGTCCTTGGAGCAGCCTCTGGGAGCAAGAAAGGCGAGCGGAACCCACATTTTAAGGACAGGAGTAAGGATAAGGAGCTTTTGAGTGCCTGGGTTCACTTCAAACGTGCTTGGTAGTCATGTTTTTTTGATGACCTTGCCCAGCGCCTTCTAAGTGATATAGGAAGAGATGTTAGGGTTCAAAGCCAATGGCCAAGAAAGAATTCTTGAGATGCCTTTGGGGCAAAAAGGTGTTTTTATTAAAGCATGGGGACAGGGCCTGTAGGCAGAATGAGCTGCCCTGGGGTCATGAGGAGTGGCCCATTATATACTTTCAAGTTGGGCAGTGGTTAGGGATAGCCTAAGTCTCTAAGGAATTTTGGAAGCAAGGTTTGCAGGACCATGGGGGTAGCTGTTATTGGGAAAATGTCATTTATTACCATCTAACAACACTTGAGTTATGAGACTTTTCAGATGTGTATCAGTGGGTCATATGGTTGGAGGACGATTGCCAAAATGTATCTTGGTTGGGAGGGTGGGGAGAGAGAAAGTTTCCAAAGGAATTTTTAAATGTTCAAGTAGATTTACAGGATCTTGAGGGTTGGAATAAGAATCTGTTTTGCCCTTAACAAAGTATCAGCATCAAGGCAGCTGAATCCCTAGAGAAAGTTCACTCTGCCTGTTTCAAGGACTTGTCAGTGAGCTGTAGGTAGTAAGGAAATACAGTTATTTCTCTTCTGCCTTTGTTTCTCGTATCACCAGGACTCCCTAAAAGGGGGCCCGTCTGAGGGCCTGGCATCCTTTCTCACATCTGCGATGATAAACAGACCTGGGTGGGTCCCAGTTCTGCTCCTCGCCAGCTGCCTAACGACGCCCAGTGAGGCATGTCTTCTCTGAGCCTTGGCAGGCTCAGCTGCACCACGGTCACAGACTGGGGGCGTGGAACGGGACGATGGACCGGCAGGGCACTGTGTGTCTCTTCCGCAGGCTGGGTGTCCTCCAATGGAAGGTGAGCAGGACTTTCCTTCTCTCCCCACTCTGCTCTGAGGGTGAGACAGTGGCGGGGGGCCGGGGCAGGGGAGCAACGGGGCCCAGTGTTTCTGAAGCCCCCAGATCTGCTCAGGGCAGCCTCATCCTTCCAGTGTGTTCGAGGGTTTCTTCCTGTGAAGTCTCTATTTGCAGCCCTGGCATCGGGCACTGGGTAATGAGGCGCGGCACCTGCTGTTTCCTGGCCGGGGTGAATGTGCGTGTCTGCTGATGGAATTCTGTGTGGATTAATTAAAATGGGAGGAAGCATTTCTCCTGAATTATTTACCAGCTTCCAGGGGAGCAAACAATCATTGCAGCGTCTTATTATTGATATGCCGGAGCCTCTCTTTTGGGGGTGCTGCTCCATGCTTGGGGTTTGGGGTCGGGCGGAGGCGGGAGCTGGTCCTTTCTGTGGCTTTGAGCAGCTTCATTTCAGGAAGCTCAGGGCCGCTCGTGGCATGGTCAGAGGCGAGCTTCATTCTTAATGCCGGAAGGGAAATGCCCTTTATGGGGACAGTCTGTGGGGGAGCTCTGTAGAAAGTCCCTCCCACGGAGCCTCATCTTGCTTTCTTTTTTATTCAGAGAGGGCCCGCCCCAGGCTCAGCTGTCACCCCAGCCATGCTCTGGGGCAGTGACTTACCTGTGCCTGGCTCAGGTCTGGGTACGAGTGCGGGGCCCCACGGGCTTCTGGACAGTGTGTGGGCGCTCGGGGGTATTTGTGGGCTGTTCCGTTGTCTGGCTGGGGAGGGTCAGCTTGAGCTTGCGCAACTGTTGCCTGTGTGCACGTTCCCAGAGTGCTGCTCTGCTGTGTAGGCCCCTCCCCAACAATGTCGTCTACCTTCAAGGGGCAGGGGCACCGTTCTGAATCTCTGGGATGGCCCTTTAGTCCCGAAACTGATTCTCGAGATGAGCTGGGCTGCCCTCCCCTATGTGGGTGGCTCCTGACCAGCCCCCTCCATTCACCCCTTTGGCTTCTCCCAGGGTTTGCAGACCCGTAGGCCTGCCGAGTCCAGTTTCTCTTTCGAGGCTGCCTGTCTTCCCTTCAGTGGTCTCCTGTTTTCCCTCTCGCTTTCCCATCCCCTTGGGCCCGTTTCCAGGCTGCATCTGAGATCCACACTTAGCCAAGATGAGCGCAGGTACATATGTGTGAACAAGCACCCCTGTGGGCTTTTCCTTGGATGGTGGAGCTCTTTTTAAGACAGACTGTAGTTATATTAATGCTCTTCTCTCTCCGTCTCTCTCTCTCTCTTTTTAAGATTTAATTAATTTATTTGACAGAGAGACAGTGAGAGTGGAAACACAAGCAGGGGGAGTGGCAGGCAGAGGGAGAATCAGGCTCCCCACAGAGCAAGGGGAGCCCAATGTGGGACTCGATTCCAGAACCCCAGGATCATGACCTGAGCTGAAGGCAGTCGCCTAACGAACTGAGACTCCCAGGCCCCCAGTGCTCTTCTTTTCTTAAAAAAAAAAAAATTACTGCTTTCAGGATGATGAACACTCACACGTAACAGCAGAAGTAAGGAGTTAACCCTAAAGCTGGTGGGACCTGATGCAGGGTGATCGCTCTGGGTCTGGGCACAACAGGTGAGGCCAGCCCTCCCCTCTCCGCGTTGACGCCTGCAACTGCCAAGCCGAGGGGAGATCAGCCTTGTCCTGGGTCATTGGGCTTGGATCTGAGTTAATGAGGTATTGAGGACTGTGTTTTGTGGGCTGATTCTTCTCATGCATTTAAGGTAGTCAAATTCAGATTATCCTTAAAAGCTGAAATTAGAAATAGAAATAACATGTCCTCCAGTAAAGCAGGGCAGAGACGGGCTGCATTTTAGGGAGGAGAGGGAGAGTCATCGGAGGTGAGTCGGACAAGCCAAGCTTCCTGGCTTCAGAAATCTGCAAGAGTGAAGGCTATCTACCTTAAACTCTTCCTTTCCTCTTGCCTCAGGCCAAGTGATTCCTCTGACTTTGGACGAATTTGGTAAGTTTTAACATTAACGACAACAGCTAACCCTGCAGATTTGCTGTAGACATCTGTACTCATACGTGGGTGTTTTTGGATGTATGTCTTGCTTGTCATTCCGTACTTACCCCTGAATCACGTGCATGTGCCTGGATCTGTGTCTTAGCTGTTGCTGTGTAACAGATTACTCCAAAACGGGGAGGTCTACGGCGGCAAGTGCTGTCTCGCAGTTTCCACGGGTCAGAAATCTGGGCACAGCTTTTAGCTCCCGAAGCCTGCAGTCAGGGTGCCGGCTGGGGCGGGGTTCTCAGCAGACAGCTAGACCCGGGGGATGATCCACTTCCAGCCTCACTCACAAGGTTGTCTGCAAGTTCCGCTCCTGACTGGTCTGAAGCTGCCCTCAGTTTTCTGACATGAGGGCCTCTTCAGAGAGTGGGTCTCCGCACAGCAGCTGGCTCCCCTCAGAGAGCAGAAAGGGTCAAGCAAGACAGAAGCCACAGATTTCTTGTAACCCAGTTTTGGAAGTGATACCCCAACACATCCGTAAATTTGAGATGTTAGAAGCCAGTCACCAGGTCCAGCCTACACTCGAGCAGAAGGGATTCCACAAGCACACAGAGGTGAGGATTGCTGGGCCATCTTGGAGGCCTCCTACAGTCTGCACTGCCTATGGGAATCTGCGTGTGTTGGGAGAGCTAGTAACACCCCCACATTTGTAGATCGGGAACACTCTCTCTGGCTTTGTGGAAGGGATAGGCCCCCACTGCCGTCTATTAGTTTATTTGACTTTATCAAGTTTTGCACTTTGCCAACAACATGCTTCTGTCTATGATAGAGCCCCCAGTTAAAAATCCACACAGCACAACCATATGTAACAGCGGGTCGCTGTGTGTATGAAAATGCCAGCTATAACATGTCAGCAAGAAAAGGTGTTTTGCCAAGGGTTGTAGTTTCCAGACGGGGGCTCTGGCCGAGAGGTAAGCTGCACGAGACCACCTCCACGGCAGCAGGGCCAGACCAGCGTGAGTGCACCCTCATGCTCATGCTTACCCGACAGGGATCAAGGTCCTTGGACGTAGCGTGCCCTCCACCAAGGGGAAGATGACGTGGCAAGCCCTGGTCAGCTCTGGTTAAAGGGGGCACCCTCACTGAGCAGAGCACGCCAGTCCCTTAGGCCGCTGAGTCAGGGTAAGCAGGAATCGGGCTACTCTCTTCTCTTTCCCCATTGTAAAGCAACTCAGAATCCAGGGGACTTCACAGGGCATGCTACATCCCAGTTAGCTGAAGGGGACCTCCCAAGCATGACCACTTCCAGTTAGGACCATCAGCCAGACAGCCAGACTCTACTTCTGTTCCCCCTCACCCTATAATCTTTTGCCCCTTGGGGAAGTCTCTGGTTCTTCTGGGAGTATGATGTGGTAGAAATTACATGGCTTTGGGATAGGACAGACAACTTCCCAGCTGTGAGAACTCAGTGTTCCCATCTGTAAAATGGGGATAATACCATCTATTAGTGAGGTTCTGTGGTGATTAAATAATTTACGCAGAGAGCCTAGCAGAATTACGACACTTCAGGGTCACATGAAATATCAATTTTCTCCTCTCTTTTCCCCATCCCCCCCACCAAAGTCCCTCTGCTTAGCATTTTATTCCAGGAGCATCTCCCAATGAGTGGTGATGTTCTGGGCGCCGAGGACCTCCGGTTGGAGGGGGTCTGCTGCATTAATGGAACCCCGTCACCAGGGACAGCACTGGTCCATTTCTCTGCAGTGAGTATTAGCGCAGAGCAGCCCCCCGGTCCCTCGTGGGGGGATAGCAGAGAAGGAGCCTTACAGAGTGAAATGGACTGTGTTCCCCAAATTCTCAGGGAAGCGCTAACCCCCAGTGCGATAGCATTTGGAGATGGGGTTTTGGGAGGTAATTAGGTTAGATGAGGTCATGATGATGGAGCCCTCCGTGATGGGATTAATGTCCTTGTAAAGGAGATCCCAGAACGCTTGCTTTCTCTCTGTGTCACCGGGTGGTGGTGGGGGACACAGGGAGAAGCCAGGGCGAGTACTCTCATCAACCTGACCTTGCTGGTGCCCTGACCCCAGACTTCAGCCTCTAGAGCTGTGAGACCACACATTTCTGTTTCAGCCATGCAGTGCGGTATTTTGTTATGACAGCTGAGCAGACTGCCTTCCGCTCTGTCCCTCTGGAAGCTTCTGCCTTGCACAGGGGAGCTACCGTTCAGTGTAGTTATAGGACGTCCCTTTCTGCTGGAGGCCTGGGCCCAGAACCCTTGGATGGAAGAGAAACACCCTTCTTTTTGTTGTTGTTTTTTAAAAATTGTAAAGATTGTATTTGTCAGAAAGTGCGTGAGAGAGCGCACAAGTGGGGGAGCGGCAGGCAGAGGGAGAAGCAGGCTCCCTGCTGAGTGGAGAGCCCGCTGCGGGGATCCGTCCGAGGACCCTGGGATCATGACCTGACCCGAAGGCAGACCTGACCGACTCAGCCACCCAGGTGCCCTGAGAAGCACCCTCCTTAGGAAGAAGCTGTGTGTCGTTCAGCAGAGGTTGGAGGTGGCGGTCGGTAACTGGTATTTGGTGGCCTCTTATGATCGAGAGCAAGGCACGGGGTCCCTTCTGAGCTAGGGCAAGTCTGAGTGTCTTTGGGCAGTGATTGGATTCTCCTCTTCCAATAGCCAGTTGCAAATTCTGTTCCTGCAGAGACCCTGAGAGACCTCATGGAGTCTTAGTCAGGGAGGAGAAGAGTCACCCATCCTTGGCTGGAAAGGGGTCCTCTCTAGTCTGGAGGGGGGCACCCACCAATCCCGGCAGCTTCAGCAAGGACATCCCCACCCACCCCCCAGAGTGGTTGGATTCCCCTTGTTGCCTTCAGGTCCACCCCTCCCCCCCCCAAAATCTGGCCCCTGTCATCCCATGGCCTCTGTGGACTCGGGGGCCAGATGGCACCCCAGCATGCTGGTCTCTGGGGGGAGTTCTTCTCCACCCCCCGTTGCCTGAGTATCTCCTGAAAAGGTGTTCTCTTTGTTGTTCAACTTTTGTCTTGTCTTTGCTGAATTATGCTTATTTTTTTCCCTCACTGGCCTCTAAACAGAGACAGGGAGGGGGACAAAATTGGGAAAAAGGGTTCTTTCTCATTGTGTCCGCGGAGTGCACATTTTCTTTGTGTGTGTGAGATGTCTGGGAGTCTGAGCTTTGAAAGCTTGGCTTACATGGTCTAATTGCGCCATCTCAGTCCTGGCTTGGCGCCTCGCATTTGGGTTTTCTGGATTTGAAGGGGGAGGGGTAGTAGCGGGGGTTGGGGCAGCTGCCTAACTGATGGATATTTTTAGCAAATCAAAGTTTGCTTTTCTGGGTTTATTCTGTTCTCTCTCATCAACCTCCCGACTTGTTGTCTCTCGTCTTATCTCTTCCCAGTATCTCTGGGACCTGGTTGAAGGCCATCCCTGTGCTCCTCACAGTGTCCCTGGGGGGCTCAAACCAGGCGCACCCACCCACCCGCCCCATTCACAGCTCCCGGTCGCGTCGCGCTGGACCCTGGCTGTCAGAGTGAGCACATGTACTAGTGCTGCTCAGCTGGGGGCCCTACGAGGTTCCAGGAGTTAGAGTTCTTCCGACGCTTCAGTCGAAACTGGCCAAATGCAGAGACACCAGAATCCAGCTGGATTCGATTAAGCCTCTCACTAATGTAGCACAATACCTTTCTTTTCCCTAAAATTGTGTGGTTTTAGAAACTAGAGTCCCCCCCCCCAAAAATGAGACTTATGGTAACGTGCGATAGTTTATTGTATTGCATTTAATATTGTGAAGTGAGCTGAACAAAAATTTACAATTTCCGCATTTTCTTTTCTTTCCTTTTTTAAAAAAAAAAAGATTTTATTTATTTATTTGATAGAGATCACAAGTAGGCAGAGAGGCAGGCAGAGAGAGAGAGGAAGGGAAGCAGGCTCCCCGCTGAGCAGAGAGCCCGACGTGGGGCTCGATTCCAGGACCCTGAGATCATGACCTGAGCCGAAGACAGAGGCTTTAACCCACTGAGCCACCCAGGCGCCCCAGTGCATTTTATTTTCTAATACAGTAAGTATTGATCAAGACCATGGGTATCAACAAAAGCTCTTTGGGATCTTCGGTAATTTTTAAGAAGGTTAAAAGGACTCTGGGACAAACGTTTGAGAACTGCAGAGAGAAGTAATGTAGAATCATTCAGCCACTTATCTGGGAAGCAGTAATAGTCTGATTCCATAGACGGAAAAGTGAATCCCTGACAAGGTATTCACTCCTGGTTTCACAGGAAGTGGCTGAGCAAGGATTTGAAAAAAATACTTATTAAAGACAACAGTTCATACATACTAACTGTAAAAAAAAATTGGAAAAGGAAAAAATTGATCCCACTTATAAGTCTGTCATCTAGAATACTTCCTTTGTCCCTAAACTTAATCTACATCATTTTGATCATTAGGGTGGGTGGAGGATTTGAACCCAGAGCTGGGTCACAGCGACAGGCTGAGGTTGTATCTCCTGGTGGCGGCAGAGGGCGGTTCCTTGTGAGGAAGGGGCGTCTGCCTGTGCCTCCTCCTGTCTCCAGAGTGTCCAGGAACAGGACCCACTGACTGTGTTACAGGCTGAGCTCTGTCCCTCCAAGATTCATACGCGGAAGCCCCAGTTCCCAGGGCCTCAGACTGTGACTAAAGACGGGGTCTTGAGGAGGTGACCCCGCTAAAACGAGGCCCTTGGTGTGGGATGGGGTGGTTCCTGCCTTCTGACTGGTGTCCCTACAGGAGGGGAGTCTGGGAGACACCAGAGGTGCACATGCTCACAGGAAAGCCCCAGAGAACACGGTGACAACGTGTCACTGCGACACCAGGGACAGAGGCCTCCGGAGAGAGCCACCCTGCCCTCTCCAGGACCTTGGACTTGGGGCTTCCAGGAGTGTGAGAGAATAAATGTCTGGTTGGGCCCCGGGTCCACCGTACCTTGTGTGGCAGCCCCAGCAAACGAACACCCTGGGTCTGATCCCCTCTGTGGGAACAGGGGTATGAGTGGGGCGGGATCCTGAGCTGACCTGGGCTGTTTCCCTGTGGGGAATCAGTGGGGTGATGGCTATGATGTCACAAGACACAGCAGCGGCCGGCCTTAGACCCCCTGCCCGGTGCCTGCTCCTGAGCTCTGTTCCACCTGCTTGGGGCTGGGGCTGCTGCCTTCGCCCTGAGCTCAAGGTGCCAAGAAGGAGCTCAGAGCTTTCCAGGCATGGGGCTTGGGAGCGGGTCCTCCCCAGCGAGAAAGCTCTGACCCTGTGGAAATGGCCCTGCTGACCCAGACCCCTGAGAGCAGTTCTGTTCCCACTGAAGAGTTCAGCTGGCCTTGGCAGTGGGCCAGCGCCAGTAAGACCTGGATCTGGAATCCGTGGAAAGCAGAGTGTGGCTCTCACTCTGTCCAGGCAGCCGGCTGGGGCAGGGAGGGACAGGGTGCCCCCTCCCCTTGCTGACTCCCAGCCTCTCAAGGACACCGGGGAAAAAGCGCAGGCAGGCAGCCCGCTAAGTGGCTGCTGGGCATTGTCCCTGGCTCCTGGTCCTGCCTCCTTAATGACCACATTAACCTGAGTGTCCTTCCTGCCTTCTGGTTATTGCTTTGAGCTACTGCCTGTTTCTTCCCTCTTACGGTCTACACTTCGTGCCTCCCATTCTCTCAACCCGCTCCTGGGGGCTTCAGCCTTCAGCGGCTGGCCCTCACAGCGCTGTCTCACGCTTAGACTCTAGAGCACCACATTTTCTGAGTTTCCTTGCTGGCCACGCCATCCTTCTGTGGTCCCCAGTGCTGGCTGCCCCAGACTCTTGGCCCCTGGCTGTCCCCTCTGCCCCCCAGCACTGCCCCATAGAGCTTTCTGTGATGGGGTTCGGGGGGAGATGTCTTCCCTTCCCACTGTGCCTGTGGGAGCCACGAGCCATGTGTACGCTCGCGAGTGGCCACAACTGAGGTTTCCTTCCCACTTCATTTGCATTGACTTAATGTAACCAGCCGCAGTGGCTGTGGCTCCCCTCGGTGTGGACAGCGCTACCCTAGGGGTCTTTTACCATCAGCTGCTGTCTTCCAGATCTCGACTCCCTGCACGGACACCTGCCCTGGGCTCCAGAACCATCTCAGGCTGCCTAGCAGGCACACCGGGTTTACCATGCCAGAACCCTTGACCTCACCACCCCCCTTCTCAGATAAGCCGCCCGAACCCCACACTGCTTACCTCCATGCTCAGGAGGCCTATTCGCCTCCTTCTTTCTCTTGCTCTTAACATCTCAGCCCTGAGATGGGCTCTTCCCTCCAGACATATCCCCGACCAACACTTCTGTACACCCCAGCTGGCCTCCCTGTCTCCCCACCTCCGCTGGGTCCCAATCTGCCCAGCAGCCCGAGCCATCCGTCTAGGGCGGGAACCCTAGCACCCGGCTCCCACAACTACAAAGGCCCCAGAAAAGTCCACACCTTTGGACCATGGCTTACAAGACCCCGTGGAGTCTGGCCTGCCGGCTTCTCAACCCACCCCCACCTCCATTTACTACCTCTGTGGGTGCTGTGGCCTTTCTTTGTGCCGGGACTCCTGCTGCTCAGGACCCTCTCCCCACCTGTGTGTGGTCTCCCCACTCATGTCAGTCTGAGGCCCCGTGCAGGGAGGTCTTCTCTCCCAAACGCAGCCTGTGGCCTTCTTTAGAGAGCACACAGGCTCTGAGCTGGGACTTGTGCCTGGCTGCCCTCGGGGAAACAGCCTGCTCTGTCTGGCTCATTTTTGGGCTCCCATTAAGCATCCCTGAGTGGCCCTGGGTCCAGTTCCCACTCTGACTCCCTCTCTGCCCCCCTGCTAGCTTGGCCCCTGCTCTCACCGCCCTGGCACACTTCTCCCATTTCTCCCTGGTTTCCCTCCTTCGGGCAGGGGGTAGAAGGAAGCAGGGAGGCTGAGATTCCTGAGTGAGAGAAGTCCATATCACGTCTTTGGTCCCAAGCTGAAGTTGGGACTTGCTGCTCATGCTGGGTCCTGCAAGGGGCTCCCTGCTCAGCTCCATTACTTGGCCCCACCCCTACCGGGCACATGCCTAGAAGGATTTCCTCTTAGACCTAGTGGGCCCAGGGTGCCTGGATCAGTCCTTGGTCTCTCTGGGTTTCAGATACCTCCCCTGTAGCTCAGGGAGCAAATCCAGTTGTTCTTGGGGGGCAGGGCTGACCTGCCCTCGCCAGGCTGGGGCTGGCAGCCAGATCTCCTCTGTTAGACGGCCGAGCGGGTGTGGCCCTGGTCAGGGGTCGTCTGGGCCTTCAACCCAGGTCTGTCCTGAGCCAGATCTGAGCACTTTGGCTGGAGTCTGCCTACTTTCATGCCCCCTCCCCTCATTATGGAGCCCCTTAGCGTCAAACCCAAACTTCTCTGCGAGCGCGGTCCCACCCTAATTATGAGGCAGGAGAGCACTGCTCTTGTCAGCTCTGACTTTAATTTTCTCTAATTATAGCTGAGCCTCTGAGCACTATTACCCCTCTAATCTGCTTAATGCAGGCACACACTCCCCTCTCCCCCGCCCCCATCATGCGCTTCTAACGTTAGCCCTTTTGCAGCTAGGGGGCAGTTTCCGGAGTGGGCACCTGTCATGGGCTGAATGGTGCCCCGTCCCTGGACTCACACATCGAAGCCCTAACCCGCAGCATCTCGTGGTGTGACTGTGTTTGGAGATGGGTTTTTAAAGAGGAGGTTAAGTTAAGATGAGATAGTCAGGATGGGCCCTAATCCGATATGACTGATATCCTAGTAAGAAGAGAAATTGGGACAAAGATGGTCGCAGACCCTGTGAAGATCCCACAAACTTGAGGACTGAGGCCTTGGGAGAAACCAACCCCACCCACACCTTGATTTCAGACTTCGGGCCTCCAGAACTGTGAGAAAATAGACTTCTGTTTTTTAAGCCGCCCTGTCTGCTGTCCTTTTTATGGTAGCCCTGGGGGACCCATTCGGCAACTGAGCCCACTGCATGAGAAGCTTCCTCCTCCTGGGAGAGGTCGCCCAGGAGGGACCGGGCTTCAGGACCCACCTGTGGCCAGTTGGTCAGAGGGAGCCGGGCCTTCTCCTCTGGCCTGGCATCAAAGTGCCATTTGGAGGGGAGGTTCAGCTAGGGGTGAGGTATGCCCCTAGCGTGTTGGCGTGCTTACAAATGGGAAGGACCAGGCAAGCTTAGCCTTACGACCACATTCCCCGCTTCCACCCCACAGACCATGCAGGGTGCCCTTGCTTGCTTCCTTAAAAACAAATAAACACCTTTATTGAATTATAGCTTTCAAAATGGAAATGCTCATGGGTGCCTGGGTGGCTCAGTGGGTGGCTCTGCCTTCAGCTCAGGTCATGATCTCAGGGTCCTGGGATCGAGCCCCACATCGGGCTCTCTGCTCAGCGGGGAGCCTGCTTCTCTCTCTCTGCCTGCTGCTCTGTCTACTTGTGATCTCTCTCTCTCTGTGTCAAATTAAAAAAAAAATCTTAAAAAAAAAAAAAGAAAATGCTCAGACTTGGGGCCTCCAGGAGTACGAGAGAATAAATGTCTGGTTAGGCCCCCGGTTCCCGTACCTTGTGTGGCAGCCCCAGCAAACGAACACCCTGGGTCTGATCCTCTCTGTGGGAACAGGGGTGTGAGTGGGGTGGGTCCTGGGCTGACCTGGGCTACCCAGGGGCGTGTCAACCAATGTAGTCACCTTGTCACCAACAGCGTAATCGAGATAGATTTTTTTTCCAGCCTCATTGAGGTAAAATTGGCAAATAAAATTATATTTTTAAAGTGTGTGGTATAATGATTTGATGTACATCTACATCGTGAAAGACTTCCCAGTTTGTTAATTGACAAAGTCATCCCCCGCACGTTTACCATTTTTTTTTAAGATTTTATTTGGAAATTAAATTACAGCAAATTTAACAAAATTGGTTGTGTTTTATTCTAGGCATGTAAAAATAATAAGATCACAAACTGTCTTAGTGCTGTTCAGGTTAAAAAAGAACAGCTCTGGGGCGCCTGGGTGGCTCAGTGGGTTAAGCCTCTGCCTTCGGTTCAGGTCATGATCCCAGGGTCCGGGATCGAGCCCCACATCGGGTTCTCTGCTCAGCAGGGAGCCTGCTTCCCCCTCTCTCTCTGCCTGCCTCTCTGCCTACTTGTGATCTCTCTCTCTCTCTCTGTCAAATAAATAAAAAAAACAAAACAAAACAACAACTCTGTAACCATCTTAATGGCCCCAGAAAAAAACACCCAGTAGAAATCACAGTCACTCTTTTTTTTTTTTTTTTAAGATTTTTATTTATTTGACTGAGAGACACAGTGAGAGAGGGAACACAAGCAGGAAGAGTGGGAGAGGGAGAAGCAGGCCCTGGGATCATGGCCTGAGCTGAAGGCAGACACTTAATGACTGAGCCACCCCGGTGCCCCACATGTTCCCCATTTCTGCATAAGAACACTTAAGTTCTTAGAATCTCATAGCCAATTTCAACTACAGGAGACCGCATCATCGACTAGAGTCACCATGTTATCCTCAGACCTTACGACTTCCTCACCTGCTAACTGGAGGTTTGTACCTTTGGCCAACTTCTCCCGATCTCCCCCAGCCCCAGGCTCCGGTACCCACCTATCTGCTCTCCGTGTCCATGAATTCGACTTCTTCTGTCTTCTCTTTCAGATGCTACATGTAAATGATCCCATGCAGTGCGTGTCTTTCTCTGCTTATGTCACGTAGCATCACACCCTGCAGGTGCCTCCATATTGTGGCAAATGGCTGACTTTCCTCCTTTTTTAAAGCCTGGACGATACTCCACTGTATATGTGTTTGTAGATACGCCGTTATCTTCCCATTCATCCGTTGACCTAACTTGGCTGTTGTGATTAGTGCTGCAACGAACATGGGAGGATAGCTTCAGGGAGCCGTTCCCTGTGGATATACACCCAGAAGTGGACTTCCTGGATCGCAGGATAGAAATGTTTATTTCTTGGGGACTTCCTGTACCGTTTTCCACCGTTTGCATTCCCGCCAGCAGGGTACGAGGGTTCCTTTTCTCCACAATCCAGCCAGCGTTTGTTGTCTCTTGTCTCCTTGATGATGACCATCCTGATAGGCCTGAGGTGATGTCTCCTTGTGGTTTTGATTTTCATTTCCCTGACGGTGAGGGATGCGAAGCCCCTTTTCATGTGTCCGTTGGCCATTTGTGTCTTCTTTGGAAAAATGTCTATTTGGGTCCTTGGCCCCTTTTTGAATTGTGTTATTTTCAATTGAATGGAAACATTTTCTCATTCGCTATCGAGGTGTAGGAGTTCCTCGTGTATCTTGGATATGAACCCCTTATCGGATATGTGGTTTGCAAACACTCTCTTCCATTTTGTAGGTTGTCTTTCCCCAATGCTGGCAGTTCCCTTGGCCGAGAAGAAGCTGTTTCGATTGCTCTGGTCACTTATTTTTGCTTTTGCTGCCTTCGCTCTCTCTCACAGCACGCCTTTCAGCAAGGATGTCAGAAAATCAATCGGTGTCTGGTCAGGGCAGGAGCAGCCGAGCTTGGCTGGTGTTCCCTGCGTTTCCTTGAATGTGACTGTCCCAGACGATCTGTTCTGTGATGAGAAAATGAGTAGAGATTGCATGGAGCTGGGGGACGAGTCCCAGCACCGGGGAGACCAGGTGCCCTCTGGGACTTGGAGTCATATTGTTGTCACCATTCCCCACAGTCACAGTCGTGCCTGCTGGGTACTGTCTTTCTTGGAGACCTTCTGGAGGTCACTGCCAAACTGTGATGCTCCTGTGTGCATCGTGGTTCAAGAGGAGAGGGAGGGAGTCTCGCCTTTGACAGTGGACTCCCTGGCGCAGTCGCCCTCAAGAGGAATCACGGGCAACGGAGTGTGTGACAGAGGAGGGAGCGGGTGTGGATGTGAGGACAATTCACCAGGAAGACCGGGAAGAGGGTCTGGAAGAGGGTGATGGCGTGAACAGGGAAGGGCTATAGAGAATGGGTATGGCCAGGCCCCATGGGGTTACCATGAGTGGGGAGCACGATTTTTGCCCCAGTGCTCCGATTTCTGTCCTGACAGTGGAGATTGGTTGGGTGGCCCCCAAATAGTGGACTGTCTACCCCCTGACCGACTGCTCACTGGCGTGTTGAGCAGTTCTGCAAGGGCTCGATTCCCTACAAGGCCTGAGGCACCCTTCTTCCTTCTGGCCCTGCAACCCTCACCTGGACAGCCCCTTCCAGTCTGCTCAAGGGGGTCTTGAGTTTTCAGACCGCTGGCAGTCAAGGCAGCCCATAACTACAGCACAGACCGATTCCTGTTTTGAATCCGGACAATTTGTATTGGATTCCCATTTAGTCTCTTCCTTTCTCCTGGCTCCCCTGGGGTCGGGGTCCCTGAGACCGCCCTCCCATTTGGCAACTCCCTGGAAGGACTCGGCGTGTCGTTGTACCCATGGCTAAGGTTTATTAGCCGATGCAGAAGCATCGGCAGAGGGAAAAACGGCCCAGGCAGAACCCGAAGAGATGTGAGCACAGGCTGCTGATGTTCCCGTGCTCCTGAGAGAGGGCACAAGGGCAGCGAAACACACAAGAATGGATGTGCAAGGTCTGCCCAGGGATTCCCACTGGACACTCGGCTCCCAGGATTTTTAGTGGCGGCTGGTCGTGAGGGTGTCTCTGCTCAGCAGCTGCCCCGCTTCCTGATGCCTTTCAGCCAAGCAGGTGTTTATGCTAAACCACATTGTTCGTACCATTGTTCGTACAGTGTAGGCACAGTAAACCGTCCTTACCAGTCAGGGAGGGGCGGGAAGGGTTCAAGGGCTCAGGGCCCAGACACCAGCTCCACACCAGCTTTGCAAGCAGGATCTTCTAAAGATAGCAGCTGGGACCTGGTCGGGCCCCTCCGGTGGCTGATCTCCCCTGACCCAACCTTCTTTCCCTAACAGTAGCCGACCGAACCTCAGCTCCCTCTCTTCCTCGACCAGCCGTGACCCCGGCTGCCCTGCTCTCTGCCATGGAAACGTCCATCTTTCTTTAGACACAGCCGTTGAATGGGGTTGGCAGAATCTGCCTCAGAAAGTTGTCCTTCTCCTAGTTAGTCTTGCATCTCCACTGCTGGCTGTTAATTTACAGTGGTGTTCGTACCATTTCTACCACATCGGCACATGTCCCTAACTAGTACCTCCGTAACAGGGTCTTTGCTTTGTAGGCTTGGAGTCTTTTTTTTTTTTTTTAAGATTTTATTTATTCATTTGACAGAGAATGTGAGCGAGCGCTCCTAAGCAGGGGGAGGGGCAGGCAGAGGGAGAAGCAGGCTCCCTGCTGAGCAAGGAGCCTGATGTGGGACTTGATCTCAGGACCCTGAGATCATGATCTGAGCCAAAAGGAGATGCTTAACCGACTGAGCCACCCAGGTGCCCCTTGGAGTCTTTCTTGAGGGAGTTTCTAGCCTGTGAGAGAATGACTCCTTTCTGGCTGAATACCTTTTCCAGATGCCTTCCCCAAGCCTTCAGGTGATGGGGCTGTAGGTACCCGTAATAGTTCTTTGTTGCTGTGTGTTACAAACAGTGCTCAGAAGGAGACACAAGAAACTGGGACTGTAAGTTGTCTCCATGGAAGGTACAGGATGGCTGGGGGCAGGGGTGGAAAGAAGACAATGTACTGTATACCCTTTGAGATCCTTCCAAATTTTATGCCATATGCAAATACACTTCTCCAAACAAATAAGAGGACCAGGAGGAGGGAAAAGAAAAGAATGAGTAGGAGAAGGAGACAGGGAAGAGGAGGTGGAAGAAGAAGTGGAAGGTGGAGGGAAAGGAGAAAGAGGAGGAGAAGGAGAAAAGAAGGAGAAGAGGAAGAAGGAAAAGAAGGAGGAGGAGGAGAAGGAGGAGGGGAGATGGGACACTGGGCTGGCTCAGTCAGTTAAGTGTGTCTGCCTTTGGCTCAGGTCATAATCCAAAGGTCATGAGATCCAGTCCAGCGTTGGACTCCCTGCTCAGCAAGGAGCCCACTTCTCCCTCTGCCTGCCACTCTCCTTGCTTGTGCTCTTTCTGACAAATAAATAAATAAAAGTTAAAAAAAGAAGAGGAGGAGGAGGAACCGCACTATTCCCACGCATGCATCAGCGAATGAGGGACAAGCAAGCGTGGTCCATCTGTACAATGGAATCTTATTTGGCCATCAAAAGGAATGGAATTTTGACACATGTTACAATATGGATGAACCTTGAAAACCTGCAAGTGAAAGACTCCAGTCACAAAAGGCCATATATTATAGGGTTCTGCACGTATAAAATATCCAGAAGAGGCAAATCCATGGAGACAGAAAGCAGGTGAGGGGGTCCCAAGGGCTGGGGGAGGAGAGCATGGAAAGGGACTGCTAGGTGGATATGGGCTCTCCTCTTGGGGTGATGCAGCGTTTAGGAACAAGACAGAGGTGGTGTCTATACCACAAAGTACGTGTACCAAATGCCACTGGGTTGTATATTGGATATAGCTATAAGTGGCTCATTTAATATTATGTGACTGTCACTTTGATTTCAAAGAGAAGAGAACATAAGCCAGAAAGACCCAGCTCAGCAGGAAGGGCTCTGTCCATATACCGTGGATTCCGGAGGGACAGGAGTCCTAGGTGCTCTGGCCAAGCAGACACTTGCCTGGTGTTTCTGCTCATTGCCCCTTGGGCATCTGGCTCTCTTGGGTTCCACAGGCAAAGTGGGTTATGTCCACAGGACGCCGCTACAGAGCAAGTTAAATGTAGTGGTACATCACCGTCAACCAAAATAGCGCTGAGGGGCAAACTCTGAACAATGCCCTGCAAATAACTATTTTCCAAAGTGGACAAGGAAATGACAAGGTCATTAACGTCAGGCTTGCAACGTCTTTAGGCTGGGTGGCTTGCAGATGGATGGTGTGTGTCGGGGGGATGCCAGCATTGCTCAGGGAGCCCACTGCAAGTCTGAGCCTACTTCAGGTCCCTCAGCTCCGTGCCTGCTTTCTCTAAGAGACAAGAGGAAAGAGTATATTCATCTCCATTGGTGAGGTTTGAGGACTACATTGAACCTGGTTGACAAACTCAGGTTAGGAGAACAGGGCATCAGGGCCAGGTAGACAGACCCTGCTGGCCGCAAGCGGGCTTCCTACCATCCAGGGTTAGGTTCTAGCTGTTCAAGGGAGAGCCCTGGGTCCCACGATTGTGTTGACTCCTCCCCTGGTCAAGGACAGCGGTACCCTGAGGACACCCTGGGACAGGGCTGCGTCTTTTGCAAAGGCTCTAGGGAGAGTCCATTTCCTTTTTTTCAGCTTCAAGAAGCCACCGCATTCCTTGGCTCATGGTCCCTTCCTCCAGCTTCAAAACCAGCCATGGCCAGTGCAGTCTTTATCTTGTCTCATCACTCTGACACTGACTCCGACTTCCATATTTAGGGACCCTTTTGATCACATTAGGTCCATGCAGATGATCCAGAATGATCTCCCTATTTTATGGTCAGTTGATTAGCAATCTTTTTTTTTTTTTAAAGATTTTATTTATTTGAGAGAGAGAATACATAAACAGGGGAAGCCACAGGCAAAGGGAGAAACAGGCTTCTTGCTCAGCAGGGAGCAAGGAACCCCTGCTGATCAATGGGAGACTCAATCCCAGGACCCTGGGATCATGACCTGGGCCAGAGGCAGACGCTTAACCGACTGAGCTACCCAGGCACCCTTAACAACCTCAGTTCTGTGTGCAACTTGAATTCCCTTTTGCTGTGCTGTGTGACATAACACAGATTCCAGGGATCAGGACGGGACGGTCTTTGGAAGACCCTGATTCTGTTAACCCCGCATGTCAGCTCCACTGCTCTGTGGAGCCGGAGCAACTATCAGAGATAGCTGCCCTGTGGAACAAATTTAAGTAAAATAGTGACATAAACTTGGTAACGTATTTAAAATCCCCAAGTCATTTCTGGCACCCAGTAGGTGTTCAGTACATGAGATCTCATGATTATGTTCAGTGAAGGGCTCGCCTGTGTCCCCAGTGCTGGGATGGGGCCCATGGGGGAGGGTCCCGTCTCGTCTGTCCCCAGCTTCTCTGCCTCCCAGCCCCCACAGGCATGCGCACATGTATGCGCACGCACACACACACAGACACACGCACACATACAAAAACACAGACGTGGACACAGACGTAGCAGCTAACTTCCCTGCAGAACAGGGAAAGTCCTCTAGCTCTGCTTCCAGCTCCCACAAGCTGTGTGGCAGAATGGCCTTCTGGCATAAATAAAAATAAACCCCAGACGCTGCTTTTCAATCAGAGGATTAGCCTAAATGTTGTGAAACAGAAAGCATGAAATATGCATTGGAGAAACAGCTCTCCCCACTCCTCGGCCTCCTTGCATGGCTCCAGGCGGCTGGCGTCTGCGTGAGGCTGCTTGTTCCCACCCAGTGAGGCCGTCGATGACTTGTGCACAGTGTCAGTAAATGCTGTTATGACATTATTAATGCTCCGCACTCAGGCGAAGGACAATGGCCTGTTGCCTCTTAATGTGCTGTCTGCGGCTGCGGTCACAGAGCATTAAGTGAGGATTTTAAACACCGTCAACTGTTGGTTTCCTTCTTTCCTTTTCCCGCCTAGGCCCTGTCTGTGAGCTTCAGAAGCAACCCTGAAGCCTGGAGAAGGTGGCGGTGGCAATCTAGGCTCTGATCCCCAAGAGGCTTCCAGAGAATAATTGGGGGGGGTTGCGGGGGCCTGCGGGGAACCCTTGAGTGTACCCAGGAGTGTTGACCTCTCTTCGGGGGCAGTGAGGGGTGTTCTCTGTGGGGGCTGGTCCCAGAGAAGCTGGGCCTGCTGGGCGGGCAGGGCTGGTGGGCTCCCTGCTTTGCCCTCAGCTGACACCCCAGAGGACCCGGATGCCAGACCTCCAGTGAATTTTATTGGTCTTGCATAATGTTCTAAAAATATTGAGTCCACATTTTACAATTATGCGACTGCACGTGGGAAGTCCAGATTTCTGACTCTTGAAATAACTGGGCCCACACAAAACAACAGTGCATGTCCCCTTTGGGGACCTCCGGTCCTTGGCACTGCCTAACCGCCGTGGCCACTTCCCACTAGGACCCTGCAGTAGGCTGAACAGTGTGCCCCCCCCCCCGAATTCAGGTTCACCTAGAACCTTGGAACATAATCTTGTTTGGAAAGAGGATCCGTGCAGAATGTAATTTATTAAGATGAGGTCATATTGGAGTAGGGTGGGCCCTAATCCAATGACTGGTGTCCTTCTAAGAAGAGGAGAGGACATGGAGAGAGACAGAGAGAAGCCCTTGGTGCTGGAGGAGAGACTGGGGAATGCAGTTGGCAGCCAAGGAGTGCTGGGGGTCGCAGGCTCCCGCTGGATGCCAGCAGAGAGGCCTGGGCCAGACTCTCCCTCAGGGCCTCCACGAGGGACCGACTCTGCCAAACCCTTGATTTAGGACTTCTGGCTGCCAGAACTGTGGGAGAATCACTTGCTCTCGTTTTAAGCTCCCCGACATGCTAGTTTGTTATCATGGGCCTAGGAGACAACTTAGAGCACCTTCCCTTCTTTGCCTGGCCCACCCCCAGGGGTCTTGAGTATGGTAGTCCCGCACAGTATACATCACCCACTTCCTCCAAATCCCTTCCCCAGAGTCTTGCTTCCCTTCTCTGGACACAGGCCCTCCAGCCTGGCCAGGGCCTCCTGCTGCTTTGGGGTGCATGGGGAAGGCAGTGGGGGAGAGCCAGGAAGTGCTATAGTCTGACTGCCCACACTGTAGCAGTCTATGCCCTGACGCCCACGATGGGCTAGCCTGTGGTTCTGTTTGTAGCCTCAAGAGAGAAAGAGTGAAAAGGGGATGTTTTTGGAATCTGGTGTGACCTGCTGTGTCAGTCCTTGGATGTGCCCTCAATTCCTGCTCCGCTAATCTCTTCTAGCTTGCTTAGGGTGGCTCTGGTTCCTTCTCAGAAGGCCATGGCTATTTAACTAGAACCATGGTTCCCCATCCTGGCCAGTTATGTCAGCATAATCCATGGCATTAAAAAAACCAATGTGCCCAGACCCCAACTTTGGTCCAGAATCAAGGTAGGGAGCTTCTGTTCCATCAGGTTCCGCAGGGGACTCTGCTGGATCTGGGCTGGGAACTCTGGCCTGGAGAGTAGGGGCTCGGCTTGGGTTCCCTGGAAGTAGGTTCTCAGACAAGGATGCTAGTGCCCGTAGTTTATTTCGGAGGTGACCCTGGGAGCGTGGACAGAAGAGTGTAGGGGATGAGGCAAGGAGGGAAAGAAAGCGAGCTTGGGGTGTGCGATGGAGCCGGCCACCACCACAGGCAGCTGGAACGTGCTCTCTCTGCGGGACCTCTGGGAGCAGGTGTGGAATGTGCTGGAGCATCCCGCCTGAGGAGAGGTATTTGTCCATTCCTCGAGGGCTGCTTCCGGGGCATCAGTGCCCTGGCGCTGCTGTCCTGTCCTTGCACGTTCAAGCATATTCCCACAGCCAGAAATAAAGCCTCAGGCAGTGTCGCATGTGTCATCAGTAGTCTGCCCTTTGGCCTGTGGAGGTGGACGCCCAGGGAAAGGGTAGGGGCAACGACAGCGTCCATGCAGGTAGACAGGAGCGGGAAAAATCATAACGGCCACACCGCGAGGGCTCATAGGCACCAGCCGCTGCATTTTCATGTCCCCCTGGGAGGCAGGCTCTAAAGAGCTCGATCAACGGCCAGGGAAACTGAGGCACCAAGAGAGCGTCCACAAGGTTGCATGACCAAGCGTGCACAGACTTCCTCCTGATGTCTACAGCAGACAGCACACAGGACCATTTACACTGATCTTTACCGTAGACAAGGGGGGGTGGGGGGGCGGCACGAGGGGACAGTCTGAAAGGAGGCGGCTGGGTGGTCTGGCTCGGACCGTGTCCGCCCCACGCCTCCCTGCCTGCCTCAGAGACCACGTGCTAGAGGGCAAGGCCCAGAGGGGATGGGGAAGACCCACTCCCACCTTCTGAGCCAAACCAGACATGGCTGTGCCTTTCCTCCTTTGACCTGAAGTGCCAAAGGCATGACCTCCCCCTCCCACCGCGCCCCCCACCCCAAGCTTACACAAGACACAGGTGGAAGGGCCATTTCATTCCTGAGTGTAGCTGTGGAGTTCACCTTGACATCCGCGGTGTAAATCAGTGCCTGGGTGTGTGGCAGGTGTGGGCCGGGCAGAGACCCCTTCCCTTAGCTAGCGCCTGGGCTGGCCTGCCACGAGGCCCGCTTCCCGCTGCTGTTTGTCACTCCCCTGCACGGAGGCACGGTCAGCATGTCCTTGTTCAATGCAAATTTGCTACCTAGCTGGAGTAACACGTGAATCCGCCAACACCAAGTCATCATCAGTTTTCACATTAGCAGAGAGCAAGGCGAGATGATGGAATGCGGGACAGGTGAATTTTGATGAAGAAGGAGCGGGAAAAGCAGGAGCATGAGTCATCGCTGGTGAGAAATGGTTCAAAAGTGGGGCTGGGAGGTGGGCTAGCAGAGGGGATGGAGGCGAGGGCCCCAGCTGGATGGGCTCCAGGCTGGGTAGATGGGAAGTAAAGGTTTTCTCCTCTTCAAAGCCAGGCTTTAGAATCACTGCTGGGATGGCAAGCCCCTCAGGGTCATCCACGTCCTTTAACACGGGGTCTGAGGCCTTGGGCTCTTCTTATTAGCAAGGTGCCTCACTGTCTGTGCTTGGTCGAGGTCTGGTCGACAGCAAGTGCTGTTTCTGCCTGAGTGCTTTCTCGAATGTGAATGCGGGTCTGGCTTTAGCCGCCACCCCAGTGGCAGACGCATCTCCAAAGTCAAGAGGTGGAGGAGGTTGGGGGAGAGGGCGTGCGAATGCTTCATAGAGTTGGAAAGAGGCTTAGCTGACTTCAGTCACTCTCATTTCATCGTGGAGAAACCAAGGCTTTGGAGTCTCCCTGACTTGCAGGCATCAGCCACTGGGTAGTGGAGGATCTGAGACCAGAACCCAGGTCTGCCCCGCGCTCTGGCTGCTGGGCTCCGTGGAAGAACCCTACCAGTGCAAGAGGCGGAGTTTGAACCCAGCGCAGTGAGTAAAGGGGAGCCAAGGGCAGTGTCTTCCAGAGAGGGCCAGAGGATGGGTGAGGACTGCGAAGCGACCTCACAGCTGCTGGGACCAGGGCAGAAGCCCCGGGGCAGGGTGTAGGGGTGGGGGTGGGAGTGGGGGTGTGTGGAGGGGGCGTGCAGAAGCAGCAGGAGGGGGGGCTTCTCTCAGCACCAACCTCTTCGAAGCGGCCCTCGGCCGTTGGGGCTGCTGGCATTCGGGCTGCTCTCGAAAGCGGGGCTGGGGACATTACACAGCGGGAGGGTGGTGTAGGGACCCCCGCCCCCTCTCGCCCGTACCGGGGCCGGGAGGGCGCGCTGCCGGGCGGCGGCCACGAGGTGGCGCCGGCGCGCCGAGGAAGCGCGGCGGCCGCTTCTGGGCCGCCCCAGCAGCGGCTCTGCCGCCTCCTCGGAGGAAACAATGCGGCGCCTCCCCGCGTAGCGCGGCGCGGGGCCGGACGCCGGACACCCGACACCCGAGCGCGGGCCGCCGAGCGAGCGGGCGGCAGAGCGGGCGTGGGGCGCCCTCGTCGAGAGCCATGGGCGCGGCGCGGTGCCGGGCCGGGGTGCGGCGCGGCCCGGAGGCGCGGGGGCCCGGGGCGCGGGGCCGGGGCCGCCTCTAGCCGGCAACCGAGGGCGCGGGCCCGGGGATGAGGGCGCCCGCGGTGGGGAGCCCGTCTGCGCGCCGCGGCGCCGTCCCGCCCAGCGAGCGAGCCCGAGCAGGCAGACGCGCGGCCGGCGGTCGGGGGGCGCGCCGCCTCCCGGCCCCAAAAATGTGAAGCGGGGAGGGTGGAGACGCAGAGACGGCCGGGCTGGGCGCCCTCGCCGCCCTCCGGCAGCCGCGCCGTTCCGCTTCCCCGTCCGCCGAGGCCGCGCCGACCCCGTGGGCCGCCGCCGGAGCAGCGAAGCCGCCGAGCCCCCGCGCCCCCCGACCCCCGCCTCCCTCGGACCCGGCTTCGGCCCGCAGCGGGTTCGCGGCCCGGACGCGGCGGGAGCAGGGCCCGGGACGGTGCGTCCGGCCTCGCCCGCGGCTCCTCGCCCAGACAAGTTTGAACAATGATCACAGTCAACCCCGATGGGAAGATAATGGTCAGAAGATGCCTGGTCACCCTGAGACCTTTTCGGTAAAGTTCTCTCCCGGATGGCGCGGGGAGGTCTTTTTCTCCGAGGGGGCGCTGGGTAGGGGTGGGCGAGGTCGTTCCCCGAGAGGGTGCCTGTCCCAGTGGCGGGGGTGGCGGGGAGGGTTCGTGCTTCTACCCTTGTGATGGCCAGCGGGGCTGTGACGGGGATGGAGCCGAGGTTCGGGTTCGGGTGGGGAGGGGTGGGCAATCTGAGACGTGTCTCGAGTTGGTCTAGGTTGGAGAGGACTCGGGATGCGAGGGTGGGCATGAGGGCAGAAAGCGCCCAGGTTGTGGTCCTGGGCCTCGGCCCAGGGTGCCCCTTTCCTGCTCCTTGGGGTCCTTCCCACTTTGCAGACGGCCCCACCCGGCGGCGAAGTTAGTGCGCCGTGCAGGGCGGTACCCCCACCCCCCACCCCGCGTGCGCGTGGAGCCCTGGGTTGAGTCCTCCACCTGTGCCACTCCTCTGCCCCGGTCTTCTGCTCGCACTCCCCTTCTCGCGGCGGGGTGCGGGCCTGTCTCCAACGGGAAGGTTCCTGAGATTGGAGCAAGGACCTCTCCCGGCCGTTCTGCTGGGAATTCGACCCTGGATCAACAGCGGTGGAGTTGGTGGCAGGGGCGGCGCTGCGGAGCCCCAGGGCAGCGGGAGCCCAGACCTCCGGGAACCTCCGGAGGCAGGAGGAGGGGAAGACCAATGCCCCAACCCCAGTCTTCCGCGGCCAAGGCTAGGCAGGGCTGGGGCCACGTGGGGCTGGCTGGTCCCTGTTGAACCCATCCCAGGGGCCCCCAGAGCCTGTCAGGGAAGGGGCAGCTCCTTCCTCTCTCTGGAGCCTGCGGAGCCTGCCTGCTGCCCAGGTCTGGGAGGAGATGCTAAGTGATGGGTGCCCAGCGGGATGGGAGAACCACCTTGCTCAGGGGGGCTGGGCAGCAGAGGGCGCCAAGGGAGGGGTGGGGGTCGAACTCCAGAGGCCACATGTGGGGTGTGGGTGCCATCCACCCTGCAGGGGCAGGAACTGGGCAGGTGGATTTGGGTCGTGGGAGGGGCGGGTTTTGAGCCCCCGACCCTGCCAGGGCCCCGGTTGGTCTCCCTCTCAGCCCCTGACAGGGAGATCATGGCTGAGGTGTCTGTGGCCTCCCCAGCTCCTCCTGGGTGGGCCGGCCCTGTTTTGTGGAGCTGAGAAGACCGCTTTGGGGATGGCAGGGATCATGATGGACCACCACTGTCTGGAGGATACAGGAGGGGAGGATCGTAGAGCTGGTGATGCTGAGGGTATGGTCTTGGGCAGGAGACAGGGAGGCAGCTGGAGCTCTGACAGAAGGTTCCCATGAGAAGCAGGGCAAAGCAGGGCGGGAAGCGAGTGTCTCTGGAAAGGGCCTTACTCCTCCAGGGAAATCCTCAAATCCCTGGCTGAACCTGACTGTTTAGAGGGTCCTCTTCCCAAGTCTGCCGCCCCATGTCGACCCCGCCCTCCAAGTCATGGGAGGGCCAGCCAACTGGGTATCAAGCTTTGGCTGGATATTTTCTGGTGCAATTGGAGGCGGCTGCAGGAGCCGGCACCACGGACAGCGCCCACTCCTGGGAGCTGCTTCCTTCTGGGGTCCTGGCTCTTTCCGGCTCTTATCTAAAGGCAGGATTCAGAGATGGGATTGCATAGGTTCCCCTCCCTTCAAGTTGTGTGTCTTCACCTAGGGTCTGTCTAGGCTGCCCAGAGACCCACAGCCACCCGTGGAGTCTTTGTGTCCCCTTCAGATGAGGGGGGCTGCCTCCCACCACGTCACCCCTACTTGTTTTTAAGGACAGACTGGAGGCCCTGTCTCCTCTGTCTTCTTCTGGCAGGGCCCTTATTCTGTAGTTGCTCCTGGCATGTTGCTTGAATAGATGCATGGGTGGACGAAACCATTTTAACTTGAGTCTACTGTGAATGGCGGTAGGATTGAGGTCTGGCAGAGACAGAGGCAGTTGAGGTGTGCTGGGGACTTCAGATTCTGGGCGAAAAGTTTAGACTCCTTTTTCACAGCAGGACCTGCAGCCCAGGTCCCTAGCTCTAAATACAGTCCCACAGCTGTGGAGGGGGTTTGGGGAAGGAAGAGACCATAAACTCGAGGAATCTGTCCTTGTCCTCAGGCTGGGAGGACGAACAGCTGATTCCCTCAGGATCTTCCTGGGTGTGCAACCACTGATCTCCTCCACTCTTTCTCTGGCTGCTGTCTTGAGAGCAGCCTGGCTTCATCTTGGGATCCCAGAGCCCCATCCCCAAGCGTGGTGGGATTCAGTGAGGGCCCTCAGAGGTGAGGGGGCAGTGTCCACTATGCTGTCTCGCTTGTCCTCCTTGTCCTCTCCCAGGTGAAGCCCTCAATGCTTTCTCTGCCTTGGGGGTTCTGCACCTTCTCTCATTTAACCTCTAACGGCTTCATTTAAATATGGGGTGGGAATTTTGTTGCGCTTTTATTTTCTTCTGCAATTGTGTGTTTTCTTTAATGGGCTAAGTTTTAATTAAATACCGCTCTGCCAGCTTCAAATAATGAAGATTAAAATGCATAAAGCAAGTCTTGCATGGAGATACAAACGAATGTGGGGTTGAGGCTGGCGGGTGGAGGAGGTGGTCCATCCTCGCTCCTCCCCCAGGCTGGAGGCCTCTAGCATGACTCGTGGGGGCTCCCTGTCATGAGCCTGGCTTCACATGAGATGGGCTTCCTCATCCTGACCAGGTTGCGGGGGGATCCCCTTTCATCTCTACCAGCTTTGCAAGTCCCTCTGATCCATTCAAGGTCCCAGAACACCTCCATCTCTGGCCTCCCCAGTGCTGGCTAGTTCAGTTCTCCCATTTGGGACCCAGCACCTGGTATGGAAGCAGCAGGAGACAGGAGTTCCCTGCTATCCCCCTGGGGCCACCCCAGTGCCCCACACCTGGGAAACAATCAGACGTGTGTTGAAGGAATGAACAATTGTCCTGTTTTGGGTGGCTCTCTTGACCTGCGCCCTGGATGACCTACCACTTGTGCACAGGTGTCCACTCGCTCTGACTGGTCCAGTGCACAAACTACCATGTGCCTGCCTGTTAAAGATGTGGGTTAGGGAGAATCTGGGCCCTGCGCTTGTAGATCTTCCCCTCTGGTAGGGGTGGGGGCACACGCCATCCCCCTCGAACACGATAAGGAGGTGTTCAAGCCAGCTCGTGACTGATGGCTGTGGCAAGACCCGTGTACACAGTGCAGAGCCTGGCCCGGGTGACTGATGGGATCCAGGTGGGTTTCGTCTGGACCAATGACTTGCCCTCTGGCTGGCGTCAGCACCTGCTGTTTGCATCTATACCAGCAGTTCTCAAACTTGAGCAAGGATCAGGATTGCCCAGAGAGCTTGTTCAAACACGTTGCTTGCACCACCCCCAGAGTGTCTGATTTGGTAAGCCCAGGAGTGGAGCCCCAGATTTTGCATTTCTAACAATCCCAGCGTGAAGCCGGTGCTGCTGGTCTGAGGATCACACACTGAGGGCCGTGCTAATGAGCCAGGCTCTATCTGGAGGCTGGAACTTGCCCGAACTCTGCCTGTATCATTGTCCCTTGGGGTTTCGTGTGAGGTTCTCGGCCATCTCCCTGTCGTGGAGCTCTCTTCATTCTGAGCTCAGCCCTGTATCTTCTGTCCCCCCATACATCGTTCCATCCTCGCTCCCTCCCCCACTCATTCGTGCAGAGCCCTTGCTGGGTGGGGGTGCTTCCGGCTGGCCTGTTTCCGACCTGCTCTCTCGCTCTCTGCAGGCTCTTTGTCCTGGGCATCGGCTTCTTCTCACTCTGCTTCCTGATGACGTCTCTGGGAGGCCAGCTCTCGGCCCGGCGCCCGGGGGACTCCCCCTTCACCATCCGCACAGAAGGTATCTTGGTGGGGAAAGGGGAGTCAGAAGTGGGTGCAGGTGTTTGTGGGTGGAGGGGAAGGAGGCCTTTGAACCAAGCAACTCAAGGGACTCTCTGGGGCTCCGTCCCAGGGATCCAGGCCACCTCATCTAGGGACGTGGGAATGAATCGGGGGCTTAGGCTCTCTGACCCTGCACACTGCTTTGGCTTTGGTCCCAGCTGTGATCATCGGGCTTCTTCTGACCCAGACTCTCCAGCCAGGGAAGGGCCTTTGAGTCATGGCTTCCCAGGCATCAGAAGAGGCTGCTTGAGTTGCTTCCTTAGTGTGTGTGTGGAGGGGAGTGTTCCTGAATATGACACCCGTCCCTTTGAGACGCAAACACTCTATGCTTTTGACCCAGTCTGTGGCCACAGCCGAGGGGGCCGGGGCTGGGACGGGGGTGGGAGGTGGGGAGAGGCGGAGGGCAGGCCAGGCCCTGAGCTCACGTGTCTTATCTCTGCGCTTTGCGACAGAGTCCAGACCTTTGTGGCTCCTTGCCCACGTGACACTTGTGAGGCGGTGGAACAGAGGTTCAGAGCACGGGCTTTGGGGATCCGATGGACCTGGCTTGTAGCCTGGCTCATTATTTCCCAGCTGTGTGCCATTGGCCAAATCACTTAACTCACCTCTGGGATTGAATGAGCTCACGGCACGGGGGGGTTATGATGGGGTCCAGACCTGGGAGACCTCCTGAAGACGGGCCCTCCCCGCTTCTCTTTCTACTCAGCGAAGAATGGTGAACAGTGCAGAGTCCAGCTTCATGGGTCTCAGGGGCTCTTCTGGTCACCGCGGGAGGGAGGAACACAGGGTGTTGGGGCAGCCGGGGCAGGTAGGGTTTCTGGGACTCTTTGGCGGGTTGGCTCGGTGGGCTCTGGGCATGTCTCTGTCCGGAGTCCGCTTTCGCAAAGCCCCAGGGCCCAGCTGTGTGGTTGCCTGTTTCCAACGGCGAGTATACCCTCCAGCAGCGTGGCTGTCGTCTCAGGGGGCGCTCTGGGGGCACTTGTTATGCCATCTGGTGTCTCATCATTAGATTTGTTCCTTTGGTTTAACATGTACTTCTTTAAACTTGCAGAGCTCCTGGCACGAATTCCACATTTATTAGTCATTCAAGCCTGAATGTAAATGAATGTATCCCACCTCTGACTCGCAGAGGTGCGTCAGTCTCTCTGAGCCCCAGTTTTCTCCTCTGATAAATGGGAACGAGCCCTGTGTGCCCAGGGTTGACGTGAGTCGTGCTGAGATAGCACATGGGAAGGGGCTCGAGCAGCATCTGGCAAATAGTACAAGCACCATCAGTATTTACTGTGTTCAGTCCGAGATGGGGACACTGCAGAAAAGGTTGTGTAGGGGAAAGGGCGAGAGGATGCTGGGATTTCCGCACAGGAGATGGGTGTGAAGGAGATTGAGGCTGGAAAAGGGGGCAGGGGGCGGTTGTGAAGGCGCACTTGAGGGGTGGCTTGGAGAGAGGTACTGGAGGTGTCGGGTGGATCATGGGGGACGTGGAGTGTGAGGAGACAGCGTCTAGGGAGAGGTGCTCAAGCCACTCCTGGAGAGGGTCACGCCTGCCTAGGGGGGCTGCTACAGGGGCTTGAGGAAGCGGGACCTTCAGAAAGGTTAGGATCCAGGAGGTGGGGATCGGGGACTGGGGGAAGAGGGGCGTATGGTTGGGCTCCCGTCCTTCTGCTCGTTTCTCTGGCAGGGGATGGGGCCAGTGGCCCAGAGTACAGGGGGCTTGTGGGAGCCCTGGTGAGCCATGCACTGTGCAGTTTTGCCTGGTAAAGGAGGTGGGAGGCCAACCCCAACCAGATCTGTGTCTTAGGGGTGGGCAGAGCCCTGGAGGGGAGAGCACTTGCCCAAGGTCACCCAGTTAGAGTAGAGGCATGTGTGCGTGTATGTGCACACGCGTGTGCCCGCGTACATGCTCAGGCTTTCCATCAGAGCGTAATATCCACAAGATGAATGCATCGCCCAGCCAGTAACCGTGACCAGGAAACGGAGCGTGAGCAGCCCCCGGGGTGCCCTCCCGGCTCCACGCACCCAGTGCTTCCCCAGGGATGTCAGGACCCTGACTTCTCACAGCACAGGGCTTCACCTGTTCTTCAGACGTCGTGAGGAAGGAATCGCATCGTGGCTGTTCTTTCGTGTGTGCTGATTTCCTCTCATTACTCCATTGGAGAGGACCGTCCCCGCTGTGTGGCCATAGACGCTTGTCCCCGCTGCTGTCGTGTGAACTCCGTTGTGTGAAGGCCCCGTGTGACGTTTACCCACTCGACTGGTGGTGGACGTTGCTTCCAGTTTGGGACGTGTGGCTGGTGATGCTAGGAACATCCCGGTCCCTGTCTTCCGGGGCACACGCGCGTTTCTCTGGCGTACACAGAAGGGTGAAGTTGCCGGGTCTCCCGTCTATTGTGACATCAGTTCTCAAAGCAGGTTCAGCCAACTCGAAGGCTTTTCGCATTTCCTGGGTCCCTGGGCTGCAGGCTAAGCACCTAGAATGTGGAACTAAAGGTGGGGAGGGGGAGACAGCTGGGGAGGGAGGCCTCACCCTTCTGGAGAACCGACCCTGGCTTGGTCCCCATCCCGATTATCTTTGTCCCCCCCTATCTTTCATGCCATTGGATGAAGTGGATTTTTTTGGAGAGACCCAAAAGCAGGGACTTGGAAGAGCCCCAAGTTTACATTGTGGGTTTAAAATCCTGATCTTGCAAAACACGCCTCCTCCAAGGACACCTGCACGCGGTGCCTGGAGCGGCCCTGCGGGAACCCTGGGAGGGGCGAGCTTTTCTGCCTAGGAGCCATACGAGCGGAGGCCTGGGGCTGGAGGGTGGTCAGGTGGAAGGGGCGGGAGGGGGAAAGGGAGACTGGAGGTCAAGGGTGGCGGTTGGGTTGTGGCGTTGCATTGGTTCCCGTGTCTGTGCAGCCCCAGGGCAGAATTGGGAGAGGGAACCTCAGGAAGGAAAAGTCCTTGCACAGATCAGCAAACCATCTGAGCACAAATGGGGGAAACAATCTGTCGTGTCCTGGCCCGTCAAGCCTGGGAGGGAAGTGGGCCCCGAGGACGAGGCTGGGGGGGAGGTTGGGAGAAGCAGGGTGTTCTCTAAAAGGAGGGGGGCCCTGCCATAGCCTCTGTGGACTGTGGTCTCCCAGCGGAGGCTCCGGATTCCCTTCTAAGCCAGGTTGTATTTTGTGATAAAGTTCTCTAGTTTGGGGATAAAAATGTAAGAGACGTCTTCTACGTTCTGCACACTCGTCGGACGATTCAGGAGGGGGCGGGGGAGGCTAACAGGAAGCGTGACTCCAAGTCTGACCTGATTCCCTCTTGCTGTAGGTGGGCCTGCCTTGGGCCCTGGGGGCTTTCTCTCCCAGAGAAGGAGGGGGTTTTGCCTGTGCCCTCACCAGACCCCGGTCCCTTCTCCCTGCCTCCTGGCTACACTTCCCCTCTCTTGTCCTAAGGAGGAACTTGCTCTCCTCTTAGGGGCAGGGGGTGGGATGTGAGCTTGTGTCTCAGGCCTCTCTCCTGATGTTGCCGTGGGTTCCCCGAGCATGTGTGGCTGGCTCTTCTCGGTCTCTGTCTTGTCTGGAAGAGGTAGCCGTTAGAGGCCATCGCTGGGAGAGGCCTGCAGGCGGGAGGGCCTTGGCTCAGCTGTACATGGCTGCCCTGAGGTTCCCTGGGGGCATGGCCCTGCCAGACCTTCCTACCCCTAGCTGGGATTCGAACCTGGGGAATAGCAGAAAAATACTTCCTTGCTCTGTAGCTGTCTCTGGCCTTAGACCTTGGTGTTAGGGAGCTCGTCCCCTCAGAGGCTAGTGATGGATGGGTGGGCCAGGGCACAGGGACTGTCCTTGTCTCCTGTGCTGCCCAGAGCCCCAAGCCTCAGTGACCTCAGCTGGCATCCGTGGTGGCTGTGTGCTGAGGGACACATGTGCTCATTTCTCCAGCTGGGCAAACACTTAGGTCGCAGCCCCTATCTCAAGGTCCAGGGAGGTCTCTCTTATCTGGTGAGGCGGGGGCTCCTTCAGTTTCCAGGAACCAGCAAGAAAGGGTTGGGGTAGGGACAGGAAAGGAGGACAAGGCAGGGGACAAGGGAGGATCGGAGAGACAGAGGAGCTTGTCTGTGTCTGGAGGGGTGGGGAGGGGCAGGGAGGGGCCAGGCCTGGATGGGTCATAAAACACCTCAGTCTGTAACCAGGAGGAGCTGTCTGTATCTCTCGGTGCCGGCTTTCCTTATTTATATGGAAATATGGAGGGAGTGTGTGTGAGTCCTGAGATGTGTTCCTGGGCTTCACATTAAATACATTTCAATTTAGCTGACACCGGGAACGGTAAGGTGACTCAGGGACAGCCAGGGCTCAGGCTCCGCTGACAGTCGGGGATGGGCGGTGGCCTCCAGGGAGCCAGCCAGGGACCAGATCCCGCGGGAAGCTCCCCGGAAGTGGAAGTGGTGGGCAGCTTCCAGTCTGCGCCATCTAAGCCCCAGCGACAGGGGAGGGTCTTGTGGTCTTGGTCCAGTCTGATGGAGGTGTCCTTACAGACCCATCTGAGAGCCGCAGATGGCGGCTCTTCTTGGAGGCGTCCCTAAGCCCTTGGGTCTTCTGGGTCACCCCCACCTTGCTTTACTCTGTGCTTTACTTTCTGTTGATGTGTTTAAAGAATTGGCTTAATCCCTCCTATGCGGGGCCATGCAGAGCCCCACAGATCTCCAAGGACTCTCTGGTGGGGCTTATGTGTCCCTGGCCACCTCCTCTCTGAGCTCCTGCTTCTGTGAGTTATCCTGCTCAGTTTGTCCCCTCCTGTGTCGTCTGTGTCCCTGACATTGACCTGCTGGGAAGGGCATCCTTTCCCCCGATTCCTGGCACAGAGTAGGGATGATGGCTTGGGGGCTGGGACCACTGGGACGCACAGCAAGCAGATGACAGGTCCCTACTGCATCCCCACAGCTGGAATCCCCCACCCGACCCCACATTGCCCTCTGGCCTCCCTGCCTCCGCCGCCTCTGAGCCCCTGTGCCTTGTTCTCGCTCCTCTTCTCCCAGGCTGAACCAGAAATCTCCCATCTTCTGACTTGATATGCAGTCATTTCGCTTTCTCTCTGTCTCACTGCTCTGGGCATCTAGACTCCTAGATTCTGCTCTGGCCCACCCAGGGGTTAGTAAAACAAAACTGAGCTATCTCCCTAAGGGGATTCTGCTGGCTTTTATAGGAACAGTCTTTCCTTTCCTGTTACCCTAATCTCGAGAGGGGCGGTTAGGGCAAGAGCCAGAACAGGAGTCCCGGCCCATGGAAACTCAGGGTTCCGTAGTCCAGAGCCTCATTTATAGGAGGAGAAACTGAGGCCCAGAGCAGGAAAGTGGCATGTCCATCCATTGTCACTCCCACCCCAGCCTGTCCCCCGCCGTGGTGCTGCCCCGGCTCTGCTTGGCTTCTGGGGCAGCTCTGGGCCAGATGGGGCCGCTCTTCTGCTGCCTATGCTGTGGGGCTGGGTGCATGTGGGGGGGAGGGGGGCTGTGTCACTGAGGTTCCAGGGCGGGGCTCAGGCAGTGAGGAGGAGCCAGGGAAGCTGGAGATGAGCTCGGACAGAGGGACAGCAGTGTGACAGGGCAGGGTGCCATGCCTGAGACATTCTGCGGAGCTTAGCTCTGCTCCAGAAGCAGTGATGTGGGCTCGGCATTGTCGAGGGGCCTCATCTGTAGGAGCGAGCTGCTGCCCAGGCTCTGGTCCCGCCGGGCCTGCGTGCTCTGACCAGGTCATGGTCGGGGGGCCTTGATTAACAAGCTCTGACTTAGGGTATCCCCCGCTGCAGTCTTGCTCTCCTTTTCTCATGCCATACCTTTGAGGAAAGGACCACCCCAGCCTGCGCTGTAGCATTGGCTCATCAGGGCTGCCCAGGGAAGGCGGGCAGGCTGTGCACTGCACAGCTCCAGGAGTGGTACCAAGCAGTGGCCAGGTCAGATCATCTGATGTTCCCCTATTTTTCTAGCTGAGATGATAGGAACCACCACCCCCACCTTGCTTTACTCTGTGCTCCAAGCACATACTACGTTTGGATGGATGATGGGCTTGGGTGGGGGTCCCAGGGATGAGAATGGTTTGAGAGACTAACCATCACCCCTAGCTCTGTGGAGTTGAAAGAGAGGGGGAGCTATTTATATCTTCTTGGATAGATTGACTAACTGGCTGAGTACTGAGCGAGTGTGCTGGGACGGAGGGGTGGGAGAAGCTTGCTTCACTTAGCACAATGGTGAAATTGCCCAATCCCGACTGGTTTGTTAAAAATCCACCCAGTTTTCTGAGAAGGGAAAGTGGGAAGATTGCTAGTTATCTCAGCTGCTGGTGCAGAGATGGGCTAGAGACCGTGTTTCTTTCCTTCCTTCCTCTAGATACGCATTTTTTTTTTTAATCAACACCCGAACTCACCCATTTTCATTCTTGGGTGGGGTGTGTGTGTGTGTGTGTGTGTGTGTGTGTGGTGTTGGAGTCAGGGACCCTAGCTTTCGTAAGGAAACTGCAGCTCCCTGATGCTCCAGATTCACATGCTCCAGCATGTGAGTGACCACTCCCCGGCTCCTGGTGGCCTCCTTTCTGAACTCTGGTGGATTCAGTCCTCTGGGGAACACAGGAGGTGACTTAGTCAAGAGAGAAAGCGGTGAACGCCACTGGACCAGGGTGGGCCCAGAGCCAGGGGTATGGGGGACAAGCAAAGTGGAAATGTCACAGGCAGCCTTGGTAGCTGAAGCCTGTCTTGGCCCCCCAAGCCCTCCCCTGCTTGGAGCAGGGGAGACCAGCCCCTCTGGCCTCGCCTCTTTTCCCCACCTCTGCCCCTGGGTCCCTGTGGCCTGCCATGCTCTCTTCTGTCCCCTCCTGGCACTGTGACAGCAGACAGCAGATAGGACTTGGTATTTCTGACTTGAGTTGGGGCCCCAGAGACTGATAATGTTGCTATGAATGTCCCTTGGCCACAGAGCCCCACTGTGGGGGGGGAGGGGGTGCGTGATGGCAGAGGCAGGCAAGAGCCTCTCTGAGCTCACCAGGCCCTGGCCCCTTCTTTCTGGAGAAGCATATGGTGCTGGTGCCCCAGCCCTTGGCTCCCGCTGTTTCTGAGCACTCGGGCTGCCTCATGGCTGCTGGTGACGGCCATTCTTTGCCCAGGGCTTCTTGTAGCCACTGCCGCTGACTGGCCACCCTCCAGCAGGTGGGGAGTAGCAGGAGTTGGCTGTCTCTGCGAGCCACCCTCAAGCAGTGACCTGCAGGAGACGGCCTGCACATGGCCCAGGTACCTCACCGCTGGGCAGAGGACTCTGGGGCAGACTTGGCATCTGCTGGTCTCCCAGGCTGGTGACTTGCCCTCTCTGGGCTGTCTCCCCTTCCCTGTGTCACCACTTCACTCCCTCACTGGGGTTTCCTTTGCCTCCCAAATGCATGACTTGTCCTCAAATCCTGGTCTCGGGGTTTGCTTTTGGGGAACCCAACCTCAGGCCCTCGCACCTCCCCGGAAGCCCCTGGAAGCACTCAGGTCGCCATGACTTGGCTCATTTGGTATGGGAGGTTCAGAGCTGGCTCTTGGGCTTTGCAGGGAACCAAACTGGGGATTGTGGTGCCTGGACCTGAGCATTCGTGGACTGTTTGGAGGGGGTTAAAACCTTCACATGAGGGCTCCTGGGTGGCTCAGTCGGTTAAGCATCTGCCTTAGGCTCAGGTCATGATCCCAGGGTCCTGAGATGGAGCCCTGCGTGGGCCTCCCTGCTCAGTGGAGAGTCTGCTTCTCCCCCGGCCCCCCGCCTCGTGCTTTCTCTCTCTCGCAAAAATAAATAAATAAAATCTTGAAGAAAAACAAAAACAAAAACCCTTCACATGACTTGACTGAGATTAGGTGTAACGCTCCATTCTGCAGGCGCCGAAACAGAAGCCCAGAGACGTTAAGATGATCTCAGCGTCACCCAGCTGGTAGAGAGCAGGGTTGGCCTGGGGCTCTGTTCCCCAACACAACGCAGTGGGGGAGCCCCTGTCCTGCAGGGGTGAGGCCTGGGGCGGGCTCACTCTCCTGACCCCTCCTTAGCCTGCAAAAGCGGGAGTGGGGTCGGAGTCAGAGAGCCACCAGGTGGCTTCAGGTGGCCCGCAAGCCGCAGCCGAGCCTGACCGTGTGCCCGCACTCTGTCCGCAGTGCTGGGAGGGCCGGAGTCGCGCGGCGTCCTGCGCAGGATGAGCGAGCTGCTGGAGCTCATGGCGAAGCGCATGGACGCGCTGGCCCGGCTGGAGAACGGCAGTGAGCCGCACCGGGCTGCCGGCCACGGGCGCTTGGCTGCGGACAGGTAAGGGGTACGCGGAGGGGGAGGGGCACTCAGGGTGGAGGAGGGGGGAGCGCCCCGGGTGCTGGTGGGCGCCGTATCAAAATGCGCTCCCAGAGCAGGGGTGGGGGGCCCTGTCGGGCAGCCCCCTTTCGGATAGCCGTGTGGAAACGTTTAAGAATGCAGAAGCAACCCGGTGTTACAACCCCGAGCGCTTGCCCGCCGCCCTACTTAACAGCCGTTATCGTTTTGTCATGTTAGTGGCCTGACGTCCTTCTTTCCTTTTTCCTAAAAATCGCAGGCAAAAACTGGAGGGCCCTTTCCCGGCTTCCCCGTAGGGACAAGGGACTTCCTGAGTTAGGCGTCCGTTCTTTGAGTCCGCGGTAACCGTTGGCATATGCCTCCTTTATACGCACACGCCACACACACACACACACACATACATACACCCCACAAACATAGGGTGTGGGGTGTTTGCTGGCCCCAAGTGAGTGGATCCCACAGCACGCTTCCGGCACCTGCGTTTTCCACTCAACACGACAGCTTGGAGCTCTGTCCACGTTGACGGTCACGTGTGGGATGGGCGTATGGGTAAGATGGCCCAGTGGTTGTCTGTCCTCTACCAATGGGCCTGGGCCATTTTTGCCAGAAAGAATTTCTTGGTTTTTTCATTCTAAATATTCCCCTACTGAGTCTGGCATGTCCAAAGGTCTCTGAGAGTTGGTGCCATGGTCCCTTGTGTCTCAGCAGTGGCCCCGGAGCCCCTGTGTGAAACCAAATCATGTGTCTTAGGTGTGTGAGTGATCTGGAACCCCAGAGAAGGAGGATGTGTGAGGTCAGGGCCATCCTGATGGGGCGCCTTGGCCCTCAGGCTCGGCTGTGGAGGGCGGGGCTTGCTGCCCACCCACCCCAGGGAGATGATCTGTACTTGACATCTTTTCAACACTGGGGTTCCTTGTGGGGTGGATTTGCTCCATGTGTTCTAACTGCTAAAAAGTAAGTTTGAAACCCACACTTTACACGATTTAGCAAAAGCTGTACCTTGGCCAGTGTGACTTGCTAAAATTGTTCTACTGCTGAAAAATATCGTTGAAATCCACACTTCCAGACAATTTGTAGGAAAGCTGTAGCCCAGCCAATATGTGTGATGGAAAAGCTAAGGCTCCAGGCGTTTCCTGTTTGGAGTTTGGCACAGTCTGGGTTAAAGTGTTGTTGGGCCAGTCCTGGTCATGGCGGGACCCTGGCTGGCCTGAGGAAGGAGGTGTGGGTGGCGGACCCCTCCTGTGGACTGGGGTTTCTTTGCCCCGTAGCCTGTCTAGGTTTGGCTGTTGGCCATGACACCATCTCACACTGGCCCTGCCGATGGAATGTTCTGGAGGCCCAGTTGGGTCACTGGATGTCGGCGTGACTGCTTTCATATGAGGTGGCATTTATCAGACGCTCACCCAGGGCCTGGCGTCATCCTTACCGCGTTACCTCAGTGGTGTCAGTGGTCCCAGGCCCTCTTTATGGGTGCTTCCTTTTCTGCCACAGCGAGGGGGTAGCTGAGGCCCAGAGAAGGTCAGGATCTCGCCCAAAGCTGCACAGCTGCTAAGGGGCTGGGCCCGGCTCTGGGCCTGGGCCAGCAACTCCAGAGCCCGTGTTTCCACCACTGAGCTCTCGATAGCCATTCACGAAACATGCGGCTGTGTGTGGGTTAGTTTTTATTCCTTTGCAAGACGTTTCAGATCAACGAATTCACAGCCCAGGGACAAGATACCCTTTGTTAGCTCTTTGCCTTGATTTGTTTTGGTTTGGAAAACGTACGCACTGAAATGACAGTCCGGGGGCCACGTGGTGATAGTGTTGGGTGCCTCTCCCAGTGCGTGGCTCCTGAGCGGGCTGCGTGACCGTGTGCCGGGTGGATGCTCTCTCAGCATCCTGGACGAGGATCTGACAGCAAACTGAAATGATCCACTCATGAAGTATGTCTTGGACCTACTAAGTGCCAGGCTTGGCCAGCGGTGTTGGGACCCAACGATGAGCCTTGTCCTCACTCCTGTGGAGAAGATGGGCAGGAACCAAGAAACAGAAATAAGGAAGACAAGTTTAGTCACTGTGCCTGCTCTGAAGGGTTAGGGATGGGTGCCATGGAAGGAACTAGTCACACGGGGAGGTCTGGGAAGCCCTTTCTGAGCTGATGGTACTTAAGCTTGATTCTGTGGGAATCAAGGAGCCAGCTGTGGGAAGGAGCCAGCTACAGGAGGAGTTGGGAGTAGAGAATTTGAAGTAGAGCGAGCAACAGGTACAAAGGCCCTGGGGTAGGCATAAGCTTGATATGTTGGAGGAAAAGAGCCAACATGAAAGCCGATGTGGCAGAGCAGCGTGAGGGACAGGAGAGGCCCACAAGGTGGGGGGCAGAGGCTTTGTCAGCTGTGGTGAGACCCTGGGACACTATTCTGAGAGGTGTGGGAATTTGCCAGAGGGCTTTCCACCAGGGAGTGCTGGGACCTGGCTTCTTTTTTAAAAAGAGCTCCAACCACTGTGTGAAGAAGGGAAGCCCGGGAGCTTGTGGCAGAAATAACCACAAGCTCCCCTGGAGCTCCCTCTGGGGCATGAGATCATTTTCTCCTCTGTGCAGAGAGTCCACTTTCCTCTCGCTGTCTGTGCCCCTCTAATCCAGCCCCTCACCCTCATGGCATCTTTTGCCCTCTCCTGCCTGCCCCCAGCTGTGCTGCCACCTCTCTGGGCTGCTGGCTCAGCCTCTGCCCACAGGGCTGCTCACCAGGCTGAGGGCAGAACACCAGGCCGCTCTCCCTCCACGAGCATCCTGCTGTGGGGGGCAGAGACGAGGGTCAGGTGGCCTGTCTTTTTGGGCGGGGGACCTACTGTCAGCTCGTTCAGCGTCGTCTCTGGTTTCTTCCAGTCCTGGCCTCTGCCTCCCTCCCTCCTTCCCCTGCACTGCCCTTCATCTCCTTCAGAGGGGAGTCCGCGCCACCTCCTAGCTCCATCCCGGAAAATAGCAACAATCCATCAAGACCAGCAGAGCCCATCAAACCCCATAGGCAAAGCCATAAATTGCAGGGACATTGTTGCTTCTGGTTTCAGGGAGAGAAATTGTGGGTGTGTTCAGGGTATGGGGGGTGCTGCTTGCTCACACCTCGCCTGTGCAGACACTCCAGCCCCTGCCCCGTCTAAAGCCCCTGGACTGACCTATCTGGGCTAGGCAGGAGGGAGTCCGGCAGATGCGCGCTGCTGTGTTTCCAGCAAACTCTGTTCACCTGCACTTGGAGTCCTCACCTCGAAATGATCCGTGGCCTGAACAACCCCCACGGTCCTCTCCCGGCCCTGCTGGAAGCTTCTGGACTGTTGCCTCCTACCCATGGTTGGTATGTCCTCGGGGAAAGCAAATTTGCTTTTTTAGCCTAGGAAAACCTAATTAGGGGTTATTTGCAGATTTGCTGCAAATGGCATCATATTATGTATCCTAAAGCCAAACAGTAATGATCTCTGAATTTCCCATAAGGCTTCTCTGCAGCAGCAGAGACGACCAACATTTTAGGCTGTTGTTATTCGAGTCAAATAGGAGTCCGTATCTGCTGGACGCTTCTGTGTGTGGAGTCTGGGCCGGGGTTTCTAGAGCTCTGTTCTCAGAGGGACCCTGCTGGGGAGGGGCAGCCGCACCCAGCCGTGTGCACAGCGAGAGGGTCAGCAGGGCTGTGTTGGGAGTCCGTAGCTCACTGCAGTGAGGGGCAGACTCGGGGCTGGATCCTGGCTGCTGGCTGGGGGGCGGCAGCAGGTCATGTGACTGCTCTGAGCCCTCATGCTCTCTGTCCTCATCTGTCAGTGAGAGATAATGCTGGGGAGTTGGGGGGGAGACCCTGCCTCCCCCTCCAGCCCCCTCCTCCTCCCCAGTCCTGTGGTTTCTCTCCCTTCCCCGCTGGGTGAGCAGAGAGAGAAGGGGCGAGCTGATCACATTTGGGAGGGCCTAGAATCCCCAAGGAGGAGAGGGAGTTTGGGGTGAGCCTGCTGGAAGTGGGGGCGGGCATTTCAACAAAGTAGCACGAGCCAGGTGCTCCAGACAGAGGCAGTGAGCAAAACCACCCATAAGGCTCAGATGTGGGAGGAGGGGCTGGAGGACCTGGTGGGTGGGGGGGAGCGAACCCCAAGCTTGAGGGCTGTGAAAACTGTCTACAGACTCTATACTCTAGAGTATACTCTATACTTCAGCCTCAAATATCCACATGCCCACTCAGCTGGGTGTCCCAGGAACAACTCAGATGCGGCGTGTTCTGGACACACCTGAACCCCACTTCTCCCTCCAGGCCATGCCAGTCCCAGCCTTTCCATTGTCTGGACCCCCAGCCTTGGAGTCAGCCTCGACCCTTCTCTCTCTCACTTGTATCCCGTTCGTCAGCAAACTGTCCCCACATTCAGAATGTGCCCAGAATCCCACCTTTCTCCACTGCCCACCACTTCTGCCCTCCTCCCACTGATTCCCAACTCAGCAGCCAGAGAGATTATTTTAAAATACCAATTTGGTCAGGAGCCTCCTCTGTTCCCCACCTCCCCCATAGCTCCCTGTCATGCCCAGTGGCCCATGACCCCCATGCCCCCAGCCCTGTTGTCTGTCTGGCTCCTCCCCTGCTATCTTCCCACTTGCTCCCTGGGCTTCAGCCCACCAGCCTCATCAGTGTTCCTGCAGCACAGCCATCTCCCTCTGGGCCTTTGCACAGGCTGTGCCCTCTGCCTGGAATGCTCTTGTCTCAGATCTGGCTGGGTGAAATAATCCATTTTCTTCCTCCCACGGTTTTCTCCCCTGACTTCCTTCAGTTTTTGCTCACATATCACAAACGGGTCCTTCCCCGAGGACCTGTTTCAAATTGCACCCCGTCTCATCTCCCACATTCCCATCCCTTTTCGTTCATCGCCACCTCACCCCATGTATTTTCATGATTTGCTTGTCTGCTGTCTCCAGAGCTGGAACAGATGCCCTGTGAGGGCTGAGTTTTTTGCTTGTGTCACTTTTGGATCACAGAGTTCAATAAGTAATCGTTGGAGGAAGTTGAGGGAGACGGGGAGGAAGGGAAGAGCAGCAGCGTGCGCGCCCTTGGGTGCCCTGGGGAGTTGTGCCTGTGCCACTGTGCGCAGCGGGACAGCAAGACAGAAGCCAGGGGCGCTGGGGCCACCGCCACCCCAGATGAGCTCCCGTTCTGGAAGCTGAGGAGGGCGGCCCATCTGGGAGGGCCCGGTTACTGCCGCGTGGCCTGTAACGACCTGGTCATATCACGCTGGGAATCTGTCTTAGGAAAAGAATCCTAACTTAGAAACAGGTTTATGAACAGCTTGGTCCTTGATGCCTTTTTTATGGTGTCAAAAAGCGTGAGCAGGGGGGCGCCTGGCTGGCTTCTTCGGTGGCGTGTGCAACTCTTGATCTTGGGGCTATGAGTTCAAACCCCGTGTTGGGTATAGAGATGACTTAAAATCATAAATCTTAAAAAACCTCACAAAGTTGGAGCAACAATTTGAACGTCCCCCAGTGAGGAAACAGCACGCGGACCGTGGCGCCTCTGCTGGGTGCTGCTTGTGCCACCATCAGATGGGATGTTGACAGGGACCGGCAGGGATTCTAGGGGTAAGGGACCGCGTGAAGGGCAGGTTTTACAGTTATGAACAGAGTTGGACTGCGAGTGCGCAGAATCCAGCAAGAGTCCAAGTACCGATACTCAGTGCAGCATGTCACGATCCCTGTCCCTGGGTAAGGGGATGAGGGTTTTTCCAATTTCCTTGTGAAAAAAAACTCAAAAAATGCTTCTAGACATTCTTGGCCATCTGTGGCCTGAGCCAAGAGCCTCTGGGGTCTGCATGTGAAGGCGGGGGAGGCAGGGCAAGGGACAAGTGACCCGGGAAGGCAACTCTGGGGGCTGCTTTCAAAGGCTTGCCTCAATGATGTCACACCCCGTGCGGGGCCCTCCCTCCCAGAACAGCCTCCGGCTGGAGGTCAGGGCACTGGTCTGACCCCAGTGCTGGAGAGAGGCCAGACTGGTGGTGAGGGACTGGGGTAGCTGGGTGACGAGGTCAGGATCAGTCAGCCCTGCAGGATGGAAACCTAGCCACTGTGACAGGTGTGAATGGGTTACGCATCCTAACAAAGACAGATTCTCAACATCCCAAGTATTTGCCGTTAGAAAGACAGTGCACCTGCTCAGTAGGCTCTCGGTGTGTCTTAAATAAAATATACATAGGGGATATTTTAGAAAATTCTCCAGGGGAAAGCCAGGCCCTGAGATGTGGGGGCTGGTGTCCGGCTCCTGTGTCCCCCAGCCCAGCCTCAGCACCCTGGCTCTGTCCCACTCTAGGGGCACTGATCCCTCCCCCAAGTGCTGAGCTCTGGCTGTGTTCCTGTCAACAGCGGGGAGACGATCCATCCTTCTGTCTGTCTGTCTATTTATCTAATATAAACATAGATGTAGGAATGTGTGTATGCATTTCTCGGTGCAAGAGAGAGAAGTGCTCTCTGTTCTTGCTCGGGGAGGGGCTGGCAGATCCTCTGGGGCGTTCAGAGCCCCCCACAGCATCCAGCAACCTGGATGGGGGCAGAGGGAGCCGAAGAAGCTGCGGAGGGGCACCTAGAAATTGGGGGGAGGCTGGAAGCTGGGGCTGGAGCTCCTTACATCCCGTATGGTGTGTGTGAGAGGGGACAGACGGAGAGACAGTCACAGAGAGCACGTCTCCCCGTCCACGACGCTCGTGTTTGTGTTTCCCGGTAAGCGTGGCTGTGGGCACCTGTGTGCAGAGTCTCCGGGTTTTAAAAGGAAAGTGACTGGTTTCATGATAAAATAACAACTCCCAGCAAGCATGCTGGCCAGCTGCCGGAAATCGATACTCTGTTAATTGAATGCAACCTTCATAAATCATGGGAGGAACACGAAATTAAACCTCCTTCCCCAGGCGTCCAGGAGAGCCTGTTCAAGGGGCCAGGGAATGAGGGCCAAGTGGGTGATGGCCTCAGGGGCTGAGAGGAGGGGATGGGGCATCTGGGGGGCCTCTTGGGGGCCTGACATGAGGGGATGATTGGAGCCGGGCCCCAGGGGAAGGAGCCACTGTGTCCCAGCCCTGGGTGGCAGAAGGAGCAGAGCATCCCGTAACAGGCTGTGGTGTTGGGTGTCTCTTTGGGGGACCCTGGGGCAGTGGTTGGCTGCAGCAGGGGTGGCCATGGGGGGTCATCTGGCTCCAGGAGGCCACCTGTGCTCAGGCAGGAGGGGCTGGCGGTCTGTGGGTATGAGGTGAGGGATGCTTGGGCCAGAGAACGTGGAGTACTGTGGATACTGGAGAATTCTCCAAGAGGCTCCCCGGGGTCTGCACAGCCCTGTGGCCCCGAGAGCCGCGGCAGCCACGGGACCACCAAGTTTGTCGGAGGTGGGGTGTGAAAACGTCCCAGGATTCTTCGTGGAGTATCTGCCCAGCTGGGGGGGACGGTGGGACCCATCTGAGCCGATGCCCCAGTAGTGCTAAGAGCTTCCTGATAATGCAGAAGGCCCCTTCTTTTCTGCCTCTACCTGGCACCCACAGCTTACAGGCTGGGGTTGAGAACCTCATTCTCCTCTTGCTGACCGTGCCGTAGGGAGCCGCCGGCTCGGGGATTATCTGCTGCTCCAGGGCGAACAGCAAAGTTGCCTCCTTCGGGGCCCTCTCTGTAACCTCAGCCTGCCCTCTGCCCACCTCTCCCTGACATGGCCCTGGGTCTCCGCTACTCACGCTCAGGCCACCCTCTCATTAGACCCATTCAGGCTCGTCTGGCTTACCCACCAAAGCATGCACCAACGATAAAACAGGGGAGGAATAAAAATAAGCATCAAGTAGGAAGGATTAAAGGGCCCCCGGTCACCTGCACCAGCAGGGGCGAGGCTGGGTGCCTAGTCCCCGCGAACTCCCTGCCTTGTAGACACAATTCCAGCTCTCTACCCTGGTAGCAGGCCCTACAGGGTTAGGAGTGGTGTTGACAGGGAGATGCCTTCTGCTAGAGCTCTTCTAGCCTTCACCACCTGCTGGGGGTACTGAGGGCTCCACCCCCACGATGTCACTCCCTAGCTCAAGGCCTTGGTCCTGCTCAACTGCCTCTGTGCCCACCCTTAGGCACAGACCCCTTGCAGGTGAACTGGTACCTGATTTTTCCACATTAAAGCTGTGGTCCTGAGTGAGTAACTCAGCTTGGCTGTGCCTTGGTTTCCTCCTCTGCACAATGGGGCCCTTAGAAAGAACCATGATGTTTTCGGGAGAACTATCTGGGGCCCCATCGGCTGGAGGCTGCCAAGCCCCGACTTCCCAGTTTATTCCCCTTCTTTGCGCTTCCCAGGCTGCTGCCCTGCTGTGGTCTGTGGTCTCAAGGCATCTGCTTTCGCTGTCCGTTTTATAAAAGAGCATCCCAGGGAGAGAGGACGAATCGTAGATTATTTGACAACAGGCAGCGCTGCCCAAACGCTAAGTCCGGTTGAATAAGAGAGACGCCAAGTCATTCCGATTCAAACAAGTTGAGCTCGTGAAATCAGACAGATGCCACCTGCGCTGTTCAGAGCCCTCACGGGTGATGCTCCCGGGAACGTTTATCGGGTGAAAATCCTCCAGAAAGGGATGTGCTTTGTTCTGCGGTCGGACATTGGAAACTTCCTTTTGGGGAGCTTGACTGCTGTAGGTAGGGATCGTACGCGACCCGAGCGTTTGCTGGGTCTCTGCTCCACACCGAGCCGGGCTCTCCAGCCCATTGTCGAATCCTGGGAGTCCCTCTGAGCTAGTCGAGATTATCCAGCCGTTATAGGAGCTGACCTGAGTTCAGAGAGGTCAGGTAACTTGCTCAAGGTCACACAGCTGCCCGTTGGAGTCAGGATTCGAAGCCCGGACCTCTGACTCTGGGGCCCTCCATCTTCCCAATCTCTGCATAATGCGCAGAGTCACCGGCTTGGGACTTGAGAGGTCAAGGGCGTCTCTGGCTGTTCTCCGTCTCCGCTGAAAGTAGCAGCAGGGGACGCTTGGGCTTCAGCAGGCAGAGCCGTTAGAGACGTTTCTGACAGCAGGGGCCCAGGAGAACCTGGACTCTCCTTTTTTTTTTTTTTTTTTTTTGTTAGCTTTTTGTTTTTTTTTTTCCAAAGGATTTTATTTATTTACTTGAGAGAGAGAAAGAGAGAACACGAGGGAGAGGGAGAAGCAGACCCCCGCTGAGCAGGGAGCCCGGCATGGGGCTCCATCCCAGGACCCCAAGATGATGGCCTGAGCCAAAGGCAGATGGTTCACTGACTGAGCCACCCAGGCCCCCCTCAGACTCTCTTTTTGTGATGGACTAAAAACCATTTTCCCTCAGTTTTGCAGACCGTGATGCATTTGTTTCCTTGGGCTGCCATAAAAAATGACTGCAAACCGGATGGTTTAAAACAATAAAAATGATTTTCTCTCTCGGTTCTGGGGGCTGAAGTCTGAAATCCAGGTATCAGCAAGGCCTCATTCCTTCCTAAACCTCAGGGGAAGATCCTTCCCTCCCTCTCTCGGTTCCTGGTGGCCCAGGCTTCCCCTGGCTCGTGCTGTCTTCACATGGCCTTCTCCTAAGGACACCGAGGCCCAACCTGATTCAGCATGACCTCATCTCAACTAATTACATTTGCAAAGACCCTATTTCCAAATAAGGTCATATTTTTTGTGGTTCTGGGTAGATGTGAATCTACCACAGGGAGGGGGGACGTCACTCAGCCCCACACGGGTATGGAGCTCTGGGCACACGTCCCATGCTGGGCAGTAGTGCCAGGCTCCATCCAAAAGCACGTTTCTGTCCTTGAGGGCTCAGGACTCCACTGGGACTTCTTCTCTTTTCCTTTCTTTCCTTTTTTTTTTTTTTTAAGATTTTATTTTTGGGGTACCTGAGTGGCTGAGTCAGTTAAGTGTCTGCCTTCAGCTCGGGTCATGATCCTGGGGTCCTGGGATTGAGCCCCTCATCAGGCTTCTTGCTCAGCGGGGGTCTACTTCTCCATCTCCCTCTGCCCCTGCTCGTGTGCTCTCTCTCACTCACTCTCAAATAAATATATAAAATATTTTAAAAAAAAATTTTTTTAAGTCATCTGTACACCCAACGTAGGGCTCACATCTACAACCCCAAGATAAAGAGTGCTGTGCTCCACCGACTGAGCCAGCTGGGCCCCCCGACCTCCACTGGGGGTTTCAAGCCGGCCGCTCACAACCATGTCCCAGCACATGGGGGACTCAGAGGAGTGACCTCGCTCCTAAAGGGTGACCAGAGCAGACCCTCGAGGGAGAGACCCCTTCAGGAAGACTAAAAGCAGGGTCCCTTCCCAAGTCTCCAGGGACCTGGCAGGACCTCCCACTTGTCCCTGACAAGGGTTGTTTGTGCTCTGGGGTCTCTGGCTAGAAGTTGGGAGGGGTACGCGGTCCTTCCCCACCCGGGAGCTCCCCCGGTGTTCCTCAGCCGCCCATGCTCAGCACGAACCCTGACCTGGCAGCCACGAGCTTCGGGCCTTCCGCATGGTGGCCACTGCCTGCGGACAGCAGCACTTTCCTCCAGGCAGAGGGGTGTCCGTCCTGTCCCCGCAGGTCAGCAGGGAAAGCAGCTCCAGAAGGCTCCCTGGGAATGAACTGCAGAGCCCGACGGACGCCGGGGCATCCTCTGGGGAGACATGTCACCCGCCAAGGGTGAAGTCTGCTTCTTGAGGTGAAAGTTTCCTTCGACGTCACCACAGTCTGTGGCCCTCCGCAGACCACAGTGTGTGAACAGAGCAGCAGCCTGTCCCTGGTTTTAACTTTTTACAGAGGAGGCGGGTGGGGAGAAACAGGTCTACAGAGGCTCCTTCGGGGATGGTAATGAGGAAAAGTGGAGAAGCAGTGTCGGTCTAGTGTCCTGCCTTCGCTGGCCTCCGTTTTTAAAGAGGAGGACGCTGAGGCACAGAGAGCCAAAGTGACTTGCCTAGGGTTGCACAGCTCCCGAGGGGCAGATCTTCAGCTCCTCTGTTTTACCACAACCTGGAGAGATGCTGGCCGCCGTCTTCCCCGCGGCGGTCCTCGGCCACCTGAAGACCAAGGAGAATTAACCCTACTTCCTCCTGTCTGAGAATGTTTTGAACAAAAGCAGCATCATCTCTGAGCGCTCTCCTTCTTTGTAATTTCATAGAAGGCTGCTGCAGCTGAGCTGTGCCCTCCAAAAAGACATGTCACCGGCTGAATCCCCAGTGCCCATGAACCTGATCTTCCCCGGAAGTGGGCCTTGGCAGGTGTGGTCAGATTAAAATGCGGTCACACTGGATCGGGGCCCCTCATCCAGTGACGGGGTCCCTGTAGAAAGAGGGAATGTGGACACGCAGAAGGCCAAGGGACAGCAGGGGCAGAGGCTGGGGGATGTGTCCCACGAGCCACGGCTGGCCCCTCCCTTCGTCCCAGGAGGAGTGCACCCTGCTGACATCTTGGGTTCGAACTCCCGGCCTCCAGGACTGCGAGGGAATAAATTTGTGGTCGTGTGTTACCGTGGCCAAGGCACGCCGGCTTCTGTTGGTTTTTCATTTCCTTTCTTTTTGAGACGGTTGATGGGATTGTGTGTGTGTGTGTGTGTGTGTGTGTGTGTGTGTGTGGACACGCAAGTGTGTCTCGAGGGCTTATCTGCCCCTTCCTGCCACTTGTTTCTGTTGCCACCTCACCCCATGACTGCCTCGGCCCCCGACCTCCTGTCTCCCTCACCCTCTGTGGACGGGGCCACTGCCCGACCTCTCCACGCAGAAGGCAGCGGTGGGAGGGGAGGGCGGCCTGAGGGGACAGGCAGCTGTCACCATTGTGCCTCCTCTAGACGACAGGCCACCCAAGAGGTGTCCTCCCTCCTGTACTTCCCACTTTGTGCAACAGTGAGGTCCCCGTCCTTGTACAGGGATAGACGGAGCTCAGACAAGCTGCGCGGAACCAGATGGTGAAGTGGGAATCAGAGGAAGCGGAGTTAGTGTGTCGGAAAGGGCAGGCCGCTTAGACAGCCCCACCCCCGGGGGAGTGGGGTCCCTCTCGACACAGGCCCTCGCGATGAGATAAATCCTGCGTGTGATGTCTCAGAAACTTCTCTGAGAGCTGAGTAGTAATCAACGCCAGGAAATAAATTCTCCAAAAATAAAGGCAACGCGAGTCTTGGTGGTGGGCGGAGGGCTGTGATGTTTGTGGCGGTAAATGTGTTTAAGATCCTGGGGAGAATTCAGGCTCAGGAGCGCAACAGTAATTTACTAGAGGCTTAATAGTTGGCACGTCCCCAGGCAGCTTTGGGTGGAATTTATTTTGGCACGACGGAGCCCCTCTGGGAGGAAATGGAGACGCGGGCTCAGGGCAGCTGGCTGTGCCCGGGAAAGGGCCTCCGTTGCCTGGAGGTCCCGGGCCGGTCCCCCAGGCTCTCCCAGAGAGTCCCTCCGCCCGCTTTAGCTTCAGTGGCTGCCCCTCAGCACACGGGGCACATGCACGTGGGGGTGAGTGTGCACACACACCTGGGACATGTGCACGTGCGTGTGCAGCGGGTGCCTAGAGAGCCCCTCCAGCTGGGTGGGGGCGGGGGGCACACGCCTCCACCTCCAGGCCCAGCATCGTCCATCGCTGCGCTCTGGTGGGCGGCAGGGCGGCGGCGTGTGAGCGCCAGGAGTGTTCACACTGGCTGCCCTCCCTCGTCCCCACTCCCAGGAAGGCGCACGAGGCGGGCTATGTGTGCTCACCCCTGGCTTCTCTCACTAGGTTTCCCCCTGGGGCTGGCCTCATGGAGCGGATCCAGGCCATCGCCCAGAACGTGTCGGACATCGCTGCGAAGGTGGACCAAATCCTGCGTCACAGCCTGGTCCTGCACAGCAAGGGTGCGGCCCAGGGCACCCCTTTGGCCCCAAGAGGCCAGTGTGCTGGGTGGCCCTGACCGCTCCACCCGGCAGCTCTCCCGCCTCCGGCCTCAGGCTCTGAGCGGGGTGACTTGGGGTTCACCCCACTGGGACTGGTGTGAGAACAGAGGTCCTGGAGTCCCTGGGGGGCCCCCTCCATTTTTCTTGATGTGGGGAGTAGCAGGCTGGGGGCCCCCCAAGAGGGTTACATTTGGGTGGGTGCATGAGGTCTGCCTCTCCAGACACTGGGCCATCCAAGCTGGCTCCTCACTGGTTCCAAAGCCCATATGGAAGGTAGGGGGCCTGTGGCAGAGGGGGAAACCTGGGCATGGGCACCCCTTGGCGGGTGGCCTTTCAGGTGAGGAAACCCAGGGGAGGGAGGGCAGTGTATGCTCCCGGGTTAACCCCTTTCTCCCAGACCTGGGCTCCCCCGAGGCCCCCAGCAAGCTGACCTTCTCCTCCCGCAGTGTCTGAAGGCCGGCGGGACCAGTGTGAGGCACCCAGTGACCCCAAGTTCCCTGACTGCTCAGGGAAGGTGGAGGTGAGGCTCGGGGCTGAGGATGGGGTAGAGGTGACCGGGGGACCCTGCCCCCAGACCAGCTCTGAGATCCTGCTCCTGGCAGTGATGTCTGCCCAGCCCCCAGCCCCCAGCCCCTGACCCTGGTACCCACTGGCGGAAGCCAGCCTTAGGGCCTCTCTGCGTGGGCCGTCTGCGGGGCCCACCAACCCGCACTGCCTAGCACGATCACGTTTCAGGGTTCCCGGTACTTTGTTACAGCAAACAAACTGTTAGTAACACCTCCAGCGGCCTGCATCCCCGCCAGTTCAGACCCAGACTGGATCTCTTGAGTGGTCCTGTCTCCCCATCCCTCCCCATCCTTGCGACCAGCTGGACTGAGAAAGGCCCCTGGCCCCTCCCCCGGGGGCTCACTTCCAGGGGCCAGTGGCTGCGTGAAGTCTGTCCATCTGGGAATGCAGTCCGTGGCATGAAAGCCAGCTCCTCTCCGGTTCCGAACTCCCCAAGAGGGTCGGGCAGCGGCCCTGGGCGCCCCTTCCTCGCTGACATGTGGGGATCCCCATGGGTGGGCTCCTGACCTTGGCCTCAACCGGATCCTGCTCCCAGTGGAGACCAGCCAGGCCCCAAGCTGCTGCATCTGCCACTGTTCGCCCCGGAGCTTTCCCTGAGCGTGTCACGACCTGGCCTTACTCTTCCGGGGCCCTCCTCTTTCTGGGCCTGGGGGACAGTGGTCCTGCTCAGCCTTTCTCGGGGTCCTCGTGGCCAGGACTCAGGGCCGGGTCGTGGGGCTCTGGTCTTTCTCTCCTCTCTGCTCTGGCCTTGCTGCATTCTTAATGTGTGTCCCAGAGGCCCTGTCCTGAGGGACCTTGGGTCCCCAAGGACATGCCCGCAAAGAGCCTGCCAAGGGCATGGGTGGGGCTGTGCCAGCACCCTCGCCTAGGCTGGCCCTCTCCACAGTGGATGCGTGCCCGCTGGACCTCTGACCCCTGCTATGCCTTCTTCGGGGTGGACGGCACCGAGTGCTCCTTCCTCATCTACCTCAGTGAGGTTGAGTGGTTCTGCCCCCCGCTGCCCTGGAGGAACCAGACGGCCGCCCAGATGGCCCCCAAGCCCCTCCCCAAAGTCCAGGTAGGCCTGGGAAGTGGGTAGGCCTGTGAGGAGCTGGTGGACAGGTCAATTGGCCTGCTTGGGTGGGACATCCTTAAGGGACAACAAGAGGAGCTCTTGGACCCTGGTAAAATGAGGCCAGCCAGCCGTGCCTGGTCGGGGGGGCGCGTCCCAGCCTGCCAGCCTTCTGGGGACGCTGCAAAGTTTGGTCAGCTTAAGGGTCAAGCTGGGGCCCTAGAGGCACCCCTAAACAGGCTAGGATAATAATAACAATAGTGTTGCTCCTGGAAGGCTTCCAGATGCTTTATCTGTACTGAAACCTCCCAGCAGTCCCTTAGCGACCACACTGAACAGATGGCAAGTCTGAGGTCTGGGGAGTGCAGTTAGTTTGTTCAAGGCGTCCTGTTTCTCCAGCTCCACTGAAGGGTGGCCCGGCCTCCCTGCTGTCCGAGGGCCAGCTCTGACCACCACCCTTGCTGTCTCTATGTAGCAGCTGAGACGCCTGGGGACTGTCATCGCTGGCCACCCCCAAAGGGCTAGGGACAGAAGGATGACCAGAACTGGGCTGGGACAGACCGGCTTGGCCGGGGGGCTAGTGTTGGTGGGTGAGAGCAGGGCTCCCCGACTGTGGGGGTCTGTGGGCCTTTATAAATGGCAGGAGAAGCTAGAGTAGGCCCCAGCCTCCTGGGAGCGTGCCAGCCCCTGTTCCCAGGGCAGCAGGTGATGGTGGTGGTGTGGCTTTGGGGCTGAGGGCTGGAGAACCCAGGTCTGGGCCCCCCTCCAGGCAGTTTTCCGGAGCAACCTGTCGCACCTCCTGGAGCTGATGGGCAGTGGGAAGGAGTCTCTAATCTTCATGAAGAAACGAACCAAGCGGCTCACGGCCCAGTGGGCACTGGCTGCCCAGCGGCTGGCACGGAAGCTGGGAAGCGTCTGGAGGGACCAGAAGCAGGTACTGCTTCTCTGTGCATTCAGGGAACTTTGCTCAGAGAGCGTAGAGAGTGAGCTCAGGGCCCCAGGCCTTCAAGTGGGCACCAGGTCTGCCCTTGAAAAGGTTTTATTGAGTTTATTTGAGTTTCAGCTGGGGTGAGGGAGGAGGAGTCAGGTTAGATGCATGTGGTGGCCCCTGGCCCTTTTTAGATTTGGGGTAGAATGACAAACCCTCCCATCCACCACGTAGGAGTTCTGCATTCTGTAGACATCTTGTTCTTTTCAGGCAGAAAAGTCATGTCATTTGCCTGGAATATTGGGAATAATAGAGCCTGTTTGGGGGAGGTTTGTAGGTCCGTCCATCCATCCACCCATCCATCTACCCATGTATCCATCCACATTCATCCATCCAATAAATATTTACCTCTCACGTCACCCTGTTTATTTCTTTCAGAGTCCCTATCATTTCATGAAATCATCTCTTGTCTGTGTTTACTCTTGTCTACCTCTTCCATCTGGAACGTAAGCGCCTTGAGGGCGGGATGTCACCATCTTGTTCACTTTGACCCCCAGTGCCCAGTATGGCCACTCTGCCTCTTGGTCCCCCTGCTGGTGCCAGGAAGCGCCTGCCCAGGCACAGCCTGGAGACAGTGACTGCTGCTGGCTGGGTCCCCCTGGGGGTGGCAGGGCAATGCTGCTGTTCCTTCACGCTGACCCTGTGTCCTCCCCAGATCCTTGTTCACATCGGCTTCCTGACGGAGGAGTCTGGTGATGTGTTCAGCCCAAGGGTGCTAAAGGGCGGGCCACTGGGAGAGATGGTGCAGTGGGCAGACATCTTGGCCACTCTCTATGTCCTGGGCCATGGCCTGCGGATCACAGTGTCCCTGAAGGAGCTGCAGAGGTGAGTGCTGGGGGAGGGGAGGAGAGGAAGGGGAACCTGTCCTCCAGGAGCCCCTGTTCCACCTGCAGGTCCCTGGGAGGCTTCCTAGTATACTGGGGATAGTGATAATCCTCTTTCCCGCCTCCTCCTCCATGTTGATGCCTGGTCGTGTTTGGGAGGCGCCAAGCAAGCATGTTTGCACAGCGCTGTTCAAAGGCCCTTTTCTCCATCTTGGGCCAATAGGTGCCCCAGTGTTTGCACTCAGGGGCTGACAAATACTGGTTTGTGGAATCGAGCCATGTCATGTCGAAGGCGTCCTCTCTGTCATCTTGGTGGGCGAGGTATAGCCTCGGGGTTTTCCTTCTGAAATTGGGCTTCTTCCTGGACCAATTCTGGGAGCTGGTAAGACTTGGAGGGTGGTGAGGTGGGCCGTGATGCCTGTCCCATCCCCAAAACTTGCCTTTCCAGAGTCCCCCTGATATTCTTGGGGGTGGGAGATGGTGATGAGAGGGGGAAGGATTGTGTGTGTGTGTGTATGTGTGTGGGTGTGTTTTACATACTCAGGTATCCATAAACAATATATGGTTTTGTTTCATTTTGGTTTGCTTTGAGCTTTGTACAAATGGCACCTGCTGTATGTGATGTTTGAGACATGCTTTCTTCACCCATTCCTACATTTCAGAGTTTCATTCATGTTGTTCATGGAACTCTGTTTTATTCATTTTCACAGCTGTTTGAGATTTCATTATTTGGATGGTCCATCATTATTTTTCAGTTTTTCCTGACTGTGGACATTTCCCCCCTGCTTTTTGTAAGTTATTTTGAGTGATGCTGTGGTAGACACACCTGTACATGAGGTACCTGTGTCACGGTTTCTCTTGGGTAGAGACCGAGTTGCTCTTCAGTATAGACTAAGTTACCCAATTGCTGGGACTGATGGTGTGAGAAAATCCAGCTTTACAAGATAATGCTCATTGTTTGCCGGAGTGATGGCACCAATGTAGCCTCAGCACTTGGAGGTTCCCGGTGGTCATGTTGTCCCCCACATGTGGGGTCATTACACTTCTTAACTGAGGGTGTCAAGTCGTGTCATGATCTCTTGTTATGTTCTGAACTTGCATTTCCCTGACAGCTAGTGAGGCCGAGCAGTCTGCCGTATGCTTGTCCTTCTTTACTCTTGACGAAATGCCCGTTCATGTCCTTTGCCCACCTTTCTGCTGGGTGGTTTGTTTTTCTTGTTGAGTTGTAGGTGTTCTTTATATACAATGGTTATAAACCCCATGCAACTTTTACCTGTTTAAAAATCTTCTCCTAATTTGTGGCTTGTCTTTGTTAGCCACCCCCCCCCCCACCAAGGAATAGAAGGCCGTAATTTAATGTAATCAAAGTTATTGATCTTTTTCTTTTTCTTCATGGTTAGGGGTTTGTGCTTTGTGGGTTTTTTCCCCTCTTTCTCATAGGGCATGACGAAGGAAGTCCCCAGAGTTGTCACCTACAAATTGACTTTTCTTCATCAGTCCATTAATTTACTCTAAGGGTGGATTTCGAGCTAAAATGTGATTCTTGTCCAGAGCCCACCCATCATCTTGAATGGTCTATTGGTTCTAGATGTCTCTGTCTGATCAGCATTTTGTCCTGGCCACAAATGCTAATGCTCTGTAGCATAGGAATGTTGGAGAGAGGAGGATGTTGGTGGGGACAAAGCCATTGACAACTTGGTCTTGGGCAGCTACTCAGCCTCTGCAGTTTTCCCCTGCGAGTTGGAGTCTGCCAGTAACTCGAGTAATGCTTCTCATGACCTCGGTCAGAAGGCAGTACTAGGACCCACTGTATTGCATAGGGAGAGGCCACTAAATGACCTAGTGGTTTGAAGATTTTTATTCCTGTGGCTTACAGTTCACACCACTGGAGTCCTTCTCTTAGGTTGATGCACTTGTCCAGTAGAACTAGGAAAGTTGCAAAGTGTCTTCAGAGAGGAACAGTGTATATAGAAGATCCACTTTGAAGGGGGCGAAGGCGACAGGGACTAACGAGGGGGCTGCACGATTGCGGCAGTGTTGGGAAGCACAATCCCAGGTTGGGGGCAGCAGGTTCTGGGGGGAAGAGGTGATCCCTGGGAATAGCAAGTGCCCCCCGCGGGTCCTGCAAAATCTGGCTGAAGGGCCCCGGAGTGGGAAGGAACTGGACAGGGCGCTGTCCCCGTGTGCTGGTGCTGAACCTGTACACGAGCAGCTCAGCGTTGGGAGAGGGAACCTGCATGTCCCTTGCTCTGGGTCTCACCCTGGTGGCGTTTTGTCATCAGACCAAGCTGTTCACATTGTGCAGGCCACTTCAGAGCTGAGTGTGCCCACTCGTCACCCACCAGCACACACTGCTGCTCACCCCCAGCTCCCTCTGAACAGAGAACGCAGATGCACCAACACTGTGGAGCAGAATGCTGCCAGTGTTTGCAAATGATGAAAAGAAGCATCTTTGCCTGGCCTTGAAGCTTCCTACAGGAAAGTCAAATAGGGTGGGGGTGTGGAGGAGGAAAGAGAAGAGGGACCAGTGTCTGGGAAGTCAAAGAAGTCTTGGGCAGTTTGTGGATGGCACAGTCAGGGGCTGTGGGTAGCCATGAGCCAGACCTGCCTAGGGCAGAGCAGCAAGCAAGGGTCTAGGGGCACATGTCCTCTAGGTCACCAGAGCCCCCAGGATGCAGTGGGAAGACTCCTGAGGGGTGAGGGCTGTCTGGACTCCTCATCCCAGGCTCTGCCATACACAAAGTCCCCCATGAGTGTGGAGCATCCTGTTGGAACTGCTGACACCTTGACCTGCCTCAAGGTTAGCGGAAATAATGCTTATCAAACAGCGTTCAGCTTGATTGCTCCCTTCTGGCCGTGCATCTTCTGGGCCCAGACACGTGAGAACTTCCTTCACTGCTCCCTGAGGGAAGGCCTCTCCCATTCATTTGTGACAGCCCAACAACCACACGGAGAGAACCATCCCTCTGTGAGAGCAGATATTCGGCAAGTCTCCTGAAGAGATGGGAATTTAACAGTTTCCCAGCTTCTCAACCCATGCTGGGGTGCCTCCTGTTTCAGCCTTCACTCCAAGTCCTTCCCTGCCAAGGGCACTTCCTCCTCTGGCCACTTCTGGGGCGCGGCCCCGAGCTTGTGTTTACTGAGTCAGCCATTGCTCATAACGGGGCCAGGGCAGTGAGGATGGGGGTCACTGGACCCACGAGGTCTCAAGGGTGAGGCCCTCGTGGAAAGGACCAAGATCTGAAATCCCTCCTGCTGCTTTTCTTTCACTGCACACGTGGGTACCCCCCACACACACACGTGCACATGCATGCGTGCCCCAGTGTATGACCACACGTGCACGCCCACACACGTGTGCATGGCTCATGCACGCACGCACACACACGTGCATCCCTGTGCACAGGCCCACACCACCACACAAAGGCCAGCACACACTCACACATACTCACAAACCCCACGGAGACTCCCTATCTTCCCGCCAACACGTCACTTCATGCCAGGCTCATGCGGATTTGAAATGCCCAGAAGCAGGGGCTCCAGGGAGACGTTACCTCATCTCTGACTTGCAGGCTCTCACATGGGCAGGCCCCGGGCTGTGTCCGGACGGCTCCATCCTTGGTCCCCGGTGGAGTGTAAGTGTGGGCGAATTGCTCTTGCTCAGACAGGGCAGGGGTGTTGTAAACAGCTCCCACACCTCAGGGAACAGCCTCCTGAAGGGGCTTTCTAAATCTCTTATCAGAAACAATTTCAAGACAACTAAAAAAATAAAAACAAAAGAGAAACCACCTTCCCCAGGAGACATAATACAGTTATGTCTACAAAATGAATAGCATCCACTGTGGTTGGAATACACTTCAGGTGGGGATTCTTACCCCTTCCCCTCACCCCTCCAGCTGCAGAGCAGCCTTAGAAAACATACTGACACTGGGGCCCACCCTTGGTGTCTCTGTTTAACTGGTCTGCCGTGGGGGCCTAAGTATCCAGTTCTCAAAGTTCCCCAGGTGATCTAATGAGCAGTGAAGGTTGACAAGTGGAAAAGTTGAGGCTGTGGCCTTTCTAAGCCTCCCCTGGGATCCCCCACCCCCAGCGTCTGGGCTGCTGTGGGGTCAGGACATTGGCCTTCTTGGCTTGTTCACAAGAGCTGTCATCTGTGTCCCTAGTGCAGGTCCTGAGTACAGGATTGGGGCCTGGGGTTCAGGCTCAGGTCCCTAGAAGACTCGTGGAAAGCGTGTATGGATTCCTCCCAAGCGCACATTTGCATACCTGAAAGCCCCCACGATCCCCTCGGTTGCAGGGGATGGGCTGAGGAGGCACCCCTTGGAAGTGGCCCAGATAGTGGGGCCTCTCACACCTCACCCGGGGCATCAGGTGGGAACCTGCTGACCCGGAATGCACTGTGTCCCATGCCCTTTCTCAGATGTCCTTCTCCCCTGTGACAGATGGAGGCCAGGGCTGTGAGCTCCTCAGGCTCCTTCCGCCGGGACCAGCCCAACGCTGCCTACATGCCGCGGAGATTTCGACACAGTTGTGTGTCAGTTAGCTAGGGCCGCTGCGATGAAGCACCGCACACGGGTCTGACACAGTCTGGTCTCACAGTCCAAGGTCAAGGGGTCAGCAGGGTTGTCCTCCCGAGGCGGTGAGGGAGGGTCTGTCACGGACTCTTCCGTGGCTTCTGGTGGTTTGCTGGTGACCTTTGGCGCTCACTGGCTTGTGCAGCGTCATCCCCATCTCTGCCTTCGTCTTCACATGGCCTCTTCTCCCTGTACGTGTGTAGCCAACTCTCCTCTTATGCGCATGTGGGTCGTAATGGATCAGGTCATTAGACCTTATTTCAATTTGATTGCCTCTTTAACAGCCCCGTCTCCGGATAAAGACACTCCTGAGACACTAGGCGTTAGGACTCTGACATGAATTCTGGGGGGACACAAGGCACCCAACAAAAAGAGGGTGACCTTCTGAGCTTGCAAAGAGGTCACGGGCAGAAATCCCGCTGAGCACACTCATCGCGTTGCTGTGGGCTCTGCAGAAGGAAGAGAATCACCCCGGAGCCTCACCTCCCAGCCTTAGGGAGCCGTTCCCTGCGGGCAGCACCAGGTTAACTGGAAAACAGGTCAATGAGACATGAAGGCGAGCCCAGTTCCCAGTCGCTGCGTGGCTTCCGTGACAAGCCTCTCCCTGGTCTGGCTAAATGACCTGTACAGAGGAAGGCAGCGGGACGGAGATGCTGCTGCTCTGACGTGTGCTGTCGTTTGTCACAGATGTTCACGGCAGATGTCTCGGCCACTGACTAAGCAACAAGGCTGGACGCATGAGCCGCTTTTCTCTGTTCCTCGTGTTCTGCTGTTTTAATTAACCAGCTCACTGGAGTGATGTTTGGGGCGATGCACAGAGCCTACATCTGGCTTTGCTGCTGCAGGGTGTTTCGGGGCGAGAACAATGCGCTCCGTGAAGGGACTGCAGGGGGCCGGACTGCGGGGGGGGGGGCGTGGGGGGGGGGGCTTGGGGGGGTGGGGCAGTCACGGCCCTGCGCCCGCCCACCGCGCTTGCTGGTGGGAAGGGGAGGTGGGGCCGGAGCCCCTGTCTGCTGCTCCCCTACTGGGTCCTCTGAATGCCCCATCCACAGTGGGCATTTTAAATGAAGCCTTTCCCTTCCTGCCTGGCCAGAACCAGCGGTGCTCATTAATTTATTTGCATAATTTCAAGCATCATTAATAGTACATGGCATGAGGAAAAAATTACTGAGCTCTTCCTCCATCCATGAGTGAAATTGGGTTTAGTAGAAAATTAGTTGACTTAACTGGCAAATGATGAAAGCTTGAGAGGAGAATGTTTAAATAAGAGGACGAGGAGGGAAAACTCGTGCCTGCCAGCATGGGGACCCAGTAGAAATCGGTCTTCTGGCCTTTTGATGTGATCAGTGTTGTTTGTCCAAGCGAAATACTGGGGAGGGGCCCTGGAGAATGAGGGAGGCAGGGATCGCATCCCTGTCTTCTGTGCAGCCCAGCCCTCTGAGAACCAGGCAGGGGGCCCTCAGGGTGCCATTGGCTGGGACTGGCTCCGACCAGCCTGAACCAGGCTCCAAGCCCTCCTGGCTACTCCCCAGTCTCCTCTTTCAGGACCTTTTTCTCCAGGAGGGCTTGAAGCCAGGGGCACCAATGGAGACGACACTTCTAGAAGGAAGGTGTGGTTGTGATGTCAGTTGCTGACCAGAAGCAAGAAGGGAACTGAAAATTGCCCAACGAATTTGGCCACGTGGAAGTCATTGTTGACCCTAAAAAGACCCATCTTGGTGGAGTTGTAGGGGCACACACACCAGAGATGGGTGAGTTGTAGGCTGAGGGGGAGGCCAGCGCGGTAGCAGCAAGGCCTCTGAGGTAGGAGCAAAGCTGATGAGAGGTCTCAGCCTCTGGGGAACCTGGCTGTGAGGGGAGCAGAGGCCTGGAGGCAGGTGACAGCAGAAGTATAGGGCAAAGTCACGTGGTTTATCGTCTCAGGGTTGTGGAGCCCAGATGCTTGCCTTGGCTTGGCTGCTCTGGCGGCTGTGAGGAGAGCCTGCGGGCACCACGCTTCTCCTAGCTTCTCACAGCTGCGGGCTCGTATGTGGCCACCTTCCCCTGTGTGTCTGTCTCGGTGTCTAATCCCTCCCACATAGGGATACCCCCATGCTGGATTAGAACCTGCCCTAAATGACCTCATCCTAACCTCATCATCTGCAAAGACCTTCTTTCCAAGTAAGGTCACACTCCCGGGTGCTGGGGTTAGGACTTCAGCATCCTGGGGGGAACTCAGTTCACCCCGCAGGAGAAGGCATGCTCGTTTACCTTTCGAGGTGGGAGAGCGCAGGCGTGTTTACATGCTCGTGGGAAGGAGCCGGAGAAGGGAGCTGCTGAGGATTCAGAACCCGGGTAGTGTGATGCCTGGCGGCCCCAGAGGACAGGAAAGACAGCCCTGTGTGTGGGGGGCGGGTGCCCAGCATCTGCAGGGAGTGAGGCGGAGGGCGCGGACAAGACAGACACAGCCCCGGGCTTCCCCCCGGATTTGTAGTGTGTTACCCATTGGGCGGGGGGAGAATTGAACCAGGTATGGCAAAATGGTAAGACTTGACAAGGCTGGGAAGTGGACTACAAGGTATTCATTTATCATTATATTATTTTCTGTAATTTTCTGGGTGCTCTTAACATTTTATAACATATGAAGTACACGGATGAGAAGAAGGGAGGATGAGCCCATCTAGCACGTTTTGGCGCTTTGCTGACTCTGCAAACAAAGGTTGGTTGTCCCTGCCACACATCCCAGCCACCCATTCCAAGCAGCAGCATGAAAGGCAAATGCTTAATTTATGCTAAAAAAAAATCTCTGCCCCCTCACCTGACTTTTTTTTTCTTCTCCTTCCTTGAAATCCAAGGAGGTGTTTTAATCTCCTGTGTAGTGGCATCAGGGTCTGCGTGGCTAAACGCCATGGAAGGTGGGGGACCTCTGCGGTGGGCCCCCTGCACCGTGCTGGCCTCGCCTTTCCTCCCCCCTCAGAGTCCCCCCCACCCTCCACTGCCTCTCCCTCCATGCTGCGCTGAGCCACTGGGAGTGGGAATCTATTTCTGACAAGTCTGACCAAGGCTTGACATTGGCCAGCAGACGTGACTGTACTGATGCCGCGGCCCAGGCACCATTCCCAGCTTCAGCCTGGTCCACACCGGGGCCAGAGGGCTACAGAGGAAAAGATGTTTAAAGGAGACCCAGGTGGGGTGGGCAGGACCATGGGGAGTGAGGGAAGAAATGAGGCACAAGCTGCCTTCTGAGGCTCTTGAGGGAAGGGTAACAAGGTGGGATTTGTCTCTGGGAGGAAGCAAAAACCTGTCTCCAAGGCCTGGGGGCTATGGGTTCTCACGAGGGAGGTGGGGTCCAGTGTTTGTCAGTCTTTGCTGACAAGGGGACATCTTGTCAGGTGGCGGCTGGTAGGTGGACAGTGGGATGGGCTCCCCGAAGCCCCAGCAGAATGGGCAAAGCCTGGCCGCTTGGCCCCAGATGTACTGGCCTGGGGCTTATTTATTTCGGGGAAGTTGGCAGAGGCACAGGGTGGTACACGTGAGCCCCCAGGGCTCCTTCCATCCTTCTCTGAACTCCTAAAGGGGCTTTGGTGAAAGGGAGGCCTTTTCCTGGGAGCCAGACCCCTCTTTCCTAAGCTTTCCCACAGAGGCCCCCGGGCCCCCTGAAGTACGTGTCCAGCACCCCAGCGCTGTGTCTCTCCTTCAGCCCACATCTCCCACGGGGCATGTTCTAGTGGCATCGAGAGCAGCGCCTTCCCCTTCTTGGGCTCTCCAGGGCCCTGCGCTTCTCGAGGAAGGTTTGTGTGAAACTGGATAGAATCGTGAGAGCCGCTGGGGCTGAGAATGACCTGAGGACCTGGAAGTTAACATCCCCATGCCCAGGCCCCAGTGGAGTGACAGGGCAGCCCCTCCGGGCCGGCCTGGGCATCGGAAGCCATCAGCTCTCTGGATTGTAACCTGCGCCGTCCGGCAACCTTTAAGGCGTAGCTTAGATGACAGAAGCTTGCTTTGCGCTCAGCCTTCCCTTCCCTGGGTATTCGTTATGTAAATTGGGGCCGGTCTGCAAGGAAGGAGGACGACGGGAACAGTCAAAGGGATGTGTTCCTGTTTCTCTGACCACATCCTCGCTGTGCCAGGAGCTGGAGGGAATCTGTGGTTTCATCCAGCTCTCCCGGGAGCGGCGGCCCTATTCTTAGACCTGAGTTTGCTTTGTAGGAAGGAATGCTGGGGAAGAAAGTGTCAGCTTTGGACCCTGGTCCCAGCGCAGGCTGCGCAGGCTGGGAGGGAGGCTGCTCCCTGTGTTTCTCTTTTAGAAACCTCCGGTCCTGGCTCCTTTGTGGCCTTTGAGTATAGAGCACATTCTGGCTGCCTGGCTGCTGGAGAGCAAGAGTGCATCGTGGGCAAGGGAAGAAAATACTGCAGGACAGCGGAATTCCTCTCTCTTTGGTGATCCTGGCTACCCTTCCGGAGCATTTCCTGAGATGCCCAGTTGACTCTCTGGGCCCCTTTCTTTCTGTGCCCTTTGCTCTTGGGCAGAGGCAGGGCCTGCTCCAGAAACAGGCCATGGGAGAGAGATGGGGGTGATTTCCGTGCTCAGGAGATGCGTGCTGGACAGGGTCGGAGGGATATCGGGCCCCCGGGGAGGCCAAAAAGTCCTGGGCTGCTGCAGCCAGTGTGCTCCCAGCAATGAGATGGGCCTAGAAAAGCAGAAGATCCCTGCATGCCCTTAGCACCTGGAGCCAAGGATCTCTGAGCACTTTGTGCGAATTCTTTTTAATTAGGTCCTTCCCACACAGAGAGGAGAGGGAGGGAGAGAAGAGAATAATTTGTTCCAGAATTTGAGCACTACCTGGAGAGATTATTTCCAGCCACAGACCAAAGGTACAGGGAGAAATAGAACCAGAGCATTTTTAGCCTGGAAGGGACCATGGAGATCCGTCCGAGCGTCATGTTATGGGAGTGGAGGCGGACACCAGAACAGTCTGACGTCTGGCCAAGGCCACCCAGCAAGTTCGTGCTGGAGCCTAGGAGTGATTTCCGTTGTGCCAAAACCCAGCATTTTGATTCCCTGCTTAGGATTCTTTTTCTTTTTTCTTTGAAGATTTATTTATTTATCTTAGAGCCAGCGAGCAGGGGGAAGGGCAGAGGGAGAGAGAGAATCCCAAGCAGACTCCCTGCTGAGCATAGAGCCCAACGCGGGGCTTGATCTCACAACCCTGAGATCATGACCTGAGCCGAAATCAAGAGTCGGACATTCGTTCAACCAACTGAGCAACCCGGGGGGCTCTGAAGATTTTTTTTTTCCTTCAGTTGATCTCAGACTATTGTTTTCCCTCCCTCCTTGCCCCATCTACCCATCCTACCTTTTGATCTTTTAGCAGAGAGTATCTGAGTTTCCCCGTCTCTGGCTATGTGCTGGGCTCCCTACGTTCTGGCCAGCTGGGAGTCCAGGGGCTCCCTGGGGACACGGAGTGTCCTGTGGGACTGGGCACGGGCCCCTACGTGTGAACAGTTTGGCTTTTTAAAACATTTATAGTCAAATACGCATAACAAAATTTACTCTCCTAACCATTTTTAAGTGTACGGTTCAGTGGTATCAAGTACGTTCACGCGGCTGTACAGCCATCACAATCGTCCCTCTCCCGGACTTTCTCCTCCTCCCACACTGGAACTCTGTCCCCCTTAAACACTAACTCCCCATTGCCTCTCCCCCCAGGGTGCTGGCTATGGGTGCATTAATTGGGGTTGGGTGTGGCGGCCCCATGACAACCAGGTGTGTTGTAGAAAAGCCCGGTTTCCCGAGGTCACCCCCCTCCCCCCATCCCTTTCATCCTGTATTCAGGCTCCCGCCCAGGTGGCCTGGGAACATTTAGAGATACATTCTAGCCACCCAGTTTGGCAATTCCATGTAGACCCCCGTCCTTCCCAAGCGCGGTGTAGCGTAGTGGGCGGCGCCAGGTGGATGCGTGTGAGGTCCCTGCCTGGGGAGCCGCTGGTTCTCCCTGCCACACTCACCCACCCGGTGGCCCTGTGGTGTGCTGGGGCTGGGGAGGCCCCCCGATGTCCCCTCTCCCCTCAACCCAGCCCTGGGCAAAGAGTCCAAAGGGGAAGGAGGAACTTGGCATTGGGAAGAAGGAACCGTCCAGAGGGACCCTCTTGAGACGTCCGCACAGAGGGCGGACATGTCCAGCCGAGGCTTCCGTGGGCACCCTTGGCTGAAGGCTGTCGGGAGACGGCGTTTTTCAGCTCATGTTGCTGCTGCAACCAACCACTCAGCATAAAATCGCCCATAAAAGCGAGCTGAAATTACCAGCGAGGAAACCACATTCCCCTCCTCACGGCCGACCCTATCTGCCATCCTCCCAGCAGGCTCTGAGTCCCTGTGACCAGAGGGATGCGGCTGCTGCGGGTGCTTCTCCCCACTGAAGTCGCCTTAAATAGAAAACCCTTGTTTTCTAGAGCCGGGTACCCCAGGCGCCCCCTCACTAACTCCCCCTGGGAAGGGTGCCATTTTCTGTCTCCTCTCCTTCCTGCGGGATGGCTTTGCAGGGCAAGCGGGGGCACTGGTGTCCCTGTCCCAAGGTGTCCCAGGAGACTGCCCCCCACCCCCGAAGAGCCAAGAGCTGAGACAGCCAGCAGCCTTGAGCATCCCTCACCCACTGTCTCTCTCCGGATATGCTGTCCTTGGCCACATCGTCAGCCTTTAACCAGTCCTTCCTAAGGGGGTTCACCTGTTTCGTTCGTTTCTTCATTCATTCCTGAACTCAGCGGGTGTTTGTTGGGACAAGTCCTGTCCCAACCCTGGCCTTGCAAAGGTGCCCTGGCCCTGTCCTCATGGGCCCCAGTGGTAAGGAGGTGACTCTGGACGGTGCAGGGCGGGAGCTGAAGCAAGCGTTGGGCGAGCGCAGGGGCTGCGTGTCTCTCTGCCCAGGAGTCCAAGGCAGGCTTCCTAGAGGAGGAAGCAAGGTCCAGGAGGTGCGGAGTCCTCTGAGGGGGATTAAAACCAGGTTTACGTTGTGGAAAGATCTCTCTAGGAAAGAGACAAAACTGGAGGGACACAGAGCAGAGAGGAAATTATCTCAAGATTCGAGGTGACAGAGGACAGGACCTTACGTGAGGGGGGTGTGGCGTGGGGGGAGGGGGTCAGGAAGGAGTGGCCGGGCCCAGAAGGTCAGGAGGCAGAACGGATGACAAGAGGAAATGATATTTAGTGGGACTTTCACTCACCTTGCCTCGGTCGATCCTACCAGGAACACTTTGCGGGAGCCGTTTTTACTGGTCTGTGGCTGAGGAGGAAGATGAAACTCCAGGAAGCTTATGAGCCCTCAGGGGTTAGCAACAGAACTGGGACCACAGCCCAGGCTCTGCTGGCAGCCGGGGCTTGGATTCTGGGGATGGCACTAAGGTCCCACCACCTGCCGTCCCACTGTCTGCCGCCTGGCCGGCCCAGGGAGGTGGGAGAGCTTAGCGGGCGGGAGTGTGGGCTCCGGAGCCCGGCTGCCTGGCTTCCAGTCCCCGCTCGCGGCTTCCTGGCTGTGCAGTCCTGGTAAATTACCAACTCTCTGTTTCCTCGTCTGGGAAGAGTGGAACAGGATAAGAATGGGTCTCATCTCGTGGGGTGGTCGCCCAGATGGAAGGATTGAACGAGTTACTAAACTGAAAGCCTGTAGCCTGGTTCCCGGGTTCAACATTTTAGCCCCCAGGGTGGCGAAGATGATGGCAGATGCTTTAGAACATCTGGGCGGACTCTTTGTCCCAGGGGAGAGCTGCTCATCTGGCCTCTCAGTGGTCCTGGGGTTTGGGGCAGAGGCCAGGGCTGTGGGCAGTAATAAGGCAGCAGAAGGAAGCCTGCACGATGTTGTCGGCACCACACCAGGACACGTTGCCTGACGTGTAACGTGGGAAAGTAGGCCTGTTACCGTGCAGGTGGCAGCAGGCGGACCCACCTAACGGTTGGTGCTTTCGGGATTGTTGGCCAGTTTTCCCAGGCCCCAGTTCCCTGTGGGAGGGGCAGCTACCGCCCTCCTGGTTCCTGCAAGGAAGGGACAGCAGAATCATTTGTCCTTCTGCCCATGGCTCTCCGTTGAGTGGGGAGAAGTGGGGAAGGGGATAGTGTCTGTCTATACCCGGAGCTTTTGTAGCTCAGAGCAAAAATGTGGCTTCTTCGTGGGACATCAGCCTTACCAGAGGAGTTTGTGGGAGCGAGAGAAAGCCCAGGCTTGGATACAGATGTAGGGATGTCCTGCAGAGTAGAAGGCAAAGTCTGCTCCACGTAAAAATACCACCAAATATTTCATGAGGTCTCCAGGCTGTGGGAGCTGTTTCCTGTGATGGCTCCAGACCCCTGTGGTCTGCTCATTCTCCTTTGCTTTCTGGGTATTTCCACAGGAGAAAAAAAAAAAAAAAAATCTCACGAAGTCTGCCCTGCCTTAGAAGTCCTGGTTTTGAGCATCCTGTGTGGTAGTCTGGTTGGAGAGAGGGGATGCATGGGAGCTGGACAAGTTGGGAGGGCGCCCTTGGCCAGTGTTCTCTAATCAGATGAGAAATGGGAGACTCTGGTTATTAGGGTTTTGCATTCTCCTCTAGGCACTTAGCAGCCAAGGTTCTAACATGGCGGGGGGAGCTGGGTGAGTCTGGGGTGCGCAGGCTGGTGGGGAACAGGCACAGGGACAGCCCCTGCCCCCGGCTACCCTTCTTTGTAGGGCACAGCCGACTCCTGATGCCTCAGTCCCCATCACATATCACATGCAGCCTCCCCTGACGTCTTTCCATCAAGCCTTGCCATCTGGTTCCCATAAACTTCGCTGTGCTTGGGGGACAGTGTGCGCAGCACCCCCCGCCCCAGCCTCTGGTGGTGACCTGCAGAGCGTGAGCAAACAGAGCACAAAGACGTCCAGGCTGGTAGTTTTCCACCTGGCTTGAATGGGCTCCAGGAGCCCGAGATGTGACCCAGGCAGCTCACCCATCGTGGCCCTTTGCTGTTGATGAGCCCGTGACCTTGTCCTAGCTCCTCACCTACCCGGCCTGAGTCTGCTCTTCACATGGATCCTGAAGGGGCTCACTGGGAGGTCTCTGGGATGCCGTCCAGCGCAGGCATCTGGACCACGAATCCAAGGGGAGGTGGGTGGCTGCTGTGGGGTCCCCAAAGAAAGGCGGGCTTTTCTACTCCCTGCCTGGCTCAGGGGCTCAGGACAGACTTACTGAATGGGCAGTCTGAATGCCTCCATCCCCTCAGAAGGGTTGGTTGCAGGCCGAGCCTGGGTTCCTGGATGGGGGTAGGGGGTCCCTACAAAGGAATACACACTGGCAGCTGTGGCCATGTCCTCTAGGCTCCACAGAGATGCCCCAAAGGCTCTGGCACTGGGTCACCAGAGGAAAACCTTTGTGTACCTGGCCTGGCCAGCGGGGTGACCCTGTGGGGCAGGGCTGGGCATCTCCCTGGGCCACAAGCCAGTCAGCAGAGCAGAATTTTGTCTTCTGATGCAGGCCTTTCTGCTTCAGACACTGAAACTGCTCTAAGGACCATAGCGAGCATTTATGGCAATTTGGGAACCCTAGATAAAGGTGCCCCCACTGGGCAGACCCAGCCCTGCAGGGAGCACGTTTGTGCAAATTTACAAAAGGTGCTCCTTCCACCTGGCAGGTAGCCCAGGCCAGGGGTACAGCTTGGGAAACTAGCCCAGGCTGGATCTCAGTCCTACTTGCTCTTATTGGAGTTTGTTGTGTAGTGAGAAACCTAGGCAACTGGACGTGGCCACCCCATTCACTTCCTTCCCAAGTTTGCCAGCACTCCTGTGTCATCCTCACATTCCTTTACAGTGCCCCCTCCCCCATGTTTATCCTGGGCTATAAGAACTGGGGTGGCTCCGGGTGCCCCCGACTCAGGGATGGTTGGGGAAGGTGGGTTTCTGCTGTCCCTCCTGGGGCTCAGATTCTGAAGGGCTCATCTCTCAGTAACTTAGGGGTGCCGCCAGGCCGGGGGAACTGCCCGCTCACCATGCCCCTGCCTTTCGACCTCATCTACACCGACTACCACGGCCTACAGCAGATGAAGCAGCACATGGGACTGTCCTTCAAGAAGTACCGGTAGGTGGGTGCGGGCGGGTGGTGCCCTGCCCCATGTCCATAGGAGGCCTCCCTTCACACCCTGCTGGCTAGCCCCCCGGGGTGGGGGGAACTGCCTCATCCTGGGTTCTGCAGTTGGGGGGGCGGGAGGCTTGCCCTGCCTCTGTTTTCCCCCTCCCTCATTAGTGTCCTTCCCCAAGGAGCTCTGCCTCCTGGCTGGCTCAGAGTGGGAGTCTCTTCAGTGCCCCTCTGCTGCAGGGCAGGCTGGGGCGGGGCTCAGAGGTTACCTGGTTGGGCAGGGGTACAGGGGAATGGCAGGGAAGAGTGGAAGGAATGGGACACTCGACTGGTATGACCTTGGCTCGTGGGGTCTCAGCACCCCTCCTCCTCCCTCCTTCCCCCCTCCCCCCTCCCCGGGTCTGCAGGAAGGCCAGTGCCATCTCTCCCGGCCTCTGCAGTCAGCAGGATGTGGGGTTTAATGTAGCACAGAGAGCCCTGCTCTTTCCTACATTAGCTCCAGTCCCAGTGACTACCCCGCATGATTTTATTAGGTAAAAAAGTGACAGGCGGTATTATTGGTTTTATTATTAATGCGTGTTCCTCATGCACGCGGTGCCACCGCCTCCCACCCCCCACCCCTTCTCCGGGGAAATAGTGCCGACCTCAGCAGTCTGTGGACAATTCTGGGTCACTGGGAAGGACGTGAGGCTGCTTGGGGCGGGGGGCTCTCTGAGTCTCCACCATTTCCTTCGGGTGCCTGCACCCGGGGGGTGAGATGGATGGAGGGAGAGGTTTTGGGGCAGAGACAGAGCCCCTGTCCAGCTGGCAGGTGCCTCTGAGGTGGCGGAGCTTTCATCCCAGAGGACACGTCAAAGCACTGCCTGCCCAGAGATGGCAGTGGCTGGTCCCCCAGGGCCCTGCCCTTCCACGTCGCAGCCCAGATAGGCCAGGGGCATCCTGGGGTGCCAAGTTCTTGGTCAGGGGGGCTGTGAACTTGAATTACTGCTGCAGCATGCTCAGGAGAGTGCAAATCCTGCAGGGGGAAGAACCCCCACTCCAGGCAGTGCCCCCTCCTAGGCGCTCTTGGGGCAGCCATAATAATAAGTTTCTGAGTGAGGGGTCCGTGGTTCAGGCATCCCCACCCAACCCCGAGACAGCTGGGCTGTTGTCGTCTTCACGTGACAGATGCTGAAGCTGACTGTGGTCACACAGCTAGGTAGTCTGGGCCCTGGCTCTGACCACACACTGCAGTACCGGGCCCGTGCCTGGCAACCGCGCCCTCACTGGGGCAACCCAGCCCAGAGACACACGAGAGGTTACTGACCCTGGTTCCTCATGCACCGCCCACCCCCGGGTGGGGAGCAGGTGCCGAATCCGGGTCATTGACACCTTCGGGACAGAGCCCGCATACAACCACGAGGAGTACGCCACGCTGCACGGCTACAGGACCAACTGGGGCTACTGGAACCTCAACCCCAAGCAGTTCATGACCATGTTCCGTGAGTCCTGGCCACAGGGCATGGGTGGGGTCAGAGGCAGACGACGGCGTGTCCTCGCGGTTCTCAGGTTCTCCCTCAAGCCTGGGAGGAGATGGAGTCTCCTGGCTTTCCTTCCCAGGCTGGCCCAGGCACCTGCCCACTCCAGGAAGGCCTGCCTTGCCCTTCGGCGAGTGTGTGAGCCAGAGAGGAAGTCTCTTGCGGTGTCTGGAGAGCAGCTGGGGTGGTGGGGCTTCTGGCCTGGCTTAGGAGGAATGTGGCGACCTTTCCGCCATGGAAGGACGTTGGCCTTGGCCTCCAGCATCACACGCTGCTCAGAGAGCTGCTGAGTGCACCTTCCAGGACAAAAAGGATTCAGTGACCTTGTAGCAAGAGAGGCCAGAGGTACACTGGAGAGCTCGAGGGGGCAGCAAAGGGGCAGGACAGGCAGGCTCTTCTAAGTGGAAGGAACAGATAAGTGGAGACAGATGCGGAAAGAACTGGAAGGTTCTGGAAATGCACGAGCTCCAGCAGGCGCCAACACGGGATACTGGGGAGTGAGGCTGGGGGCTGGGGCCCCTGCGGAAACCCTCTGACCATGGGCATCAGGCAAGGAATGCCGTTTAGAGCTGAGCTTTCTCTGTTTTTCACGAGTCTCTAAAACGTACACGTGCGCTGACTTGCCCCTCACGTGCAGCGCGCTGCAAATGGTTTAATCCTTTCTTGACAGCCAAGGGTCAGTTCTCGCTCTCTCCGTGGTGCTCGAGCCTGGCCTTTGGGGACGGCAGAGGTGTGCAGAGCCAGGTGCCCTTGCTAAGTGGCCCCTTCACCTGTCACTGTTTGATGTGGTGCTTTTTCTCCTCGTCGGGAGGCTATCAGCTGTCACATTTAATTGCCGTCAGTATATCTGCCTCCAGCAGCGTCCTGCACATCTAATTTGTGGCTCTTTGAAGGCTCCGGGTCAGAAAGCAAGATAAGCACCTTTTGTTAGGATGTGTCTAAAGGAAGCCAACAAAGCAGGATCCCGAGGAACTTGCTCAGAAGTAAAGAATCTGGTCTTTATTTAGCCTGTCAAATTAATGCGCCTCTGCGGGATGCTTAGGGTCCTTCTTTGTCTTACTCCGCAGGTTCTAGGACCTCTTAGAGGCAGATACCATTTCTGGACCCATAAGTAATGGCTTGATTGGATTTCAGAAGGTTGGGGAGGTGGGCAGGTTCTTTGGAGCCCAGGGGAGGACACTGAGTCCCAGAGGACGGAGGTCACATGGCTCTCTGGGGGACCCGACTCTGGAGGGAAGGAAGTGCGGTCAGTGGTGGGTGGGGGGGATGCTCCAGGCTGTGGAAGCAGCTTATGTGACAGCAGAGAGCAGAGGTGGGCACAGAGCTTGGCAGTTAGCTCACTTGCAAGGCGAGCATCGAGCTATGAGGCTGGCAAGAGGGACGTGGAGGACGTGGGGGCAGATGGTAGGGGTCTTCTAGCACCGGTTCCTCAATTTATGCCAAATACCGTAATTCAAGAATCACTGTAGGTTCTTGAGCCGGGGAACGTCATGGAGGAAAATGGTTTTTTTGTTTGTTTGTTTTTAAGATTTTATTTATCAATTTGAGAGGCAGTGGGGGTGGGGGAGGAGCAGAGGAGCAGAGGGAGAGGGACAAGCAGACTTCATGCTGAGCGTGGAACCCGGTGCGGAGCTCAATCTCATGACCCTGAGATCACAACCGGAGCTGAAATCAAGAGTCGGATTCTCAACCGACTGAGCCACCCAGGTGCCCCGAGAGAAAGGTTTTTGAGGCACATTATTCTGGGAGATTACAGATGGCCAAAGGGGCAGTGGTAGAGGAGGGGGAAGCAGGAGAGGGGGTAAGAGACTTCTGCAGTAAGCTACACTGAGAAAATGAGCACTTACGTGGAGTAGGGCCCACTGGATGTGGAGTTCCAAACCGGGCAAACTCCTACTCATCCTCCAAAACCCCAGCCCAAAGATCTTCTTTATTTCCTGCCACTTCCACGGATTCCCTCATTTGCTGTTGCTCCTTCGCCTCTATTTTTATGGCTTTTAAATCCAATTCTATAAAAGTGTATGTTGAAGTATGTTAGAGCTATTTGCTTATACATTAATTTCACCCTGAGATATTACGAACCACGCAAAAGGGGGCACTGATTGATTTACCCTTATCTCCCTGGAGCCTATCAGGGTGCTCAGAAAATTTTAATTGATTGAATAAAGTAAAGAAACAGAACAAAAAAGGAAGAGAGAGGCTTGCCAGTTTTAATGATACACAAGTCCAGGAAGGAAGTCATGAGCAGACCTGCTTCCCCATCTACCCAGCGTGGGCTCTCCTGTGGCCGAGACAGAAGCACGGGAGTGGAGCCACAGAGGGAGGGCACGGACCCCGTGCAGGGCATTTTCTTATCTAGGGAAAGGCAGGAGAGCCCTCCAGGCAGAGGGAACAGAAGGGGCAAAAACTTGGAGGTGGGGAAGGAAGGATGTGTCCACCCATTCATGAGCTGGCGTGCCAGGCTCTCCCAGGTGCTGGGGACACAGAAGTGAGCAAATCAGAGGCCCTGCCTCCTGGGGCTTATATTCAGACACCAGTGAACGATCAATGAGATATGTGATACCATGTCTGGCTGGTGAATGGCAGGTGAGGGACAGAGGGTGACAGGCCCAGGGAGGACCTCTTGGCAGGACCCTGAAAGCAAGCGTGTCTGCAGAGGGAGTGCACCCAGCAGGGTCTCGGGAGGGAGGAAGAGAGGCTGTCAGAGGGGGCAGTGGGGGCAGATCCTGTAGACTTGCAGGGACCTTAGCTTCTGGGGACCACGGCAGGGTTTTGTGCAGAAGGACCTGGTCTGACCTAAATCGGAAAGGCTTGCTCAAGAGAAAAGGCAACGCCAAGAGAATGGCAGAAATGGGGGCAGGCAGCAGATCATGGGGGCCAGGACAGAGAGGGTGGTCCCCAGGCCGGGGCATCATGATGGAAGAAGTCCCACCTGGGTAACACAGGTTTTGCTGATGGGTGTCGGCAGTGAGAGAAGAGGGGAGGAGCCAAAGCCTTGGGCCTGAGCCAGCCTCGGAGGATTCTGATGGAGGCAGGGTCCTGACTGTGCCCGTCTGCTTACAAGCAAGGGGGCCAGATGACCTCCAGGCTTTCCCTCGGCCTGAGGCTTTGTGACAGTCTCTGGGAGCAGGAGATGCCCCGGGCTGGGGACACTGATGTGATGTGAGTTTCCCCCTCCTCCACCAGACCCCATACCTCCCAGCCCCCTGTCCCCATCCCTGTCAAATGGGGCCCCCTCTGACGGGGCCGGTCCAAGTAGACCCGGGGCGTGGCCTTGGCTGTGCAGCAGCCCCCTTCCTGACCCCGTGGTCTGGCTGTAGCTCACACCCCGGACAACTCCTTCATGGGTTTCGTGTCCGAGGAGCTCAATGAGACGGAGAAGCAGCTCATCAAAGGCGGCAAGGCCAGCAACATGGCCGTGGTGTACGGCAAGGAAGCGAGTATCTGGAAGGTAAGCACGGGCCTCCTGGGAGCCCCCACTTCCAAGACCTGGCTCTGTCCACCACCCCTGGCTCTGGATGCCTAAATGTGCCCACTGATGGGTCAGAAAAGAGAGGTCCCTAATTGCCACTGAAGAGACCCAGCCAGGGGGCTGCTAACCTGCTCCCCTCCCACCTCTCTGCAACAAGCCCAGATGTCCTTTATGCAGGAATGTGACCTAACGTGCCACCCTCCCTAGGGCCACATCGATGAACACTGTGAGCCTGTCAAGGGGGTTGGGCTAGACTTGGGGCCTCTGAGGGCTGGGAGGCAGTGCAGGAGGCAGAACCCCACCTTCGGGGCGGGCTCCCTGGAGAAGCGGTGCCCGTGTGGGAGGTTGTGTGCTCACTGCTCACTGACCTGTTCTCTCTCCTCTTTCCTCTGTGCCCTCCCGGGAACGAGGCAGCTCCAGGTAAGATGCCTGCCGGCCACGCGCTCCTCCTGCTCCCCTCTGCTCTCGGTAGGCTGTCCCCTGACCCCGCGGGCTGCAGGGGGAGGAATGAGAAGTCATTCTCCTGTGATGCAAAAGGAGCAGGCTGCCGCGGGAGCCCAGGGCTCTGGGGAAGGTGTGGCACGAACTGTGTCTGCTTTTACTAGAAGGCTAAGGCACTGCCCTGAGAGAGCGAGAGGTTACAAAGTCTGGGAAGAGAAAGGCTTTATCTCTAGCTCAGGCATCTCTGTGACAGCCGGGAGCAACACTGTTCTTCAAGAGACCTCAAAGTCCTTCCAAAAAAAGACATCTTTGCTCTGGTCTTGGCAACTGGAGGAAGTCGGAGGTGGCCGGATGAAAAGGATAAGGGGAGCCTCTTGGGACCGAGCATCCCAGAGTTCAGGGGACCAGGTGGCAGAGAAACAGAGGAGGCAGGATGGTGGGGGTCCTCATGGGAGCAGCAGCTGGGATGAAGGCGAGTGTTTGGGTGAATTTTGTGCCAATGGAGGCCTGTCTTATTCTGGGTCCCCAGAAGGGAGGCCTTGAGGCTCAGGCCTGGGTGCTATTTTGTGAGAGCATGTGGCCCAGAGGGCAGGAGTCGGGGACAGGAGAGAGACAGACCCACCCTTGCTGCTGGAGGAAACAGGCCAGACATCAGAAGGGCTGTCTGGGGGGGGGGGGGTCATGTGGGACTTCTCAGTTGGCGGGTCGCGGCCTGTGGATAAATCGTGAGATGAGCTCAGAGCTCTGGGGTTTTTTTCCTAACCTTGCTGAGGTACAGTTGACAGGGAAAATGGTGTATTCTTAGGGTATGCAGCATGGTGGCCCGAGACACACATATATTGTGAAATGACTATCGTGATCAAGTGTGATCGCCTCACACAGTCACCCGTGCATGTGTGCGCATACATGCGCACGTGCGTGTGCAGAGAACCCTGAAGACCTATTATTCTCTCAGCAAGTTTCAAGTATACAGTACAGTATCGCTGACCACAATCACCGCGCCATTCATGGTATCCCTGAACTTAATCTTCATACGACTGAAAGTTTGTCCCTTTGACCAACCTCTCCCCATTTCCACCCTCTGAGCCCCTGGCGACCACCGTTAAGCTGTTTCTACAAGTTCCACTCTTTCAGATCCCACCTAGAAGTGGGATCATGCCATATTTGTCTTTTTCTAACTTAGGGAGTCTCGGTAAGCCTTTTAAAAGGAAGTAAAATATCAGAGGGAACATCAGAAGACCTCACATGTATTAAGAGTAAATATTGTTCTAAGATTTTATTTTTCTTAAATAATCTCTACACCCAACATGGGGCTTGAATTCACAAACCCAAGATCAAGAGTTGCGTGCTCCACTCACTGAGCCCACCAGACGCCCCAAGAGTAAATATTGTTTTGCGAAACTTGAAGTTTACATATATACATACATGCACACACACTTTACATGCATACGTACACACATACATGTGCATACACGCATACCTACATGCATGGATACTTGTGTGTATGGGTAAGAAAGGTTGCTGAACAGTATATCTAACATGAACCCATTTGTGTATGTGTTTTAAGGAAAATGTAAATATGCTTTGAATGCATTAAAGTTCTGAGAAGGTACACAAGGGGATAAGGAAGCTGATGTTGATGGGGTATGGAGCCATTCTCTCCACACTTCACTTTCTTTGTTTGATTTTTTCTTCTGTGAGTCTGTTTAGTTTTACATGATATAGTCCTTTTACATTTAGTGTGATTTCTGATGTATTTGGCTTAGAATCTACGATTTCCATTTCACTAGCTGATCTCTATAACTTTTTCTTGCCTCATTCCATGTTCTTTCCCCTTTCAGGCATTCTTTTATACTGATCTGTATTTTGAAATTCACCCCCCTTTTTAGCGGACTCATTATATTCTCTCCTAGTCTTGTGGTTGCTTCAATAAAGATGACAACATGCATCCTTGACTTACCAAGTCTCGTGTAAATAATACCTTTCCCTTTTATTGGATAATAAAAGAACCTTAAAATGCTTTAAATACATTCCCCAGCTTGTGTACTCTCATTTTATTTTGATTTCCTGAGAACGCCCTTACTTCTTCCTTATTCTTAGTGGATATGTTCGCTGTGTACGGAATTCTAGTTTGGTGGTTACTTTCTTTCAGCGTTATGAAAATACTCTATTGTCTTTTGGCTTCTGTAGGCTTGTTGTTCCTTTAAAGGTAATTTGTCTTCTTTCTCTGCTTGCTTTTAGGACCTCTGTGTGTTTGGTTTTCAGTAGACTTATGGTGGTGTGCCTCCGTGTGATTTTCTCTGGATTTACCCTACATGGCATTTGTAGATCTTTTTGAACCTGTGGTCTGATCTGTCATGAGTCGTAGAAAATTTTCAATTAGTCTCTAAATATTGCTTCTGCTCCAGTCTCTCTCCTGTGCTTCTGGGACTCTGTTTCTGCATACATTAGACTCCAACACTTCCCATTGTCTCTTACGTTCTTTTCTGTGATTTCCACTTTCCTCTATGCTTCATTCTGGATGTGTTTTTTTTTTTTTTAAAGATTTTATTTATTTATTTGAGAAAGAGACAATGAGAGAGAGCATGAGCGAGGAGAAGGTCAGAGGGAGAAGCAGACTCCCCGTGGAGCTGGGAGCCAAATGCGGGACTCGATCTGGGAACTCCAGGATCATGACCTGAGCCGAAGGCAGTCATCCAACCAATTGAGCCAGCCAGGCGTCCCCATTCTGAATGTTTTCTTTCGTTCTTTCACTAAATGAATTCTGTCCTCAGCAGGGTCCAATCTGCTGTGGAATCTGTCTGTTCAGTTCTTCATTTCAGCTACTGGATTTCTCACTTCCAGCTTTTCCATTTGGTTTCCTCCTTATCTTCTATTTCCTTGACTACATTCAGCAGATTTTTCTTGAAATCTGTATCTGGTAACTCCAGTTTCTAGGTCTTCTGCGGGTCTGTTTTTATTGTCTGTCTCTTGTTTTTTTTTTTTTTTTTAAAGATTTATGTATTTATTTGCAAGAGAGGGAGAGACAGAGAGTATAAACTCGGTGAAGAGCAGAGGGAGAGGAAGAGAGAGAATCCACAAGCATAGAGCCTGATGCAGGGGTTGATCTCCTGACCCAAGATCATGACCTGAGCAGAAACCAAGAGTTGGCTGCTCAGCCAATGGAGAAACCCAGGTGCCCCTTTGTCTCTTGGGTTTTAATCACATTGTCATGTATCTGATTTGTCTAAAAATCAAGGTGTTTTAATTTTTTCTTTAAAAATCTATTTTTAGGGGCACCTGGATGGCTCAGTGGGTTAAAGCCTCTGTCTTCAGCTCAGGTCATGATCCCAGGGTCCTGGGATCGAGCCCCGCATCGGGTTCTCTGCTCGATGGGGAGCCTGCTACCTCTTCTCTCTTTGCCTGCCTCTCTGCCTACTTGTGATCTCTGTCAAATTAAACAAAAAAAATCTTTAAAAAAATCTATTTTTAATAGGCTTTCCTGAGGTATAACTGATATACAGTGTACCACACATGATTCAAATAGATGACTTAGAAGTTCCGACTTAAACGTATACCTGGGAAACCGTTGCCCCAGTCAGGAGGGTGTGTCCACTGCTCCCAGGTTCCCTCTTCCCACCTCTCCCCTCCTCCCTGCCAGGCAGTCCACGATCTGCTTTCTGTTAACACAGTCTCTGTTTTCTACAATTTTATATAAATGGGCTCATATGGTACGTACTCCTTTTTTAGTCTGGATTTTCTCAGAGTATAATTATTTCCAGATTCACCCGTGTCATCACGCGGATCAGTTGTTGATTCCTTCCTGCGGCTGAATAGTTATCCCGTCGCATGGACTTCCATCGTATCCCACCGTGCCTTTTTTTATCTGTTCTCCTATTAGTGGACGTTGGGGTTGTTTCCAGTGTTTGGCCGCTACAAATAAAGCTGTTATGAACATCCATGTACAAGCGTTTGTACAGACATATGCTTTCATTTCTCCCGGGTAAACACCTAGGCGTGGAATGGCTGGAGCATATGGTAGAACTAGGCTTAACATCCCAGGAAAAGTGGTTGCACCATTTTACGATTCTGCCAGCAATGTGTGAGAGTTCCGGTTCATTACAGAGTCATCAATACTTGGTCCGTCTTTCCAGTTGGAGCCATCCTACAGACGTGCGGTGGCATCTTAGGGTTTCAACTTGTAGTTCCCTCCGACTAATGACAGCGAAGGTATTTTTGTGTGCTTATTTGTCTTCCTTATATCTTTTTTGGGGTAAAGTGTCTTTTCAGAATGTTTGCCCATTTAAAGAATGGGGGTTGTTTGTTTTCTTATTATTGAGCTGTTAGAGTTTTGTACGTATTCTGAGTATCAGTCTTTTATCAAATATATGCTTGGCAAATATATTCTGTCTGTGGCTTGTCTTTCTCTCTCTCTCTTTTAAGATTTTATTCATTTATTTGACACAGAGAGAGAGAGATCACAAGTAGGCAGAGCAACAGGCAGAGAGAGAGGGGTCAGCAGGCTCCCTGCCAAGCAGGGAGCCTGAAGCGGGGCTCGATCCCAGGACCCTGGGATCGTGACCTGAGCCGAAGGCGACCACTTAACTGACTGAGCCCCCCAGGCGCCCCTTGTCTTTTTCTTAATAGCATTGTTCAAAGAGCAAAGTTCTTCATTTTAATGGAGTCCACTGTCTTAAGGATTATGCTTCTGGTGTTGCATCTAAGAAATCTTTGTGTAACCCAAGCTCACTAAGGATTTTCCCCCTGTGCTTTCTTCTGTATTTTTTATGGTTTTACATTTCACATTTAAGTCTATGGTCCATTTTGAATTAAGTTTTATGTATGATATGGTAGAGATTGAAGTTCTAATTCTTTTCCCTTTTTTGCACACGGATACGCGATGTTCCGTGACTGTCGGTTGAAAAAACTACCCTTTCTCCACTGAAATGTCTTTGCACCTTTGTCAAAAATCAATTGACCATGCGCGTGTGGGTCTATTTCTGGACTCTGTTCTTTTGCATTGATCTCTCTGTCTGTCTTGATGCCAGTAGCACACCGGCTTGATTCCTGTAGTTTTAAAATAAGTCTTGAAATCAGGTACTATAAATCTGCCTGCTTTCTTCTTTTTCAAAGTTGTTTCTTCTAAGCCTGCTGGGGTTTTGATTGGGATTTCATTGTTTTATTGTTGTGTTTTGGAGCTCTGGAAAATGAATATAAGAAAGTGTAAAACAGTTTGGGGACGATGCCTTCTTCCTCTGGTGAGGATTTCACTTTCACTCTTAGCCTGTGTTTGGGGCTACAGCAATCTTGGATCACAGAATCAGTGATAGGGATTAAGACTATTTAAAACCGATTAAAAAGCCTATTAAAAAGCCCTTGGGAGGGCGCCTGGGTGGCTCAGTGGTTTAAGACTCTGCCTTCGGCTCAGGTCATGATCTCAGGATCCTGGGATCGAGCCCCACATCGGGCTCTCTGCTCAGCGGGGAGCCTGCTTTCCCCTCTCTCTCTGCCTGCCTCTCTGCCTACTTGTGATCTTTGTCTGTCAAATAAATAAATAAAATCTTTAAAAAAAAAAAAAGCCCTCGGGGCGACTAGATGGCTCCGTCAAGTCTCTGTCTCTTAGTTTCAGCTCAAGTCCTGTTCTCAGGGTCCTGGGATCCAGCCTCGTGTCAGGCTCTGCACTCAGTGTGGAGTCTGCTTGAGTCTCTCTCTCCCTCTGCCCCACCTGCTTGTGCTGTCACTCACTCTCCAAAATAAATAGATTAAAAAAAAAAAAAAAGACCCCCCTCCCCCCCCCACACACAGATTCAGCCTCTGTCCGGGCTTCTCTAGGTCTGGCTCACCCTTTTTCTTCCAGCGTGAGTTTCCTCAGAGTTCCAACCCACAGAGTGTGGTTTCCATCAGGGTCCCCCCCTCGGCAGACCCTGAACCCTCACTTGTCCTCCAGCTCTACAAGGTGACCAGAAGCTCAGTCTCCTTGATGCTGACCCAGGGATCAGCGGGTGCCTCCCAGGGGGGAAGTGCTGACCCCAGCACCAGCCTCCACGATCTCCTTCAGGTCTTCTCCCAGATCTCAGCCTTGTAATTCTTCCAGCTTTGTTAGATTTTCCCTGCTTTCACAGAAATTTTTCTGTTTCCCCATCTCTCCTGGTGGTTCTCAGAGGCAGGACCCATCTGCATTACCCAGTACACCCTTACCCAGAGAGGAAGGCCTCCTTGTGAAAAGTGTATACAGTTGGAATTTCAGAATATGAATTGGTCCTTACTTTCATGTCCATTGATAACATTCTTCAAAAGCTGTGGTTTACAGACTGAACCTGGCCCAAAGCTCCTTGTTGTCCGACCTCATGGCTAGCCAGCAGAACAGGGAGAACCTGGCTGCTTTTTTCCTGACCTGCTGGTCTGCTCCAGACTAGCCCTGAGGAAACCGCTCCCTGCCACAGCCTCCTCTGTGATCTTGAAGTTCCTTTCTTGTCCGTGTATCCCTTCCTCTCTCCTGTGAGTCTCAAAAGGCCCCAAAAAGTAGAACCCCGTGGCAGACCCCATGCTTACCCCTTATGAGGACCTACACTGCCCACAGCTCCTGGCTCAGGGCTCTGGCCATGGGGTCAGACGGGTGCCCCAGGCGGAGCTGTCTCTTTGTCTACGCTCTGCCTCCCGTTGTCCTCGAGTCTGGATGTGGGACTAGAGTCTGGAGGGGCTGAGCCTTTTCTACTTTGGGGGGTTTTCGCTCACGGGTGTCCTTCTTAAAGACAAGGGCTCTGTCTTGTCCCAGCTGTGCTCCCAGCCGTGAGCTCAGTGCCAGCCCCTGGCAAGTGGTTAATAAAAATGTGCTACATGGATGGGGGGAGGGGGAGAGAAGGGATGGTGGATGGAGGGAAGGAGGGGATGAATGGACAGGTGGGGGGATGGGCAAACGCATGGATGGAGGGACGGAGGGACGGAGGCATGGATGAGATGATGTCGGCCCCACAGCTCCTCGGGTGGCCTTGGGGATCACCAGCACTTCAGGGGGTCCAGCAGCTGCGTTTGGAGGCATTTGCATATGGGTCCCCCTAGGATTTCTTTGCAAAGAAGACAGTTCCATGGCTAAACATTGTCTAGTCCGACCTCTGCAACTCGCGGATGAAGAAGATGAGGACCAGAGAGGGGAGGGGCCTTGCCCAGGGTCACGCAGCTGGCTGAAGGCCGACCTAAGACCCGCCCCACGTTTTCCGACTTCCAGACCGGGGTGTTTCCGCGGGCAGCTCTGCCTCCCACGGTTGGGGCGAGGCTCCCACTGCTCCCCCCGCTCTTGCAGGGGAAGGAGAAGTTCCTGGGCATCCTGAACAAGTACATGGAGATCCACGGCACCGTGTACTATGAGAGCCAGCGGCCCCCCGAGGTCCCCGCCTTCGTGAAGAACCACGGCCTCTTGCCACAGCCCGAGTTCCAGCAGCTGCTGCGCAAGGCCAAAGTGAGCCCCACGCCCTACCCCCAGCCTGGCCCCAGACACCGAGGAGGTTGCCCTACATGCCCCACTCCCCGCCATGCCTGCCCCTGAGGCTCGTGGCCCCTTCCACGTGCAGACCTGCCCCAGCATGTTCTCCTACCCTGAGCCTCACACCCAACCCTCCTGGGGCTGGAGCAGAGCTGGGGGTGCTCCCCCAGGAGGGACCTGGGCAGGGCCAGCAGAGCCGAGGCTCAGCAGTAGGGAAGAGGAAGCAGGCTGCCGGGCAGACTCCTGGGCCGGGCCCAGCTTTCGGAACCGCTGAAGGGCTGGCAGGGCTGGCTGAGGGCGTGTCCCGCCTGGAGTTCCACGGGGCTGCTGGTTCTGCTTCTGGAAGTCCTCCGCTGTGTTCCTGGAGCTGCAGCTCCGGGCATGGGGGTGAGGGGGGGAGCGCGTGACTCTGCTGCGGGGCCCCGAGGGGTCAGCTGAGGCCGGAGGGGCCTCCGGCCAGCATTCAGTTCCGCTCCTGATCTAGCCCTAGCCCTTTCCTCAGGCTTCCTTGGTGTGTGCATATATGTGTTGGGACAGGGGGAGAGGCTTTGTGCAGTGAGCAATCTGAACAACGTGACACAGCAGCCCAGCATTCGGAGTCGTTTCCTGACTGCTTTCCAGGCACCAGCCCTGCGAGCACTTCTGGCACGAGTTCGGTGCTGAATAACCGTTTTTAGGATGAGTAGAGTCCTCTGAGTTCAGCGGTAGGTGTGGGTCTGAAATCTTCTGAGCTTGAGACCCTCACTCTTCTCCCTTCACCTCCAGAATCACAGTCGGCTAGAGCAGGAAGAGGCCCCTGATATTACTTAAGCAGACCTCCTCATTTCACAAATGGGGAAACTGAGGCCCGAGAGGGGAGGGGCCTGCCATGGCACCCTGCCGGTCTGGGCAGTCTTTCCTGCCCTGGCCGCCTCCCGTAAATGTCCCAGGCCTGGCTTCCTGGGGCTCTGGCGCCAGACTTCCCCGACCGTCACGCCATTTTCCTTCCTCAGCTCTTCATCGGCTTCGGCTTCCCTTACGAGGGCCCCGCGCCCCTGGAGGCCATCGCCAATGGCTGTGTCTTCCTCCAGTCCCGCTTCAGCCCACCCCACAGCTCCCTCAACCACGAGTTCTTCCGAGGCAAGCCCACCTCCAGAGAGGTGAGTGGGGAGGGTCTGAGATGGGGACCCCGCAGTCCATGGAAGGGGGAGACAGGCAGGGGGGAAGGGATGGGGGGGGGACAAGGTGGGTGGGGGCTCCTCCCCTGAGCGCGGGCCGGCCTGGCAGGCGCAGGGAGAAGCTGCTGCTCTCTCCGCCCGGCCAGGTGTTCTCCCAGCACCCCTATGCAGAGAACTTCATCGGCAAGCCCCACGTGTGGACTGTCGACTACAATAACTCAGAGGAGTTCGAAGCAGCCATCAAGGCCATCATGAGAACGCAGGTGAGGCTCAGATCCAGTCAGGACTGCCATAAGCCGCTGCTGGGAATCTTAGCTATAATTAGAAAAAGAGGCCTCTCCCGGTGAATTCAGACTCTCAGGCCTGGGTTGGCATACTTGATAGGGGGGCCCCACTTACCAGCTTGCATGTGGGGGGGGGGGGGGAGGGAGAGACAGGGAAATGCCTTTGTGCCATGAGCGACCTGCACAACCTTACATGGCAGCCCTGGATCCAGAATCGTTTATTAAGCACCTTTGGAGGCTAAGCCCCATGGGCACTCCTAGCACAAGTTAGATGCTGAGTAAATGTTTCCAGAATTAGTGCATGGAGGTTCTTGGGACTCTGCTGCTGGTGTGGGTCTGTGGCCTTTTGGCCGTGTATCTCAAACCATGTATGTGCATACAGGTCATCTGGCGATCTTGTTAAAATGAAGGTTCAGAATTCAGCAGGTCTGGGGTGGGGCTGAAATCCTGCGTTTCTCTGTAGCTCTGGGGTGGTGCCAGGCCTAGGACTACCCTTTGAGTAGCAAGGGGGAAGAACTTTCTGGGTTTCCTTAAGCAGGTATGTGAGCGTCAGCAGGTGCAGGTGTGTGGGTGGGGAGAGGGTGAGGAGGGGCTGGTGCAGCTTGTCTCCTCGGCAGGCCCTTCTGTGGCTTCTGATGGCACCTCGTGCTCTTCTGGCTCCTTCCTTTGGGAAAGGGGACAGACCATGTAGACGGCGCTCTACTTGCCATGATCCCTCTGGACCCGCCTCTTGCTGTAGCTTGGACATGAGGCTGAAAAAAGATAACCAGCCCTGCGGGTGTCCCCTTCCTTGCCCAAGCCCATGTTCAGGGTGTGTGTCCTTCCGGGGAGTGGGGTATGCACCGCTCAGGGTGAACTTCTGGGTCTGGGGCAGACCTGGAGAGCCTTGGTCTCGGCTGGGCCGCCACAAGTGAGTGACCTGATAGGCTCCTTCTGCAAAGGAGAACCACTCCCCGGGAGGCCACAGCTGGCCAGCGTGTCTGCTGCCCCAGGAGAGCTGGGGGCTCTGACAGGCTCACAGGCAGAGACTAGCAGGGATAGACACCCCGCAGGGGGACTTATGGGCTTCACTTTGAGCCCAGAGCCCCTGCCTGGTTGTCCTGACCCTGAGGCAGGCTTGCATTTTTTTCTAACAGCCCCCTGCATTCTCTATCACTCACTCCCACTAGGAACCCCCAGCCTGGGCCCCCACCCCTGCAGATGTCCCCAGAAAATCCCGACCTACCTCATCTTCTCCCTTCCTCCCCTGACCACACCCTCATCCTTCCGTCCTTCTGTCCGGGGCTGAGGGTTTGTCTAGCTAAGTGCCCAGGACCATTGCTGTGTCAGAGCCTCCGCCCATCCTTAGCTGTGACGGACAGGGACATGGCCAGGTTGGCCTGCGGAGTGGCTGAGCCCCTGGACCCCCCCGAGTGGTGGGGGATGCCCCTACTCCTTAAGCATCAGCTTGAGCAAATCTCTACTGTGAGTTCTTCCAGGTCACCGACTGTCTTAGACTGGGTTTCTGCCGGCGGTGACCCTGAGGCACAAGCCATTTATTTGGGAAGTGATCCCAGCAAGGAGGGTATTGGAGTGACAAAGTGAGATGCTGTGTTATGGAGTAGGTCACCCTGGCCGGTGGCACCTGGCGCTCAGGGCTGGCAGGGACGGATGGGGTTGGTCACATCCCAGATTGTCCTACCTGAGGATCGAGTAAACCTGGACATTTATCCCCAGCTCCATCCATCACTGGCAGAGGGCTGTGCATGGGGACCCTCGCTGAGCTGAACAAGGGGCTCTCCGGGTGGCCTCAGTCCAGGAGAAAGAAGCCACCACCCACAGCTGACCAACCCCAGCCCCAAGCACATAGCACGGAACGTCCCAGGTGGATGCTGCATCGGGAGGCCCCCAGCAAGGCAGACGGCTACCCGGGAGGGACCCCCCACGCCACATGCTGCTCCAGCTCCTTCTGCCCTCCCACTGAAGAGCAAACATCCGAAGCTCTGTCCCAGGGGACAAGGATGGGGTGGAGGGTTGGGGGGTGGATGCGAGACTAGCAAGGCTTCTGCCCACCCCCAGGGCTCAGGTGTGGCCCAACAGATCTCAACAAGATCTGTCGCTGAGCTAAAGGAGCAAGATACCTGGTCCCATGGGGAGCATGTTCCAGCCTCAGAACACAACGGGGCTGCAGAGGGGCCTGCAAGGGAGAGCGCCCGAGCCTTCGCTCATTCTTTCTGGTCTGACACACGAGAAGTTGCTAACAGTGGCTGCCCTGGGGACAGGCCTGGGTGTCTGGGTGGGAGGAAACTTACTTTTCAATGGTTTTCCTTTGGATTTTTTTCCCCATGAACATCTGTTTGTTAATTAGTTGCTGTAAAAATGACAATAACAAAAGGGTCAAGGAACCAAGGTTTTGCAAGTCTGCCAGGCTGAGACTTGTAGGTGGGCCCCCAACCTGACCTCCCCGCTGCCTTCAGCCCCTTCAGGGGTCCCCCCCTTCCTCCTGGGCAGTTTACCCCGTTACCCAAGAGTCACCTAGGAGGTCATTAAAATGCGGGTCCTAGGCCCGTCTTCTGATTTTTAAAGATTTTTTTTCTGAGAGAGAGAGCACGAGACAGGGATGGGGAGAAGCAGGTTCCCTGCTGAGCAGGGAGCCTGATGAGGGACTAGATTCCAGGACCCCAGGATTATGACCTGAGCGGAAGACAAATGTTTAACCGACTGAGCCACTCAAGCACCACCCCTTCCTGTCTTCCCTTTTAAAGGACGGGTGTGGCCTTGGCATCTGCATTTTCAACAAGCAGCCTGGGCTGCTCTCATAATCCTATTTTAGAGAACTGATTGAGGGCCCCCATCAGGGGACACAGCTGGCTCGTTCTGCAAGTCCTGGGGCCTTTCAATGGGGAGAGGGAGGAAGAAGGACGAGGCACAGAGAGGAGCTGGGAGAGACCCCCTCTCTCCCCACTCAGGGGTAGGTGGCTTTTGCTGCTGACACATCTCTGCTAGGGAGGGGCTAGGCCAGCACCCGCCCCCCGCCCCGACTCATGACCGTGTAGGGCCGGCACCTGCCAGTCCGTCAAGACTGATTACTGTGCACACCTGTAACTGGGCCTAATGAGGCTAATTTCCAGGCAGGCTGCTCTTCTGGTGGGAGTTCATGGCAGGTGGGACGTGGCTGGCTGATGTGATGTGGGCTTCAAAGCTGGGGCGGGGCGGGGGGGGGGCATGGGGGAGGGAGTCACTGGGCTGGGGAGGGTGCCGTGAAGCAGGCAGAGTGACATTTGGAGGGGAACTCTCTCCTCTGAGGGGTTATCTATAACCAGGCCTGGAAGTCATGTACCCCAGAGGTGTTCAAGGGTCAAGGGCACCAAGGGCACCAAGGTCGGGAGCCAGCGGTGCACAGTGCAGGGCTGGAAAGGCCACCCGGTGGCTGGGCTGTGCAGTGGTGGCCGGATGCAGGACCTGGGGTTCTCTGGGAAGGGGGAATCACCCTCGGATTAAGAATGGCCGCTCACAGTGGAAACTGGGGACAAAGCCACAGGGCTAGGCTCTTGTCCTGAGAATCTTCTGGTGGCCTGAACCTATTTCAAGGGGAGCCTCTCCCCAGCCTGAGGGTCAGGGATGCCCCTAGGCAGAGGGCCTAGGATGGGCCTCCAGCCCTTCAAAGTGGGGTCTGCAGGAAGCAGGACCGGCCTGGCACACCTGACTGGGCCTCTGATGCTGCTGGGCTCTGCAGAGGGGGAGGGAGGCCACGCCCATTCGGGCACAAGTGTTAGTCACACTCCCTGGGCTATTGGTAGGAAAAGGGCATGAATCAGGATCGGGCTGGACCAGGTGGGGGGCCCATCCCCACGCATACCACATGCACACAGATACGTACACACAGCACATACATACACACAGACATAGATACATGGTATAAAGGCACATGCATGTGCAACACGTACGCACATGTACACACGTGCACACATGTATACACACACACACGCACGTGCTCTGGGGAGAAGGGAGGGCAAAGGCCCAGTCTGAGTCTGGGGTGGGTCACCCCTGCGTCCCTGTCCAGCTGTGGGTCCCCCCCCACCCGGTGGCTGTGTGCCAGGCGGAGTAAATGGGGAGGGGTTGGTCAGGTAAGAAGAGTGCAGAGGAGGTGGGGTAGCCCCTCACAGGAGGTGGACGCCCCCTTTCACACGTCTCCCCATTCCCCTTGCCCCTCGGCCCCCAGCTCCTCCAGCCACCAGATCCACAAGGCGACCTGTGGCTCCCAGTCACCCCCAGCGCCGGCGGCCATGTAACCGTCTGTGGCCTCCGCTGGGGGCACATGTCTCAGGTCCTGCCAGGTGCCTGGCCTGGGCAGGAAGACTTGCGGATTCATCTCATTCCGTCTGCGGGGAGATGCCCATGTGTTCCTTCTCGTGAAGATTCTACGTTCTGGGCAGCTCATGGGCAGAGCTGGAGATGCTGTTTCCTGAGCACCTACTGCATACCAGACACTATGCCTGGCAGTGGGCTCAATGGTAGATGAGCCAAAGTCCAGTTCTCAAGGGACCTGTAACCCGGGAGACACGAGGGTTAAATCAGAAACGGTGATACAGGTGCTGGAGTTCTCGGGTGCCACGAAGGAAAGTGGTCCAGTAACAGGGGTGTGGGCTCAGGGACGGCTTCCTGGAGGAGGTGTCACCTAAGTGGGGAGCAGGGGGAATCCATCTGGTTGGCTGTGGGAAGAGCAGGCATCCTAGCCCGGGAGGGGATGGGAGCTGAGCTTTAGGGGAAGCAGAGGGCGGCTAGGAAGGGGGCAGGAGGGAGTGGGATGACCCCCAGGGCCAGTGGAGGGTATACCAGAGGTCCACGTGGAGGGGCCGGATAGGGGTGACAGATTCCCTAGGCACACCAGATTCCCGCCCCCAATGCTGAGCGTGGCCGGCCCCCAACAGCCAGGTCGAGGGGGGCCCGGGGCGCCTCCTGCCCCATGTGTCTGCCCATCTCTCCTACAGGTAGACCCCTACCTGCCCTACGAGTACACCTGTGAGGGGATGCTGGAACGAATCCATGCCTACATACAGCACCAAGTAGGTGGGCCCTCTGCTCTCTGCTCCAGGAATGAGGGGGGATACCCCCAACCCCATCAGACCAGAGGAGGGGGCCTAGCCAACTCCATTGTCCGAGGAAGCTCTCTCCCCCAGGGCTCTGTGCCCCATAAACTCCTGCTCCCCTCCACCTGTCTGTTTCCATTCCCCTGGAGACGCCTGGGGGTGGGGCTGGAGGTGGAGGGCGTTCCTGCTCTGCTCCTGCTTGGAGACCAGGCCTGGGGGGCGGGGAGGGCGCTGGGTCACTAATCTAGGACCCAGCCCCATACCACAACACAGAAACGCCAAGACTTATTTTGATAAAGAAGTTGCTTAGAAGTCTGTTACGGGATTGAGTGGCCGGTAGGTATGGGAGGCCCCCGCTCCTTCCACCTCCAGGGATGAGCAGTGAGACTGGGGTGGGGTGAGGGCTCCGCTGGAAACCCAGGGGAAGGGGCCGCCAGAGAAGCCCCACCTCCCCCTCCCTGCCAGGGGATCTCAGGCTCTTCCAAGCCTGGGGCTTCTGGGGCTGATGGCTGGGCCACGGGATTTGGTGTGGGTTGTTTCCTAACTGCTTGATATTCAGCCTGTGGCCTGTGGCCTGTGTACCTTGTCCCCAACCTCAAGGGCTGGAGAGCGGTTCTAGACCATTGCTTTACAGACAGGAAAACTGAAGCCCCCCGCAGGGAGGGTTGGGTGGGATCAGGGCCAGAGCCCGGGATCTCGGCCCCCCGCCAGCCGCAGGGATGCCGTCGTGAAGCCCCCGGAGACACTTGCCGGGCCCCGCAGGTGCTTCCTGGAGCTGAGCCCTGCAAGGAGAGCCCCTCCAGTCGGCCCCGGCGCCCCTCCGCAGCTAGGGCACGGGGGCCTCAGTGTAGAAACTCTGCGCCTAACTTAGCGGGATCCGCAGTGAGGCCGTGCAGGGCGGGTGGCTCTTGGGCTGGCCTGAGTTCAAATCCTGCCTCTGCCCTCCAGCGGTGAGGCCCTGCGCAGGTGACCTCTCTGAGCCTCCGCTTCCCCCCGCCCCGTAAGGTAGCTGGAGACACACTAGTGCACTCCCGGGGGGCTGCTTCGAGGAACAGACCGCATCACGCGTGGCAGGCCGCCCGGCTTTCAGTCGGCTCCCAGCGCGCCATGACTGCTCTCGTGCCCCCGTCAGCCAGGGGCTTCTGGGCCCCCTTTCCCGGCTGACACGGCTTTCCTCCTGCCAGGACTTCTGTGCAGCCTCAGGGCCTGCCCCAGCAGCGGCCCAAGCCCCACCCAGCCCCTTCGTTCTGGCCCCCAACGCCACCCATCTGGAGTGGGCCCAGAATGCCAGCTTGGCCCCCGGGGCCTGGCCCCCAGCACACTCCCTCCGGGCCTGGCTGGCCGCTGCTGGGAGGGCGTGCACGGACGCCTGCCTGGACCACGGGCTGATTTGCGAGCCGTCCTTCTTTCCCTTCCTCAACAGCCAGGACGCCTTCCAGAAGTAAGTGAGACCCCCCTACCCCCCGCCCACCTTCCTGGGCCGGCCCAGCCTCACCCACTCGCAGCATCTCACCCTGCTACTGCCCTACCTGCAGCCCTGCCGGCGGTGGGGGCTTCATGCTCCCCCACAAGTCAGGAAGAACCCAGAAGGGACCTTCCAGTCAGGAGTCCGTGTCACGGACTCAGCTCCTGCTGGTCCCTCCCTGAGCCTCTGCCTAGCCTGTCCCAGCATCTTGTAGGCCCAGGGTTCCTCCCAGCGGGTCAGCCTGCAGCCCAGCCCAGCCCCCCTCCCGGCCTCCTCCCTCAGAGCCGGGAGAAGGAGCTGCGGCCCAGAGTTTGCCCCTCCTAGAAGCTTCTTCCCTGCTTGGGCATAGGATGGGTCAGGGAGGGCAGGGGGCGGCCCCAGGCTGCGGCCGTGACCGCTGCCCATGGCGCCCGTCCAGGCTGCAGGTGCCCTGTGACAGCACCGAGTCGGAGATGAACCACCTGTACCCGGCCTTCGCCCAGCCCGGCCGCGAGTGCTTCCTGCAGAAGGAGCCCCTGCTCTTCAGCTGTGCGGGCTCCAGCACCAAGTACCACCGGCTGTGTCCCTGCCGAGACTTCCGCAAGGGCCAGGTGGCCTTGTGCCAGGACTGTCTGTGAGGCCGCCCGCCCGCCCAGCTCCCGGCCGCAGGAGGAAGCACCAGCAGATTCTGAGCTCCAGCGACGGGCCCTCCCCGCGACACCCCGGCGCTGGGACTTCCTTCCTTGGCCGGGAAGTGGGCAGAGCAGACTCATGCACGGGGTTAGGGGCGGGCTGCATGCCCACCCCAGGCAGGCTCCTTGACATCGTCCCGGGACTCGTGGCAGCGTCGTGGCCAGGCAGCTGTGGGATTGGTCAGAGAGCCCTGGGGCAGGAGCAGGTGGTTGGAGGCCAATTCTGGACCAGACTGAGGGCCCTGGGGATGGGGACTCAGAATGTCCATGGAGGGAGCAGGGGCGAGGTGCCCGATGGCTCGCCGAAGGGTCCAGGGGGCGGGGAGTGATGCGTGGGGGTCAGTCTTGTCCCTCTGTGGTTGTTCGGGTATGGACAAAAGGGACAGGGACTGGAGGACCCTCTCAGCCCCACCCCTCCTGCCTTTGCAGTCTCCCCCTCCTTTCTATACTTGGGGGGGCACAGTGGGAGTGGGGGCCACCTAGCCCCTGGGTTGAACTCTTTTCCTCCCCTGCTTGGTCCAGCTCTCTCCACTCGGGCTCCTCCTGAAGCTCATCTTGGCATGACTGCGATTCCAGGATTTGTCCCCAGAACCTCTGTCCCTGCCCCAGCAGGCTCTGGATGCTGCCCCCATCCCCCCAGGCGTCTCGTGTAGGCAAAGGCTTGGGATGGAGCTTAGGCCCCATGGCCCGCCCAGCCCAGCTCCTGGCGTCCCAGACCCACTAGCCCCCAGGTAGCCCCCACCCCCTCGATGCTGCCCATCCCCACCTCCAGCTTCCTCCAGCCTCAAACCGTCATCTCAGTGTGGCATGCCTGCCCCAGCCCCAGGATGCCCCCCTCCCCTCCTCCCCATGCCCAGAGCCCTGCCTGATTCAGCGGGTCAGGCCTTCAGAGACACTGCCACCCCATCCCGTTTTATAATCCCACCCGCCCTCACCAGGCAACCCCTCCCCCAGGCGTGCCCCTCCACCCTGCCAGAGAGGCAGCGCAGGCCCTGAGAACTGGGAGAGGGGAGCCAGCCCTCGCAGGGCTGAGGCGGGGACCCTCCCACCCAAGACCCCTCTCTGGGCCTGGGTGGCCCCTTCGGCCGCAGAAACTCAGTGGTCACCAAGGACCTGACCTGTTGGGGGAAAGCAATAGAGACACTCTTTTCTCTCTCTCTTTTTTTAAAGATTTATTTCTTGAAATAATAAATATTTTATTGGGATGTGAGGTGCAGAGGACATGTGTGCTGTTTTCCATCTTTTCCTGGGCCACCGCGGGTTGGGGGGGCGGCTATCTTGGGGACCCCGGCCCCTGCTGCATATTGTCACTCGGCATGCACGGGATGCCTGGGTCAGGCTGCCCAAGGGCTGTGCCGGCAAGCCACCGCCCACCCCTGGCGCCATGGTTCCAGGGACCCTGCTTGATGAGCTGCGCTGTCCCCCATTCTGTTCCCCTCGGGCTGGCCTCTGTGAGGTCAGAGAGCACAAATGTATTTTGATAAGAGCCTGAGCCAGGTCAGGCTGAATCCTCGCCAACGCTTACCGGGCGCTGACTGTCCTTCGGACACCGCGCTGAGAGCTGGACACACACAATGTGTCATTTTATGCGTTCGGCCGTCCTATCAGGTAGGTACTGTTATATCCCCTCTACAGTAGAGAAAACGGAGGCACAGAGAGTTTAAGCAACTTGCCTGAGGACACACAGCTTATAAGCAGTGAGGTGGGGTAGGGGGGTCGTTTCAGAGTTGCCATGAGGATCAAATGACCTGACAGGGTGACAGCCCAGCCTGGGGTCCCACCTGCAGCCTCACGGACAGTGCTCTGTGACCCTCTGTGAGCCGGGACTTCCTTCAGTCTGGGGTCCTGCGCGCCATGCTCCTGCAGCCCGGGGGCTGGAGCACTGGCACAATTCGGCGTTGCATCTATTTTTAATTGATTTTTCATCTGCAGCCCCCTGACGGCAGCGACACCGAGCATCTTGTCACAGGCTCACTTGCCATCTGCAAGTCCCCTGTGAGGCGTCTCTGCCGGTCTTCCCCGCAGCTCTTAATCAGATGCTGGTTTCTTATTGTTGGGTTTTCAGTGTTCTTTGCATAGGGGCCTACTTCTGAATCCTGGCGGGCTTTGAACTCAGCTGGGGCGGGGGCTGGTAGGGGGAGAAGCAGAAGCAGACCCCAGATGCCTGGGGGAGGCTGTGGGTTCTCTGTCCTGACCTCCTGCACCGGCGCCAGTCCCTGCTTCTTCAGCGCGCTCCCCCCACCCCCGCCACCGCCACCGCTGAACAGCAGAGGAGAGAACAGGCCCGGGCCGGCCTCTCCCCCACCTTGCAAGGTGACGTCATCCTCCCCCCACCCCTCCCGGCTTACAGGGGACATAACAGGTCCCGTGAAGTCCTCACCAGCCTGCGGTTGGGGTTAGCCTCTGGCATCACCTGGGGAGCGTCAGGCACCCCCACATCCAGGCTGCCTCCAGCCCCGTGAAACCGACAGCTCAGAGCAGGGCCGGGCCGCGGAGGTTTTAAAAAGCTCTCCTCCAGGTGTTTCTACTGAGCATCCGATGTGAGCCACTGGGCTGACATCCAGACGGGGTAGCTCCTCTCTGCTCCCCAGCCTCCCAGCTCGGCTCTCGGAGGGTCTGATCAGAATGAGGACCTGCCAGCGTTTGAAACCCTGCCCCACCCTCCACCTCCATGGCCCAGGACCCATCAGCCGGGAATGAGAAGGGAGGAGGCCGGGTCTAGCCTGGGGCAAAGCAGGCACAGAGGCCTCAGCTGACTCCAAGACAGTCCCCAGTTCAAGGGGAGGAGGGAGAGCTGGGAGGTTGTTGACCATCACCGTACCCGGAACTGGGGAGGCTGGAGGGGGGTGAAGGAGGCAGGTGTTAGGAGTGAGTCGGACAGTTAGGGAGTCGGGGCCAGGGTCCCAACTAGGAAATGCGGAGTCAGGACAGCTAGGATGGAACAGCATGGACGTCCTGCTTTGCAGCTTAGATGGGACCACACTGACGTTCTGCTTTGCAGCCTTTGCAGAAATGGCTTCTGCAAAACGTCCTAAAATAAGACCATTAAGCACAAAACCATTTGTCAATATCACAGGCAAGGAACAGGTAAGACCTAAGCCCCCAGATATTAGCAAAAAAAAGACCATTAGCACGTGGACACGAACCTAATAGGTAGAGAAATAACGTGACCAGAGCCCTAATTGGCACGACTCAGCCAATTGCTTAAGAAAGTTCTGCAAAAGAGTTCATAAAAACCCCTAAACTTAAGAAACTCGGGGGCAACCCACTCTGGTCCCCCTCCCTCTCCAGGAGCTTTGTCCTCTCTGCTCGATAAACCTTGCTTAGCCGCCCACCGCTCTTCCCGGTCTACCTCTCCGTTCTTGGAGCAGCGTGACCAAGAACCGTGAGCTCTCGGGAGGCAGAAGTCCTGTAACCCAGGGTCCCCTCTGGTCTCTGTGGAGGCCCGGGAGGCATTGCCAATTTGGTTTCTTCTCTTGGTCACCAAGATACCCTCTTAGCTGGGGCTGTGCCGGGCGGGGCTGGAGCAGAGGGGCCAGAACCAGGTGGATTCACGCCTCCTGTGTCCTGGCACCGCCGCTGCCCCCCTTCTCTTTGGCTACCTCCAAAAGCCCCTCAAAGCCCCAGCCTGCTGCTGCGGGGCCGCCCAACTGCAGTTGCGGTTCTCCTGCGTGAAATGAGGGAAACGACCCTCGGACACCGTGGAGTTGAGGAGGAAACCGGGTCAGGCAGGTCCTGGTCCGAGTGCACGGAGGGAGATGAAGCAGGCGTGAGTGGCTGGGGGAGGCTGGGCTGTGAGGTTGGGGCCCCCTCCAGGTTCGAGGAGCTCCTCACCCCTTCCCGACAGGTGAGCAACAGGCTCCCGGCCGCTGCCCAGACCCGACACCAGATACTCTGACCCCCCAGGCCTGGAACCAATACGGAAGGGGTCAGATTTCTCCTGCCTTTAAGGATCATCAGAAGAGGTAGGTAACCACCAGCCCAGGGGCCTGAGCTGAGCGTCCCCAGGGTCGTGAGCTGAATGCCTCCCCCCGCCCCCCGCCCCTGCCAGGCTGTTGGCCCCCCGGGGATGCGCCTGGAGCCCGACTTCCCAGGTGGATTCTGGGACTGTCACCCTCCCGCTGATTCAGACTTAGATCACCTCCCTCTGACTTGGCTAAAAATAGCCCAGCCCCGACTTCTGCACATATCTGAATATTGGGCTCAAGAGGCTCGTGATGCTGGAGAAACAGTGTGGCTGGTTCTTCCCATGTTGAGGGTGAAGTGAGCAGAAGAGAGGCCCCGTGCTTCCCCGGTCAACGCTCTGCTGCCAGCACCGGCCCTGGGCGTCCAGACCTGGCCACCAGCCGCCTCCTCCTTGCAGACCCTCTGTCGGGGTCCCCAGGGCTGGCGTGGGCTTGGGTATTTATTTGGCTTTTGGAGTTTCAGGCTGGGGCAAGGTGGTGACGGCTCCCCAGGAGTACACAGGATACCCCAGGATACTCCCCTACCCTTGCCTGAGGTCCCCCTCGATCCCTTAGAATCCCTCACCTGTGCCCATGCCATTCTGGGGTCCTCAGAAGGTAGGAAAGGAGGGGCAGGTAGAGGTTGTGAGTTCCCAGCCTTATCTACAGCCGGATCTGGGTCTCATTTCCCATCTTGTTCCCTCTCCCCATCATTCATTCATTCAGCAAACATTCCCCCAGCACAAGGGTTTGCTGTGACGCTTGACCCAGAGGGTGCAAAGTCTCCCATCCAGAGCCTCTGTTTTGAGCACCAGTGGCCAGCCTGGGCCTGCTGGGGTTCACTGGGCTTCCTGAATCTGAGGATCCTTCTTATTTACCAATTCTGGAAACACCTTGGCCTGCACATCTGCACATCTCCGTATTTCTCCTCTTCCACCAAAATGGACCAGCCTCCTCGCCTCCCTGTTCAGGAACTCAGTATGTCTTCTGCTTTCTGGTTCTACAAGGCTGTAGTCCTCAAGGTTCTCTGTCCTCATCTCAAGGCCACACCCCTCATCCCCATGGAAGAATCAACATCCATACCCCGGGTCCCAGGGCCTGCACGGCTGCGTTCACACACTCATCACCTGGCTTTCAAGTACCTGGTTTCGGCCGGGCCTCTGGGGGTGCCCCTCCTTCCCGCAAGCCCAGCTCTGCCTTCACCCGGACATTGCTATTGTGTGGTGTTTATTTTCCGGTGTTTTGTAAAGAAGAACTTTCCGTGGGGCACGTGGCTGGCTCGGTTGGTAGAGTATATGATATGACTCTTGATCTCACAGTTGTGAGTTGGAGCCCCATGTTGGGTGTGGGGATTACTTAGAAATAAAATCTTGAAAAAAAGAAAGAAAGAAAAAAGAATGCTTTCCAGTTACCTAGGCTGAGAGGGGATTAAGCTGGCAACCTTCCACGGAGCAGGCGGCTTACATTTAAAAAGTGGCTTCTCTCCTGGAAAAAAGGCAAACGCATGCACACACACACCTAACTTGGGCCTTGGAATTAGCCAGCCCTGGGGTCAAACCCTGTCTTTGGTACTGGTCACTAGCTGCGACCCTGAGCAGTCAACCGGTCTGGGTTTTAGCCCATCGGGTAGGTAAGTGCAGATAATACATATGAGTACTAATTTCCTATCTCTGTATAACAAAGTGGACACAAACTGTCATAAAACAACATGAATATATTATTTTATTATGATTATATATTAATTTTCAGTCCAAGTCCAAAACAGGCCTCAGGTATAAAACAAGGTGTCAGCAGCGACCCTTCTGGAAACTCTGGGGGAGACTCCATGTCCTGCCTTTTCCACCCGCTAGGGGCCACCTGCTTCCCTTGGCTTGTGGCCCCTTCCTCCCATCTTCAAAGCTGACAGTGGCTGGTGGACTCTTTCTCACATCTCATCACTCTGACGCTGACCCTCCTTCCTCCTCCTTCTACATATAAGACCCCTGTGATTACATCATACCCACCAGGTAATCCTGGATGACCTCCCGACTTTCAGGTCAGCTGATGAACAATTTAAATTCTGCAACCTTAATTCTTCCTTACCATGTGTATCAGTCTGGGTTCTCCAGAGAAATAGGTGTGTATACATATAGATGACTACACATACATAGAAAGAGAAATATTTATTTTAAGAAATTGGCTCACGTGATTACAGAGAATGTACAAAAATCTACAGCTGGAGACCCAGGGAAGAGCTGATGTTGTAGTTCAAGTCTGAAGGCCATCCGCTGGCAGGATTTCTTGTCTCAGGGGAGATCAGTCTTTTGTTCTACTCAAGCCTTCAACTGATTGGATGAGGCCCGCCCACATCCTGGAGGGCAATCAGCTTTACTTAAAGTCTACCTGTTGAAATGTTAATCTCATCCAAAAAGAGCCTCATAGAAACGTCCAGAATAAAGTTTGACTGCCTGTCTGGACTGTGGCCCAGAAAAATTGACCCACAAAATTAACCATTGCATAATTTAACATAACATATTCACAGGTTCCAGGAATTAGGATATGGATATCTTTGGGGGGGGCATTATTCTGATGACCATAACTACCTCTGTACTAGGGTTCTCTAGAGAAACAGAACTAATAAAATAGGAAAAAATATATACATAATTTATTATATGTAGAATATGTGTATTTATTGTAACTGACTCCCGTGACTGAGGGGACTGCCAGGAGGGCCAATGGTGTAGTGCCTGTCTGAGTCCAAAGGACTGACAACCATGTGAGTGTAAGTTTGATCCAAAACCCAACAGACTCAAGACCCAAGAAGAGGCAATATTTCGGTTCAAGTCTGAAGGCAGAAAAAGACCAGCCTACCAGCTCAAGGCAGTCGATCAGGAGGAGTTCCCCACTAACTCACAGAAGGCTCAGCCTTTCTGTTCTTTTTGGGTCCTCAGCTGATTAGATGAGGCCCCCCTGCATTGGGGGAGAGCCATTTGCTTTACTCCATCTACCAACTCAAATGTCAAATGTCTCCTCCACGAAGGGGCAGGGCAAAGTCCCTGGTGCCAAGTTCAGACACGTGGTCCCTGTGTGCATGCTGAGGACAAAGGGATGTTTTCCCATCTTAGACCCAATGCCCTGTGCTCCTTCTTTAGCCAGTGTTGGTGATTCCTTCACTCATTGAGCAAGTGTTTATTGAGAACCTACTAGGCGTCGAGCACTGTTCTGGGAATACGGCTGTGCACAGAACAAGGTGACTGATGGTAGAACACAGACAATAAACTGATAGTTAAGACCTGCTACAGGGAAAATCTCTAGCAAGGAGGAGAGGGGCATGGGTATAGGGTTATGAGAAGACCTCCCACTGGGACGACATTTGGGCCAGAAGCTCAAGGAAGTGAGCCAAAAAGAAGAGCATCCCAAGTAGAAGGAACAGCCTGTGCAAAGGCCCTGAGGCAGTTAATTGCAAGATGGTGGAAAGAGACTAGCTTGTTTGCAGCAGAGCCAGAGAGAGGGAGGACAGTGATCAGACCCCGTTGTCTCTACAGACCACCCGAAATCCCAGCCATGTGCTGGCGCTGGACTAGACCCTTGAGATACAGAGATGAAGTCCCACATGGAGAGGCATTTGAATGACAGGGAGAAATGCTGTGATAGAACCCTCGCCAAGGCTTCTGATGACCGGTCAGTTGGGGGGCCGTGCCCTACAATCCCGGGCATCCCAGGTTTGAACAAGGACAGGTGGGACCTAGAGAACCCTTCCCTCTACATCTCCTACATCTCCAGCAGCCCCCAAGGTCAGTCTGGGAGGCACCTTCCCCTGGGGATTGCCTCCATCTCTCTCCAGCCCCGTCCTCGGCCTGCTTTCCTGGCTATATCCGCCTTATTCTTTTCTTGTTGAGGCCTCTGGGGAAAACCTGCTACAGAAGGCCATGAGTCACTCGGGATAATGTCTGCATCCCTTCCCTTCTCTTGGGCGAAAGGATGGAATTTGCAGGAGACATGAGGATACCAGGGCCCCTCCCAGGGATCAGCCACGAGAATGTGGAAATCCGCAGCTGCCCTGCTCACTCGCTCCCTCTCTTTCTCTAAAGTCAGAAGATGCTTATCCCTCTGAGCCCCACATAAAGCTAATGAAAGCTTGTTGGGATGACACTGAGGACCCCCAAGTTCTGCCAGGAGCAGGAGAAGTAGTAAAAGGGATTAGAAGGGTGTCCACACGTGCTAGAGTGGTCCCTTGGCTGTCCCCAAAGGGGGCTGGGTGGAGGGCTGCAGACCCAACCACCGTGCTTCCCCCCCATCAGTAAGCACACTGCTGCACCCAGGACAACGCTGTTGTTTTAAGAATCCTACCTCTGGGGGGGCCTGGGTGGCTCAGTCAGTTAAGTGTCTTACTCTTGGTTTCTGCTCAGGTCATGATCTGAGGGCCCTGAGATGAGCCACACATAGGGCTCCTTGCTCAGTGCAGCCTACTTGTCCCTCTCCTTCTGCTCCCCCAGCCCCACCTCCCACTTCCCGCGCGCTCTCTTTCTTTGAAAAAACGAAACCTACCTCCAGGAGAAGGCTGGCAGCAGGACAGGTGACATCTAGCTGGGAGGTGGTGTGGCATTGGACGGGAAATAAAGGAAAAGCAAAACCTTTTTGGCTGGGTTCTCAGCCTCTTGGTGTCCTACAATTTCAATTAGCTTTTGGTAAAAGAAATGAAGTTGGCTCTAGCCCAGAAAGTTGTAAGGGTCCTCTCTAATTTTGGAAGCTTCCAAACAGCTGGCTTGGCCTTTGGGGTCCTTGCTTCCATCCATCCACACATCCATCCATCCAGCCACCCACCCACCCATCCACCCACCCACCCATCCATCCATTCATCCTTTCATTATTTAAAAAGCAATGACGGAGTGCACAGCCAGAGCCGACCACTATGTGTTAAGCCCTCAAGACGTGGTTTTGTCCCCTCTGTCTCTGGAGAAGGGGAGCTCACTCGAATGTTGAACGCTCCAGCAGAATTACAATTATGAAAAGCACACACTGCAATTCAGGTTTAGGCTGAAAGTATTAATTTCCTGGTTTTAATTATTCAATAGAAATTAATGAAAATGTGAGTGGAATCTCAAAGGAGCCTCTAACCCGCGGGCGTGGGCAGAGGGAGAGAGACAAGTTGTACAAAGTGGAGTCTAGGGAATTGGGTGAACTCAAAAGCCAAGGGCGCCATCACCTATCTGCCACCCAGCCAGGCTGTGAGCTTCCCAAGGGTGGGGACCCTCCTGCACCAACCCGAGTTGGCGTTTGCTCATTCCTTTGGGGGTGGGTGACGGGGAATGCACTGTGCCCCCATCCGGGCCAGGTGCTATGCCAGGAGTTGGGGAGATGAGACCCAGCCCTGCCCTCAGGGAGGGACAGATGAGTGGCTTTCCCATCCCACCATAAGAGCTACAGCCCTGGTGTGATGACAACACGGAGCAGGGGTATTTTTTGAGTCCAGAAGACTGAATTATCGAGGGATGGGCAGCCCGGGGACGAGGGGAAATGAGGAGAGTAGCTACCGTAGGAGGTGGCTTCCCCAGGAAGGAAGAGGATCAGAGCTTTGGGGAGGATGATTCTGAGGATGGAGAAACTGGGTGCCAGACATAGGACAGGGACGTCCCCAGAAGGGACAGCACACAGATGTGAGGATGGATCCCCAGAGCCCTGGCCTTGGGAGCCCTGGCAAAGGAGTGCCCACACCCGCTGCCTGTCTCTGATTGGACCATGAGGATCTTGGATGAGGAGCATCTACATGGGAACCACGTGGGGATAGGGGCTTTCCCATTCTCGTGTGACCTCTGAGAAGGGGTGGTGGGGCACAAAAAAGAGATCAAGTCCAAACCTCATGCTCAGAAGCAGGGTTTGGAGTAACTTGAACTTGATGTAGCAAAACGCTGTCTATATCAAAGAGTATGAGCAGACAAGTCATAGGTTGGAAGAAAATATTTGCAAAAGGCACGTGTGAAAAAAGACTGTGATCCAAAATATACAAAGAACTCTTAACATTCAACAATAAGAATATGAACAACCCTAGGAACTGGCTCCCACACACCTTCTTCGTTGTCCTTTGCTCTCTGCTGTGACTGTAAGTAGCAGTTCCTTGCTCACAGGACATTGGATTTCAAGATTGCCTTTTAAACGTTTTTGTTTTGTTTTGTTTTGTTTTAAGTCAGCGTTTTTAGATGCAAATAACAAATGTCCCGCCCTGGAATCATTACCACCGAGGCCCATCACTGGTCCTGCTTCTTCCCAAGAAGGGCATCTCTTCTCTGATTGGTGGAGCCTTCAGGGACTCTCTTCTCTGGTTGGTGGAGCCTCAGAGGAGTCTCCTCTCTGATTGGTGGAAAGGCATCAGGAGCCCAAGTTCCAGCTACAAGGATGGCGGGGAAATCCACCAGGGCACTGCCCACTTCTGCCCACGGTGGGACGTTCCCAGACTAAGGATGGGGTCAGACGCTGGGCAGCCAAAAACGATGACAAATGTCTACAACACTTCACATGAAAACTTCGGAAAATCTAGACCAGTACAGACAAACAAGTGAAAACCACCTACATTCCCTCTACTGTTAATTTTAGCATATTTCCTCCCAAACAGTCTGTGCGGATGTGGATACGTTTGCGTAGCTGGTAACCTCCCATCTCTGCGGTTTTGGTTCTGGTCCTTCTTCCTGATGGGTGGCAGAGCATGCCATTCCAAAATAGCCACTCTGGCGCAAGGATTATTGTGAGCTGAAGGCGACCGAGAAGCAGCACAGGCAAGAAAACCTCTCTGCTCCCTCCCTCTCTGCCTAAAAGCAGGATCCGAATGTGCGAAGTTGTCCCCCCACCCCCCAGAAAGGACTGAAGTTAATCGCCAGAGACACTGTAGATCCCAACCAGCCCAGAGAGGCACCAGAGGGTCCAGCTAATGTCGCTGAAGCCAGCCCCTGTCTTCCTCTGGTTCCCACAATTTACTGCCCTTAGAAGCCTGGACTCCTTGGTCTTGTCACTTCTATTCAGATCCCTCGTTTTGTTAAAATGCTGTATAAGCCCGAGTTCCAACCCCTTTGAGCTACTCCTCACTGGGTACTTCCACAAGTTAATAAACTCTGGTTTCTTCTCCTTGTGAATCTGCCTTCTATCAGCCTAACATACAGACCCCAGCTGGAGACGGAGGCGGTTTTTCTCCCCTGCCTTCCTCAATAGCCTATCACAAGCATTTTATTTTGTCCTTAGAAAGTCTTGGTTGACGCTTTTTTCTTTTGTAAAGATTTTATTTGAGAGAGAGAGAACATGAGTAGGGGTGGGGGGCGGGAGGGGCAGGGGGAGAGGGACAAGCAGACTCCCCACCGAGCAGGGAGCCCAATGTGGGACTGGATCCCAGGACCCCAAGACCGTGACCCGAGCCGAACTCAGATGCTTTGCCAACTGAGCCAGCCAGGCGCCCTGATGGCTGATATTATTTTCAATAGTTATATAATGTCCCACTCTCCAGGGAAGTCAGTTACGATAAAATTCCCCATTCTCACCCCCTCTGGGGGGTTTCCAGGGAGGTGACCTCTAAGAGCTGGTCCCGGTTCGAGGAGGCCACGCACAAGGCGGTGGCGGACATGGATGGGTCAAAGAGCGCTGAGGCAGAGAATCCTGAGTCCGGAGGCAGGAGAGAGCTCTGCGGGCCGTGCTGGGCAGGGCAGCTGAGACCCATGCTGTGCCCGAGGGGAGGCCGCCCCGTTCCTTGCACACCGGCGCTCAGTGCCACGGGTGGGAAGAAGCCGGGCTCTGACGACGGGCAGACCTGAGCCGGACTCCTACCTTCCGTGCGCCTCCATGCTCTGGCTAGAAATGTGGGCATTTCCATGGTGCCCATGTGCAGGGTTGCTGCGTGGACACCAGGTCTTCCTGGTAGCCCAGTGTCTAAGTTTTGTTTTTGTGGCAACAGCATCCCTGTTTCCCCTGGGAAGACACCCCTCTCGCTTGCTGGACCTTCTTGGCGGCCCATGACCCAAAACAGATGAGAGGTTCCTGCCCTGCCCCTCCCAGGCCCCTGTCGGCTTCCCTGATTTTTGCGCCCTCTCCCAACTTAGGACCAACCAGAGAAGGCCACATACGTACCTCTAACGTGTCTCAGGAAGCCCAGGCCTGGTTTGCCCACCGCCACCCACCGCCTGCCTCCAGCTTCTGCCAAGACGAAAGCGATGGGGCTCCGGCGAACGGAACCCACAGTAGCTGCCTGCTCTCGTGTGGCTGGTCTCCATCTCATTCCGCGTTATTTTCTACAAACACTTAGGTAACATTTACCTGATACACAGTCACTCTGCGTAGATGAACTCCTTCACGCAGAGAAAGGTCTTGGAATGAGCGACAAAGGCCACCCCCAAACCCGCATCCCCCCCTAGAACTAAGTGTCCTGTCCAGCGTGGCTGTGGGCTCATCTCGGTTTTTTGTTATCTTTGAGCTGTGTCACAACTCTGTGTATTGGAGAAAACGGATAAGAATCCAAATCATCCTCGTCGGTAAAAATGCACATGACGGAGTTTGGTGGCCCGAAGTGGATTATTGCCCCGTGGCTGGTTTTGCTGCATTGGTCTGCTCGCTGCAGCCTTCCTGACCGTCCGCGTACCTACGCTTTTTAAATTCTCCTTTGAAATGGTTGTAACATCTTGGTTCCCTTGTGAATGAATGAGCTCAAGAAATTCTTGCACACACGTTCATTTTCTAATTGATGGGGCTGTGATTTTGCTTTTCTAAGAATTGTCCTTTACCGTGTCTCACAGTTTTTGAGGTGGGTACTGTTATAATCCCTCAGGTTAAAGGGGAAGTGCCTAAGGCACAGAGAGGTTAAGGAGTTTGCAGAAGGGCACACAGCTGGGACCAGGATTTGGCCGTAGGAATCTGGCTTTAAATCTGTGTGCCTCTAAGAACACTGGAGCTCTGTTCTTTATTAGCCGACCCCACAAAATGGGTACAATATTTACAGATGAGAACAGGGAAGCACAGAGTGGTTAAGCAACTCATCCCAGGCCCTGTGGTTACTAAGTAGCTGATTCTACAACAGAACAGCTGTCCCCAGGGATGCTGGGGTGAGGGTCCTGGGGGAAGCACTAGCCGAATATTAGTACAGAGGGGGCCTCATATTTTGGGAGTGCTTTCTAAGTACCAGTTCCTGAACCAAGAGCTATGCCCAGATCATGTCATTTATCCCTCGCAATAGCCCTACAAGGCAGATAATTTTTTTTTAAGATTTTATTTATTTATTTACAGAGCTCACAAGTAGGCAGAGAGGCAGGCAGAGAGAGAGGTGGGGGGAAGTAGGCTCCCCGCTGAGCAGAGATCTCGATGATGCGGGGGGGGGGGGGGGGGGCTCAATCCCAGGACCCTGAGGTCATGACCTGAGCCGAAGGCAGAAGCCTCAACCCACTGAGCGACCCAGGCGCCCCAAGGCAGATAATTTTTTTTTTTAATATTTTATTTTAGGGGCACTTGGGTGGCTCAGTCGTTAAGCGTCTGCCTTCTGCTCAGGTCACAATCTTGGGGCCCTGGGATCAAGCCCCACATGGGGCTCCCTGCTCAGCGGGGAGCCTGCTTCTCCTTCTCCCTCTGCTCCTCACCCTGCTCCTGCTCTCTGGCTCTCTCAAATAAATAAAATCTTTAAAAAAAATTTTTTTTTAATTAAATTAAAATAAATTTTGTGTTTTGAGTCATCTCTATACCCAACATGGGGCTTGAACCCACGACCCCAAGATCAAGAGCTGCAAAGGCAGATAATTTTATTATCCCATTTTACAGATCAGGAGACTTGGAGGGAGGGAGTAAATTGGGTCTGTCTTCATCTCTGGGTTTATTTGGGGCCGAGATCTGCAGGCTGAGATGCCTCCGCCAGGGCCCCACTGGGGTCCGCCTTCAGACCTGGTGTGTGTCCCTGGGTCTCCCTGATACCCACCCTCCAGGCCCGGCCTCCCCACCGCCACCACAAAGACTTCACAAAGGCTGGAGACCTCGCCCAGCCTGACCTCCCCAGCTCGGCTGAGCTTTGGGCCCCCACCCCCCAGCCTTGAAAATCAGCTAATTATCCTGAGGGGGCAGGAGTCCAGTCTCCTGGGCCCCGTGAGGGGAGGCGCAGGGTCAGGGATCCGAGGGGCCTCTGGCTTCCTCTGTTTACGGGAGATTCTGGAGCTAATTGAAAGGAGCCGACCAGCTGCAGGGGTGGGGGGCCAGGGCGGGCTGAGCAGCCAGGCTCCCCCACAGGCGGCGGTGTTATGAGGTATTAACGAGGAGAAAACACGGAGCGGCTTCGTTTGCAAGGGAAATGGCTTGACAGGGGCCCTTCATTTGCAATCTTTAGGCTCCGAGGTTTTGATTAGCGGCTGAGGAAAAGGTCCGTCCTGTTTTATGCATGAGGAGCTGTGCTGGGCGCCAGGGAACCCGTGGGCCCGAGGCCCACTCCCACCCTCCTACCTTCTCTCCCTCCCAGGATGGAGGGTGGGGGGTAAGGAGCAGAGGGGTCAGGGCGGGAGGCTTCCCAGAGGAGCCTCCCCTTGGTGAGGATGGAAATTTCCCAGAGCAAGGCTTCCCCCTGCTTGTCTGTGAAGCGGGAACTACAAGATCTCCATCCTGAGGCTTCGTGGGAATTTAATGAGCTCAGCATGGAGGTGCCTGGCTTGGAGCAGGAGATGATTTCTGGTGCTGGGCACGCACCCAGCGACTCTGTGGAAGTCCCAACCCCCACCCCACCAGACCTCCTGGCCCTTCCACGGCCCCCAGCCCCTCCTTGTGCCACCTCTGACCCAGACCACCCCCCTTGGGGCACTGGGGACGCATCTCTGCTGGGAAAGCGAGGGAGATGGGAGCACTGAGCTAGGTGCTTGTTAAAAGTAACCTCTCGGGGCGCCTGGGTGTCTCAGTCGTTGAGCTTGAGCGTCTGCCTTCGGCTCAGGTCATGATCCCTGGGGTCCTGGGGTCAAGCCCTGCATTGGGCTCCATGCTTGGCCTCCGAGACACAGCCACACCGCTGTCGCTGTCGGTCAAGCTTCTGGATCAGTCCTCCCTCCCCCAACTGGCCTCGGCTGGCCGCCTCACCCTGGGCCGCCTCACCCTGGGCCGCTGCCCCAGCCAGGCCAGCAGCCTCCCCTGCAGCATTTTATCACATTTGCAGAGCAGGGGGTCTAGCGCAGCCCTGCAGAAGGTGGAAAAAACCCTAGGAAGGGAGGGAGGCGAGGAAGGTGGAGGAGGCGTGTGAAAGAAAAGAACTAAAAAGTGATTTTCAACTTTTAAAGGGACATCGTCCCTCCAAGTGGTCAGAGGGATCACTTTTTTTTGTTGTTGTTGTTGTTTAAGATTTTATTTATTGATTTGACAGAGAGACAGCGAGAGAGGGAACACAAGCAAGGGGGAGTGGGAGAGGGAGAAGCAGGCTTCCCGCTGAGCAGGGAGCCCAATGTGGTGCTTGACCCCAGGACCATGACCTGAGCTGAAGACAGACACTTAACGACGGAGCCACTCACGCACCCCTAAAAGAATCTTAAAAAAAAATGGGGGATGATCTGCCCTACCTGAGAGGGTGATTGGGAAAGTAGAGATGACGTAGCTAGTGCACGTGACCACCCGGGGTCTTCCTGACACAGTAGCTACCGCTCTGACGCCAGCAGATGGTGTTTCCTGTGGACGGGGTGCGGAATGGGTTGGGGGGTGGGGGACAGCTCTGCCTTAGGCTCAGGATCCCCATGCTGCCAGGCACCCACACCTGCAGGAGATCTCATCTCCTTCCTCCTCCAACACCGGGTGAGGCTTTGATTGTGGTGTATCCATGACCAGTGAAGAGAGGAATGAGGCGGCTGCAGCCCCACAGCTGTCCCAGGATTGGTCAGATTGTTCCCTGGGAGCCCCTCTTCGAGGGCATTGACCCCCTGGAGTAAGCCCAGTATTCGCAGTTTCCCTGGGACACAAATGTTGGCGGGGATTGAGGACATGGAGCCTGGGCGCTGCATCCGCCCAGCTGCCTGGTGTGGACGTGGCTGGTTTCTGAAGGCCGGGCCGTGTTGCCCAATGAGGACGGTCCTGCAGGGCCCCGGGAAGGCTGCAGAGCCGTTAGCATCTGAAGCCCCGAGTCGAAAGGATGGGAAGTTGGCATTCTGGTTCCACCTTTCCCTAGCCACACGAATGGGAGCCAGTCACTTAATTTTTCTATGTCTCAGTTTTAAACTATAAGGTAGGGATACGAGAAATAACAAAAAATAAATGAGATAAGGCATAGGGATAACAGTGCCTGGGGTGTTGCAAGCATCAGTAAAGGTTCAGTTTTGGGGCACCTGGGTGGCTCAGTGGGTTAAAGCCTCTGCCTTCAGCTCAGGTCATGATCCCAGGGTCCTGGGATCAAGCCCCACATCGGGCTCTCTGCTCTGCGGGGAACCTGCTTACTCCTCTCTCTCCCTGCCTGCCTCTCTGCCTACTTGTGATCTCTGTCAAATAAATAAATAAAATCTTTTTAAAAAAATGTTCAGTTTCATTTGTGTTATGAGAGCTCATTTCCTGCCAATCCTGGGGTGAGGTTTCCATTTTGAGGGCTGTGCACGTGAGCATCCTCCAAGTCCTCACTGAAATGCAAATGTACCCACAGCAGCAAAGAGCCTTGGGGGCTGGGGGTCACGGGTATGTGACAGAGGTGACGTAGTTGGGCTACGCTGGTGGAAGGCCCTGCAGCCCAGACTATGCAGTGATGGAGCTGCAGAGCGAGGGGGGAGCAGCTGGCCACAGACGGAGCCCTCTGGAGACTCTGGGCTCAGGCGGACAGATGTTGTAAAACACAAGAGAACTTGGTTGCTGAGGACGGGAATTGCAGATGGTCCCTTTAAAAAGAGATTCTGCACCAGTGATAGCTGACCCTCCCATCTCCTCTACCTTTCACCCAACCCAAACCTAGAAGCGTCCTTGATGAGGAAGTTGAAACATGGGGTGCCTGGGTGGCTCGGTCGTTAGGCATCTGCCTTCCACTCAGGTCATGATCCCGGGGTCCTGGAATGGAGCCCCTCATTGGGCTCCTGGCTCTGTGGGAAGCCTGCTTCTCCCTCTCCCAACCCCCTGCTTGTGTTCCATCTCTTGCTGTGTCTCTCTCTGTCAAAGAAATTAATAAAATCTTAAAAAAAAAAAAGTTGTTGAAACAACTGTTGGAGAATATAAGGCCACTGAGCTGCAAGGCCACCAGTGGACGGTGGCACCCGGAAGGATACTGCAAAGCTCTCCCATCCGGTACGGGGAGGTGGTGGTGGGGGCTTTAATCAATAAAACCTGTCCTTACCCTGGCCTGTACAGAATTCTCACTCCAGAGGGGATAGGGAGGCCCAGTGGCCCAATAGCCGAAGAAACACCAATTTGCCACCCAGGCCTCTTCTGTTATAAGTGATGAACCACAGAAGGTCATCAGGCCATTTGAGGAAGGCCACTAGGTTGGAGGGAGACTCAGGAAGACAGCAAAGGCACTGGCCGGAGGAAGCGGAGGTGATTCTTGGGAGGGCAGATAGAATTCAAAACCTGTGCTGAATATATTCAGAGGGTTAGAGAAGATGTTCTATTTATATAACAAGGACTCAGCTTGGTTAGGGAGAAAAAGACCAGAGAACAACTGAAGAGCTCTTGAGATTAAAATATATACATATGCTTGCTAAAATTTAAAGTCTAATAGAAGCACTAGAAAATAAATCGTTTCAAAATGCAGAACTAGCAGAAGCAGGTGGGGAACATAAAAGCAAAGAGAAACAGACTGGAGAAAGTAAGGTGAGTCAGACTAGCACCTCACTACCTGTACATGGAACCAGATGCTTAGAGAAAATGGAATACTCCTTCCAAGTTATAAGGGGAAATCGTCCCCAACCTAGAATTCTATACCTAGCTAAACTGTCTGTCAATAAACCTTAGAGCAGAATAAAGACATTTCATACATGGAAGGACACAATCGATCTTCAACATGTCCTTTCTTCGAAAGTTGCTGGATGATATAATTCAGAGAAATCAGGAAATGAATAAAGAAGGGTGGCTCAGTCATTAAGCGTCTGCCTTCAGCTCAGGTCATGATCCCAGGGTCCTGGGATCCAGCCCCGTACTGGGCTCCCTGCTCAGCAGGAAGTCTGCTTCTCCATACCCCACTCCTCCTGCTTGTGTTCCCTCTCTCGCTGTGTCTTTCTCTGTCAAAGAAATAGATAAAACCTTTTAAAAATAAATTAATAAATAAATAAATATAGAGGAACATACAGGATCCAGAACACTGGATCCAATCAAGAATAGGAGTCAAGGGAAGTTTCAATGTTAGGATGACCAACTCTTCCAGGTAGCTTTCTTGATAGGCTTATGACTTTCTTAAAAGGCTTATGACTTTTAAGCCTGGAAACTAGGATGACTGGTCACCCTAGACCCAGAGAAAGTCAATCAAGATTGGCCCTCAAGGAACAAAGATTCTGAGATCAAGGTTTCCTGGGGTGGAAAGGGGTGTTCTGTAGAATTTATAGTATGATACAGACATGATTAAAGTCAAACTATGGATAAAGCAGACAACACTTGATTGCAGTTCAGAGACAGATTATACATGTTAAGACCTTTGTAAAAATTAAAATGTGGCTGTCAGAAGGAGTGGGAAAGATTATGGGGAGGAGGGGGGTAGTGTGCACATAGCCTTATGACAAAGTAGGGTCGAAAGATACTGTTGACAACATGAAACAGGTCCGCATGTCAGAGCTAGAAAGTGCTCAACAGAACCAAAGTAATGACAATGATAGCAATATAATAGCAACAACGATCACTTTCAGACTCTGAGAGGCAGAGGGGGATGAGAAGGAGGTGAGCCAAATCCCTCCTGCTCATTGCAGAAATGAAGTCTTCAAAGAAGTCATGAAACAGAAAATCTCCATGAAGCTCATATCTGATAAAGAACTTGTATCTAGGATATATACAAAGAGCTCTTGTAACTCATAATAATAAGAAAGCAATGAATTGGACAATAAAAAATCGCAAAAGTTTTGAACAGACACTTCACTAAAGAAGAGAGGCAGATGGCCAACAAGCACATGAAGACACTCATCACAGACATTCAGATGAAGACGACAAGGAGGTACACTTATACGCCTATTAGAACTGCTGAAGTTAACAGTAATGACAAGGCCAGGTTTTCATGAGGACACAGCAAGGGAACTCTCATGTGAGGCTGGCAGGAGGGTGGAAAGATACCACTGCTCTGGAAACCATCCATCTGGACATTTCTTACGGAGCTAAGTGCATGTTTAACAGAAACCCGGCATCCCACCCGGAGGTGTCTATTCAAGAAAAATGAAAATCTACGTTGGCTTATACTTGTATGGGAATGTTTACAAGCACCTTTCATTCATAATCACCAAAAAAGGGAAACAATGCCAAAGCCCATCACGTGGAGAACAGGCAACACAGTGTGGTAGAGTCACACAATGGAGTCGTACACAGCAACGGAAAGGCAGACACGCCTGTCTGCTCAGTAACGTGGGTGAGCCCCAGACGCTCTCTGCTCTATGTCTTGGTGGTGATGGTAGCTACGTGACTGCATATCCTTGTCAGAACTCACAGAACAGGACATGTAAACAGCGTGAATTTTACTGTATTTCGTTACACTTCAAGAACCTGTCTTAGGAAAAAAGCTGTTGTAGACTTGGCCCCACATCTAGAGAAATCCGGTCCTCGGGGACTCTGGGCTCCAGGCCTTTGCCCTGTCCTAGTCCATGTAGACTGTTGTGTTCTGTTCTGAGCAGCCTTCTCCCTCGCCACCCAGGTGCCTCAAAGTTTAATTTTTGAAAAATGAAAAGCGTGATTCTTATACCAGTATAAAGTGATCATGTGTTGGCGCACCTGGGTGGCTCAGTCAGTTAAGCATCTGCCCTCCGCTCAGGTCATGATTCCAGAGTCCTGGGATTGAGTTCTCTGTCGGTCTCCTTGCTCACTGGGAAGTCTGCTTCTCTCTCTGCCCTTCACCCCACTTGTGCTCTCTCACTCGCTCTTGATTGCAAATAAATAAAATATTTTTAAAATAAGTGATTATATATCTAAGACTTACTGAATTCATTAACGAAGGAACCAGCCGGCTGGTACAGTCAGTTCAAAGAGAGTTCAAGAGCCTGGATATGTATAGGCCCGGAGAGAAATCTGGAATAAGACAGCTGTGTTAAGTACAAAGCTGGTTAACATCCTTTGGAGTAATGAAACGGTAACCTTTGGGATTAGCTTTTCTATGGGACAGAAATCATTTGCATCTCCTCCAGACAAAATTCATTTGAATTGTTATTAGACAAGAATCATTTGCACAGCTAACAGTTTTCTACAAGCTGACATCTGCCCTTCAGAGTTGCAAAATAGCCTCATCAGTAGCAAAAAGTAGGTCAAATCAAGGTACAAACATTCTGTGTAATTAGACGGTCCCCGTGTGGTGTGGGTGTGGCACAGAGCATCCCAGCGGTAACTGAAAGGACACTTCCCAGTGGCGGATTATTTTTCTTAATGTAGGACAGCCATGGGACACACTGCCAGGGGCCTTGCTAGGGCCCAGGGCGCGTGCATTTATGATTTCCGTAGATACGGCCTGGAGCTTGTACCAGACAGGCTGTCCCTGCGATCTGGATCTCATGGCTTCCCTGGGGTGATTGCAACCAACGGGATCCTGAGGGTTAAGGGTTAGACGTGGCCTCTGTTGTTTTGGGGAGGGTGGGGATGAGGAGCGGAGGGTGGGGTCCCACCACCAGTCCTGGCTCACTGAGAAGTCACCACCGCACTCTCTGGTGACTCCGATGTCCTCTTACCAGCACCTTCCTCCCACTCTGGGAAACCGTACATCTTCTGGGCCCCGATGTGGATCACGCTCCCCTAGTGGGTTTCTGTCCTTACTGGGTATTATCTCCTCGAACACACCCACCTCTCTGGCCTTTTAACCCATTCTTCCCTTGTCTGCGTGGGATTCTGGCATTTCTAGCTCGCTTGGTGTAGACATCACCTTCCCGTGTTTCCAGGGATGTCCCAGTTGTGTCTGCCTCTCCTGAGGCTGATTCCCAAGTCCTGGAGGAGGGCTCCCTCCCCAGCTGTGCCTCCCCCTCACCCTCACCCCCCCGCTCTATCAGACCCCTGCAGCACCCCGTTCCCCGTGCTTCTGTCTGGCTTCTGCAGGAACAAGCATGCTGCACCCCCTACTTCCTCTGGGGTGGGATCCTTTTCTTCTGTGTCCTCAGCTGGGCAGTACCGCTACTTGCCCCCGCCTGCTGGTGGCCAGAAGGGGCGGTGGGGGCAGCTTCCGAAAGCAATCCGTGTTGTTTCGCCAGGGAGAAGCCTCTCCATGGTCTTCAAGTCCAGGGCTGGAGGTGGACAGTGGTGTTGGCCCTTAGCAGCAAAATGTGGACCTTTCCATAGCCTCAGAGAGTCTGGAGGAAATCTTGGATTCAAGATTTGGGGGAACATCAGTCCAGATGTGCCTTTCCCATGTATCAGGGTCCCATTCTTCCCAACCAGGGCCCTGAGCTTGGCATGGTAGATCCTTCTGGGTTGAGAGTTGAGCTTTCTATGGAGTTCTGCTGCTCTTAGGGTTAAGTCTTGGGTTTTCTGAGGTCTTAATCCAAGAGATGAGAGCCTCTTAGGGTCTCCCCAAGAAGGCCCTCCACTGTTTACCTTTGGATTTTCTCTGCTTTTTTTCCCCCAAAGCATCACTGTCTGTGTTCGACAAGCGTCTCCTCCACGTTTATCCAGTGGCAGATCTAGGACACCAGTGGCTCATTCTCTGCCCCCCGCTATGCCGTTTACCATGGGTAACATTTTAACAAGTTTTGTTACCTGTGCCAAGATCTGTCTGTGCTCCAGACACTACCACCATTGGGGTCCATGTTGCCAACCAGATGGTAGGGGACCAAGCGCCAAAATCCAATCAAGCACGGGCGTTTTTGGACCACTCCTGGCGCCCGTTGTCACACGTTGGCTTCCCAAGGGGGCAGACTTTGAGTCAGAGATTAGCATCGCATGGGTCATGGGGTGTTCTTGGGATCTCGCCCAATGTGATGGCATTTGGAGGCGGGGTCTTTGGGAAGTCATCAGGTCATGAATGTGGGGCCTCGTGCATGGGATTAGCAGCCTCCTAAGAGGAAGGCCAAAGAGCTCCCTCTCTTTCTGCATTGTGAGGACTCAAGAAAGAGGCCTTTTGCCATCTGCAAAAGAGTCCTCACCAGAGCCCTGCCCAGCTGGAACCCTGATCTCTGACCTCCAGCCTCCAGAGCCCTGAAAATAAATTTTGTGGCTAAGCCACCCAGGCTATGGAAATTTGTTACAGTAGCTGGAACAGACTACAGGGGTCAACCCAGAGGAATCAGCACGGGGCCCCTCTCAGGATGGAGGACAGTGCAAGGAAACCAGCCTCTGGGGAGGAGGCGTTGGCCTTGATCATTGGCAAAGAACCCCCAGATAGGGGCTGTCTGACAGCACACAGCAGGTGGGGGCTTCCTGCAAACAGTCTGTCCCGGTCCCCAGAACACTTGTCACATGGTGTACGCTGGTGTGTGTGCTCACGGGCAAGGCCCATGTGAGCAGGGAGAGCGTGTGCCTGGTGTTCCTGCACACAGGCTGGGTGGGGTGCACGGGTGGGAGGCCAACCCCCACCCACATCCACGCAGGAGACCCCAGCCCAAGCTCAGGGAGAAATCACGGCTCTGCCCTCAGCACTTCCTGCCCTGAGGGTCGGCTGGGAGACTGAACGCCCCAGTGGCGCAGGGAACGCCCCTTGCGTGCGCTAAACTTTGACCTGTGCTCACAACTGAGTGGTCCGAAAAGCTCTTTTCTGAAGCACCAGACTTCTGCAAAAAGCACAGACTTTTGCAAACGGCCTTCCTGAGAAGGCAGGAAAAAAGACCCCCTGGCCACCTGGCCGTACAGGGACGCGGGGCACCCGCAGTGACCAGGTCACTAAGGGACACTCAGCCCTCAGGGGCAACAGCAGGTCGGATCCCAGATGTGTGGGACCAGTTTGATGCCGGCTGTAAAGAGATGTCAAGACAAGTCCATCTTGAGGAAGGCAGAAAACAGGCAGGAAAAACAAACCCTCAAATCCCTGTACTTTCTGAACCAAAAATTATGGCCCTGGATTCCCCCTTCTACTTGAGAATGCATTTAAATGAAAAAGATGAAAGGAGTCTGGACCCCAGGGCCTGGCCTCTGCCAGCTCTCCCCAGACTGGGGGCTCCGCTCTTCCCGGGTCCTTGGTCGCTGATCCTTCTACTAGCCTCGCCCCCCGCCCCGTCCTTCTACTAGCCACGCCCCCCGCCCCCGTGACTTGCCGCAACCACAGCGCATCTGTGGAGCTTTGCCGAGAGGGCTGTAAACGTTAAGTCACATTCTGTTACGCATTTAACACCTCTCCTTTATTGAATAGAATAAAAGCTCATGAGCACAAATAGAAAGTGCTGCAAAAATATACATCCGTTAATATAATAGTTGAAATTGCAAGGGTTTCAAAAACCTAGGCAGAACGGTGTCATCCTGGGGACCGTGCGTCAGGGCTGCGGTCTGATGGGTCAGACACACACAGCTCCCCTCCCCACTCCCCCCAAAATAACTTCGAGTCCAGGTCGACTCCACCAGGGCAGAAACCTGAAACCCAGGAGTGAGTCAGGATTTTGTGAATTGAATTCAATTTCCGATGCCCCAGGGTGCTTGCTATTTAACAGGGAAAACTTCCGCATGGTAAAAAGAAATTATAATGCAAATAAGCCCTCTCCAGTCTATCTTTTTCTTTTTTTTTTTTTTAAAATCTGATTTTTGCTTTTCTGTGTGTTGAGAGCTGGGAAGAGTGTCCCTGAGGGAAAGCAGGGACCTGGGCGGGCCACCATCCCGCTGAATGCCCCGGGTGACAGGCAGCACCTTCTATGCACTTCTGTGGGGGAAGATACTGTGTGCGGGGATTTTGAGATCTGGAAGCCCTCAGGTCAAGGGAACCAGCTGGAGGCTCAGAGGATGGCGTGGCCTTTGCCCCGTGACCCCTGAAGGATGGTTTAGCAGAGCCTCCATGCTTCCCTCGGAGTCCCTCCTGCCTACCCTGACTGTCCTTGTCCAGAGCCCTCCTGGCCTTGGGGACCATCTTGCCCCGTCCCAGTCCCACCTGTGCACTGTCCCACTGGGCGTTACCCCAAACAAGCGATCCCTTGCAACTCAGGACCACACTTAGTCCTGGCAAGAGGGACCCTGGGTCCCCATTTTAGCAGGCCCCATTCTGATCCCCCTCTGGGGAAACCCTTCCCCTAGGGCAGGGAGTCTACCCAGAGTTGTGCCAAATTTTACACGTTAGGGACCCGTCCTCCACAAGTCTACCTCCCTTCAGACACCAGTGGCAGCTTCGGGGGTCACCAGGCCACCCTCACTTCTTCCTTTTTTTTTTTTTTTAAGAGTTTATTTATTTATTTTGTGGGGGAGGGGCAGAGGGAGAGGGAGAAGCAGACTCCCTGCTGAGCAGGGAGCCCCATGAGGGGCTCGATCCCACGACCCTGAGATCATGACCTGAGCCGAAGGCAGAGGCTTTAACCCACTGAGCTCCCAGACACCGCCCCTTTTTTTTTCAAGATTTATGTAAGAGAGAGTAAGCGAAGGTGTGGGGTGCGGGGCAGAGGCAGAGGGAGAGTCTCCAGCACAATCTCACGACCCTGAGATCACGACCTGAGTGGAAAGCGAGAGTTGGCGCTCAACCTGCAGAGGACCCCCCCACCCCACGCCCACCTTCACTTCTAATTAGCTGGCTGCCGACTCGGGGGCTCCAATACCCTAATGTTTAATAATTTACTAGAATGGCTTACAGAACTCAGGAAAGCACTGAACTTCTGTTTATCATCTAATTACAGCCCAAGGACGCGGATTGGAACAAGCCGCAGGGAGAGACACTTAGGGCAAAGTCTGTGAGGTCCCAAATGTGAAGCTTCCATTGCCCTCCCCGTGCAGGGACATGCGACAGCCATTTGGAGAACCCTGCCAGCTGGGGAAAGCTCACTTGTGCCTCAGGGTCCAATATTTTATCACAATTCCATTACGGAGGGAGAGCTCAGTCTCCAGCCCCTCCTCCCCTCCCCAGAGGCTGGGCTCTAGTCTTGTGGTGGGTCTCGGTAACATGACCAGCTTCGGTTGGAGGGACCAGCCACAAGTCACAGAGACATGTCCATCACTCAGAAAAGTCCAGGGTTTATGGGGCACCTGGGTGGCTCAGTGGGTTAAAACCTCTGCCTTCAGCTCAGGTCATGATCTCAGGTTACTGGGATCCCTGTATCGGGCTCCCTGCTCAGCAGGGAGCCTGCTGCCCCCACCCCTCTCTCTGCCTGCCTCTCTGCCTACTTGTGATCTCTGTCAGGTAAATAAATAAATAAAATCTAAAAAGAAAAAAAGTCTTAAAAAAAAAGAAAAGTGCAGGGTTTTATAGGTGACCTCCCAAGAACCAGGGACAAAGGCCAGATAATTCTTTTTCTTTTTTTTTTTTTAAGATTTGTTTATTTATTTGACAGAGATCACAAGTAGGCAGAGAGGGGTGGGGGGAAGCAGGCTCCCCGCTGAGCAGAGAGCCCAATGTGGGGCTCGATCCCAGGACCCTGGGATCACGACCTGAGCTGAAGGCAGAGGTTTTAACCCACTGAGCCACCCAGGTGCCCCAAGGCCAGATAATTCTTGATTACACACAGTCCACGGGACCAAGAGGACAGAACGCTGCCCCCCATCTAGACCATACTCTGGAACTCAGGCTCCAGAAGGTCTGCCCACCCCCAGGTCTGTCCTTGTGCAGCTGGGCTGGGTGTACACAGCCCTTGTTGTGAGGGGCTGGGAGTGGGAAGGAAAAAGGGGAAGTCCTGGCCGCCTCTCCTGATGAAGTTCTAGAACATAGGTGAGGTTCGGTGGGGTGAGGTCCGGAGCCGATGACCAAGAAAGAATTCTTGAGATGTCTTTGATGCAAAATGGTGGTTTATTGAAGCACGGGGACAAGACCCATGGGCAGGAAGAGCTGCTGCCCCAGGGATGTGAGGGGTGGTCTATTGTATACTTGTAAGTTGGGGAGGGGATTAGGGATGGTGTAAGTCTCTAAGGAATTTTGGAAGCAAGGTTTCTAGGACCTTGAGGGTCTAGCTATTGTCTGGGGAAAAGGTTATTCATTACCAGTAATAAAACCTTCTCAGGAGACCCTTTAGATGTCTATCAGTGGGCCATATGCTTGGGAATGATTGTTGACACTATCTTGGAGGTTTAGAGATAAAGTTTCCAAAGGAATTGTTAAAGTAGACTTACAGGATCCTGGTTGGGGGTAGGGGGTCGGTCAGGCTAGGATTGTCCTTTGCCCTTAGCAAAGCCTTAAGGTGGGGGTAGTTGAGTCCCTAGAGGAGAGTCACTCTGCCTGTTTTAAGGGCTTGTCAGTAGGTAAGGAAATTTAATAATTTTTCTCCTGCCTCTGTTTCCCACATCATGTTCCAGCACAGCCGTCTGAAAATTCTGAACTTGAATCTGGCCTTTGAGGTGCTCTAAAGGCCTATCCGCAAGGTAAGAAAATAGAAAGACCAGATCCTATTTTATTGAGAGTTTGTTGGCTTGACTTAGAATTTGTAAATGCTCAGACCTGACACATAGTACGTGTACCTTCCTCTATGCTCTGTGCCTGGGGCCCCCCAAAGTTAGAGCTCGGCCTGGCAAACCCTGCAGTGGTTCCCTTTGCCCCAAGATTGAGTCTAAGCTCTGGGGGTGCACCGAGCTCCTATGGAGGCCAAGAGAAACAAGGCTGTACCCACCTCAAGTCTAGCCTTGACATAAGTGCAGCCATCTTGGCCCCAGCAGCCATCTTAGGTCTCCATGACCGGTAAATGACCCCTGGTTCCAGGAAGACTGACCGAAGGTTTCGAAAACAAAGATCAGTCAGGAATAGGATAGCTTAACGTTGTAATAAATAATGTCAGAAAAAAACAAAAAAAACAGGAACATAGGGCCAGCAGTTGTGGCCCAATCACCTACTGCCGAGTCCACCCCTACTCTGCCTTTAAAAACTCTGACTGTAATCTGGTTTGGGGTCCAAGTCCCTATCGCTGTGTCGGGTAGACTTGGGCCCAAGCTGAAGCTTGTCGAATAAACCCTCGTGTGATCGCATCAGTGTTGGCTCCTCCGTGGTCTCTCAGACACGAAAACTTGGGCACAACATTTGGAGGTCCCACGGAGATCAAGAGACCCCCAGGACCCCGACCCAGAGGGTCCTGTGCCGGCTGGTGAGTGCACTCGTTTTCCTGTTTGCCTGCATACTTTGGGAGCTCCAATCTGCATTTTTACCTGTAGGAATTCCAAGCAGTATCTGGGTCGACGTTGGCTTAAGCGGACGTGCTGGCGGGCCATCGGGGGTCTTGGAGACGTCCCTTGCCCCCGCCTGGAGGACAAAGTCCTCATCTGTGAGGAGAGCTGGCTGCCGTTGCGGTCGGATCCTCCCTTAACTTCCTTTTGGTTTTGTCTTCTCAACCACGCCGGATCATTTGTCTGTGTGAGTGTGTTCTCGTTAATTGTCTTAAGTGTATTTGTCTTGCTGTGGACTGAGGGCGTGATGGGACAGACACAAACGACCCCTCTGTCTCTGATGGCTGACCACTTCTCAGACGGCAGGGAGAGAGCTCATAACCTGGGCACAGACGTACGAAAGGGAAAGTTTCAGAATTTCAGCATGTCTGAGTGGCTAGCCTTTAATGTTGGATGGCCCCGGGAGGGAACTTTTCAACTGCCTATTATCTTACAGGTTAAGGCCGTCATCTTCAGAGAAAAACCACACGGCCTCCCTGACCAAGTACCTTATATCCTGGTCTGGCAGGACATGATCGAGAATCCTCCCTCCTAGCTTAAACCTTTTCTCCCTCCCAAAGCAGGACCTACATCCAAGATCCTGGCCCTGTGGAACCCAACTCCTGAGTCTGACAAGAAAACGGAGTCCGAACCAAAGACTCCGCTTTCCCCAGTCCTTCAGGGCACTCCCACGGGGGACCTGATTCTCCCACCGCCCTACCAGGTCTCCCCCCGCCCCATCTGCCCCTCCCGCAGAAGCTTCGGGGGTTGCCGAGGAAGTGCCCCTCCCCCTCCCAGATGGAGGCGCCCCCCCATGCATGGGCCGGCGGCAGGGACACGTGGATGGACCCATTGGGCAGCCCCAGCCCTAAACCTGAGACCGGCCGATTCCACTGTCCTTCCCCTCCGCGCCATAGGACCCCCTGATGAAACCGGGGGACAGCCGATGTTATATTGGCCATTCTCTACTAGTGATTTATATAACTGGAGAACCCAACATGCAAAGTTCTCTGATAACCCAAAAGATCTGATTGGTCTTTTGGATACTGTTCTTTTCACCCATCAGTCACCTGGGATGACTGCCGGCAGCTCTTGTAGGTTCTCTTTACCACTGAGGATAGAGCGTGAATCCAGGTGGAAGCCTGAAAGTCCATCCTGGGTGACGACAGACAGCTGACTCAGAACCCCAATCTCATAAATGCAGCTTTCCCCTTGTCTCGCCCTGCCTGGGACTACAACTCGCCAGAAGGTAAGGAGAGGCTCCGGGTCTACCGCCAGACTCTAATGGCAGGTCTCAAGGCTGCAGCACGCAAGCCTACCAGTCTGGCCAAGGTATATGATGTAAGACAGGGTAAAGATGAGAGTCCAGCGGCATTCCTGGAAAGGATCATAGAGGCATTCAGACAGTACACCCCTATGGATGCAGAGGCCCCAGAAACCAGAGCTGCCATTGTTATGGCTTTTGTTAACCAAGCTGCTCTGGACATTAAAAGGAAATTGCAGAGGGTAGAAAGACTAGGAGAGAAGAGCCTACAGGATCTGATAGTGGTGACAGAAAGAGTCTACAATAACAGAGAGAGCTTGGAGGAACAACAGGCTAAGATAAGTGACTGTCAGACCCAGAACCTGGCTAAGATCCTACTGGCCACAACGACGGAAGACCCACATGAAAAACAGAGATGTCTTAAGAAGTTGGCTTCAGGAGCAGGTAGAGAGGATGGCCCCCGTCGAGAACGCCCCAAACTGAATAAAAACCAGTGTGCTTATTGCAAGGAAGAAGGCCACTGGGTAAAGGATTGCCCCCAACAAAAGACCAAAGGCCTCCGCTACAATCTTGGAGGTCGAAGATTTAGATGACTAGGGGGGTCGGGGTTCGGCACCCCTCCCCGAGCCTAGGGTAACCCTTAAAGTGGAGGGGCAACTGATTAAATTCCTAGTAGACACCGGGGCACAGCACTCTATCTTGCTACAACCTCAAGGGAAGTTGACAAATAGGACCTCATGGGTACAGGGGGCCACAGACACTCAACAATATTCGTGGACTACCCGAAGAACAGCAGATCTCGGCGTGGGCCGGGTGTCCCACTCTTTCATGGTCATCCCTGAGTGTCCCTACCCCTTGTTAGGCCGGGACCTACTCACCAAGATGGGAGCCCAAATTAGTTTCCACCCTGAAGGGACAAAGGTTCTGGATAAAGAGGGGCACCCGATCCAGGTGCTTCTCATGAACCTGGAGGACAAATATCGTCTTCACCAAACGCCCCCAGCACCAATGACCGACATTGACCGCTGGTTGCAGGAGTTTCCCCAAGCGTGGGCAGAAACCAGAGGAATGGGACTGGCCCAACATCGGCTGGTGATATACATTGAACTCAAGCCAGGAGCAGATCCAGTCAGGGTCCGCCAATACCCCAAGCCTCTCACAGCACGGACGGGGATCACCCCACGCATCCAGCGACTGCTAGACTTGGGCACACTGTGGCCTTGTCAGTCGGCATGGAACGCTCCCCAGCTGCCGGTGCGAAAGCCACACTCTGATGACGATAGACCGGTCCAGGACTTGAGGGAAGTTAACCGACAGGTGATGGACATGCACCCCACGATCCCAAACCCCTACACTCTCCTCTCCACCTTGCCCCCAGACAAGACTTGGTACACAGTGCTAGACCTAAAGGATGCCTTTTTCAGCTTGCCCTTGGCCCCAAAGAGCCAAGACCTCTTGTCTTTTGAACGGGCAGACCCGGAGAAGGGCATCAATGGCCAACTCACCTGGACTCGACTGTCACAAGCATTCAAAAATTCGCCCACCATCTTCGATGAGGCACTACACGAGGACTTAGGTGAGTTCCGTGCCGAGCACCCTAACCTGACTCTATTGCAATATGTAGATGATATCCTGTTGGCAGCAGAGGACCAGGAAACATGCCTACAAGGCACCAAGGATTTGCTCCAAAGAGAGCAACTCTGGGATACCGGGCTTCAGCTAAGAAGGCCCAGATCTGCAGAACGGAGGTGAGCTCCCTGGGGTACAAATCGAGAGATGGACGAAGGTGGTTAACGGATGCACGGAAGGAGACCGTCATGAGGGTCCCGCAGGCACGAAACATCCTCCAGGTGCATGAATTCTTGGGGTCGGCTGGGTTCTGCCGGTTGTGGATCCCCGGTTTCGCTGACATAGCCAGGCCCCTTTACGAGGCCACAAAACAAAAACAGGACTTTGTGTGGACTGAGGCCATGAACAAGCCCTTCAATGACCTTAAGCAAGCCTTCCTTTTGGCCCCGGCACTCGGGCTGCCTGATCTAAGCCCTTCCACCTTTACGTGGATGAAAAGGAAGGGGTGGCGAAGGGAGTCCTAATTCCGTACAGCGGCCCCTGGAAGAGTCCAGTGGCCTACCTCTCAAAGAAATTAGATGCCATGGCCGCTGGATGGCCTCCATGCTTAAAAATTATCGCTGCAGTGGCCACTACGGTTAAAAATTCAGATAAGCTGGCTATGGGGCAGGAACTGTATGTCACTAACCCACATGCCATTGACGGGGTACTCGACCCCCAGACCGATGGATCAGCAATGCCCGCTTGACCCATCACCAGAGCTTGCTTTTGAACCCTACCAGAATTTTATTCCAGGCGCCAACAGCCCTAAACCCAGCGACACTGCTCCTGAACCCTGACTGGGAACCCCCCCGCAACATGACTGCCAAGAAATCCTGGCTCAGGTGCATGGAGTCAGAGCCGACCACTGCCGAATGCAGATGACACCTGGTATATAGACGGCAGTAGCTTTGTCCGGGAAAGAATCAGGTATGCGGGGGTAGCTGTGACCACAGAGACAGAGACTGTCTGGGCGGAACCATTAGCGGCCGGGACATTGGCCCAACATGCAGAACTGATTGCGCTAAGGCACTAACAATGGGAGCAGGCAAGCGGATAAACATCTATACCATCTGTACGGATAGCAGGTACGCCTTTGCCACAGCCCACATCCATGGAGCCGTTGATAGAGAAAGGGGGCTCTTAACAGCAGAAGGAAAGACTATTAAAAATAAGGCAGAAATCCTTGAGCTCCTAAGGGCCCTCTGGCTGCCTAAGTCACTGGCCATTATCCATTGTCCGGGACATCAAAAAGCAGACATGACAGTGGCCAGGGGAAACCAGCCGGCCGACTTAAAGGCAAAAGAGGCAGCTCTTTCGGTGGACCATGTCTTAGTGACCACAATGCCTGATCCGGGAGCAGCAAGCTTGCCAGACAGCCCCAAAATACACTGACGCAGACTTACAATGGATCAGGCGTCTGCCCATGACACAATGCTTACACGGCTGGTGGAGAGCTGCAGATTGCAGCATAATCCTACCAGAGGAACTGGACGGCAAGTCCTATCCAAAAGGCATAGGAGTACCCACATGGGAACAAAAAAAAAAAAAAAAGGAAGACTTGGTGGGACATGCAAAGATCACCATCAAAGACCCCCGACCAAAGATCGAACAGATTGTGGCAAGCTGCCACGCATGCCAGTTAACTAATGCCACTGCCCATGGATCTAACCCAGGCACCCAGCTCTGGGGGGACAGCCCAGGGGCCTGCTGGGAAGTGGACTTCACAGAAGTAAAACCTGGAAAATACAGGTACAGATATTTACTAGTGTTTGTAGACACTTTTTCAGGATGGACAGGGGCATTTCCCACAAGCACAGACCATGACCAAGAAACTGCTGGAAGACATCTTACCAAGGTATGGTTTTCCTGTTAAGATTGGATCAGACAACGGGCCAGGATTCGTCTCTAAGGTAACACAGGGAGTGGCACTAGTACTTGGGGCAGATTGGAAATTACATTGTGCATATAGGCCCCAAAGCTCAGGACATGTAGAGAGGATGAACAGAACATTAAAGGAAACCTTAACTAAATTAGCCCTAGAGACTGGCGGGGATTGGGTGACTCTCCTCCCCTTCGCCCTATATAGGGTACCAAACTCCCCGTATAAGATGGGACTTACCCCCTACGAGATCGTGTTCGGTATTCCCCCACCGATTATTCCCAATTTAAAACCTGAGATGCTTGCTGAGTTTGATGATCACCAACTCCTTTTCTCCCTCCAAATGTTGCAATGAACCCATGAACAGGCGTGGCCTAACCTGAGGGCCCTCTACAAGACTGGGCCACCCCCGGACCCTCATCGATATTGACCGGGCGACTGGGTGTATGTCCGGAGACACCAACACCAGACACTCCAACCGTACAGGAAGGGACCCTACATCGTGATCCTGACCACTCCCACCGCTCCCAAGGTCGACAGGATTACTCCTTGGGTCCACTACACCCACGTCTGGCCAGTTGACCCACACGCTGTTCTCAAGGACTTTATTCCAGAATGGAAAAGTCAATCCGACAAGGACAATCCCCTAAAGCTAAGACTGCGCCGTTCTCACTTACCCCACTAATGTTGCTTATGCTATGTCCCCCTCACGCCAGGGCCAATCCCCCCCAACCACTTAACCTAACATGGCAGGTAATAAGTGTTCCTACAGGACAGGTTGTATATTCCCTCTCAAAAATTGCCCCACAACAGGCTTGGTTCCCTGACCTCACTCTTGACCTAACAAAAATACTAGGGGACACACATCTCCACGGACTGAGCAGCCAATTATACAAATGGCATTTTTATGTTTGCCCGGGACACCTTACAGGAAACTGGGCAAGACAGTGTGGGGGCCCCTCCCACTTTTACTGTGCCAGCTGGAGCTGTGTCTCCACTGGCGAAATTTGGTGGACGGCCCCTACAAAGATGATTTAATTACTCTTAAAAGAAACCGCACATCACAGAGCTCTGAAACCGGTAATCAGATCACCCTAAAATTCACAGAGGCCGGCAAACTAGATACAAGATGGCAGGTAGGACTTACTTGGGGCTTAAGAATCTATGACGTAGTAAGACTCGGCTACCAGGACCTGGGTACACTATTCACCTTGAGACTCTTGGCCCAGAATAACCAGGTTAACCTAGGCCCAAACCCTGTATTAGCATCGCCCAAAACTCAGATAACTCCTATCCCCCCCTCCGCCACCCTCCCCTGTACCCACCATACCATCTGCGTCCAATAACACCTCTAATGTAGATATGATCACTCCAGTCCCGAACCCCTTCCCACAAGATCCTCCCTTCCTCAGTCCTTCTCAGCACCCACTTTGGGACCTAATGTTCCAAGCTTACAGGTTCCTCAATGCAACCAAGTCCAATCTTACCCGATCTTGCTGGCTCTGCTATGACATCCGGCCTCCCTTCTATGAGGGAATCCCGATGTTGGGTCAGTACAACACAACCTCCGACCCTAATGCCTGTAGATGGCATCAAAAGACTCAAGGACTCACTCTACAATCAGTATCAGGTCAGGGACTCTGTATAGGCACCCCCTCACCCCAATACCAGTCCCTATGTAATGAGACAAGACCTATATCTAACTTAGACATCGCCTACCTCCTCAAGATGGTTGGTTGGCATGTTCAACAGGACTTACCCCCTGTTTTCATGGTCAGATTCTAAATCAGACAAAGGGTTTCTGTGTGCTAGTTCAGCTACTTCCTAAAATTATCTACTGCTCAGATGAACAGGTACTTCGGTGGTTCAATGCAGGTACCCACAGAAGGGATAAAAGAGAGCCCATCTCGGCTATCACCATCGCCACGCTGTTGGGAATTGGGTTAGCAGGTGCAGGGACAGGTACTGCTTCAGTAGCCGTACACAGCTCCCACTATAACAGTCTCAGGGCAGCCATCGATCTGGACATAGAACAGATAGAGACCTCTTTTTCCCACCTCCAAGACTCCCTAACATCTTTGTCTGAGGTTGTTGTTCAAAACAGAAGAGGACTAGATTTAATCTTCTTACAACAAGGGGTGTTATGTGCTGCCTTAAACGAGGAACGTTGCTTCTTCACTGACCACTCAGGAATAGCCTGAGAATCTATGGCAAAAGTCAGAGAAGGTTTGGTTAGATGCAAATGGGAACGGGAACAGCAGCAAGGCTGGTTTGAATCATGGTTCAATCATTCCCCATGGTTAACCACCTTGCTGTCCACCCTAACCGAACCCCTCATTATCCTCCTTCTCCTCCTTACCTTTGGGTCCTGCATTATCAATAAATTAGTTACTTTTGTCAAAGACAGAGTCAGTACAGTTCAGCTCATGGTACTCAGCAATACCAACCACTGGACCTTTTACTGAGGCCAGATTGGATCCATGATTGGGTCCTTCCTTAGGTTCCTCTGAGAGGGGGAAATGTGGAGGCCAAGAAAAACAAGGCTGTACCCACCTCAAGTCTAGCCTTGACATAAATGCAGCCATCTTGGCCCCGGCAGCCATCTTAGGTATCCATGACCGGTAAATGAACCCTGGTTCCAGGAAGACTGACCAAAGATTTCGAAAACAAAGATCAGTCAGGAATAGGATAGCTTAACGTTGTAATAAATCATGTCAGAAAAACAAAAAAACCCAGGAACATAGGGCCAGCAGTTGTGGCCCAGTCACCTACTGCCGAGTCCACCCCTACTCTGCCTTTAAAAACTCTGACTATAATCTGGTTCGGGGTCCAAGTCCCTATTCCGCTGTGTTGGATAGACTTGGGCCCAAGCTTAAGCTTGTCGAATAAACCCTCGTGTGATTGCATCGGTGTTGGCTCCTCCATGGTCTCTTGGATGCAAAAACTCGGGCACAACACTCCAGCGTTTCTTTCCTGTGTCTCGTCTCTTGCCTCCTCTGCCACCCCCAGCTCCTGCCCTGGGCTTCAGCCTTACCCCTTGTCTGGCAACTTCTCCAAAGTACCAAGATATCAGAGCTCCCAACTTGCTCACGTTGCCCCCAGCTCCCAGACCGGCTATCCTAGGGTCAGGAGCCGCCTCCTCCCTCCGTGTGCGCCCCCTTGCCACGGGGTGCTGTGGGGAGGTGCTCCGGGGCCGTTGGCTTTATGAGGGGCAGGTTGGAAATTGACACGGACCTCTCTGCTACCCTTATTCTACCCCCGACGCCCTGCGCCTGCCTTCCCGGCCTCTCCTGAATGGGACTCACGTTCTCTGGGCTCTGGGGAAGGAGGGCACAGGCCGTGCACTCCATTTGGGCTGGAAGACTGACCCTCCAGCACCAGGTCCCGAGACGGGGGTGCCGGAGACCACCAAGTGGGAGGGGAAGCCCGTTTTGGGGTCTGTGACTACAGTCTTGCCTCGGGCCCCACAGAGGCCGGCTCCCTCCCGCCTTTCCCCTGAAGCTTTGCTTTTCCTTTCCGCTTTGCATCTTCCTCGGATCAAAGGGAAATCACCATCCGTTTTGCATAACTGTGAAGACTCCGCAGAAAATCCCTCTGAGGCCTCCTATCCACCCTCCTCTCAGCCTTTGGGAGCTGCCCCCCCACCCAGTTTGTTCTTCGGAGTCGGTGGATGTTTATTTGTTTAAATGCACAGCCCACACGTGTGCGCAGCCTCCCAGGAAAGCTGGAAATGGGGTGCACTGTGCAAACACGTCTGCAGAGAACCGGGAGCAGGGAACCCAAAGGTCCTGGGTAATTTTCTGCACCCCCCTCACCCGGAAACAGTGGGAGGAGAATGGGAGAGACCGTGGTCATTTCAACCAGAGACTTCCTGCCGAGGGTCAGCGACATCCACCATCCTTCCCTACAGATTAATAGTGTGGCCCCTCCCTGTCACCGTAGCAACCACTCCCCCCGCCCCAGTGTTTTTGTCATCTCGAAAAGGAACTTATGGATGTACCATTCAGTGAGCTCTTCTCCAGACAAACAGATCTTGGAAAGAAACTACTGGAAGCCCAGGGCCTCCAAACAGAGTCTTTGTTTCCAGGAGAACATTTCAACCGGCCGATGAGGGGCCTGGAAACCACGGCAGGAAAGGACAGATATTAATTAAGGAATGTTCCAGAAGTTGCCCTGGCCACAGCAGAGGAAGGGGCTTTGTAGATCCCACACACAGTTCCCGGCACCGCAATTAACCCAGAGACAATGAGGTTTTCTTCTTCTCCTACGCTCCCATAATCTGGGCCTTGACTTCAATATGTCCCACCTCGAATTGCCTTACTGGGCTCCTATCCTTGGGAGGGACCCCATGTGCTGAGCAAATGTAGCTCAAAAGGAGAAAAGGCAGGAGCCCCAAACTGGAGGCTGCCTGATGGGCCCGTGGAGACCTGTTCAAGCAGGCAGGACAGTAAACAAGCTTGGCCCGATTGGTCACAACACTCCAGGATCGGGCCACAGAGACAACCTCCTGATTCTGCGTGCATACTTTTTACACAATTTAAAAAAGAGGAAGTATTTTTTTGCAATTATGTAATTCAGATCACCAGTAGAAAAATGGCAAAATAGAGAAAAACACACAGAATAAAGCAAAGCCAATTATCAGACCTACCCCCACCTGAATAAACACTGTTCGTGCTTTGGAGAATATCCCCAGTCCTGCTCCTAGACATAATGTCCTCGCTGACTCTTGTCAGCGCAGCCTGTCCCCTCTGTGCCTACCTCTGCCCCCAGCCATCTTCCCTAACCCCGGGAGAAAAAGGCTGGCAGATGCCATGGCTTCTTGGCAACCTCTCTCAGGTGACAGCTCCGCGACCACTTTAGGTCACTGACACAGCCCACCATTTTAGTCGCATGCCCCAACTGAACTTGGCTGTCTTCCCCTCCCCCAGCTCAGAATGCTCCAGGCCAGAGGCCTGCTTGGGGTAGGGGTTGGGGTGGGGGTGGGAGCTGGCCCACACAGTAGAAGGTTCCAGGGACCTCTCTGGAGTCTCTTCTCTAAGGGCACGAATCCCATTCACGGGGGCTCCACCCTTATGACTTACTCAGCCCTCAGAGGCCCCACCTTCAAACGCCATCACCCTGGGGTGGGGCTGTCAAGAGATGAGTTTTGGAGAGACACAAGCATTCTGTTTATAGCAGTTCCCGCACAGCAAAACCTGGGACGTGATGGTGGCTACGTTTACCAAGCGCTCACTACGTGTCAAGCACGGTGACAAACACTCTGGGGTTAGCTCGTTGCCTCCTCACGACCCAGGAATTAAACTGTGTAGAGAAGGGGTCTGGCCTCTGCCCTCAGCTCCGGAGAGGTGATCTCTAGGCCCCTCCAAGTCCTGCCTCATGGGCCTACTCTTCCTAAAGATGGCCCCAGCAATACGTGTGGCCCCGTGTGCTCTTCCAGAATCTGGCCCCCCCACATCAGGAGGCGAGATCTAGCTCCCCTCCCCTTGAACCTGGGCAGGGCTGTGCACAGAATGAATCCAAAATGATGCTGTGTGACTTCTGAGACTAGACGGTGCAAGGCTGCATGGCGCCCACTCGGCTTGGCGCATGCTCTGTCAGTCACGGTGGCCACCATGAGAACTTGAAATGTGGCTCATGTGACTCAGCGACGGAACTTTATTTATTTATTTATTAAAGATTGTATTTATTCGTTTGAAAGACAGAGAGAACACCAGCAGGGGAGAAGCAGAGGCAGACGGTGAAGCAGCCTCCACACTGAGCAAGGAGCCAGATGCTGGTCTTGATCCCAGGACCCCGGGATCATGATCTGAGCTAAACTTAGGTGCTTAGCTGACTGAGCCACCCAGGTGCCCCAGCAACTGAATTTTAAATTTTATTTAATTTTAATTGAGTTTCACTGAAATAGCCCCATATGGTGCTTTCTTGAACTCTCTCTCCATTGGTCTACGGAGCCCAGAGCTGCCAGGTAAGAGAGGCCATACTGTGGAAACCATGTGGAGGGGGGCACCTGGGTGGCTCAGTCAGTTAAGCATTTGCCTTTAGCTCAGGTCATGATCCCATGGTCTGGGGACAGAGCCCCGCATGGGGCTCCCTGCTCAGCAGGGAACCAGCTTCTCCCTCTCCCTCTGCCTGCCACTCCCCCTGCTTTGCTCTCTGTCAAGTAAATAAAATCTTAAAAGAAAGAAAGATAGAAAAAGAAAGGAAGGAAGGAAGGAGGGAGGGGAAGGAAGGAAGGAAGGAAGGAAGGAAGGAACCATGTGGAGAAACACAAAAGGATAAGGACACTGGGGAGCCCCAGCTGCCAGCAGCTAGTCTAGACATGTGAACACGAGTGAGCTTTCGTATGCTTGCAACTCCAGCCACTGCCTGACAGCAACCATATGAAGGATCCCAAGAAGAGCCCCTCAACTGAGCCCAGTCAACCCCCAGGACTGTGAGAGACAACGCTAATTATAGTTGTTGTTCTGAGCCACTAAGTTTTGGGGTGATTTGCTATGCAACAATAGATAACCAGAAGAGGAGGTAAAAAAACACTGAAAATTGTTTGCTAGACTATCCCATTACTCAGCAATATCCCCTGCCCCTTTCTTTGGCAGAATATAGCCCACTGTCTGGTCTTATAAATAAAGTTTTATTGGAGCACACATTCATTTACATTCGTCCGTGCCTGTTTTCTTGCTAAGAAGGCAGAGTTTGAGTGTCTGTAACGGAGATCACGCAGCCCGCAGCATGAAATATTTACCACGTGGCCCTATACAGAAGTTTGCCAAATTCTGAGGCAGGGGATTACATTTCCCTGCCTTTTGAAGCCAAAGGCATCCAGACAACCTGCTCCAGCCGATGAAATGGGAGCAGAATGACTGGGGTCCCTTTGTGTGGGAACTTTGAGAACCGGCTCAAACTTTGTGCCTTGTTTTCTTTTCCTTTGATGAAACCCCCCAGTGGTCTGGGTAGAGGCTGCTCCATCAGCCCGAGTCCTAGAGCGAAGGTCAATCTGTATTTGTTTCCCCGAGGCTGCCTAAGGAAGTACCACAACTTAAAACAACAGAATTTATTTTCTCACAGTTCTGGAAGCCCGAAGTCAGCAATCAGGGTGTCACAGGGCTGCGCCCCGCTCCGAAGCCCCCCACCGTTCCCTGCCCCTTCCAGCTTCTGGTGTTCCCTGACGCTAGACTCTGCCTGGGTCACCTCCTGGGGCAGGGCTGGAGCGGACGCGATGGGCACTCAGCACGAGCTAAGGACACCGCGGCTCACAGCGAGCCCCCCAGAGTCAGGGGTGGTTTGCACCGTAACACAAGCCGGCCTTGCGGAGTGACACTAAGCGTGAAGTGACAGCAACGAGATGCGGGCTTCATGTCCCCAAGCACATAGGCGCTGGGTGTGGCCAGAGACCAGGCGACTTACATGGAGAGCACGGAGGAGTGCCCTGGCTGTGGGAAGCTTTGCTTCGCAATATCTGAAACAATTTTGCAATATCTGATTTTCTTCCTCCAGGGTTCTTTGATTTTTTTTTTCAAGTGTCAATTACAATTTTAAGAGTCAAAAAGTGAGCTGTAAGTTGGGGCTCTCCAGGACAAAGCAGAGACCAGTTGACGTGGCTTTGGGAAGAAACCTTGACCTCCTTCCCTCCTGCCCCTTCCCACCCAAAGAGAAACCCCTTGTCCTGACAGTTCCCCGCTCTGAACCGCAGTCTGCCGCCAGCTTAGTCTTACCGGAGCTCGGGACCTGGCTTGAGACCAAGCCGAAGCGCCAAAGACTGCAGATCTGCCTGAATTTGCATACAGATTTCCCAGGGCAGGTAGGTGCCCAGCGTTTTCCTGATGAGGCGAGTTTGTTTTTGATTTCCTGATTACCCACAGGTCAGGATGATTGTGCAGGTTTTTGCCGAGAGGCCTTCTGGGTTTGGGGGAGGGTGGCACCGGGTGGGAATTTAACGATGGAAGTCGGGAGATCTTTGGGGCGTGCTGGTCAGATGCACTGACTGGGGGGTTCCTTCTAGGCACCTGTGCGGCGGAGTCAGAACATTCTTTGTAAGGAGCAAGGAAGACCAACTTCCCATTGCTTCCCTTCCATGTTCCAGAATCACCCCCCAGGAAGTCAAGCTTCTTCTACCTCACCTCCCTCCGTTGTCCTCTTACCTCATCCCTCCTCTGGCTAATTTCACCTCCCTCTTTGGAGGCTGCGCTGGTCAGCTCAATGAACCTCACAGATCTGCCACCAGATGAAAGCTACACCGTGATCAGCCTGTTGAACAACCATATTTCTTGTCCTGATGAGAGCTCAATAGCTCGCCCATGAAATATTGCTTCAAGAGCCCCCATCCCAGACTTGAAGTACCCAACAATCACTCAACAGTGATTCTGGGGCTGTGGCAGCTTGGCGACAGCCACCTCGACTGTCTCCTCTGCTTGACTGGGGATTGGCAGCGGGCAGCTTTCCATTTTAGGAGAGACTGATGCCTTCTCCCTAGCGCTTTTCCAGCTCTCTGTGAGGCTCTCCCTCCAGTGACCTCTTTCCAGCTGGAATTCTAGAACCGAGGGTCGCGGTGTGCTCCCTGGGGGCCAGGAGGGTCTGTAGGCTGGATCTCCGCCCGAGGGAGGTGGCTCGCCTGGCCAGGTGTGGTGCTGACCTAAGGTGAGCTCAGCTCTGACTCCCATGAGGTTGTGCTATAGTTGAAAAGATAACAGAAACAGGGCGTCTACTCTTTGCAAGGGTCTCTCGAATGGTTCTGCTTGAGTTGCCTATGTCAGTAGGCCCTTCTCTGACCCCAAACTGGGCCTTCCCAAATCCATCCCTATAGACATTGCCCCTGTCACCACTCAGCCCAGGAGTCCCTCCCTCATCATCCACCCACCTCCCCGCTGGCTGGTCCTCATCCCTCCCTCCAACCTCCTCCATCTAAGGGCTCTTTGAAATGTGTGTCTATGTTAAAACAGGTGGAGGACAGGTGAGCGGAGGAGAGAAGGGCTTCCAGCCACATGGCAGACCAATGCACTGGGGCTTTTCTCTCTTCTCTTCTAGTGCAAAGGGAAGCAGAGCAAAATATACCATCAGCACCAAATGGTTTTCATACTGACTATTCACACTTGAAAGAAAGAGGATGGGGAATTGAGAATTAAAGCCAGAAAGCAGAAGCCAGGACCCTGACACTCCTCAAATCTGGCAATGGGGACTGAGGTTCGAACACGGGGACCCCAGGTGACATCTGGAGCTCACTCAAGGTGAAGAGGCTGGAATGGAGCCCCCAGCTTAAAGCCTGGAGTCTTCAAGACCTGCTGGCAGAAAGGGGGCTAGCAAAACTCCACCTGCTGGGCCAGGGATTTAGGGATTTGGATAGAAAATAACTCGCTTGTCAGGAATCAAAATCCTGGGCCTGTCCCCAAAACAGGAACAACGTTCTTGATGTTACACTGAGAGGTAGATAAAACCCAAGTCACAAGAGCAACATAAAAACTGTTTCTGAACCATTTAAACACCTGAGCCCTGGCAGAAGCAGATATGAAATTGCTCCACGGGGACAATTTTGCGACCTAAAGTGTACCAGACTCCCACGGGCCTGGGGTAAACACTCTCTTATGAACCCACGAAGGAAAAATTATAGAATGCATATATGAACCACCCCCAAAAAAGGAGACATTAGAAGTAACAAAACAAGAATTAGATCTCCAATACCTGGAATTCATAGAAAATCTTATGAACCTTAAAACATAAAACTGCCTGTCATTTTACCAGCAGAGATGGGTTTATTCTGAAATAGCAGAGAACTGCATTCCAGGACGTGGAAGTCACAGCAGAACCAGCCGCAGGTCCGCAGAACAAAGAGGGAGGGTGTTTTATAGAGGAAAGAGGATGCTGGGAGGGATGCTGTAGACAAAGTCCTGGAGTACACTGGGAATTGGAAGTATGGGGGCTTCTCATCGTCTGAGCTATGACAGTCTCTCATTGGCTAGGCTGTGACTCTCTCATTGGCTGGGCTGTGACCACCCCATTAGTTAAACTATGACAGTCTTTCATTGGCTGGGCTGTGACTGTCTCTCATTGGCTGGGCTATTGCTAGGGCAAGAGAAAAACTTCTTGCTGGGATCTCAGAGCAGTAGCTCAAGTAGTAAGGGTTTGTGCCCCTGGTCTTTTCCCGTTGGGACCGCAAAGGACAAGAAGGATAGAAAGTGAGAGCTTTCCCTGTGGCCTCTGGGCTCCGTTCTAAATGAGGTTTTCTTTTATTAATTTTCATAGTCCGAACATCTGAAGTATAATTAAAATGTATTTTAAAAGACATGGAAAATGAAAGAAGGAATCAAAATCCGACATTTTGAAAAGAATAAGTGGACATAAAAAATAATCAAGCATGGGGCGCCTGGGTGGTTCAGTCCTTAAGCATCTGCCTTCGGATCAGGTCATGATCTCAAGGTCCCGGGATGGAGCCCCGCATCAGGCTCCCTGCGCAGTGGGAAGCCTGCTTCTCCCTCACCCACTCCCGCTGCTTCTGTTCTCTTTCTCCATGTCTCTGTCGAATAATAAATAAAATCTTTTTAAAAAATCCCTTCTTTTACTTCCCATATCTGGGAAGATATGGGCTCTCTCTCTCTCTCTCTGTGTCTGTCAAATAAATAAATAAAATCTTTTAAAAACCATGTATAAAAAAGTTTTCATGTATGCATAAAATATATACACACATAAAATATATACAAAAGAAATAGTGATATTACTAACAAAAGAGTCATTAAGACAAGAATTGTTTACTCACTAATAAAAAAATTTTTTTAAAGATTTTATTTATTTGACAGAGAGAGACACAGCAGGAGAAGGAACATAAGCAGCGGGCGTGGGAGTGGGAGAAGCAGGCTCCCCGCTGAGCAGGGAGCCGGATGCGGGGCTCCATCCCAGGACTCTGGGGATCATGACGTGAGTGGAAGGCAGATGCCTAACAACTGAGCCACCCAGGCGCCCCGCCCCAAAATAATTCTCTAAGAAAAATATGCCAGTTCTGAAACTCTGTGCCTCTAACTATTTGTTCTCAAATATAGAAAGTAAAACAGCCAAAGAAACCAAGGAGACATCCACAGGGAAAATCTGAGTATGTCTCGGTCAGAAAACCATAGCTTAATTTGAACCTCATAATTAACAAGCTTGATCTAGATGTACATAGGCGCTAAATATTCTTTTCAAACTCGAATCTGACATTTAACAAAACTGAATTTGATATTAGGTTGCAAAGGAAGTTTCAACTGATAACATACAGGTCACCTCCTGACACTAAATAGTAAAACGAAAAATCCCAAATGTTTGCAAGCTAAAAAGGATACTTCTAAAGAATTCAGAGGGTAGGACGTAATAAAAAGTAGCCAGTATTTAAAAGTAAGACAGTGAAAGGATGAGATTTCCAAACATGGGAAAAAAACTGTAATAAAAGTAAATAGTCATTAGGAAGAAATAGTGGAAATTAATGAAGTATTTAACACAAGAAACTGGGAAAAAATACCAGAAATAAAGTGTTTAATGGGAGGAGGGAAATACTAAAGATAAGGACAAAGATCAGCAAAAAGGGAAATATGCAAAAGAAAGAATTAACAAATACACAGTTAATTCTTCAAGAAGACAAAGTGAATAAACTTTTGGAAATAAAGATCGCCCCCCCCAAAAGAACTCAAAAATGAATTTCATTGGGAACATAAAGGAAGACATAAACACAGAGTAGAACTCTTTAGCAAAATCTGCATTATGAACAACTTTATGTCAAAAAAGATTTGAGTTGTAAAAGATGAAATAGATGTATAGAAAAAATAAAAATGATCAAAAATGATTTCAAAAAGTAATAGAAAACCTGGAAACATGTAGGACATTAAGTCAGCAGTCGTAAATCTACTTGCAAAAAAAAAAAAATCAGACCAGACAATATTACAAGCAAGTTTTACTAAGCCTTCAAGGAACACAGAACCCCTATTTGATACAAATTGTTCCATAGAAATTTCCTTTGGGGAAATACTGGACAGGGACAAGAGGAGGGGCTCCCCAGATCCTTTTATAAGGGTTGCAGAATTTTGATGCCTAAAACAGGCAGAAACAGTACCTACAAGGAAAATAGGAACACGGATGCACAAATCCTATATCAAAATTAGCAAGCCAAATCCAGTAGTCTATATATAAATACTTTATCATGGGTGCACAGTCTTTACCTCAGGGATATAAGACAGTTTAACACCGAAATATTGTTAAAGTAATTCACCACATTAAAAGATTAAAGGAGAAAGTCCGTATATATAATCACCTTATTGGATGCAGAGAAGGCCTTTGATAAAATGCAATATCCACTCATATTTTCTTAAAGAACTGAGAATAGACAGCAATTTTCTTAAACTGATAAGAAACACCTACCAAAAGGCATCGTACTTAATGATGAACCATTAGAGTTATCTTCCTTAAAGCCAAGAACGAGATGAGGATTCCTGTCCTGTGATTTTGATTCCGTATTCTGCCAGGATCTTCAGCTAAGTTAAAACATAAGAAAAAAAAAAAAAATTACAGGGCACCTGGGTGGCTCAGTGGGTTAAAGCCTCTGCCTTCAGCTCAAGTCAGGATCTCAGGGTCCTGGGATAGAGACCCACATCAGGTTCTCTCTCGGCAGGGAGCCTACTTCCCCCCTCTCTCTGCCTGCTTCTCTGCCTACTTGTGATCTCTGTCAGTCAAATAAATAAAATCTTTAAAAAAAAAACTACTTCGGGTAAATATTTGGTGGCATTTAATTGGTATCAATGCAAATTCATGGTGGCTTCAACCAAATGGATGTTTCTTCCTCATGTGACCTTCTGCAGGTGCTCCAGGGCCAACCCTGACAAGCCATGAGGTTGTCTTGAGACCTGGGTCCCGTTGATCTTGGGGCTTCACTGTCCCTGGAATGCAGTCCTCGCCCCCCTCCATGCTCCATGTCTGCAGATAAAGGTCCAAGACCTGCCAACACTATTTTGAAAAAGACAGATGAGACGCTGGCCCTTCCAGAAGTACATACTTGCTAAAAGCAGTGCGACCTGGATCTAAGACACACAGACCCACAGGGTGGAATGGAAGCCAGGAGCGGATGACCGGTTTGTGGGAACTGGGCAGATGGTAGTAGGAATGGGGGAGGGGAAGAATGGGCGCTACCTGCAGTAAGGGGTGCGGTCAAACATAACATGAGAACTGACCGTATGCGACACATGAAAATGAGATCCAGATGAATTAAAAAGACCTAAATGTGGGAAAAAAAGCAAAACTTCAAGTCTTTTTGGAGAAAATACAGAACAATCTTTATGATGCCCAGATAGAGAAGGACTTCCGATCCCCAAGGCACAAATTATACAGAATCAAGAGAAATGTATTTGACTACGTGGACATTTAAGGACCGTGGAACGGAGTAAAAGGACAAGCTTCGCTCTGGGAGGTGTTTTACAAGCCCCGTATTGCTCAGTAAGTTTTGGATGAAGACGTGCACGGATGGACCATGGAAAGGAGTCATTTGTTTACTTCTCCCTCCTGTCCACGCAGTGGGCGAGAAGCCTGAGTGTTTGTTACTGTTTTAAAACATCGTGTATTGATAGAAAATTTGAGTTATGGTAAGGAAACCGTTCTGATGACCCCCACTGAAAAGATAGTACATTACTCACAGTTCCTGGGAGAGGAGGGACACGCCAGGGCAGTGAGGTCACAAGGGTTCCGGGCAGGAGGCACAGGGGGAGGAGGGAACTGAGAGCAAGAACCGTTGTTGTAGTTACCATGGGAAGGAATGGGTGCAGCAGGATAAGCAGGTTTGGGACTGATCTCAGCAGGCTCGAGGGCATAGGAGCTTTCTGGAGTTGTCTGATGGCTGGTCCTGGAATGATTAGGACAAGTGCATAGTGGCCTGGAGCATGATCCTGATAGAGAAGGAGCTTTGCGGGGTCGCCTGGGTGGCTCAGTCGGTTAAGCACAGGCCTTCAGCTCAGGTCGTGATCCCAGGGTCTCTGGATGGAGCCCTGTGTCGGGCTCCTTGTTCAGCAGTCAGTCTGCTTCTCCCTTCTGCTTCTCCTTCTGCCCCTCCCCCTGCTTGTGCACCTGCTCTCTGTCTCTCTGTCAAACAAAAAAAAAATAAAATAAAATCTTAAAAGAGAGAGAAGGAGCTGTGGGGTGGGGGGCTCTGGATTGATTGAGGTGTATTGGAAAAGCGTGTCCCTCGGGAGGAGGCCTCCCCTCTGACCAGGGGGTGAGGTGGAAGGAAGGAAGGTAGAAGCCGGCAAGAGAGCAGGAGGCCAAGGCAAGGGCGCCCAGGTGGTCCAGAAGGAGGCGTGCCTGACTTATGCGCCTGGTGCCCACGTTGGGAGCATCGAGCCTCCAGAAACTGGAAATGCGGCGGCTGCCATTACACACCAGTTACTGCTCCCATCTTCCAACCTTTTTTATCACCTGGCTCTGAATTTCCTTTCCTGGTAAACAGCTGCTCAGTCTGGAGCTTCGGGAGAAAAGGATGAAATTAAAGTGTCAGAACCAAAAATTTATTCTTCTTTGTGCCTTATTTTTGGCGCCTGGCACACAGGGCCTGGCAGACGTGCCAAAGCGCCGGTTTCTTACCTTCACCTGCTTCGTCTGATGGCAAGATGAGGCCTCGCCCCATCTGCCGGAGGAGGGACACACGGCCGGCCCTTCTGGGACAGGCCCCGCTGTTTGGATCGGCTCGCTGTGTTGCCCACACGCCTCACGCACCCAGCCCACTTTGTTCCCCAAATGCTTTCTTGCCGAGCTCCCTACATGAGCAAAGTAATGTTTCATTTGCATGAGTGAAAATCAACCCTAGATTAATCTCATAGTATCGACTTTAGGATATCTAAATGTGAACCCAGCTGTGGAACTCTCCCCCAGGGCTGGAGCCAGAACGAGATGCTCACTCTAGCTGCCCACGTAACTGGTCCCAGACTGGCTACCAGCTGGTCCCGTCCCCTCCCCCGGCCCGCATCTCTCCTCCCCGGGAGTCACTGGGAGGGGCGCTGACTTGGAACCAGAAGAAGGGGTTCCCCTCAGGTCTCTTTGGGGTGGGAGGGCTTTGGCTTTGAATCTGCCGGAGACCTCCCCCGTCTCTGCTGCTTGGAAAGCTTATCCATTCGGCCATACTTACTGGTTTCTGTAATAGACTAGCTACGTCCTGGGAAGCCGGCGGTAGATAAAACAGACACTGGAGGGTCACGCGTCTGCAGGAGAGACAGCCAAGAAAGCCGAAAATTCTGATATGGAAGGAGCAGGACCAGCTACGTAATTCTTGGCCTCCCTGGTGCCACATGAAAATGTGGGGTCCCTTGTCCAAACGGTATTAAGGATTTCGGATGGCACCAGAGGGACATCAAAGACACAGGGGTCTACCAGGAAGCCGCCCTGGGAAGGAGCCTGCCCTCTTGCCCCTAGAAGGGAAGAAGAGCACTTATCCCTGGAGAAGGGATGGCCAAGATGAGACCGTGCAAACCCAACCTCAATGCCCTTCTTTCCATTCGTATGCCTCTGTCAGCCCAGCTGCCTGGCCCTGGTCATGGAACCTGCGGGTAGAGGGAAGCTTCTCCTCCCCTGAGACCCTCACAGGTGGAGATCCTTTCCCTTCTGTGCTGGGAAAGAAGGCTCAGAGTGACACCCATCGTGGGCTTTGAAGATGGAGGAATGAGCCAGGGAATGTGGTGGCCTCTGGCAGACGAGAACAAGCCTCCGTTTATAGCCGGCAAGTAGAGAGGGACCTCAGTCCTGTAACCACAAAGGATAGAGGCAAGAATGAGCAAGGGCAGGGGTCCTCCCCAGAGCCTCCAGAATGGGACCCACCCTGATTGGAGCCCAGTGAGACCTGTATCTCTCTGACTTATGATCTACAGAACTCTCTGGTGACACATTTGGTTGTTTAAGCCACTAAGTTCATAGTCACCCGTCGCAGCAGCAACAGGAGAGGAACGTTCAAACACGTGGTCTAATGAAGTGTCCCCGCTGGTTTGGCGCCTACGGGATAGGGACCAGGAGCTGGAGCTGGAGGGTGATGGACATGGGAGGGCACAAGGTCAAAGGGCGAATGGGAATGAGAATGGGGCCTCGGGCCTGCCCAGACGGGCACCAACTTTCAGGCATGGCCGTCAACACTCGTGGCTGTCGGCCTCACCCTGGAAAGTGAGCATTGAGCGCAGATTCCCGAGAGAGGCAGGTGGGAATCTGCACGTTTAAATGGCTGGGCAGACCCTGATGGATGTTTTGAGCAAGGGGTTCATGCCGTCGGATTCACCAATGCTGGGGCTTCTCTAGCAGCTGGGTTCTAGGCTGCAGAGAAGCCCCCCCAAACCTTTCCTGACTTTCACTGGCTTCCCCCCTCTCGCCCCAGGCTCCCTCCCAGAGACCACTCGAACCGTCCACACTCAGTTCGGGTGCTTTACCGAAGTCTGTCCCCCATCTAGGTCGTGGCCTTGAAGGGGGAGGGGGTACCCACTGGGGCTTTGATGGCAGAGCCCCCGGGCCCGCTGCTCAGTCCCCTGGGGGCCATGACGGCCCTCCACCGACTGGTCTGCAGGTGCCCGAGGCCAGGTGAGCGGCTGGGTGGGCTAAGTCAGGACAAGTGGAAATGGCGGGCGGTGTGGGGGTAACTGGCAAGCGCGTGCTAGTTCATGCACAGAGCGCTCTGTGACAATGAGGCCGCCGCTGGCCACTCCCTGGGAAGCACATTCTGCCGTTTCCCACTGGAACTGCTCTCGGGGCGCGCACTGGTTAAGGCAGTTCCAGACCAGTCTCAGCCGGCAGTGCTTCCTGTCCCGCTGTCACCGTGCCTGTTCCTCCAGAACTCGTGTCCTAGACCTTGACCTCAGCAGGGCCTTCACAAAAAAGCGCTAACCCGAATGTGGGCCCTCCCGAGCGGATTCTGGTATGTTCGCGGGGTGGAAGGAGGCGCACAGATCAAACATCAAAACACACACGCGGGAATGTGTAGGTGAAATGATACAGACTCCACGTTTATTGACATACCAGCCATGCGCGTCGGCTAATCTCACATATTTCCAAAGTGGATAAATGCACATCAATCAAATTTGCAAGAATTTGGAGTCATTTAAATCATGTAGGAATCCGTGCTGATTGAGTTCTTATATTTGTTCAGGAATTAATGGAAGTAAGTACCAAATTTGCAGAAAGACATACCCAGAGGGAGGAGGGACTCTGGCCAGGACAGATTCACGACCTCTCTCATCTTTGCAGGATTTCAAAACAGACATCCTTGCCCCAGGATGTGGGGTGGACAGAATCCCATGTTCTCCCATACTGTGGCAGCTCCAGCCTCGAGCCCTCCTCCAGAATCAGCCACCTCGTCTCCAACGGCACCCAGATCTGGTACCTGTGCTGAGGCCCATGATGTCTGGAGGGCACAGGCTCTGTCCAGGGCCAGAGAGAACCAGCCAGATTCTCTGGAAGCACCCAGAGGGTTGCCTCCTGCTCCTACTCACCCCCACCCCCACCACACAAGGCCCTATGCACAGGGCTGCAGGACTGGTCTTCTCCAATAGGCTCATTCTTCAGAGCAGGGCATCCACAGGACACATGGGTCCCTCTCTGGCCAACAGCGCTGGCCTCCCCAGAACAGCTTCCTGCTGGGAGAGGTAGGAGGGACAAGGAGCTGAGCTCCTGGGGCTGCATACGGGGCGCCCACAGACTCCGGGGCTTAACACCACACCGATTTCTTCCCTCACGCTTCTGGAAATCAGAGTGTCAGCAGAGTTGGTCCTGTCGGAGGCTAGAGGGGAGAGTCCCTCCCAGGCCTCTCTCCCAGCGCCGGAGGTCTGCCCGCGAGCCTTGGTGTCACTCTGATCTCTGTTGCTACATGGTGTTCTCCTCTGTTTGTCCGTGTGTCCTCCCCTCTTCTTTTTTTTTTTTTTTTAAGATTTTATTTATTTGACAAAGAGAGATCCCAAGTAGGCAGAGAGGCAGGCAGAGAGAGAGGAGGAAGCAGGCTCCCCGCTAAGAAGAGAGCCTGATGCGGAGCTCGATCCCAGGACCCCGAGACCATGACCTGAGCTGAAGGCAAAGGCTTAACCCACTGAGTCACCCAGGTGCCCCTCCTCCCCTCTTCTTATAAGGACACCGTCACCTTGGATTATGGCTCACTCGAATCCGGGACGGCCTCATTGGGAACTTCATTCCGTCCACAAAGATCCTATTTCCAAACGAGGTGGCTGAATCCGTCCATCTCGGCTGGGTGGTTTAGACAAAGGACATGTCTTTTTCTGCAGTTCTAGAGGACAGGAGTCGGAGATGAGTGCCAGCAGGCTTGGTTTCTGGTGAGACACCTTTCTCTGGCTTGTAGGTGGCTGTCCTCTAGCCGTGTCCCCACGTGGCTTTCCCACTGGGCGTGGAGAGAGCACTCTAGTGTCCTTCCTCAGCTTCAAAGGACAGGTATCCTCAGAGATGGGGGCCCACCCTTGATGCCATTTAACCTGAATTACCTCCCTAATGGTCCTATCTCCAAACACAGGCACGGTGGCGGCGAAGGCCTCAATGGATGAAATTTGAGGGGACACAGTTTAGTCTCTAACAGTCATAGTCTGAGTAGACACAACTTCGGGGTGAGGGAGACACTGTTGGATCCTCTGGAGGAGTGAAGAGGACCGAGGATACCGTCCCCCGCCTCACCACTCCCACTGTCCCCCAGCTGGCGCTCTGCCCGCTGTCCCCAGCTGTCGGCCCAACACCCAGCTCAAAACCATGGCTGAAACCAGGTCTGCACTGCACTTCTCTGAGCTGCTTTACCTCTGGCTTTCCTACCCCATTTCTCCCTTAAATAGTATCTTACCCTAATCCCTGCAGACGTAACGCTTGCCCCAAGCTTAACACGGGAGTGGAGTTTGTGGGGGGCAAGGAGCGCCTCCTGCAGGGCTCAGCACATGGTAGGGGTGGGGGGCGGGAGAGCAGGGCATGCCTCTAGCCCTGCCCCTGAGCCTTGCCGGCTGTGTCACCTTGGGGTGGTTACTTACCTTTCTAAGCTTCATTTTCCCTGTCTGCAATATGGGATCCATAAGATCGTCTGCCTCCTCGGGTAAGTATGGAGAGAAGTGAGGTAGTACTCAAAGCCATGGTGTTCCATGTGATGGGGGCTGGTGTTCCCCAGGACCCTGCGACTCAGCCAGGACTCAGAGACCCCAGCTAAGAACAGTCCAGAGCCAGCAGCCTGGGGAACCAGACTCCCTGTCCCCAGAGTCCACAACCTTGACCCTTCCACCCTTCTTCTGCAGACCCCCAGGGCCCGCAGGCTCTCCCCTCCACCACCCTCCCCTACCCCACCCTCACACCTGCCTCCCAAGTGGGGCCAAGCACACTCCCCACCCACACAACTCAGAGACTGAGAAGTTTTGCATCCCAGTGACATGTGTATCCACCTAGGACAGAGTCGGGAAAGCAGGGACTCCAGCCAGTTTGGTTGAGGGAGGGATTCGGGGACCTGGAATCCTCCGTGAGGACTGCCCGCTTATTGGGGGTTTGGAGGATTCTGAGGGTGGTTGGCTCCCCTGCTTGGCACCAAAGGGAAGATTGTGCAAAGCAGTTACAGTGTTGAACCCCAAAGGCAAGGTGGCTAATCTTCCTGACACCGCCAGGGTTTCTACCACTGACGCTCAGCAGGGCTGCTCCAAAAGTGTGCCCGCGGATGGCTTCAACCGCTGTTCTGGAACCGGACGCTGGGCCAGTCTAGCCTCCCTCTAACCACTCTCCTTGCCAGGGTTTCCACGGGCCTTCTGGGCAGCCCCGAAGGTGTGGGGGGGGGGGCAGGGCAGGAGCCCGGCTGAGCGCCGTGGGCACCTCCTGCATTTGATAGGAACATGTCAGTTTCATCCAGACGCTTCCTGCCGACAGCTGGCCGGTGGGGGCCTCCAAGAGTCTGCGGGGGCTTTTAAGATAGAATGTCCTGGGGAATCAGACCCTTCTCTGCTACCTGCCAGCTGTGAAATCAAAGCCTGACTCTTCACCTTGACAAGACCGAGTGTTCTGGAGTATGAAAACGTGCAGTGATGCTTTGTGCAAGGTGGGTGGGTCATGGGGCCCCTGGTCAAGTTCCCCAGGGCAGGAGCCTATTACTGAGGTCATAATGAGTGCCTGGGCTTCAGCAGACACCCCGTGCCCGTGGGATAAATGAGGACTCGTAACTGAGTGAGTAATAAGAGAAAGAGTAATAATAATGAAAGACTGGGGCCATAATACATAACTAATGAGAGAATGACCAACACAATTTAGCAAACATTTAGGTTATCGCTTCCTCGGGGCCAGGCATTGCTCTAAGAACTTCACAATTATTCTTTCATCAAATGCTTATAACCACCTTGCAAAGCTGGTACCAATATGATGTCCATTTGATAGATGGGGAAACTGAGGCACAGAGGGTAAAGGACTTGTTCAAGGCCCCTCACTGAAAGGGGGCAGAGGCCAGGACCAGAAACAGGCTGATCAGCACTCTTACCACCAGACCCCACTACCCAGAGCGGCTTAGGGTTGCTGCAGCCTTCCAGCCCTAGGAGCAGGGGGAGGAAATGTGGATTAAGGCAGTGGGCAAGAAGGGGCCGGGGGAAAGAAGCAGCTAACTGGGGACTGAGTCCAGTCCCAGATCGCCAGCCTGGGGGCAAGGTCCAAACTGTCCCATGTTTGTGCCCCTGGTACCTGGAATCATGGCTCTCCAAGGTTCATCAAAGGAACAAAAACAAATAATTGAGGTCGAAGGGTAGGCAGTTGTCTGGAGAAGCCAGTGCTTTTCATGGAGTCCCAGCCTCTATGTCTGGAGAGGAGCTGGCATCACCCCCTCAAGCTCCAAGATAACCTCAGAGGGAGGGGACCAGGACAGTAGCTGGTCCCCTCGGTAACTGTGGGCTTCCATCTTCCAAGACCAGCCCTGATTTGGACTCCCTGGTGTCAAGCTCTGTCCTACTTAGGAAAAAGGGTGAATTATAGACTGTTGAACAATCTTTAAAGGAACTTTTAAAACCCACACAGCAGCATAGCTAACAAAATAGAATCTGCCTCGTCAAATTTCTTGCTGAATTCTTGAGTGAATGGAAAGAGACAATTTGCAATCAGCATTGCCATCATGTACGAGTGAGATGCTTGAGGATGATGGAAAAATGAACACTCATTCCTCTTGTGGTACCATCCCACCAGCCAGGCCCGACTGAGAGCTCCATCCTTCCCAGAAACGGCCTGGCTGGGTCCACCAGGCACCTTCCGGGACCAGGATCCAACACCTGTTCTCATGTCTCCCCACGCTTCATCAGAAGCAATGTCTCCCTTCTCCAAACTCACGGAGTTTACGTCCCCTTTCCATCAGTGATTTGTTGCTGTCTTGTAGGATTTGTATGAACTCCTCTCTCCTGCGTGCCCTGCACACATTATCCCTTTTAATCCCTGGACCACCTCCGGTTCTACCGATGGAGATTCGAAAGGGTAAGTCACTTATCATGGACAGTGCTCAAACCACAGCCTGCCTAACCTTATTTCCCCCCAAATTCCAAATGAGTGATGCTTGAATCAAAGAGGGTACAATTATTTGGGGCAGGGGGAGAGCAGACCGCTTGGTTCCTGCAGGCTGGAATGTGTTCGCTTATGATTCACTCAACTCCCTTCACTTATAACGTGTATTCTGTGGGTGTCAGATGGCGTGCCAAGAATTAGAATTTCAAACTTGAGAAGACTGATGCGCCCGGGGAGCTCCCAGCCCCGGGGCGGGGGGTGGCGTGACCGTGAAACAACCATCAGGACATGCCCACAGAGGAGTGAGTCACGGGAGGGACCGCTGCTCTCTGGGGGCATCATTAGTCATATGTGAGCTGGGTTTTGAAGGATGACCAGGAGTTTCCTGGAAGGCAAGGCAGAAAAGGTCATGGCTGGGAAAGAGAACGTGTTGAGGGGGCCGGGCCGGGGGCAGGGGTGATGGGAGGTGAGTTGAGTTCCTCGGACATCATGCCCACAGAAGGAGTGGGAGCGGTGGTAGGGAAATGGACATTGGACCCATACTGAAGGATAGTAGGAATTAACTATTTACCACGGGCCCCCAAAGCAGACAACTTTCAATTATGTTGAAATACAGTTATCAAAATATTTACAAAGCAGTAGAAAAGCTGTGTGTGTGTATATATGTGTATATATATATATATATATATATATATATATATATATATATATAGTTTTACTGGTGCATTAAATAGCACTACCCAGTGGATGACTTAATAACCAGTCATTTTGTGACAGTAACTTAGTAATAGTAATAAGTGTACATGATGTTTCAAGATTCCTGCCACAGCTGGGATGGGGTAGGAAAATATGTGTAATCGGCTTTGGTGACAAAGTCAAAGGCACGTCTAACACTGTGGTCCTATTGACAGCATTTTAAGGGAAGGAGGTGTGAAATTTCAGGTGGAGTTTTATGAAAATAAAGAAGGAACTTTCCCCCCAGCCAAGTCCACAGACTCCTTAAATTCTATCCACAAACCTCTTGGGATCCCTGACCCCCAGGTGCGAAACCCCAGCTTTGCACAATGAACCCCCCTCCTACCCTTGCCTGTGACTCTCACCAGCAGTCCTTGGAGAGGGAGCTGGGAACAGGGGCAGTGACTCCGTCCATCCCTCGTAATCTGCCACTTCCTTTCCCAGGAAACAAAGTGTGTTAAGATAGAGGAGGGTTTGTCAACCACCCCAGATTCCAGATAACTTAGAGGTAACTGTCTTACCCCACCCCGGAGTCTGAGGCTCACGCGGGTATGGCCACTACACGGGCACGTAAATGAACCTAGATACCTGCCCAAAGACCCAAGACCCAGAGCCAAACCAAGGGACAGAGAGGTGTGGGACTTTCAAGTATGCCCACAAATCCTCTGATACCCCTCCCTTCTGGAAACAGACCTTTGTTCTCTTCCCTTTGAGTATAATATGGGCTGGGCTTGGGAGACTCACTTCTAACAGACAGAATGTGATAAAAGGGTTAATGTGTCATCTTCAAGATGAGTCATAAAAGGCACTGTGGCTCCTTTCTGATTTTCCCCGGGATCCCTCACTCTGGGGAAGGCAGTATCATTTCAGCCCCGTACGGAGCTGCACAAGCCAAGGGACCCGGCCATCCAGCCAATAACCAGAGAGCAATCGGGGCCTCTGGGCAACAGCTGTGTGAGGGGCCATCCTGGAACCCGGCCTTCCAGCCCTGGTCCCACCTTGGGATGACCGAGGCCTTGGCTGATGGCTTGCCCATAGCCTCCCCGGGGATGCGGAGCCAGAACCCAGCCCTACTAAGCCACCTCCAGATCTTGACGCTCCAATGCTGTGAGATAGGAAATTTGTGTTTTCAGCTGCTACGTTTTGGAGTATTTTGTTAAGTTGCAATAGATGACGAGTCCAAGAAGTATGAGAAAGAGAAATTCTGATCCTCTCCAGAGGGCTGGGGGCTGAGATGCTGGGGAAGGGAGGGCAGGAATGACCTTCCCCGAGGCAGCCCTCTTGCGGGTGCATGGCGGGCGCTCAAGGGGTATGTCAACCGGGCCTACTGATGGGTCCTGCACCTGCGGGGCACCTGCTGGCACGTGGCGTGACACCTCCCGGGTCAGTCCTTTGGAGAGTCATGAGCCAACTTGCAGCCACCGCAGGGGGGTAAGGCCATGATCCAGAAGAGCGTACCAGGCGCGTAGCACCCACTCAACAAATGGTCGCTCTTGGGTGCCTGGTTGGCTCAGTGGGTTAAAGCCTCTGCCTTCGGCTCAGGTCATGATCCCAGGGTCCTGGGATTGAGCCCCGCATCGGGCTCTCTGCTCGGCAGGGAGCCTGCTTCCTCCTCTCTCTCTGCCTGCCTCTCTGCCTACTTGTGATCTCTGTCAAATAAATAAATAAAATCTTAAAAATAAATAAATAAATGGTCGCTCTTCACTGTGAATTCCCAGCTCCCCCCATCGCGCCAGACCCCCCCCCCTCAGGCATGACGTCCCCAAGAGAAGCCCACTCTCCTCTGGCCCCCAGAAGGTCCTGGCCCCCAAGGGGGCACCAGTGTGGGAACGAGAGACGCGAGCGTGGCTCCAGCTCCGCCCCTTCGTCCTGTCCCCCGTCGTCCTTCCCCGGGGTTCGGAGGTCACCCTGAAGAGCAGCCAACAAGGGAGAAGAGACCCAGCCTCCCCGCTGGCTGGGGACAGGCAAGCCGAAACTGCACCAAAGTGGGAACAACCAGATGTCCAGCAGTGAGCGGATGGACGGACCAACAAAATGTGGCCTGTCGTGTCACGGACAAGCCCTCCGCCACAGGAAGGAGGCAATCGCCGTCCACACGGCTACGGGGATGAACCTCAAAACTTGGGTGCTGAGTGGAGGAACTCATTTAGAAAGGGCCACATAAACGATTCCATTGATACGAAATGCCCAGAAAAGACAAAGCCATAGCGACAGCAGGCGGATTGCTGGTTGCCAGGGCCAATGGGGAGGGGGCATGGGGAGCGAGGGCTGATGCGTACGCAGGCTTACTTGGGGGTGATGACGTTTTGGAACTAGATGGAGGCGGGGGTCGCACGACACTGAGACTGTATGAAATCCCACGGAGTTGTTCACTTCAAAATGGCCAATTCGGGCAAAACAAAGAGATGGTGAAAAGATCAGTCGTTGGGGGTCAGGGAGGGCAGGGAGAGAGGGATGAACAGGTGGGGAGCACAGAGGCTGTTCCGAGCAGTGAAAGTGTTGCCTGACACTGTGATGCCACCGTGTCATATTTGTCCAAACGCCAAGAGGAGCCGTCACGTACCCCCTGGACCCCAGGGGACGATGTTTCAGACAGCTTTTGTCCAGCGTGACCCACGTGCCCTCTGATGGGGGGGGCCTGTGCACGTGGGGGGATGCCCAGTTGTACATTCTATACAACTGTACCTCTGTACCTTCTGCCCCATTTTGCTCCGAAAAATGAAGCCTTTTTTTTTTTTTTTTTAATGGTTAACTTTCTTAACCATTAACCTGTTGCGTGATTTTTACCTCCATTGAAAAACATGATGCCCGGCTGCCTGGGTGGCTCAGTGGGTTAAAGCCTCTGCCTTCGGCTCAGGTCATGATCTCTGGGTCCTGGGATTGAGCCCCATGTCGGGCTCTCTGCTCGGCAGGGAGCCTGCTTCCTTCTTTCTCTCTCTGCCTACTTGTGATCTCTGTCAAATAAATAAATAAAATATTTTAAAAAGAAAAAAGAAAAAAGCAATGCCAAGATACCAGTTTTTTTTACCAACCCGACTAGCTGGAGGGAGTGGGGTGACGGCTGCGGCAGCCCGTGTCTGTCAGCAAGGCAGTGGGCAAGCGGGTCCTGCGGCAGGGGGTTTGCAGGAGGATAGATGGGAGCAGATCCAGGAGAACGACTCTGCGATCGGAGAGCAACAGTCTCGGGCTTGGAGCCTCCGGCCCGGTGCTCCAGCAGCAGGCACATCCCCTGCAAGTCCACCAGCGTGCAGGGGATGACACGGTACACAAATATTTGTCGTCACATCACGTGCAATGGCAAAACAGTGGAAACAATGTAAATGTCCAGAGTTAAATAAATGACAGCAGCTCATGCTGACGAGTTCTAGCTCCTCAAGACCGGCTTGGCGAGGAGAGTAAGGTGCAGAACGACGGCTTCATACGTCTCTTTACACACGTGCAAAGAACATGCGTGTACGTGCCCGTACACACACACACACAGCAGCCCTAGAGACACATACAAGAACTAGTAAGAGTTCCCCTCTAAGATGTCCCCAGGGAGACCCACTTCTGGTCTTCACACCTTGTCTGGTGCCCCCCAGCCCTCCCTGCAGCGGGATCGGCCCGTGTGCCCAAGAGAAGACGTTCCCTTTCTGGGAATAGACCCTCCGAGGCTATGTTGGGAGCCGAATGGGGTCCCCTCCTCACTTTACATGTTGACGTCCCGACCCCTCAGCACAGCAGAATGTGACTGTATTTGGAGAGAAGCCTTTAAAATGGTCGATCAGGCAATATAAGGCCACACCGGCAGTCCTTACCCTCTAGAACGTGTGTCTTTATAAGAAGAGAAAATCCAGACCAGAAACACATGGAAGGAAGAAAGACCGTGTGAAGACACGGGCAAGGTCTGCACGCCAAGGAGGGAGGTCTCAGGTGGAACTGGGCTTATGGCCCCCAGAACTCAGACTTCCAGCCTCCGCAACTGTGAGGAAGGGTTATTTCTGTGGCGGTCCCTCTTCGGCGGGTCTGTCACAGTGGGGGACAGCATGGAAACACAGGCCAGCTCCAAGAGGCACTGAGGCTTCCGGCCTGCGCGCCCAGTCTCAGAACACTGGGTGTGGGGCAGGACACTCGGGCAGCCTTCCAGAGAAGCCCCCTCCTGCCAGCAGCCTCATGACCAAGCCGCCTTGGAGTGCCTTTGAGCCCCAGCTGACAGCCTGACCGCGACTTCCGGAGAGACCCTGAGCCCCAACCGCCCGCTAAGCTCCTCCCAAACATCGGACCTGCCCAAACCCGAGATGATAAAGATCTGCCGTTGGGAGCTGCCACCTGTGGGGCTAACTTGTTACCCAGCAGCAGGTCACCGTCACGGCGGCTGTCCGCTCTGGTACCGAGGAAAGGCTGAGTCACGGCTCCCAAAATACCCAGCTCCTAATCCCTGGGTCTAGTGAACATAACCTTCTATGGCAAAAGGGAGTGGGCCAATGGATGAAGTTAATGATCTATTTTTTAAAATTTTATTTATTTTATTTGAGAGAGAGAACACAAGCAGGGAGTGGGGGAGAGGGAGAAGCAGACTCCCCACTAATCAGGGAGCCTGACACGGGACTCGATCCCAGACCCCGGGATCATGACCTGAGCCGGAGGCAGATGCTGAACGACTGAGCCACCCAGATGCCCCAGAGTTAATGATCTTGAGATGGGCAGATTATCCGGGATTTCTGGATGGGCCTTAAATATAATCACGAGAGCCCTCCTGAGACAGAGGCAGAAGGAGATTGGACCACAGGGGAAAGACAAGGTGTGGGGCACCTCGGCAGAGACAGAGGTGAGGAGAGGCCGCTCTGCTGCTTTGAAGACAGGAGAAGGGTCACAGGGGATGCGGTTCTAGAAGCTGAAAAAACAAGGTTGACTCCCCTGTGGGACTGCCGCCCTGCGGACTGCTTGGTTCCAGCTCAGTGGGACTGGTTCTGGACCCCTGACCTCCCGATGAAGACAGGAAACGTGCATGGCTTTAAACCCCCAGGCTCGTGTCATTTTTTTCCCTGCAGCCTTTGGAAACCGTCCTGGGACCTTCTGAGTTTTGTCATGAGTATACGCGTCTGACCAGGTCAGTCGTGGCTGTGCGCCCTCAGATCCATTCCTCGCCTTCTGGCCGCTGAGCTCTGGGGGCCTGAGCCCCCACCGGCTTTGCGGGGCTCCCCTACCCATGGGCTTCCGACTGGTTTCAGGCCACTGGTGGCCAAGGGGAGGGTGGGAGTATGGGAGAGCCTCCCCCCGCCCCCTTCCTCCAGCCACCCCCACTTGGAGTGGCTCTAATTCTCCACGTGGCCCCACCACTGACCCTGATCCTGAGGTCCTGGGAGCTCCATGTCTGTCCTCCGTCCCTCCAGCCCCAAGTGTGGTAGCCGTTCCCTCTAGGTCACCTCACCGCCCGCTTTGGATCCTCAACTCTTCCACCATCCCTGCAACTGTTAACGTCAGTGACACCTGTCCCTGCCCCCCAGGGGGCAGCCCACAGCTGGAGGACCCGCCATGGGCAGCAGCAGCCCCAGGGCTCAGCACCGTTTGCAGGTGTCGGACTCACCAAGAAAGACGCAACTCTCGCAGGCATGGCGTGGAGCTGGGCGTCAGTCGCGCAGAGAACCGGCCACGCAAGAGCAGCCTCGGGAGTGAGCATCAGTCCCCGGTCCCCGTGGCTACAGGTCTGGCCCGCCATTGGCACACACCCCTCTCTTGTTCCAGCCATGGGAGTCGACACAGCAGGGGTTCGAACACTAGGGGGCCACACACACGCAGAACCAGGCAGCGCATTCAAGCCCACAACAGGGAAAGAAAGATCCCCAAACGCAGAGAGCCACCCGCCCAGATCCTGGGAGCTCCGTCTCCCTGTGAGGACACACTCGGGCCCAAGGCCTGCTTCTCTGCGACCGAGCAGGGGTGGAGAGAAGGCACATCGTGACCAGCGCTCCTTCCAATTTTCACACCTGCGTGTTTTCCATCTCCCTGCTGGGCCCTCATCGATATTCAAATAATAGAACAAGCAGAAGAAAAAGGTCACAGAAGTGAAACAATGATGACTATTCGGCCCAGAGAACCTCTTCTGTGGCATTCCCAGGAGGGAGCTGCCTGTGGGGGCCCTTCCGTACCTCCACGCTGGGCTCTCACCACCCCACCCCGCACACCTCGTCCCTCTCACGCCCCCCAGCTGCCTGCATCGTCTCTAGGGGCCATTCTAGCAGCGGCCCCCAATTACTGCCTCATAAGGGCCCAGTGGGGTGTGGAAGGGGGTGCCCGCGAGAGCCACAGAGATGTGGAAAATAGACAAGGGCAGTTAAACTCGTGTCTGCACATTCCCGTGTGGCCCGCTGGGGACACTAGGGCCCAGCCCAGGTGCTCCCCCACTGGAGCTGGCCCCCACCCCGGGCAGCCCCAGCCCCAGTTGCTATGGCCTTGAGGTTGGGGGTGTCTTCGTGCTCCATGAAGCTGAGGCCGGCCACCCACTTCCTGAGCAGGAGTGATGTTCCCTTGCCTGCCCGTGCCTGCGTTTTTAGTGTCTGACACGGCAACATTGCTAGGTGACCATATTTCTCAAAGCTCAAATTGAGACAGATGGTCTGCCCAGAGATGTTTTCCTGATTTAGCCACTTACTTATATAAAAAGCCTTACGAAAAAGCGTGCACGCCAATTTGCATTCGACTGTCCATTTAATGAGTCACCTTTCAGGAGCAGGACTGAGCCTCGACCACTGGGGGAGACTGTCTGACCTGGGCGGGGGACCAGGGTGGTGTGGAGAGCGGAAGGGGGTCTTCGGAGAGCGGTGATGCCAGGGCTGGGGTCCCCAGGTCCCAGCACAATTTGCAAGGTGCACAGTGCGGCTTAGTCCAGGCCTGGCGGTGGTAAGTACTTGGTAGAGACCTGGGGAAATCTCTGTGCCTCCTCAACAGTCCTTTGACCCAAAGTAGGACCCTGCCCCAGGGAACCTGGGAGAGAGTGGCAGAGAGCCCGCTGACAGCTCAGAGGGACTCCCACTCCCAGGGCCCCTGCCAGGCCGGGAGAAGGGCCAGTCGGGACCCTGGGGCCCTCCCTGTCCGGAATTCCAGATCCCATTTCCAAGTGCTCAGTGAGGCCTCTGCTCGGTGTTGCAGACATTAGCCACGTGTGCTCGTGGTGCCCCACGGACGAGGGCATCATTAACAGCTCACTTTACAAAAGGCACAGAGAAGCCAGTGACTTGCCCGAGGACACACAGCCAGTAGGTGGCGGTGGTGGTGGTGACGGTGGGACTCAAATCCAGGCCCCTCCCCCTGCTGTAGGTAACCTGTTGTGCACATCTTCTGCTTCCTCTCTGTCTGGACTCGCAGGTTCAAGGACCCCGGGAAGGGTACTTTTCCTGACTCCCTTTCCCCTCCCATGCCTTAGCCAATGCACAGGAAATCCGTGGCTCCCCCCTTCAAAACACACTCAGAGGGGGACTAGCCCTCCCCCTACACCCCCCAGCTCCCATCATTGCCCCACCTGGCTATCACTATCATGGGTCCTGGATGCCACCTCGTGACAGCCCTCATGGTGCATTCTTAGCACAGAGGGCAGGAGCTTTCTCACATACAGCAGCCAAACTCTCTATGGGGTCCCATTTCACCCAGTAAATGTCCTTCTGGAGGCTTCCAAGCTCTTCACAATCGCGCCTTGTCTCCTCTGTGCTCTTGTCTCCTCCCTCACTCTGTTTCAGCCACCCTGATCTCCTTATTCTTCAAACACACCGGCCACATTCCTGCCTCAGGGCCTTTGCACTGGCTCATTCTTCTGCCTGGAATGCTCTTGCCCACATGGCTAACATCCTCATCGCCTTTGTGCCTTGGGATCAAGTGTCACCATTTCAGGGAAGCCTGCTCTGATGCCCTGTTTCAGGATGTGTCCTTTCCATCCTCCCCAACCCCCTACTCCTCTCCACCCTGCTTTGCCACACCGCTTAGCACCTTGTAATGTTCTGTTTAGTTTACTTGCTGTTCTGCTTGTTTGAGGTTTGTCTCCTACAGCTGCAGAGCAAGTTACACGTATCTTTGTTTGGTTCACAGCACCATCCCCATACCTGGAGAATGCTTAGCACATAGTATACACTCAGTAAACACTGCTTTGAGGAATGAATTGTCCCTAGTATCCAGCAAGCCCCACGGTGGCCTTCATTTCCTTTTGCAGGTGAAGTTTGGCACCCAGCCCAGTGACACACAGCTAAGAGGAGCAGAGCAGGGACTGGACCCGGCTTTTCACCCCTTTGGTGGGTAGACAGATCTCCTCCACCCTCCCCCTCTACCCACATTCTTTGTGAAAATGTGGGAGTCTACTGCCTTCCCCACCCCTTGAATCTGGGTTGGCTGCCTGACTTGCTTCAGCCCCAAGGTTGGGGCCAAGTTAATGTCAGCTCCGAGCCTCAGCCTCTGCTCTCTCCTGGGACACTGCCGGCACCCTGAGCACAAGCCCGGGCCAGCCCGGGGGAGCACAGCGGTGATGAGGAGACCGGCCATGGCTGTCCTTGACCCGTCAGCCTCCAGACACCTGCCAACGGACAGCAGGTGCACACAGGTCCAGCTGCCGTCAGCCAAGCCCAGCCCCTGGTGGCAGAGACATCCCACCACACGCAGATTCCTTGGGAGCCAAAGTAAGTGCTCCGTGTGGAGTGCCACGGAGGGCTGGATTTCGCTCAGGCTTCCTGCAACAGTAGCTAGTGGATACACTTGGATTCCAACCAGAATCTGCATTGGGTGAGTCAGCCCATCTAGGAGGCCCATGGGGCGCTTTCTGGTGGGTTTGGAGCTGATAAAGGGACCTGGGGACAGAGGGCCAGCTGCCAGCCTTCTCATCCCCCCACTGCTGACGTCTGTGGTGAGGCAGAGGGCAGCTTACTGTGACTGGGGAGTTACCCCGGTTACATCTCCAGGGAGCTCTGAGCCCCAGGCTTCTCTTCAGGGTGGGAGTGGAAGGGGCGGCTGGAATTGTCCCTCTTAGGCACAGCTCCTGCCCACCGTGTGTGTCTCAGAGAAAGCTTTGTGTCCACCTTTCTCTTCTCGAGGTTTGGCCGGGCGAAGAGTGGACTTGTGGGGGTGGGATGGCGAGGAGTGTGTTTCTCTCCCTCCTTTGGGTTCCCTCGAAAGCAGAACACGAGCCCAGGACATAGATGTGTGTCATTTTTCTGGGGAGACCCCAAGAGGCAGGAGCACAAGACAAACCAGCAAGGGATGTGTCAGGGACTCCGACTCAATCCTGCTGGGGCCCCAGGAGCCACGTGGACTAAGCCCCAGACTCACTGACCACTGGCCAGGAGGCTGCGACTCCCGTCGGGGGCCAGAAGCTGTCTCTGGGGGTGTGGGCACCTCCGTATTTCAGGGCTGCTCTGGGTGTGAGCTGGTGGAGAAGATGGGTCCAGGTAGCCCCTGGCCATCCACGAGGACTTGGCCCCTACAAAACTGAGCTCCGGGTCACCTCCTCCGTGAAGCCGCCCTGATCTTAGAGGCAGCGGTCATTGCTCCCTCTGCTCCCTGCGGCCCTTGTACAGGCCTCCCGCCCACGTAGCAGGAGCTCACTCGGTACAAGCACAGTGCTCAGCAGTCCCCTTGTGTGGCCCATTTAATGCCACGACACCCTAACGTGTGTGGAGGGGTATCGCCCCTTTATAGTCAAGGGGTCTCAGGTTCAAGGTCTCGTGGCTACAAAGGGCAGGAGCCCAGCTTCAAACCGACCCTTAGCCCGGCGGCAGAGCCACAACCCTCAAGGGGCGGCACCGACCCCGCGGCTGGGGGTCTGTCTCCTCCTCTGGACCGCAGGCTGCCGGTTCATGTGCGGGGCACCCAGCGCACGTGGCGCGCACCCCCGCGAGAGGTGGGCGCACCCGCCGGCAGATGGAACGCACAGCTCTACTGCGTTCCAAACTCACACTCCCACGGCGGCCAGCGGCAAAAATAGCCGGCTCATTTGAATGGAGTGACAGGAGGAAGGAACAAGAACCCAACTTCAGACAAATGGACATTTTCAAAAGAGGAAGGGCAGTGGCCCGGCCCCCGGCAGAACATAGCTCCGGCCCTACAATTTAGCACCATTAACCAAAGCCGCAGCCCCAGTCGATATAATAGCGGGAACGTTATCAGTTTTGCCACAAACCGTTATTCATTATCTCTGCATTTCGCCGGCTCATCCCAGCGGGCAGGAGCACCGTTGCCTCTCCCGCAGTCAGCTGTATTTTAATCAGCTACATTACGGGAAAATGTCCTTAGAGGAAGCGGGGCCGTCACTCGCCGTGTCAGCTGCTCGCGGATGGGGATGTTCCAAGGTGCCGTAATGTGGTGTGACACCGCGCAAGTTCATTTAGAGAGAAATTAAACATCATTTGGAGGCGAGCGAGGGAGATGAGCCGGGGACTGGCTTGGTTTCAGACAATATTTCAATGGCCCTGGGGTATCGATTCTAGAGGCAGTCTTTGCAAGGGCTGCTGGGGGTCTATCAGCGTTTGTCCAGAATTCCCAGGCTCAGCCTAGGTGTGGACAAAGAACACTGAGAAAGCAAAACAGATCCCCAGGTTATAAGGGTTGACTTGGTCCCATGAGTCTTGGAGGGAGGAGGGGCTTTGGGAGAGCTGGGGATGGAGCAGGGGAGGGAAGGAAGCATCTGGTCCACGCACATTCCTGGAGCTGACTCCAGGGGCCAAGCATGGTGCTGGGGCCACCAAGATGGAGCCAGACTGTCCCTGACCTTGAGGGAAAGAGTGGTAAGGGCCAAATGTGCCTAATCAACCTGACCAGAGCAGGGAGGGAGAGACTCTGACCGTTCCCTATGTACCCCATGGTGACAGAGGGAACCCCACAGTAAGCAGTGCGAGATGGCCAAGCATAGGACACCTGACACCAGACAGATGCATGGTCTGGGCTGGGGAAGGGCCTTGCCCACTATGGAGGGCCTCACAGGGGCCCACACTCAGGAGCAATGAAGAACCAGGGTCCGTGGGCGGCTGGTTTTATAGTAACGAGAGGGTGAGGTGGCCCCTGGTTCCCGCTGAGGATGTAATTGGCTTGTTTGCGTGATTCTGCAGGCAGCAGGGAGAGGGAACCCATGAGGCTGAGGACCGGGGGAAGTGCAGCTGGTGGGGCTGGTTGGGAAGCTACTGGAGGAGGTGGGAGGGGGTACCTGGGGCAAGGAACCAAACTCAGGCCATTGTGGTCTTGTGAGGCTCAAAGATATCAAGGCAGCATCTAATACACACCTTACTGTTGGGTCTTACATCACAGGAGGTGCAGGTGAGGAGGGAGGGTGGCCTTTGAGTGGTGAGACATGGAAGGCTTCCTGGAGTAGGTGGCATTGAAGGTTGCCTTGAATGAGGAGGAGCATTCCAGCACATGGAAAGTGAGAGAATGGGCACATAGAGCTGTGAGTAAAGCTCCGGAGGGGGTAGGAGGAGGCACAGCCTGAAGGAGGAATGGAGTCACAGCGAGGTGGCAGGGGTGCCAGGCTGGAGGGCTGGACGGGAACAGCCTGCAGGACTGGAGGCCCATGCTGGGGGATGGGAAGTCTTCAACACTGGGGAGAACACTTAGAAAAAAAACAACCACCATCATGGGACGCTTGCGGACTCTTGATCTCAACTCACGTCTTGATCTCAGGGTGGTGGGTTCAAGCCCAGCATAAGCTTATTTTAAAAGAAAAAGGAAAAGAAAACAACAACCAGCATAATGGCTGTTATGATCAACCAGACCATGAAGGAATATCGCAGAGAAGTTGGTCTCCAGGTGCCATGTGACTATCTGGATCTGGATGACCCCCAGCCTCCCCCCAAACTGTGACTCCAGGCCAGGGCTTTCCCTGGAATCCAGATTGAAATGCCCAGGCCGATCCCAATCAACTATGCATTTCCTGAGTGCCTATGGGGGACTGGGCATATTTGGGGCACAGAGAGCCCTGACTGTGCACCCCCCTTCCAACGCTTTCGCTCCCCAGAAGGATGCTGGTGATGCCCGGGCATTCGTGTTCCTCCTCCTCACATCAGCATCTCCTGAAGAGTTTTGGTGCCCACAGTCTCCGGCTGAAACCCGGAGGCTCTGCCCTGACCGCTCCCGTCACCTGATATCCCGCGCCCCACCAGCCGCCATGTCCTGCCTTCAGAACTGCTAACGGATTTCTCAAAATCGCGTCTGCTGCCTTCCTGTTTTCTTCTTACGACCACAGGCTGGTTCGAACGTGTTCAAACAGAGGACGGAATGCACGGGTGCGTGTGTACACAGACTCACAGGTACACACACACACACAGTGTATCACGACTAGTCTTTCGGCTTCACATCTCTCCTGCCCGGTCACCTGGTCGTCTCACACGGAAGCCTGAAGCCCTTCACAGGTTCTGCTGTGGTTCCCATCGGGTCCCCTCCCCTCCGAATTCATATTGCAAACCCCTAACCCCCAGTGTGCTGCTGTCTGTGGATGAAGATTCTGGGAGGAGGCTGGGTTTAGATGAGGTCAGCAGGGTGGGGCTCTCCCGGCGGATTAGGGCTCCTAAAAGAAGGGACACCGGAGAGCCGGCTCTGTCCCCTTCTGTCCCTCCCGTGAGGACGCGGCTGTCCGCGAGCCGGAGACCGGGCTCTTACGAGGAACGGAGTCTGTTCATCGTGGACTTCCCGGCCTCCAGAGCTGTGAGAGAGAAATGTCCGTCGTTGGAGCCGGCAGGCTGCGGAATGCTGGCGTAGCAGCCCGTGTGGGCCAGGGCGGGCCCCCGCTGCCCACGCGGACAGACCGGGCTCCTTGCCCAGTCCCCGAGGTTCCAGCCGGGACATCTTCCCCGTCTCCGCAGTGCCCTCTCCTTTGACCCCGTAGCGCGAGCAGCGCTCCGGCAAATGGTCCAGTTGCTTGCAGACGTCCCTCCGACGCTGTGGTAGACGCGTGTACCGGCCCCAGCTCATCATCTGTCCCCGAATCCGCCCTTCCTAAGACGTGCCTTGGCGGTTCTTCCCGCCAAAGCTAAGATGCACTTCCGAGCCCTCGACCTCAGGCTGGCCATGTGACTCGCTTTGGCCAATGGGAAGCTGTTTGGCCATGTGACTTGCTTTGGCCAATGGGAAGTGTTTGCGGACATGTGACTCGCTTTGGCCAATGGGAAGCAAGCAGGCGTGACACAGGCTGGTGTACCAAGAGCCATGCCCTCGAGCTTGCCTCTTGCGTTTCTGCCATCTGCAGCGAAGGGCTTCCTCGGGGTGGCTGCTGCGCGGGGGGCCCCAGATGAATGCCCGTGGAATCCAGTGCCCTGACTCCAGCCCTCCGCACGGACCCCAGCACAAGTAAATGATTCTTGTCTGCAGCCTCTGCGGTCGGCACGGTGGGCTGACGCGGACAGAGCGCGCTGTGTCCTGCACGGCCGCGACAGACTCCCTGCCGCCGCTCGCTTCGTCTTCACCCCGACGCCCTCCTACTCTCTTGTTGGCCTAAATGTATTTCCAGACTTAGCTCGCGTTACGTTCTGCTGGGAGCCTCCTCCACCATTCTCAGGGGCGACGCCGCGTTCGTCTCTGATTCTCCACGTGCAGGAAAAGCATCGTGGCCGGAAAGAGGCGGGGAAGGGATCCGAGGCTCCTCGGTGTGCTCGGACGGAGGCTGTTCTCCCTCGCTTTTTCCCGGGAAGGAGGGAAGAGAACGTCTCCCACTCTCTGAGGTTCAGCCATGGGAGCCAGCCAGGGGCTCTCTGGGCCCGCCTGCTGTTTGCTCCAACCTAGGAATCTGTCGGAGGCAGATGGGTCTGCCTGTCCGGTTGCACCTTGTCAGTGCCCAGCTGGGGTGCCGTGTAGTTGCTAGGTGAATAAGACAGAATTACACGCCATTCCGTGTTCTGGAATTTAAACAGCTGCTAACACCTCCCAGGAAACACTGTGTTTAGTAACTAGCCAGCCTGTGTTTTAATTCCAGTCTCCTTGCTCTTCCAGCCTTTATTACACGCCAGAGATTTCTGTGCAAACACCACTGCGTCTTTGATACATCTTTGGCAGACTTGACAATCCCTTTGCCTTCTTTGCCTGGTGTTGATGGAGGCCTTACTTATCCCTGCCCCCCTCAGGAGTCTATAAATAGAGAGATGCACACACACGCGTGCGCACGCACACACACACAGGAGAACTTTTAATGCTGCAAGACTGCTCAGCTCAAAAAGGCTGCAGGCACATTTTCCTAGCCTCCAAGTTTCCCTGGGTCCCCATGAGGGCAGTCAGCAGCTGCTGGACTCCCATGTTTGTTACCTGCTTCTACCTCCTTCAGGGACCCATGGAGGGCAAGAAGTCCAGAGACAGATCCTGCCTAAGCCATTGCTAACTGGAATGTATCCTGTTGACTTCCCCCTCCCATCACTGTCTTTCTCAGGACTGCCCTAGCTATAACACAGACCACCTTTCAGGTAAATTAAATTACTGTTCAGCAAGTATTCACTGTGTACACTGTGGGCAGAGCATACTTTCCTGCCTCACTGTTATTGAGCTTGACGTTGGGACTTGCTCTGACCGATGAAATGTTAGCAGACATGATATGAGCAAAGGGTAGAAGTAAACTGATGAGCAAAGGCTTGCCCTTTCGGTCATCTGCCTTCTTTTATGACTAGGATGTGCCCTGAGTAACTCCAGGTCCGGTGAGGACAGGAACGCACAGAGCAGGTCTAGACCCCACTCAAATCCTGGAGCTGAGTCCAGCTGAGCCCAAACGAGTTCAGCCAAATCCCCCACTGACCTACAGAAAAATGGGGGAAAATAAATGCTTATTGTTGTAAGCCTTTGAGTTTTGCAATTGGTTGTTAGACAAGAATAGTCGGCTAATTCACGGGGGCAGGCTTTCTCTCCTTCCACATTCTCCCCAGCTGCTCTTTTGAATGTGAAATTGGTAGCAGTCGGCATTGCTGATCATCCCCAAAGAAGAGCATAAACTGGCAGTGGCTTTGCCAAGAATGAGGGTCCCATTACATGGTGTCAGGCCCATTATCTTACCAGGCTTCCCAGAAAACAGCTACCTCCTATTGCTTATCAATATGGCTACAAGCAGAGCAAACCTAATTCAACTGCTCAAGTCATTGGTCAATGCCAGGCTCCAGGCTGGGGCTTTGGCCTCCGTAACATCGTGTGCTAACCAGCTGAGTTAGCCGGCTGTAACAGGGACCTTCCTAGCACTCAGGGAATGTGCAGCGTTGAGGCTGACGGTCAGAAACCTGGACTCCCTGAGGCTCTGTCCAGCAGTGGCGGTGCTGAATCCACGGCGGTCCCTTCTGGCGGGTCTTGGAGAGCAGAGCTCAAGGGTGGGGTGCTTGCGGACATCACTGACTTTACTGACGTTAGGCTCTCCACCCTCTGCCCTAAACACTCCCTTCTTGCTTGCCAGTCTCTCCACCTGATTGCAACCCTCCTCTTCCATGTCTCTTGCTCACCCCCTGGCATGGCCCTGATCAATTACCCAGGAAAAAAATTTGTTCATCCCGAGAGTCAAATCTCCAAATCACCCAGATAATCAATATTCAACTGCTGTACTGCCGAGCGGGGGATCGATTTGCTGCCAGCTATTGCTAGGCAACTGGAAGCCTTCACACCATCCTCATGCAGTGAAGGGAACTGTCTAAAGCGGGGCAGCATATGGGGCTGGCTCTTAAGGATCAGCAGCATGTGAAGCCAGAGAATCACATCACAGGGTGAGGAGGGACTCACTGCTCTCAAGACTTTAGTGATGTCTCACTTGATACCCTGGCTTAAGCAAACCACTTGTTTAAAAATCCTTTTTATTGTAGAAAATTTCAAATATACACCCACGGGGGGGGTGCATGGGGGGCCACAGAGACACTACAGTGGATATCCATGGACCTGTCACCCAGCTTCAATAATGATCAACCCTTGGTGAATTTATTTTCATCCTATCCCCCACTCACCGCCCTCCCGTGAGATTCTATTTAAACAAATCCTCAACCTCATCCATGGGTACCTCAGGAGGCATCTCTGAAAGGCAAGGACTCCTAAAACCAAAGATGAAAACCACTGCCTCATGACAACACCTCTGAGAAATAACCTTCATTTCTTCACGATATCAAACATCCAGTGTTCAAATGTCTCCAAGTGTCTTAATATTTTTTTTTTGCAGCTTTATTGTAATCAGGATCCAAATAAGTTCTGAACATTGTAATTGGTTGGTATGGTTCTTCAGTTTCTTGTAATCCACCCTTTTTGTTTATTAGCTGAAAAAGATGATCACCTGTCCTGTAGAGATTCCCAGGAGCTGAGTCTTACACCCCGTCCATGCAGTGGTTTGCCAGCTTCTCCCCATCCCCCATGTTTCCTGTAGATTAGTAGTTAGATCAAGCAGCTTGGTCAAACTCAGGTTTGACATGTTGGTAAGACAACTTTATAAGTAGGCTTTATCAGTACTCTATAACGTGTGGTTCTCTCTCCTTTTTGTGAGTTTGGCAGGCACTGATTGCTTATTAAGGACTGACAACCCACAGAGTGGAGGGAGAGGTATGCACACGTATATTTGACAAGGGAGTCGTGTCCGGAATATATCAAGAGCCCTTACAAATCATTAAGGAAACAGTAGACAACCCTCTCTTTTTAAGTAAAAAGCTCCTTATTCCTTTCTCCTAGAACTGAATCTGAACCTGAAAGCCAATGAACAAAAAAGGCTTGGGCAGAGAGGGAGCATGGCAGGTTGTGGGGACGTGACGACAACCCATCCTCCTCCCTTCATCCGTGGAAATGAACATCTTGCATATTTAGGGGAGGAGTAGAGGGCCTACTTTGTAGAAACCGACCAATTTACCAAGCCCAACTAACCAGGATTCTTCTGAGTTACTGAAAGATCAAGAAAAATCAATGTTAATAATTAATCTCACAGATTCTCCTGTTGCAGTCAGCAGTAAGAGAAAGCCACACAGTCCCGGAATTTAGTATATCCGCAGAGACTACTCTGGGACAAAATACATAAACACAAGTAAATTACTTCAAAGCTTTTCTTTTTTTTTAATTAACTGAAGTAATTTTGTAATAATCCCCACAGCTTGTGTCTTAAAATGGAAATCAGTTAAGGATCGAATCTGTCTTCTGATATTGTTTCCCTAGTTCTGGGGCTCAAACCACGAGAGCGCAGCCCCACGGGATGGTGGTGACTTGAGGCTTTAATAAAACACACAGAACTTTCAGACTTCACTCCAGCTCGGCAGATGGTAACAAGTGTCAGAAGCATTTAATTAGCCCCTGCATTAGCTCATGATTTAACGAGCCCTGTCTAGCTGCGTACCTGTGATGTGTGGATCTGCAGAGACGTAAACCTGTGAAAGACTATAAAAAGCTTTTTAAGAATGATGGATTTGAGTGTTTCAAATTCCCAGGCTGCCATGAAAGGCAAAGGCCAGCCCCCCCACCTCTGTTCCTCTTCTCTGTGCACACACAACAAAGTGAACCTCCAAAGGCGATGAATTCTACAGTCTCCAGTTCCATGGGGGATCGTGGTCTGTGCACACAGCTTCATAGCACCACCGAGCCCGTGGGACCTCGCCCTATAATCCCTTGTGTTTATGTGCCTTGGAAAGGCTTTTCAAAGCCAATTCACTCACACTATCATGTGTGAGCCTCACAAAATCTTGTTAAGTCAAAAAAGTATTACCCCATTCGACAGGGGAGAAAACCGCTGTCCAAAGTCTGAGCTCAAGAGTGAGGGAGTGAAAATGCCAACAGAGAACCCACCTGCTTCTGTGCTGAGCTGGGTCCAGGCTCCAGCCAGCATGGCACCAGGGGGAGGTCGTAAAGACAAAGACAGTACCCTTCATCCAGGAATTCTGGCAGCCCAACGGTGCCTGACACTTAGCCATTCATTCGGGGATGGTGAATTCAACAGTTTGCAAGGACCACCCCAGGATATTGTTGTCTTGATGACCAGGAAGTGAAACCCAAATCCTTCTGTTTTGCAGCAAGCTTCAGTCCTCTGTGGACCAGGAGATGAATGGATTTATACACCCTTTGTGAGGGTCCTCCATATACCTTGAGACAATAAGCAAGTCATGGCTCAGAGAGTGAGAAACTTCTCTGCAGGAAGACAAAGCCAGATTCCTAATCTCTCTGGGGGGAGAAACGGTGTCTTCCACTCTCAATAACCACCAGCCCCGCATCATGCTATGCTCATAGGGGTGAGATGTTCTGCGTGTGATCTCTGAGCATCCTCGGATTCCAGGCTGACCTCTCCACTACAGTGGGTAAAGGAACCAAGGAACCAACCCAGGACTCTCCTGCAGGCACACATTTGGGAGGCATACCCCCCAGCCCTGACTCCTCCCACTTTGCCAACAGAGCATTTCCCTCCTGGGCTGGAAGGCTGTGTAGTCTATCACCCCTGGGTTTGCAAGGTCTGGTGCACTGGCAGGGACTACAGCAGAAGAAATGGTTTGGAAAGAAATGCCAGTGGCAGCTGTGGAGGCAGAACAAGCAGTAGAGAGGTAACATCAGCTCCCCGTGGCTCCTCCGGGCAAAGCAAATTTTACATCTGAAAGCTCCGTGGATCACAAGACACCCACACTCAGCCTCTGCCCTCTAATTCCTGGGGGTCTCAGAGAAGGGGAGGGTGATAACCACCTTAGAGCAAAGTTCCTCTGTCTGCCTTCATATTTGAATCACCCGGCTGCTTTTGCCCCACAGCAAGTCAGTCACTCTCCAGGGTGAGTTTCGACCAGGCATCAGTGTTTCTAACGTCCCCTTATGAGGGGGATTTGAATGTCCAGCCAGAGCTGAGAATCACTCCCTTAAGGGAACCTTTGATATAAGGGTTTCTTAACTCTAACTGCATTTGGAACTCTCTGGGAGCTTTCTTTCTCTCTCTCTCTCTTTCTTTCTTTCTTTCTTCCTTCCTTCCTTCTTTCCTTCCTCCCTTCCTTCCTTCTTTCTTTCCTTCCTTCCTTCCAAAGATTTTATTTATTTGACAGAGAGAGAGATACAAGCAGGCAAAGAGGCAGGCAGTTGGGGGGGCGGGTGGAAACAGGCTCCCTGCAAAGCAGAGAGCCCGATGTGGCTCAATCCCAGGACCCTGAGATCATGACCTGGGCTGAAGGCAGAGGCTTAATCCACTGAGCCACCCAGGCACCCTCTTTCTTTCTTTTTTTTAAGTAGGCTCCATACCCAGCATGGAGCCCAGTGTGGGACTTAAACTCACCACCCTGAGATCAAGACCTGAGCTGAGATCAAGAGTCAGACATTTAACCAACTGAGCCACCCAGGTGTCCTGGAACTCTCTGGGAGCTTTAAATAACACTGATGTCAGGACTCTGCTCCAGAGACTCTGACTTAATGGGGCTGGGGCACAGCCTAGGCAGCAGCATTTTTCAAATTCCCCAGGTAAGCCTAATGCTCAGCAGTGATTGTGCTGCTGCTCTAAATACTTTTATCCTTGTGCTTTAAAATGAGTTCCTAGAAACTCTGGGTCCCTCTGGCTTTAAGAAAGTCACTCTTTTTATTTTTTTTTAAAGATTTTATTTATTTATTTGACAGAGCGCGTATACAAGCAGGGGGAGTGCCAGGTAGAGACAGAGGGAGAAGGAGACTCCCTACTGAGCAGGGAGCCTGACACAAGGATCGATCCCATGACCCCAGGATCATGACCTGAGCTGAAGGCAACCACTTAACTGACTGAGCCACTCAGGTGCCCCAAAAGTCACTCAATTCTGCATAGACTCTGCCCACAGGTAAAATTGACCTTGAAAATCCCAGTAACTTGGCAAATTAACTGGTAGACTGGACCCCTGGGAATAACTTGATTTCTTTCAAGAGTAATAATAATCCCAAACTCTGTGTCATGTTTAAACACCATAAAAACCCCTTTGTATATGTTCTTATTTGACCATGGGGAAGTACGAATTTTTGAATTTCTATTTCCCCATCTGAAAAATGGAGTTGAGTGACTTATTCACGATTGCTGGGTTTACAGGTCTCGGACTCTGAGCTCAAGGCCTTGCCACCTGAACTGCCTTATGACACACAGTAAATACAGGCCTAGGAAGGGAAGTAGGCTGTGTAGGGGTGGGAGGGAGTATTCTTTTCTGAAGAAAAATAACATCAGTCTATAGGGAAAAGCCTGTGGCCACTGAGTATGTAAGGCCCACCCAAAGCTGGACCTCCAAGTTGGTGTCCAAGGCAGGAGCTCACTCCATATGATCTTATAGAGGATATAAATCATCTGATAGGTTAACACTTGAGTAGTCTGGTTGGGAGGACAGGAATTTATCTGCAAGGCCAGATCAGCTGGGGTGAATCCTGGGCAGATGCGGGACACAGACTCCTCTGGAGGCTAAGGACCCATAGCTTGTCCTCCTCTTGTGACACATGGAACTCACCTGACTCTGGCCTGACATTTGGTTCTAAGTGACTTTGTCTCTTTGGATTATGGAAGGAGTTAATGGGAGGACTGACCAGAGTAGGACTTTCTATATAGAAGGATTTCAGAGTCACTAGGACACTTACCCCCACTTACCCTTTCTATGAAAGCTTCAGAGGATGTGCTCCAGCAAAACGAAGACATAAATCAAGTTAGACAAAAACTTGGGATCCAAGTAACAGGAAACTAAGCACAGGAAAATGTTGAAGTCTCAGAATTATGGAGAGGGGGACAGTGGTGGAAAGGATGGATCCAGATCAGAGCAAAAAGAGAAGTCTCCAAGAAAAGAATGGAACAGATATATTACCTAATGCCTGTGAACATTTGGAAGATATTATTGATAACCATCTGAGATTTTTTTTAAAGCATGTGGGAAAATATTATCAAAGAGAAATTGAAAACTATACAAATAAAAAACCTGAGGCAATGATTAACACTGGGAAAAACAAAAGGCTGTAGAAGAAAGAAAACAGCAATATTTAGATAGGCATAATAATACAAACACTGACTATTTAACTAAAAAAAAAAAAAAGCAATATAACCATATTGGGAAAGTTTGGGAAAGAATAAGGTGGAAATTCAAGTATAAAAGAGCTAAATCCTCACCTACCAGAATAGGAAATAAATAGACAATACCTAAACTTAATAAATCAAGAAAATAACAATGTAAGCATAGCATTTAGAATCATGGAGACAAAATGCAGAAAGGAAAGACGAAAACACTGTAATTGGTTGTCCCAGAACCGAGGGTTGGGGCTGCGATTTTTTGTTATTATTTGATCTTTTCAACTACAGGCACAATAACATTCACATTGGATTTCACTTAAAAGTAAAACAGAAAAAAGAACATTTTCTAAGACAACCAAGAACAGACAAGTAGGTGCTTAGTCTACTCCACCAGGGACCCCAACTCTGGCCCTGGTTAACCACATTAACCCATTAGTGGGGTGGAGAGGGAGTTAGAGCATGCTTGACTATGCTAAGGATGCCTCACAGGCATTCTCCTTCCTCCCTTGTTCACGCTCTGATGCCAGCCCCAATCAATTACCCAACATCTGTGAACATTTGGAAAGTATTATTGATGGGCACTTAAAAGCTCTTCAAAGCATTAGGAAAAAAAAAAAAGCAGAAGATAAATTGAAAACTGTGCAAATAGAAAAATCCCTCAGTCGTGCTGTGATGTCAGCCACGTCAAGGCCAAGCTTATCCAAAAGGCAGTGACAGAAGCTAAATTCCAGCCTCCTCCACCTCCCCACATACCCTGTCAGCTGAACAGAAGAAGCAGCTTTGCAGCCAGAGCTGCAGCCTGCCTCCCTGTCTTGCCAGTCCTGTTGGTTTAAACTGTCACTTTGAATACTACCTCCTGTCCCTGAAAAGGAGCCAGGCAGGCAGTCCAGGGGCCCAGGGACCCAAGCATGATGCCCATTCCAACTGCTCAAGGCAGGGTCTCCTCTCCAGGAGACTCCACTTCAGGACCCTGATGAGAAGCATCTCCCCAGGGCTACTCCCCAGTCTATGCAAATGAAGAACAAAGAGCCAGAGGAGATCCAGAGAGTGGGCCAGCTGAGACCCTGGGTCAGCCTTGGCCACACGGCATTGTCCTCCTGTCACCTGCTGGAGGCAGCACAGCCAGCGGTGAGGGGTCGAGCCTTTGTAGCCAGACAGACATGGGTTTAAAGACAGACTCCACCATCCACTAGTCTGTGTCTGTGGACCAAGGACTGGCCTCTCCAGCCTCTGTTTTCCTCATCCACAAAATGGGAAAGCCACTTGACTCTGAGGGCATTCTTGAAAATTAGATGCACTTCTTCCTGCAAACAAAACAAAACAAAACAAAACACCTGACATGGCCATGCACTATAAAAGCACTTATTATTATGGTTAGTGAATATCCCTTATTCTTCTTGAATTCCTTGGAGAACCCACTCAGAAATGTCTACACCGCTCCCCACCTCCACCCGCCCTCCTTCTTCCAGCCCCACCTTCAGCGTACTCGGGTCCCATCAGGACCCTTCACCCACGCTCTTCTTCCCCAGGACTCTCTGCCCTTTGCTCAGGCCAGAGTCCCAGGGACATTCTCCTCTCTCGGTGCAGCCCTGCCTCATTCAGAACCCCCACCTGCTGTCTTCACCACAAAGGCCCATCAAGGCATCTTTGCAAAACCAAACACACATGTTGCATCACCTCCTCCTGACCCTGTCAGGGAGGGAGGACTAAACACCCAGCACCCAGCCCTGGATAGATGATTATCCACAGTTTATTAGTCACATGTACTCGGAGCCTGAGGGGAGGACCCTGAAGGCCACGTGGGACCACACACCACACAGGGCTGCCTTCAGGAACAGAGTGAGCGTGGCGATGGGCTGTGGGAGACAGACACTGTAGTATTAAAAGGCTGAGGTGACCTCTGTTTCCCTGGTAGGATGTGATTTGTTTGTTTGAGTCATTCCATGGACCAGCAGAAAGCTAAAGCCCACTACTTAGGGATGAGCAGGACAGGAAGAACAGGTGTTTGTCTAAGGGACGTACATGGGCTTTATACCAGAACCCTCCCCAGGGACGGACAGAAATGGGTGCACTTGGGTTTCATTTCATGTTGTCTTAAATGCCAATTTTGTTCTTCCTACTACAGAAGGAACAAGCGCTCCCCAGCGTGCTAGAGTGGGAGGGGCACGGGAGAAGTTGTCCATCTGCTGATTGTTCCTCCCCTGGTTCGAGGGGTCCTAGGGCTTCTGGAGAATGTCCAAATTCCTCAGAATGACCCGTGAGTCCCCTCACCGGCAGCTCCTGCCCCCACCACCTTCATAGCGCACCAGCTACCCTGTGCCCTTCTGCATCAGGAGTTCCTTGGAGTGAGGGACGACTGTGGGAGGTGTCACTCCATAGAGCTGAGCCGGGCATGGCCCCCGGCATGCTGCTGCTTGGACAATATCTCCCAACAGAATACCATCATGGCTTCTCACCCTCTTCCTTCTCCCTGAAATACTCACTGTCCAGTCCTCATTTAGAACCCTAACTCCATTTCCTTGTCCATAAAACGGTGGTTCGGTGGGGCCTGGGTGGCTCAGTCTGTTAAGCATCTGCCTTTGGCTCAGGTCATGATCTCAGGGTCCTGGGATCAAGTCCTGCCTTGGGGGGGCGGGGGGGGGGGTCCCTACTCAGCGGGAAGCCTGCTTCTCCCTCTGCCTTCTGCTTCCTTGCTTGTGTGCTCATGTCTCTCATGCTCTCTCTCTGTCAAATAAATAAATAAAACTTAAAACAAACAAACAAACAGTGGTTCAAATGGCCCTGGGCTCGCTGGCTGTGTGAGGGCCAGAGGAGCGAGGTGGAAGGAGCACTTGGAACAGAGTCTGGCTCCGGGAAGTCTCCCGCTAGCCCTCAGCTACCACCGCCATCCACAAGGTCCCGATCACAGTGCTTCAGAGTCAGAAAGGTCCGCATTCAAATTCTGACTCTGCTCTTTCTGGCTCTGGGAACTTGAGCTGCGGGCCTGAACACATGGCCTGCTCGGGCAGCAGCATCATGAAGGAGGACAGTCGCAGGCCCGTCACAAGGAAGGATAGTCTTGGGGCCAAGTACTTGAAGTTTAGGCTTTATCCTGAGTGCTGAGGAAAACCTGGAGAGGAGGGCTTGGGCTGTCCATGGGGCAGGTCCGGGCCACCCCTTCCAGTGGGTACGAGGCCTGTTGCTGAAGTGCCTGGGACCCCTTCTCACCCTCCCAAGGGCTGCCCAGAGCAGATATATTGGAAGCTGTGCTGTCCTGCCCTCCCCACGCCCCTGGGTGGCCCCGTCCATCTCTCCCTTTCTGCCCACTCTGGCCCCTGTCACTGACATGATGCTGTCGTCCGCACCCTCGCCCCTCACCCTGAGCAGGGGGCACCTAGTGCATCTGGACACTGGTCTGGGATTGGGGTCTCAGAGTCACCAGCCGGGTCCAGCAGCATCACTTTTGCCTGCGGGTCACCTGCAAGCTGTCCCTGCAGCATCGGGGCCCAGGTGGTGTGAAGATGCTCTAAGGAGAGAAGATCTCAGGGTTGGGGTGCGCTGGCCCTCATGGTGTCCGGAAGGCCCAGTGCAAATACTCCTTCACTCCCCTGGGCTAACATCTAACTGGGAAGTCCGTCTCTCCCTGGCCTCCTCCCTCTCTCCCCAACACCCCCCTGTCTCTTTCTAGCTCCCTGGCTTCTCTGCCTCCACACCCCTTCTCCACCCCAGGGTCCCAGCTCCGTCGTGGAGTCAGACCCGAGAGGACACCTGGTTCCTACAAACCTCTGCAGGGTGGATGCTCGTCTCTTCTACACCGACTCCGGCTGGAATCACACAAAGGAAGCTCTTACTCCTCCTTGCAGAAAGCCTCCTTCCCGGATGAGGCGGGTGCAAAGAGAGAAGGGACAAATCTCATGAGAAAAAAAAGTTTCCTTAAAAAAAAGTGTGCAAGAAGGAGGGACCAGAGAAGAGGGACCTCGGGGGTGGGGGTCCCAGAATTTGAGGAGAGAGGAAGGCGGATCCAGGGTGGGACATGCCTTGGCCCAAAGTCAGAGGAGCCTGTTCTCTAACCCAGCCGCCAAGGAGGTGAAAGCAGGAGCCTCCGGGCTGGGGGCCAGTGGGTGTGGGGAGGTGCCCCCAGCACCCAGGGTGGAAACAGACAGCTCCCAGCTCTATTTTCAAGGTTCTGCAGGCCACTGAGCAGACCTAGGCCGAGGAGACAGCTCTGCAAGCCGGCAGGAGGGGGACATCACCCCCCACCCCGTCACTTGCCCTGGGGGGCAGGCGAGGGGGGTGGGGTGGGTTTCAGCCAGCTATGCTGTCAGCCTGGCCAAGCCCAGCTCTGCTCCTTTCCTCCCAGGGACCCGGCTCCCCAACTCTGTGAGTGGCCAGAAAAGCACAGCCACCAGAGCAATTGACTTTAGGGCCCTTCCGTGGCCTGTCAGCAAGCAAATCACTGGGTTTCTGCTTCAGTCACGACTCGGCTCCATGGGGCTGATTACAGGGAACCAGGAGCCTGCAGGTTTGGCTTGTACCAGCCTCGACATTTTTTTGTTCATTCTGGAGTGTCTTGTCGCATTATTTCCTACCAGAGATGGGCGTGTGTGTACCTGTGCACCTGTGTGTGTGTGCATGTGTCTGTGAGTGGACCGCCAGTGTGCGTGTGTACGTGTCTGTGTGTGCCTGTGTATGCACTCATGTGTGCGTGTGTGCACATCTGAGTGTCTGTGCATGCCTGTGTACGCAAGCGCGTGTGTCTGTGCGTGCGTCTGTGAGTGGACCGTGTGTGTGACCGTGCGTGCCCGTGGGTGTGCGCGTGTGCGCACGCATGTGTCACCAGCTCTGGGCCGTCCTCCGGTTCTCCGCTGGCCGGGATGAGATCCGGTTTCACCTCATTAAGCCTGAGGCGGAAACATCCTGCTGGCCCCAGCTAGGTGCTCTGCAGGTGTCCGACCGCGGGATGCGCAGTCACGCGCAGGGCCCCACTCGTGCACACCTTCTCACACACGTTCCCACAACACTTGGGTCTTCAGCTACAGCGTGGCAGAGGCCCTGGAGAGCCCCAGCAGCCAGGCCTTAACTTTGAGCAGAAGCTCCTCAGGGCCCAAACCACACTGTTCACCCCAGAAGCTGCTGCCCCGCCTGCCCCCCCTCCCACAGATGGGCTGGGAGGGGCCAGCTCTGAACCCCTCGGCCCTCTGGCCTCGCTGAGCATCCGAAGCCTCTGCCTCCCGCCTCCCAGCCTCCTTCACAGGCCGCTGCTCTCCGGGGAGGAGCACACATCCTCTGCGGGTGGCCTTGCGCCTTCAGGCCCTGCACTGAGGCCAGGCAGAGAAATTACTCCAAACCCACTCCTCAGCGCCCCCCTCAGCTCCCTGCTTGCAGCACCCGGTGTAAAGAAGGATCTATGGCTGCGGCTAAAGCATCGCCCCTCGCCTTAAAAAGAGGATTTTCCTTCTTCAGCGCGAGCACATCCAAGCTCCGGAGCTCCGCCTTGTGGCAAAGCCGTGCAGGCACAGCGGCTGGACGCCTGGGTCGGCGCCCTGCGGGCACCTTTAGGGGGTGCTGGGAAGCAAGGGGTACAAGCACATCCCCTCCTGTCCCCTGCTGGCCCCCCTCTTCCCCCCAGAATCCCAGGTATTAGAGGATGAAACCTGTCTTGGGGTCCTTTTCAAGGGCAGAGCCCCATGGATACCTGGAAACGATACCTCCCCTGGGACCAAAGCCACCCTCGGGTGTCCCCTTGGACTCTAGCCCGATGCAATTGTACACCTTCCATAGCAACAATGTGCTGAGAGACCTCTTTGCAGAATTTCTAGAATGGATAGGGGATCTCAGAGGTGACATGGAACGAGGGGAGGCTCTCACTCTCTCCTGGGACAATTGTCCAGGACAGGAAGGGTTGCCTTCCTTCCCACATCCGTGGGGCCAGCCGCCGCCCGCCCCCCAGGGTCCCCCAGACGCTCCCTGCCCTCTCTGAGGTGCACACTCCAATCCTCAGGAAGGGTGGAAAGAAGTATTTTGTCTTTAAAAATGGTCTATTTCTAAGCAGAAATCATTATAACGAGAGCAAAGAGTTCTATTACAGTTCTGAGGTGAGCCTGATTCTAAGTCTTTTAGATACATTAACTCATTTAATCCTCCTAACGTTTTCAATGCAGAAAATTTGTAAAATACAAAATTACAAGGAAGGGAAATAAAACCCAGAGTCCCATCATGCATTTTCTTGCAGCTTTTCATCTGTGCACGGGGATTTTTAACCAAATAATGATCACATCGCATATTAGACTCTGGCTTCCTGCCTCTTCTGCGGAACAGAATCTCATGACCCAGGGGCATCCGTCTTGCAAAATTGTCTTAATGGCTGCATTGTATTCCATATTCCGATTGTACTAGCACTTACTTGGCCATTCCCACGGAAGAAATTCTGTTTATACTAAGTGTGGAGCCTGCACGATGCCGACGCACAGGGTTCATTTCATTCCAGTCCCTAAACTGCTTGTGTACCAACTTGAGAGTGTAAGAGCGGTAACATTCTGGTTTCGCAGATGTGTGTGTGGGCACGAGCATGAGCGGGCCCATGTGTGAGTGTGTGTGTGTGTGCCTGTACGCTTAGACTTAGCCTGGAAGAAGTTCCTAGAAACATGTCCTAAAATAAATTAAGGAAAACACGTCCCACAGAATTAAAAACAGGTATTCAAACAAATACGTGAATAAGAATGTGCAAGCAGTATTATTCGTAAGAGCCAACAGGTGGACACAACCCAGATGTCCATCAACAGGTGAACGGATAATCCGAAATGTGGTCTGTCCAGGGGCGCCTGGGTGACTCCGTCGGTGAGTGTCTGCCTGTGGCTCAGGTCGTGATCCCAGGGTCCTGAGATCCAGCCCCACGTCGGGCTCCCTGCTCCACGGGGAGTCTGCTTCTTCCTCTGCCCCTCCCCCCCAGTTGTGTTCTCTCTCTCTCAAATAAATAAATACTCTTTTTAAAAAATGTGGCATATCCGAAACAAATAAACAAACAAACAGACAAAAAAACAAAATGTGGTATATCCATACAATGGAATATTATTCTGGTATAATCATATTCAGGAGTGAGATACTGATATGTAATATATAGACGAGCCTTGAAAACGGAATTCTAAGTGAAGGGAGCCAGACATTAAAGGTCACATGTTGTAAGATCCCATTTTTATGAAATTTCCAGAACAAGTAAATCCACAGAGACAGATGATTGGTGGTGGTTGGGGTGAGGGAGGAAGGGAGAGTGACTAGCCTAGTGGGTCTGGAGTGCCCTTTTGGGGCGACTACAATGTCTTGGAACTAGTTAGAGGTGGTGGTCACCCAACATTGTGAATGTAGGCAGTGCCACCGAATTGTTTGCTTTTAAGTTGGTTATTTGACATGATGTGAGTTTTAGCTCGATTTTTAAACAAAAAAAGTCACACTCATGACTCCTGATTCACTGATGAGTAATGACTTCAAGCCTGGCTTTCACAGGGCTTTTACCCCTTTATGGTCAAATGACTTCTTCCTGTTTCACAGCCCATTTCCCCCCGAGCCCCACAACAGAGGGTCTGACCTTGTGTGACCCAGGCACCCAGCTCCATTGTCCTCTTCTCTCCCCTTCCCTTGTTTTGTTCCAGGACCTGTATCTGTCAGAGAAAGGACTGCAGTCAAGCTGTGGCATCTGAATGGCCTTTGCTGGGGACTTTGTATCTTACTTCTTTTATTTTTAAAGATCAGGTGCTAAAGAAAACAAAAAACCTCGCAGCCCCGAGGCAGGGTTTGACCAGTGGCCAAACGCTTTTGCAGTTCTAGTGTCCTGCTCAGGAGCACCCAAAGCAAAGTTGGATCAGCCGCTGCCCCAGCAATGCTAATCCAATAACCGAGGGTTTATTTGTCTCCTTAAGCCATACCCAGGAACGCAAATCCCTTTTAATTCTCCTCACATTCTGTAAAGCTGTCTCCCCACATGAAATTAGTGGGGAAGCAGCCCCACTGCCTCCATCCCACTCCACAGGAGCTTAGAAGAGCTGGAAGAGCCCCCCCTTGCCATCTTCCCCTCCTCTTCAACCTCTTGCTATCCTGGGGCATCGGCGACTGAGACCTTCGGTTGATCCCATGATTGCCCCTGGCAGGTGCACACAGCACTCCTAACACCGGAGGCCTGGTGGTCCCAGCCATTCTGACCTTGGGCCCAGGGAGAAAGACCGGCGTTCTCTCCCACCTCACAGGCCAGCATCTGACCCCCACATCATGTCCAGCTCTGTCCGTGAGAATCTTCACGAGGCACCTAAGTGAGCCGCCCCAGATACAGGGTATAGCTTCCTTCTGGCATCTGCCTCGCCGTTTGGCAATTGCTTGCAGGTAGGTAGGTCCGCTTGGGTGTTCTCGCTGCGGTCATAGGGGCCCTGACTCCACCTGGCTTTATCCATGAGGAACCTTGCTGTGTCCAGAGCAAGAGCAGCGGGGGAAGGGCAGGGAGCAAGTTCATATCAGAAAATCAACAACGTCACAAGGGCTCGGCCCTTTTCTCCCCCAGCCCTCTCCCCCGGGGTGCTGGCCTTGGCCCCAGGCTGGGCCCCCCACCCTGGGGGTACTAGACGGCTGAGGCAGCTCCAGGCACCAAATCCAGAGAACAGCATCCAAAGGAAGAAAAGAGGCAGGAAACCCTTTCCTAGAAGCGCATCCGCAGACTTCCTTAGCACTCATTGGTCAGGACGGAGTCACATGCTCCTCCCTGGGCCAATCACCGGCCACAGAAGCAGGGTTGCCTGGTGGTCCAGGAGTGGTACCCAACCCAGCCGCCTCAGTACTGAGGAAGAACTTGGTAGAGATGCAGATTCTTGGACCCCGTCCCGGAGCCGCTGAATCAGAAAATGTGGGGGTGGACCTCAGCAGGCTGCACTTTTTAAAACTATATTTCATTAGCTATACTTAGTCTAATTCCCAGGGTTTAGCCACCGTTCAGCACAAGATGAACTTCCAATTTCCTAAGGAAGTGAAGATGTCTTAAGTACAAATCTCTAAGATTGTATATGTGAGACGCACGTGTTTTTATGTAAAAACATTTTATCTAGGTGAGACCTGAACATGCTACTAATTTCTTCAAGTGGCATCTTAATAGGCTTTCCAGGCGATTCTAGCACGTGGTGAAGTTTGAGAATCCTGGTGGAGAGGAACAAACAACCCCCCGCCAAAACACAGCATCCTACACAGTTACCATTGATTTGCTCGTGACTCCACAGGTTAACAGTTCAGGCTGGGCTCCGCTGGCTGGGTCTTCTACAGTCTCACCTTTGACAGGACTGCCAGATTTAGTAGATAAAAATGCATGATGCCACGTTAAAGTTTAACTTCAAAGAAACAATAAATAATTTTTTTAAGGATAAGTATGTCTTGGGTAATCATTAATGCTAAAAAATATTCATTGTTTACATAAATTTCAAATCGAGTGGTGTGTCCTACACCTTCTTTGGCAGCCTAGCCTAGGGCCACTTCTGCGGGTGCGGTCATCTGGTGGCCGACAGAGCCTGGACAGTCTGATGGCCTCACTCATCCCATCTGGCACTGGGTGCTGGCGGTCCTGTGGCATCTCTCTCCACGTGGTCTACCACCTTCAGGGAGGCCAGCCTGGTGACAGGAACATTCCAAGAAGGCACAAGTGGAAATTGAAGGTCCCTTGAGGTCTAAGCTCAGAAAAACCTCACCCAGAGAGAGGTCTGGTTTCTGCCCTCAGCTACCGGGAGGTGATCTCTGGACACTTGCAGTGTCTTACCTGATTGGGCTTTGGCCCCTGGGAGTTGACCATGTGGTTCATGGTGGGTTTGGGGACATGCCATAGCACTTGGAATGCCCAGAGGAGCTGGTGACTGAAGGTCAGCGTGTAGTGGTGGGAAGTCAAGCTCCAGTGAGACTCTGGACGCCAAAGCTCTGCGAGCTTCCCCCATTGACAATACTCTCATGTGCTCTCATAAATCATAACCAGCAGGGGTTATACCATCCAGGACTCCATGGGGAGGATGACCGGAAGCTTCATGTTTGGACCCCTACTGCTGTCCGCCTTGTCCTTTGGTTGGTTCTAATTTGTATGCTTTTGTTACTATAAAACCGTAATCCTAGGATAACAATTTCTTGAGCTCTGTGAGTCATTCTAAGTGAATTGTCCAACCGGAGGTTGCTTGTGGGGGCCCTCAAGTTCATAGCCAGCCCCTGAACTTGCAGCTGGTGTCTGAATTGAGGGCAGTCATGTGGAAGACAGCACCTGCAAACCACGTGGTTTGTTTAAACTCTATCACATGCTGCTTCTGGAACATTCTGTTGGTCAAAGCAAATCACAAGTCTAGACCAAGTCAAGGACCCTTCTGAATGGAAGGGTTGGCAAAGTCACATTGCAAAGGGATACTCAGGCAGGGATGGAAGGAACCTGTGGCCAATTTTTGCATCTCTGCTGCAGACACAGCGGGTGTTGGAGAATAGACACCAGGACTATTCCACTCGGTGGCCTGTTTTCCCCTCGGGACATGCACTGTAAGTTCCTCAGCCGAGGGGTTCTTCACCTATTTCCCCCAGTGTCTGGGTCATATCAGGGACTTGACACACAGAGGATATCAGTGTCTGAGTGATACGAACCACACCTCGACATCATCTCACATTAAACCGCCCAAGGCTGGTTTAAAGAAACCAGCCATTGTTGGACACACCCAAGAGCCAATAATTCCGAATCTAGGGGTAGCCTATAACCCAGGCCTCCAAATTATTTAAAGTCTTGCGGATGATGTCAGTGTCCAGCTGAGACCAAGAATCAATAACCAGATATCCAGGAGCTTAAAAACCTCCAACTAACGCTCAGACACAGATTCACGTGGAGGGTGCAGAAGGCGAACAGAAATCCTAAATCAGGGCACAGCATTAAATCACGCACAAAGAATGAGTGGGAGGGCACCGAGGGAAAGTAAGCTCCCATTTCCCGGACCAATGCCCTGCTGAGGGTCTGCCTGTTCCATTCCTGCCTCTCCCAGGGCTGTGTGCTCTCGGCAGAGAGCCTTGCTGAAAACCCCATTCTTCCGGTCACACTTCTCAGTGGCTTGGCTACTGCCCAGACTCCCAGCTTGGAGCTCCTCTGGCTTGTATGTCTCTGGGATTTGGTCTAATGGTGCGGTCCTGGAGTCAGCTCCTCCTTGCTCACAGGACTGAAATTTTCAGGACTCTGGCAAAGCCATTGTTAAATGAAGCCATTATCTAAAAATATAAATTGTGCAAACTTACAGTGACCTGGTTCTATAAAGAGATCATGAACGCTCAAGCTCATCACCTTAACTACCCCATTTTACCGTTCTCTGTGCTCCTGAGGTTATTCACCTAGTGGAAACACTAGGTGAACGGTATCGCCTAACTCTGTTCATGCTGATAGATTGGAATCAGCCACAGGGGGAGTATTTATGCGAGGTACTATAAATCACGGCTGTTTTAACTTCTGGTCCAGAGAGTCGGTAATTAAAATTTACGAATGCGGGGTGCCTGGGTGGCTCAGTGGGTTAGGCCGCTGCCTTCGGCTCAGGTCATGATCTCAGGGTCCTTGGATCGAGTCCCGCGTTGGGCTCTCTGCTCGGCGGGGAGCCTGCTTCTCTCTCTCTCTCTCTCTGCCTGCCTCTCTGTCTACTTGTGATCTCTCTCCGTCAAATAAATAAATAAAATCTTTAAAAAAAAATTTACGAATGCACCCCTAGATCTAAAGGTTAGAAAAAGAAAGTGGAATGACTTTACATTGAAACCAGCTGCTCTCAGTAGGACGCACATTTGGAAAGATTCAAGCGCTCTTACCAGACCCTGCCTGCCCGCGATCACTGCCGGCACCTCTGAAAGGCTCTGTTGTCTCAGGACCTGTCCAGACTCTGCCTCCCTGCCTCCTTCCTGCTAGTTGTCAGCACGAACCTCCAATTTGACTCCCCCTCCGGAGTTCTGCCCATCCACCCCTTAGGACTGATGACGGGACTGGTCCTGTTCCCCAGGTCTGCCTGTGGGGGCTGGGCTTCCTCTAGGCGCACAACCTGCAGCCTTGACCCAGACCTTCCTGGCATCCACACACCAACCTTACCAAACCGTCCTCAGCCCTGCCAGAGCCCGGGTCCCCGCCTCCTGGCAAGGGAGGTCAGATATACCCCTTCCCCTTCATGCGGTTAGAACTAGCACTCCAAGGAGCTGTAGGCTGGACCACTGGAGCTCTTTGCCTCCACCCGCCCCCTCCCAAGGACACTGCCCTCCCCCACCAAGGTCGACAGGCATTGCCAGGTCAAACCCAACCGTTAATGTCAGTAGGGATCACCCAACACTATAACACCCCGGTGCTTAAGGAAGTGTTTTCTCAACACCAGGGGACCCCTCTGAACCCCAAACACTCTCCCAGTGTCTCCTGCACACAGATGGCAGCTGGGTGGTGGAGGATGTCCCCAAAGCCACCTGACAGGCACCTCAGAACGTCCTGTGCTCCAACCCCTGCTTTGGGCAGACCTAAACCACACACCAGAATTTCCCATTCTCTCTCAGCACATGACACATTGATGAACTTCCCATCCAGTCGGACCCACTGGGGATGGAGCAGCAGAAACAGACCATCTGTCAGTCGCCCTTGGACCCCTGAGCCAATCCTGCCTGCTGAAGTGTGTTATTTAGATCCTGGAGAGAAATGTGTTTTCCTTATCTGTAAGGCTATAGCATCTCTCCTCTAAATGACATAGGTTTGTTCACAAGACTAATTTTTTTCTAAGCAATTATTTTAATTTTTCCTAATTTCTAAATCCAAGTATAATTTACATACATTGAAATGTGTCTATCTTAAGTATACAGCTGGATAACTTTTGACAAATACAGTGTATCCCACAGTCTTACCAAAACACAGAACATTTCTCTCCTCCAGAAAGTTCCCTCCTGCCCTGTCAATCCCCACCCCCCCAAATATCCCCACCCCCTCACCTCCCAAGACAAGCACTGTTCTGATTTCTGTCACCAAAGATTAGTTGTGCCTCTTCTAGAACCTCACAGAAATGGAATCACACAGAATGAGTTCTTTTGTGTCTGGCTTCTTTAACTCAGCATAAAGCCAGATAATTATATTTAAGCAACTTTAATTTTCCATGCAGTCTGTGTGCTAGAGAAGGATTCTAGATTTGGAATCTTTGTGTTGGAATCCAAAATAGCTTTTGTGGGGCCAGGCACATCCTCCCTGCCTCCCTGCCTCTCCCTCCAGGCTTCAAAGACCCTATTTTACACAGACAACTTCAAAAGGCCCTCTGAGCTTTGGCTCTCTGGCCTCTCCCTTGGAGCCAGGACAGAGCGAGACAGACCCTGGAGACACTACAGATGGGGCATGACGGCAGGGGGACCAAAGATCATGCAATTCAGTCCAGAAAACAGGAACAGAAAGAATCCATGTTGGGTGAGTGTGTTAATTTCCTATGGCTACTGTAACAAATTGCCACAAACTTGGCAGTTTAAAAGGAAAGAAATTGAGTAGGTCGCAGGTCAAATGTTCAGGCTCCCCTCGTTTCTCTGCTCTAGGTTTTACAAGGGCAAAATCAAGGTGTCAGTCAGGCTGGGCTCTGATCAGGAAGTTTCAGGAAGAATCATTTCCAAGGTTGGTCGGGTAATTGCCAAGTTCAGTTCTGTGACTTGTAGGACTGAGGATCCCCCTTCCTTGCTGGTTGTCAACCGGGGCCAGTCTTGGTTCCTCGAGGATGCTCAGTCTCTTTCTCCTGTGTCCCTACCCTCCCCCCAAGCCATGGCAGGTCGAGTCCTTAACGTCCACGAACTCTTTCTGCTTCCTCTTCTGACTTCAGCTGGAAAGAGTTCTCCACTTTGAAGGGGTCGTGGGATTAGATTCCCTCCCCCCTACCACTAATCCAAACTGAGCTCTCTATGTTAAGATCTCCAATTTTGTAAAAAAAAAAAAAAAAAAAAAAAAAAAAAAGCTTAAAAATTAATTAAAAAAATAAATTTTAAAAATTAAAAAAAATTTCCAATTATTATTATACCTACAAAGTCCTTTTTGCCATGTGCAAAGTTTGGGAGTCCCCAAGACCACCTTCTGGTTTGATAATTCACTAGAAAGACTCACAGAACTTAGAAAAAAAAATCTGTTATACGCATGGTTATGGTTTTTTGCAGTGAGAAGACAGAGATGAAAAGCAATGGGAAGAGGCTGGTGGGGTGGGGCCTGGGAGAGATGAGTTTCCAGGTGTCCTTCCAACAGCGGCATGTGGACAGCCCTTTGTTCTCCCAGCACCCGTGGAGTACTGCTAGCCAGGGACCCTCCCCTGAGTCTCGGTGTGCACTGTTTTCAGTGGGTCTCGGTCATGTCCATATAGCTGACTGTCCACAGGGCTGGCCTCAGTCTGCATCCTCTCCAGAGGTCAAGTTAGTACCATGTGGCCCAAGGCCCCAACCCTAAAACTCATTGTTATCATACACTATCTGGCTGGCCCGAGGTCCCCAGGGAAACAAAGACACTCTTAGCAGACAGGACCTTCCAAGAGCTCAGAGGTAATGTCCCGGGAGCTGAGAGTGAAAGCCGAAGGCCAGATCTCTCTTTGGGCAAGGTCAATCTCTCCCTGCACACGACACTAACATTTCCATGGGTTCCAGGGTAGGGAGGATGTCTCTGGGGAGCCATTATTCTGCTAACGCCTTGTGAGTGTCAGTCTTCCCGATTCCAAGGGAGCAGCGTCACCCAAAGTGTGTCCTTTGGAACCCAAGTCCCACCAGCTTTTGGAACTGTTATGCCTCCGTACCCTCCTTTCTCAGAGATCCGCTTGGGCTCAGTGGAAGGGAAAATCCTGCTGCAAGGAGCCCCGTTTCACGGCGCTTAACCCAGTGTTGCCCAAACCATCTTATCTGTGGAGCCATGCTCATGGGATCTCCCGTAAGGTCCCTCGAAAATACTCAGGGGAAGTGGAACTGTGCCTGAAGCAATCTTTGCAACTTAAAGCCTTTCCACCAACCCTCCGGACCTCAATTTCTTCGTCTGCAGGATGACAGTCGCTGTTTCCCGCCCTGTCCGAGCAGGTCATCGTGAATTAAATTAGGTAACACACACAAAATGCTTGGTTCGCTGTATACATCTGACAGATGGTAGCTATTATGGTCAGACTTATTTTTAGGAACTAAAATGTCTTCACTAACCTTCCCTGTTGCTTCTTCCTCGCTGTCAACCCCGGGTCCAAAGAGCCCGTGAAGCCTCTTATGGGCTGGTCATGATTTGGGCCCAGGGACCCCGAACGTGGTGATGCATGCTGGTGACCGTAAGTGGTTCTGCCCCCGAGGTTTGCAAGGATCCGAAGAACTAATTAACCTGCAGGCATCCTGCCTGCTGTGCAGGAAGTGAATGAAGGCCAGGATGCCTCGAGCTTTTACTTGTTGGCCCTTTCTCTCCTAGAGCATTTATTGAAAGTCCACACTCTGGACAGAATTGCTCCTGGAAGGGACACAGAGGCCTCCGACCAGACCCCTGAGCCCCTGACCCCCACGTCCCCCCAGAGAACCAAACAATATCCCCACCAAGCCTCGTTAACCAGCCACCCAAACCAGCCACAGAATGACCTACAAGGCGGCCACTCCCCACGTGTTCTCTCTAGGCTTGCTCTCCAGCCAGTCGCCCCTCTGAGCTCCGAGCCCCGTGACCTCCCAGACCTTCTGCCTGGCCTTGTTCTTTTCCCACGGGGCTCCACGCAATGGCTCCCACTCTCAGCTTGGTCCTTAGAGCAATGTCTGGCTTGAGGCTTGTTCTCTTGGCTTTGACCTTGGGGCCCCTTCAGGACACAACTCCTTACAGTTATGGAAGATAAAGACAGGTAGAGACGCCTTCCCGGGGCCCCAGCACCCAGGGTCCTTCCTCCTTGACATTCAGGGAGGGAGCCTGAGTACATCTTCAGATAATGCTGAGCCGTCCATGGGAAGGCGCCATATTGGGAAGGGCTCTAGGAAGAGGCCAGGCTGACCCCACTACCATTCAAAGCTGGACTTCCTGTGTGAGTCGGTTTCAGTGTGGTTTGCTTTTTGTACACCTGACCCCTCTGTGAAGATAACCTTGTGCTGTGAAGAATAACGCACATGAGGGCGCCTGGCTGGCTCAGGCGGGGAGCGCGTGACTCTTGATCTCTGGGGTTGTGAGTTCGAGCCCTCCATTCAAGGTAGAGATGGCTTAAAAAAAAAAAAACTTAAAAAAAAAAAAAACAAAACAAGGAGAGCAAGCATTATGGAGTTGGTGATGTCGCTAACGTCTCTGAGCTAAACGGGGTATCAAATACTGTGCTTCTCTTCCTTACACTGTCCGGGGCGACCCTGCCACCGTTTCCCTAATTCACAGGTGAGGAAAGGGTAAGTGGCCTGTTTTGGAGTCACAGCGGGTAGATAGAGGTGCCAGGCTTCTCCCCCAGGCCTGTGCACCCCGGCAGCCTCTGCTCTGCCCTGCGGTGCTCCCCCCATCTCCCTGGGTCTCCTTGCCTGACACACAGATGCGCACAGTCTGGCGAGCAGCCTCGGGCTCCGTAATTCCTGTGAAGAACGCCTGGGGCTCTGGAAAGCCACCTGCTTCAAAATGGAGGAACCAGGTAGACCCCCAAAGACCTCCGTCCCAATCCAAGGCCCCAGCTCGTCCTCACCACCCGTTGATTCTTTGAGCCCCTTTCCTGGGTCCCTCACAAGGACCGGTGGCTCGAATGCCCTCCCTTCGGCAGTGGGTTTTCTGGGTCTCCCCTGCTCCCCCCATCCCCTGGCGGTGAGACTAGTCCAGGCTCGGTCTTTCCTGCCATCTAGTGGCTCCCAGGCTCACCGCAGGGAGGAGTGTTCCAGGACAGAGACCAGAACTCTAGGTACCTTCAAACAGCTCAGAGTCTCCTCTGGGCAAACCTAGGGCCAGCTCTCTGGAAAGCAATAGACTTGGTGTGACCTGTGGCGGAGGGGGCTGCGCGAGGAACAGGGGTTGGCGGGAACCTGACCCATCCCCTCTGTGGAAGGGTTTTCAGCCTCGGATGGAGGGCTGCACCCCTCCGCCCGCCGGAGGCCAGAGGGAATGGAGGGCAGTGGGGCCAAAGGTAGAGGGATGGGGAAGGGAGAGGTCGGCCCCACAGGGGAGGAAGGTGTCGCAGAGGTGGACACGCTGGCACGGGTCTGTGTCACTGCAGGAGAGGAGAGGCACGGAGCCATATCTCTGCCCTGGGCTGGTCCTCTGGGGAGTCGGGCGGCCAGGGTTCCCATCCCGACCCTGGTGCTCGCTTGGAGCATCTTGGGAAAGGAGCCACCATCCACTTCCCAGCTGTCGTTAGACTCTAGAAGGCCGGCGTGTCAGCTTCCTGCGGCTGCCGTAACAGATGACCACAATGGGGTGGTGAAAGCAACAGAAATTCTTCTCTCCCCGTTCTGGAGGCCACACGTCCCAAACCAAGGAGTCAGCGGGCTGGCTCCCGTCTGGAGGCCCTGAGAGAGACTGGTCCATGCCTCCGCTCTCCTGGCTCCCGGGAGCTCCGGCAATCCACACGGCATTGCCCCTGTGTCCGTGTGTGTGTGTGCATGTGCGTGTGTGCCTGCACGTGCGTGTGTGTGTGTGCGTGCATGCGTGTCTGCCTGCGCGTGCGTGTGTGCGTCTCCCCTTCTTACAAGGACACCGGTCACACTGGAACGGAGCTCTAGACCACACTCACCAAGCACATCTTCCTCTTGATTCGGTCACATTTGCAATGACCCTCTTTCCAAATAATGCAATGACCCACATTCACCGGGGGTTAGGGCTTAAACATGTCTTTTGCAGGAAGGGACACCATTCATTCCGCAGTAAGCCTCTGGCAGGTCGCATACTACTGGGCTCCCCCCTTACCCTGGGGTCGAGAACAAGCTCCGTGTGTGTCCGAGGTCCCCTTCTTTGCACTCATACCTGGGGCCCTCCACCCTGGGTTTGCCCGCTCCCACCACAAAATATCATTCACATCCGGCTTGCTCACATCCCACATTCATTTCCCTTGTTCCCCATCTTTACAAGGCTACGGAGATGTCCCTAGCCCATGAAGTGTCCCCAGATCAGTTCCCAGGCTTCACCACCCTCTCTTGTCAACCCCCAGGCCCTACAGGTCGTTCGCGCACCAGCTGTCATCCCATGGGTGGCTGTCAAGCTCGTGTTAGGGTCAACACAACAGAGTTCAAGCCCCTCAGCCGAGGGCCATTCCCCATGGTCAGCAGGGCTCGGAAGATGTCCGCATGGCCAGACTCATCCAGGCGGACCTTGGAGGGGCAAGCCTCCAAACGATTGTTCTGAGTGTGAAGGAATGTTCTAGAAAGTCAGACTTTTCTGGGTCAAGTGGTGAGCCACTTTTGTATGCTAAAGACATATTTGGGCCAAGAGCCTCGGGGAAGATGAAAGGCGGTGGTCAGGGCTGTGCTGACCAGGGGAAGATGTTTGAGACCTCCAGTCCCTCCAGGACCAGCCAGGAGGAGCCGTTACAGAGCTGACAACGGAGCCAGACAGCAGGCTGCCCTCACCCCTACCTGGTGTCCTGGCCCCGTGGCCCCATTCCCCAAGCCATCGCATGGGGCTCTGATGACATGCTAGTTTAAAAGCGCCTGATCTACGAGAATGTTCCAGGGAAATTAAATACACAGCATCCGAGAAGCCAAGTGGCTTGGAAAAACGCGCTTACAGCTTAACAAAAGATGGAGCCGTTGGATGAGCAAGGAAGACACAGCGCTAATTGGCAGCCGTATTTTATCTGCTCCCCACAACTGTCTCATGGAATGTAAAAAAAAAAAAAAAAAAAAAAAGGAAGGAAGGAAGGAAAGAAAGAAGGAAGGAAGGGGATGTGTTGAAGCCTTGAAATGAAACACTTTTAAAAATAGGTTAATGTTCTCGGAGACCATGTTTTAAAGATAGCTTTTGTTCCGACTCAGGTTTTCTCAATCAGCAGGGAACACGGTCCCCACTTGACGGGGGGCGCCGGGAGATGACAGGAGGCGCTGTCTTAAACACAGGCAGGGTGATTTTCACCTCTATCTTATCACCGCCTTCAAGACGTATTATTTTCATCTGAAGTGAGGTTCCAATTTTTGGAAGAAAAAAAAAAAAAGCCTTTCATCTCTCCCAACCTCATTTTCTCTCTCTCTCTTCCTCTCCTGAGGGAGGCGTGGGGGGAAAGCATTCTTCCACTTGCTACGGTTTGGGAATCCCATAAAACCCACCAGCGGCTGGAGTGTTTTGTGCTGATAAACCCCTCTCTCGGCCCGCCAGGGGGCTCCGGGACACGCTGTCACAGGCACTGTGCAGAGCTGGCGCAGGGGGACCCACGTGGTTGGGCGAGGGAGCGGGTGGGAGGCAGGGGACTACCACCCTGTCCCCATGCTCCCCCCCAAAAGCCGAGGGGCCAAGGGGCGGGGAAGTGGTGGATGCCCCAAGCATACTTTATCCGTAAGCATGTCCCCACTCCCTCCTCAGGCCCTGTAGACTCTCTCTCAACGCCAGGGGCTGCTTTTGTGTTTTCCTTCACCAACGGGACTGCAAGCCAGCCTTAGCACTCCGCTGGAGAAGTGCCTTTTCCTCTGAACCCGTTAAGTAGATCAGAGGATCTGGAGGCTAAACTTCCCCTGTCCTTTTTCATCTCTGCCCCCCAAAAATGGGATAAAGGAGATTTCCAGAACAATTTGGGGGGGATGGAGGAAGCAGGACGGTCTGAGCCCCAGAGACTTCAGAGACCACCCAAGCCATCAGAGCTGATGAAGAACGTGTCCAAATGGGCCACGATCCCTGGGCACGTGGTTCTCAAACTCTGGCATCTACGCAGGAAACGTGGGGAGTAACAGCGTCTTGTGAGACCTTCAGGAGCATTCGCTTTTTTCCCTGCTGATTCCTTCCTTCATTCATTCCCCAAATATCTTCGGTACCACTCTGCGCCCTGCTCTAATTACTGAGGATATAATAATTTAAAACCAATCTTCCCCCATGCTCACGGAACCCAAGCTCTATGGGGTGAACAGACAGTAGACAAAACATTGACAGTAGTAAATGTTTGTAGACCACTGTCCCTGGGCTTGTTGTGACGCTTGGTGACCCATCAGCAAGGCGTGGCCGGTGGATTAGAAGTGTGTCCACGAGGCCACGGCCGAGCCTCAGCAGCACCCACGGTCTCTGTGGCTGCATCTCCTCCCTCTGCCTCCAGCAGGTGGTACTACGGTCCCCCCCCCGCGTCACAGGATCGCCCGGCGTCATCGATCCAGGAACACTCCGTCAGGGCACTTAGGCACTTAGTCCGTGTTGGGACTTACTCAGGGCACTTAGTCCGTGTTGGGACTTACTCTCCTCTCCCTGGTCCCACTGCCTTCGGTCTGCAGGAGCGTTTCCAGCAGGAAGGAGAGCGATCCCGAACGCGGGCGTGGGTTTAAACATGCCGCTCCCGCCAGCGCGGTGACGGGAGGACAGCGTGTGGCAGAAAGCCGGTCAACGCAAAGCAGTGACAGGTGACCATACTCAGGCTGGCGTTGGGCACACAGGATGACCGTTTTTGCACTGACATCCATGGCAGCCTGAGAAATGGGAACCCGCAGAAGGGCAAAAATTGGTATTTTGTTATCTCGAGAATCCTTCCTTAGCGTGCACACTCGCTCTCTCCCTCCCCCTCCCCCTGCCATCTGTCTGTCTCTCCTTTCCTCCTCTCTGTCTCTCTCTGTCTCTGTCTCTCTGGCTGTAACCATGAAACATGGAAGGAGAGGCGACTGATGTCCTTGCAGCTTTCGGAGATGATTTCAAGATCTGGCTCTTAGACACCTACGGGCCATTCATAGCTGCTCTAGGTGATTCAGATTCAAGCTGACAGCAAGCGACACTTTCGAGAGCTGAGGAGGCGTTCCAGAAAACCTGGCTCACTCATAACCCTTTAGAAATCAGCTTTGCTGGTGTGTCTTATTTTATTTCAATTTTGTTTTATTTTATTTTATTTTATTTTAAAGATTCATTTATTCATTTGAGTGGGGAGGTGGGCAGAGGTCAGAGGGAGAGAGTGAGAGAGAATTTCAAGCAGACTCCCAGCCGAGCGCAGAGCTGGACACGGGGCTCGATCTCACAACCCCAAGATCATGACCTGAGCTGAAACCAAGAGTCAGACACCCAACTGACTGAGTCACCCAGGCACACCATATTTTATTTTACTGTATTAAATTTTAATTTATTTTTAGTAATCTCTACACCCAACGTAGGGCTCGAACTCAGGACCCCGAGGTCAGGAGTCACAAGCTCCACGGACTGAGCTAGCTGGGGGGGCCCCCCGGTGTGTCCGTTTTACAGGAGAAGGGTCCACATGTAAATTATTTTGCTTCAACCAGCTGGTGCCATGTTGGTTCCCAAAATCCCCACGGTCCTGACCCCGTCGTTCCTTCCTCCAAGCAAACAGATGCACAAGGGCTGGACGTGACACCCTGGGAAGGGCATAGCCCCACTGGGGCTCCGTTCCCCTCCAGGGTGGGCGTGATAGGGAATCCCTGCTTTACAACGCCCACACCCACAATCTTGCCACACCATCTCTGGCCTCCAAAGCAACCCACCAACAAGGACTTTAAACCTTTTTACCTGAAGAGATAATGTATCCTTGGGTTCCCGGCCGCAGCTACCTTCTTGTGGAATTCAAAGGAAAAGGGGGGAAAGAGAAATGAGCCAGCGCATTGGCCTCCCCCTGGCACAGGGCACAGTCCTGGGAGCTCACAGAATTCTCATCTCATCCTTAGAACAAGCCCAGAGACAGGCATCGTTTCCAGCTCATGGAGGAGGAGACGAAGGCTTTTGCAGGAGGGTCGTTATCCAGGTCAAGGTGACGCAGCTAGACTGAGCGGGAGGCAGGATGTCAGACCCCAAAGCCCGTGATCCTGCTTCTACAACAAGCCGTCCCCGGAACGCGGATCCTGGCTGCGGCAGAAGCAGTTCCAACCGGCAGGCCGTCCTGCGAGGCCTCTGCCAACTGCACGAACCTTGTCCCTTCTTCCCTTAGCTCTCCAGCCCCTCCATCATCGCGAGGGCTCTCCTTCCTGCTGCTGCTTCCTAGGCTTGGCAGTGCCCCTTGGTTCACATCTTTATACCTGCTCTTCTCTTCCTGCCACTGGCCTTGGAGGACGTTGCCCTCCCGTGTACTCTGTCCTGCCCTCTCTGCTTAGCCCTGCAAATGTTTGGCTCATTTGGGCTCAGAAGTGTGAACTGTCTTTTGAGCTGGGTTTCCACGTTTTTATCACCCACGTAGGTTATAACCTGGAGTAAAATCCCGTTGGCGGTCAGAGAACCGCACTCACCAGCTCAGGGGAGATGGAAATAAGAAGCACGTGCTGGGCCCAAGTGTGTCTTGGCCGATAGCCACCAGCCCTATGCTTCTCGCTCCTGTCTCTCCCTCTCTTTCCCTCCTCCAGCAAAAGGCTGAAACCCTGTGCAATATTTCCCCACTGGCGGGGAGTGGGGAGACGGGGCGGAGAGGAGCCACGAGGATGGCAGTCAGATGCGTAGCTGGTTTATGGAGCAGCCTCGGGGAATAAACATAAAAACACAAAATGGTTTTATATGTTCTCTGATCAACGCCATCAGCCGTACTCTGTTATATTCTGCTTTCCGTCTCCTGTTGACATTTCAGCCAGATCCCACTGCTTCCTGCTCCCTCACAGTTATTAGAAACTCCCTCTGGCTTCAAACCACAGCCTCAGCCCAGTTCTGAACCTTGGGTCCCATCCCCTACCCCAGCGTAGCTGCCTGGCTCTCTCTGACTTGGTTTGGTTCCATCCACACCCCAGGGAGTGCCAGCCCCACAAGGTGGTCTCCATGGAGATGGCAGGTCCCTTATCCGTCCACCTCCCTAGGGGGATGTCCAGACTCCTGCTGGACATCTCCATGGCTGAGAACACCCTCCAAAACGATGCCTGTGTCCCCCAGGCCATGCCAACGGTCTGGGCTCCTAGCCCTTTGTGGGGCATCCCCAGGCGGTTCACGATTGCTGCCTGTCCTCGGTGTCATGGTCATTCACAAAAACCAGACGAATCAGTGAGGAGCTCTATAGTGCATCCTAAGTCCTGGGAAGATGTGGGCTGGGGGAACCCCCATCCTTTCTTTCTGGGCAACGGCATCCCAGTACCTACTTGCCCAGCATCACCAGCTGCTCCAGCCGGAGTGGTGGGAAGCAGACAGCAGCTCCTACGTTTGCCTGCACACTGCTCCAGAGGATGCAAGCTTGGCTCTCCCGGGGATGCCTTCTCCACGCCCTGGTCTGTCCTCAGAGCATAACAGGGACGACTGGAGCTCAGCAAGCCCCCAGCTAGGAGCATGGCCCCCATCCCTCTCCTCACAGACCCTCCATGCTGAGAGTTAGCCCCTGGAGTCCCACTGTGTGGTTTGCTGGGGGTGAAAACCCTCCTTCACTTGGCGCCCTCCCCACCCCAAACCACTGGAACACAGAATAAAATCACAATAGATTAAACACTTATAATGAAGCAATTCCCATATTATTTCATTTACTCTGAGAGAAATAGTCTACTTTTGCCTCCATCTTATGATGAAAAAGTTGAGATTTGGGGAAGGTGTTCTGTCCAAGATCGCATTGTTAAGATGGTGTATTAATCTGTTTCTCTGTGTATCAAAGAAATCTTACGGATCTCAATGACTTGCTGGGGGCGGGGGGGCGGGTAGCCAAGGATGGCAAGAGAGGGCCAGGTCCAGCCCAGCACCAATTTCCCTAAGACCCACAAGCTAAGAACGGTTTTTATATTTTTAAGTGGTCAAAAGAAAAATTTGCAAGAGGACTATTTTGTGACATGAGAGATCTGTGGATATTCCAAATGTCGATGTCCATAAATAAAATGTTATTATAGACGCGGCCACCCTCATTTGTGTACGGATTGTCCGTGGCTGCTATGCCCTACACCTTCGGACTGAGAGTGCTGCAACAGAGACCATCTGGCCTTCACAGTCTAAAATAATTAGTAGCCAGTCCTTTAAAGAAGAAGTTAGCCAAACCCTGCCAACATTGATTTTTCTCACTCGCAGTTCTCTGGGTTGGAGAGGGCTGTTTCTGGGCTGCGGGCTGGCTGGGGAGAGGGGGCTCCGTCTGCACCCGTCTGGGGCCAGCAGGAGCCAGGGCACGTCCGTCTTGGGGTTGGCAGAGGAAGTACAGCAGAAATGATGTTTTGGAACGTTGGTGAGGTCCAGAGCTGAGGGCCCGGAAAGAATTCTTGTGATGTCTTTGGTACCAAAAAAGGTGATTTTTATAAAAGCCAGTGGACAGGATCTGTGGACGGAAAGGTCTGTTGCCGTGTGCTGCCCCGGGACTTTGGGGTTGGCGGACGTCAAGACAAAGCAAAGTTTCAAACGGACTTTGATCTGTTAAACAAGACTTCCAGGACCCCGGAGGCCTGGCTACTGCCAAGCTAAGGTTGTTTTTCCCTCTAGCAAGGCACGGATATGAAAACACTTGGGGGGGTGGGGGGCACCTGGGTGGCTCAGTAGGTAAGCTTCCAGCTTCGGCTCAGGGTCCTGGGATCCAGCCCCACATCGGGCTCCCCGCACCACGGGGAGTCTGCTTCTCCCTCTCCCTGTAGTTCCGCCTGCTTGTGCTCTCTCTCTCTTTGTCAAATAAATAAATAAAATATTTTAAAAATAAATAAATAAAATTGAAACAGGTGGGAGTTTTCTGGAGGAACGTGACACTCTGCCTGCCTCAGGTAGTTGTCGACGGGCTGCAGGTTCTAAGGTCACCTCATTTTCCCTACATTTCCTTCTACCTTTGTCTCCTACATCAGCTGAAGGCCTCACCTGGGACCTCAGGGTCCCTTCCCCCACAGCCACCTGTGCTGCCCGTTCCAGCAGGCGGGACTCCAAACCCACACACCCAAGAGCAGCAGGGTCTGAATCTGATACAGGGAGTGCGTGGAGAGTGGGAAGCCAAGATCTCATTCATTGACCACAGGTGGGGACCCTGGATTTGAACTCAGGGCCCTCTGACTCAAGAGTCTGTGTTTGTCCTCCTGCCTCACTGAGTTCTACCCTGGGCAAACTGTCATAGGTGCAGTAAAGACAAGAAAGAGTGGAAGAACCTTCGGGGCGGGGAGAAGGCAGGACGATTTTCCCATCGCTCTCCAGCCACAAGGGTTATTCCTGAGCACCGCTGGGCACCGTCTCAAGGAGCCACACAATGAGTCAGTGCCTGGGGACAAGCAGAATGGCTTCTTCGGGAGCCGCTGGAAAGCCTGGGGCCAGAGCTGGCCAGAGCACTCATTCCTTAGGAATTCCATCGTGGGTAACTGAATAGCGGCCCGTGGGAAGCCAAAAAATCCCAAAGACCATTCCTTTCCATTCCCCAGCCAGGCATCCTTCCAAACAAACTGCTTGCAGAGTCAGACTAGAAACAGGTCGTGTGTGTCTGGAAGCACTTACACACCCGAGGGGAAGGGAGGGGGAAGGGAACTCTACCATCCACCTCTCCCACCCACTGCCAATTCCTCACGGAAGCAGGAAGGAGCAGACCCTCTCCGGAGCCTGCTGCTGTGAGAGATGAGACCGGATGGAAGTGGGTGGAAGTCGGAGCCGGGAAGTCTTGGCCGTAGGCACGGGAGAGGGTGATGAATGGGTGCGGGCACCGCCGCGGGCCCATTCTCGCCGTCATCACGGAATCGGAAGCTCGCCAAGCCATCCACAGGAGGCAGTGAGAATTTATAAAACAAGTACATGCTCCTCACTCCCATAGCTGCTGTTTTGAAAGAAAGACGCCGGGAGAAAAGACATGTAGCAAATCACAGCGCGAGGCTGACATGTTGTGGAACACCGGGAGACAGAGCCGATTTTCTTGTCAAGCTCCAGTGAAAATCAAAGATGCTGAGAAGGGGTGGACGGAGAGGACCCGTGAACAGCACATGTCAGAAATACTGGACTTGACGAGATGTCTTCGGGGCTCAAATCCCGACATATGCTATCCTTCTGAGTCGTAGTCTGGATACAATCAGATACAATACTTCCATACGGAGAGGAATAAAAACTACCCCTTCCTGGGAACTCATCTGCGCCAGGCACAGCAGGTTTCCAAGCCCAGGTTCCCGTTAACCCTACGTGTGAGGGAGACGTAACTGTGCCACATGACACATGGGGGAACGGACTGAAACAGAAAGGTTCAGTGACTGGCCCGAGGCAGCCCAGCTCACGGGTAATAGGACCCAATGTTGAAAATTGGATTTGCCGGAGTCCAGACCAGTGTTTTTCATTTATGACCCAGGCTCCTAAAACATGAGGTTAAAACACTTTCCCTCTAAGTGGACGTAATTGAGACAATTTATGTCACTGCAAAATTGTTTTGCAAGATTAAAAGCCTCCCAACTGTGAACTCCCGGCAGCTCTGACTCACTACAGGTCAAGATTAGCATCTGTCAAATCAACCTCCCCAGTTTGTCCTGCTCCGTTTACTACCATGATGAGCCTCACTGGGCAGGAGTGAGCCTTGGGGGACCCACACCCAGGGGGCTCTCCCCTAGCTGTTTCCTACCCTTTCCCTCCCACATTTGTTATGAACATTTTGAAATATGCAGCAGAGCTGAGGACATTGACAAAGACGCACAGACCATCTGGATTCTACCTTGAATGCTTAACTGCTCTGGCGCTGTTACCCATCCATCCCTGGGGCCAGAAGCTTGGCTCCTAGACCTGTCTTGAGAACGTAAGCAGGACTATAGTCGTATTAGTTGCATTATTAACTCAGCTCCACGTTCTGTTTTGGTCCCTACTTAATTATGTTTTATGCACCTGTTAACCTCATGCACGGTCAATCATTAACTTTGCCTTTTTACCCCTACTCCCTGTTTACGCACTGGTTGTAGAAACCTAATGGGGACCAGAAGGTGACATTCGTCTTGACGTATTTGCTCATATCAGGTCCTAAATAGGGCCTCGTTGTCCGGAAGAGTTTCTAGAACCCCCTCACTCAAGCTTTCAGGAGCCCCCTTACCCACCTCTTACGTATATAAGCTGTCCTAGACTCAGTGAGGCAAGCAAGGCAGCTTTGGGAACAATCCCCTGCCTTCGGGTCCATCCAGCTGCCCTTCCAGTAACAAAACTTTCTTTGCTTCAAAACTGGTATCTCAGGAGCTCCTGGGTGACTCAGGTTATGATCCTGGAGTCCTGGGATTGAGCCCCACATAAGGCTTCTCCCTCTCCTTTTGCCCCACACCACCCCCTGCCATGTTCATGACTGAGCACACGCTCTCTCCCTCTCTCAATAAACAAATAAAATCTTAAAAGAAAACTGTAGCTAACTGAAGCAAGAAAAAAGACAAACAGTATCAAGAATAGAAAGGGGGACCTAACTCCAGACTTCGTAGATTTTTTAAAATTACATATGAACGCTGTGAGCAACTCTATGTCAACACGTTTGAAAATGTAGATGAAATGGAGAATTCTCTGAGGAAATGTAAATTACCAAAACTGACTTAAGGAAGGAAAACTTGAATAAAACAATGAACATTAAAGAAATTGAATCAGTATTCATGTTTCTCTGCTTCCCATTCCTCAAACACTGGGAAGAAAACACTTGTTTCAGGGGCATCTGGCTGGCTCCGTTTGTGGAGCGTAAGACTCTGAGTTTGGGGTTCAAGATCCACGTTGGGCATGGAGCTTACTTTTGAAATAAAATGAACAAATACTATCCTTGTTTCGGAAGAAAAAAGGGGAGGGAATGGGAGCCATAGCACCCAATCTTATCTAAAGCCAAAACCAGACAAAGGCCATCAGGAGAAGGAAAAGTAAAGACCTCTTCCTCCTTCTGTAGATACATGCAAGATACGGAAGTTAAATAACAGTAAATTTAACTTTGCCGACCTCAAACAAAATTGGTTGTGTTTTATTTCAGGTATGTAAAAATAGTAAGATCACAAACTCTCTTAGTGTCCTTCAGGTTAAAAGAGAACAACTCTGTGACCATCTTAATGGACCCAGAAAAAAACACCCAATACAAATCATAGTCACTTTTTTTTTTAAAGATTTTATTTATTTGACAGAGAGAGACACAGCAAGAGAGAGAGGGAACACAAGCAGGGGGAGTGGGAGAGGGAGAGGCAGGCTTCCCACAGAGCAGGGAGCCCGATGAGGGACTTGATCCCAGGACCCTGGGATCATGACCTGAGCAGAAGGAAGACGCTTAACTGACTGAGCCACCCAGGTGCCCCCTTGGTCACTCTTGACTTTAAAACACTCTAACAAACTAGAATTAAAAAGTAACTTTCCAGGGCACTTGGGTGATTCCGACAGGTTAAGCATCTGACTTGGGATCAGGTCATGATCCCCAGGTTCTGGGACAGAACACTGCGATGGGAGTGGGCTTTCTGCTCAGCGGGGGTGGGGTGTGGGGTGGTCCCACCTCTTCCTCTCCCTCCGCCCCTCCCCCCTTATGCTCTCTTTCTCTCTCTTTCTCTCTCAGATAAATAAAATCTAAAAAAAAAGGAACCTTCCTACCTGATTAGCAGGATTCATCAAATATGTATATAATTCATTAATACGTATATAATGGTGACATTTTAGGAAGAGTTTCAATAAAGCCCTAGGAAGGGGTACCTGGCTCTCTTTATGGTAGGGCACACTCTGTTCATCTTGGGGTTGTGAGTTTGAGCCCCATGTTGGGTGTAGAGATTACTTTTACAAAAATCTTAAAAAAAAAAAAAAAAGCCCTTGGGAAGGCGATGGTCCCACTTCTGTTCAACCTTGTACTGAACGTCCTGAGTGCACTTGACCCGTGCCAGGGGCAGGGCACACAAATTATCATAGGATCTAACCAGCAGGGTAAAATGCAGGCCCTCGTGGGCCTGATGTATTCAGGGAAACAAGCAGGTGGAGACAGATCATGTAATAGGATGGAGCCATAGTGGGGTGGCGGGTAAGGTGCCCGAGAGGAAGGGGGCACCCCACGATCTCTGAGGGGGGCCTAAATGATAATTTCCCAAACAAGTTAAAACAGGAATATCACATCTAAAATGAGTTTGCAGAAGTAATTTTTCCAACGTGTTAATTAATGAAGAAACCACTAAGATGTTAAGACCAGTTGAGAAGAGAATGTGAAAGTCGGCCATGCGTGCAGGCAATCAGGAATGCTGGGATGGCTTTGCTGGCTGGAGCCACAATGCTCGGTGCTCCACAGGGCGCTAAGACAGAAGGTTTGATGGCATCTTCTCCCGAGGACAGACACCAGTTGTAACTCTGTGGGACAAAATGCATTTGCATTGTTATGGACAAAAATTATCTCCATTTCTCACGACTTAACTTCCCCCCTATTCCGAGGTGTAAACTAGCCTCCCATACATACTCCTCCAGAGCCAGGTGGGCCCTGGGGAGGGGGCTGCGCCCACACCCCACGGAAAGTTCACTCGTACTTGCATCCCTCTGCCCATTTCCAATCGGACAATCCCTCTTGGCAGGGATTAGAGGATCTCAATCTAGCAAACTACCACCCGGGAGCTTTCACTTTTTATGTTTTTAAGATTTTATGTATTTGACAGAGAGAGAGCACCAGTGGCAGGCAGAGGGAGAGGGAGAAGCAGACTCCCACAGAGCAGGGAGCCCGGACCAGGCTCGATCCCAGGACCCCTGGTCAAGACCTGAGCCCAAGGCAGACGCTTAACCAAAGGAGCCACCCAGGCAGCCCTGTGAACGGGGAGCTTTTAAACATTCTGATTCCCAGGCCACACCCCAGACCTACAAAATCAGTATTTGTGGAGGGCGGTCCCTGGTGTCAGGCTCCTTAAAGCTCTTAGGTGATTCTGCTGTACTTCCAAAGAACCACTGCCCGGAAGACAAACAAGCAGGAGCAGAAGGCCAGCTCCCCTCTCCTCCCCTCCCCTCCCCTCCCCTCCCACTCTCCACTTACCTCTGGGCCCCACCCCTTCCCTCCCCAGCTCTGCCCCATCCCTCCTCTCTGCTCCTCACCCAGGCCCAGCTGGGCTTCCACAGTGCTTCTGGGGGGTGGGGGATGGGGGGTGAGGGGTCCTGAAACTTGCCTACTTTTGTGCAGAAAGCACCAGGTGGTGGCAGCCCAGGACAACCCCCCTGCAACCCCACCCTGCGGGATGGTCCGGGAAGATGGCATCTTTTGAAAATGTTTTCCTCCAACACCCAGAAGGAACCCACAGCTTGAGAGCAGCAAATGAGAAGAAATCCATCACCCTCAGGAAATTGGTTCCGGCAGCCCCGCAGAGTGGCAGTAATCAGAAGCCCTTTGAGTGCCCCGCTAAATAAATAGGTTTAAAACTAATGCACCAGCTGCTGCAGGAAAGCATGTACCCCAAGATGGGTGGGCTGTGGGGCTGCCCATATCTGCTTGGCAAGGGCATAAATCTGGGCACATGAGGGGGTCCAGCTCCCACTGGCTGCTTTCACAGAAGGCAGAATGAGCAAATAAATCTACTCTCAGCCTCCAGAACATGTTTTCAGCCCTGGGAGAGCTGCAAATCCGGGGCAGGGTGCTCACTCCTCAGAGAGGGGGTGTGCTGGGGAGCATCAGGTTCAAAGGCAAATAGTACCCAGGACTCCCTGGGCCCCAAAGGGAAGTCTCCTAAGGTAGGTACGGAAGGCAGCTCTTGTCTGCTGAACCCCGGGCTTGCTGCCACCCCTTGGCCTCTGAGCAAGGACACTGAGAGCCATTGAGTGGTGACAGGGCTTAGCCAGGTCCTCCTGGGCCTCTCTGAGCCACCAGACCGAAGAGCGCGTTGAAGAGTCCTCATTAAGATGAGCTGTGGGAGTCACTCTGAACTACTAGGCAGCACTCCAAGCCTGGGCACTGCTCCTCTCCCTCCATTGTGACTCTTGTAAGACAAGCCACTAGTCTAAGAGCTCGTTTGCTACATCAAAGTGACAGCGGGTCTTGCAAATCAGTGAATCACAGCCAATTTGCAGAGTTCCTGTTACAGGTACAAATGTGCCCGGTGTTTGGAGGGGACATTTTGAAAAGAAGGACACAGAGAAGCACATCTGTGATTTCCGAAAGCATCACTTCCTGGGCACCAGCTGTCACCTGGCCCTTTCATCCTCCAGCCTCCAAACACCCTGCACAGCACCAGGAAGCAGAGACCAGAGTCACCTCCCCTTTCCCTCCAGCAACAGGAGCACGCAGTTAAAAGACAGTACGTTTTGCAAACTCCCTTGTAGCCAAATGTGACAAATCAAGGTGCCTGCAGGGCTGATTCTTGCCTGAGGCTCCGGAGGAGAAGACTTTCCTTGCTCTTTCCAGCTTCTAGAGGCTACTGCATTCCTTGGCTCATGGCCCCCTTTCCCCACCTTCAAGTCCAGCAGCTTCCAGGGTCACGTCTCCTCTCTGTCTCACTCTCCTGCTTCTGTCTTACAAGGACCCTTGTGATGACGTCAGGCCCACCTGGACAGTCCAGGACCATATCCCCATCCCGGGGTTCCCAGCTTCATCTCATCTGCAGGGTCCCTTCTGCACTGTGAGGTGACACATCCGGGGTCCGAGGACTAGGGCACGCACAGCCACGGGAGCGATTGTGCTTTTCATCCCAGACCTACTACACCCCGTCCCTCTGACCTCACACATGCAGATGACTTCCTGTGGGAGCTGTCCCCTCTGTGCCCCTCCTCAACCCCACCCCCTGCACCAGAGGGGAGAGGGGCGGGCCGGGGGGTGGAGCCAGAGTTCCAGAGGCCCGACCCCGTCCCTCGATGGGGTTTTTGAGCCCCTGCAGCTGCTCCGCCCGGGGACACCGGGCACAGGAAGGAATAAGTGCACTTTCTAATGCGACTCGGCCTGGGTTTCTGTCACCTGTACCCGCGAAACCACACACTCTGTCAGGAGACTCAGGACACATGCGATCCCTGTCCGGGCTGCTCGGGCCATCCCTGCTGGAGAGGCCAGAAGGAAAGCAGAAGGCGGGCGGCTTTTGCCTTTTGGCCGACTGGAGCAAGTCACCATTTGCCCCAAGTGGGGCCTTTGGCACGTCCACAGTCCTCTTGACTGGAACATAAAACCCCGGTCTTTTAGCGTGGGATGTCATTCAGCCCTAACCAGAAGCGAAGCACCGATACGTGTCACAACTTGGATGAGCTCGAAAGCAGGGGCCCCATCGCGGCTGGCTAGGACCCGCCGGCTTCAGCCCCTTTAAGACGACTTTGGAGGACCCAGTTTCAAAGCCCGGGGCGACTCTCTGGCCCCCGCCTCTATGGTGCGTCGTCACTTCCGGCCGGAAGTGCGTGTGCAGCGCGGCTTCGGCGCAGGGGGCGTGGAGTGAGTGGAGGCGCGCGCTTGCTCGTGGGTAAGGAAGGGGAGTCCTGGCGCGGGGCGCGGGGTGACGCGGGGGTCTCCGCCGCCACCGGCCCCAGCCTGGGTAGCAGGGCCTCGGACGGGGAAGGCGGAGGGGGCTTGGGCCGAACTCAGGCTCCGACGCCGGGGCGGGGCTGCGGCCGGGCCGGGGGCCGAGCGGGGGTCTGCGGAGCGCGTGGGCCGCGGTTGAGCCTCCGGTTCCTGGAACCCGCCGTGCGACTCTCTCTCCCCAGGGTTCGTCAGAAAACGAGAACTTCCAGCCCCCGGCGGTGAGACGCGGGCAGGCCGCGGGCGGGGCGAGCCCTCCGCGCTCGGTGCGGGAGTCTAGGTGCGTGGGTCACGCGCCGGGACGGAGAGTCTCGAGGCCGATGGTCTGGGGAAAGGCTCCTGCGTTGCTGAACCCGCGCGGCTGTGGGTGCAGCCTTGTACCAGGCAGCCCGAGCCTGACCTAGAGAAAATTCCCGGGAGCAGTGCCCCCCGGGGTTTGAATTTGCAGTAACAGGTGTGAGCATTCTAGCAGCAGTTTGGTGATCATGTATGATACTGCAAACAGGCCGCACGCCGGGGGGGCCTTAGAGTTGGTACCGCGGAGCAGAGTGGACTTCGTGCGTACCGACGGGTACTCGGCCATGCGCCATTCCCAATGTTCGTGCGCGCAGAGACGGACGGGACAGCCCAGGCCCTTGTGCTCGGGGGAGCTTCGGCCCCGCTGGGGAGATGAGATCAAATGATGGCCCTGCAGAGGGTGTAATTCAGGCTGAGGCCAAAACCCCGAAGGACATCGCGGTCCCGTTAGCAGCTACATCACGAGGAGCAGATGGCGGCCTGCCTGAGCTAGACTCTGAAGGACGAGCAGGAGTTCTCTGGAAGGCTGGGGTTCCGCAAGTGCAAAGGCCCAGCGAGCTAGCAGACGTGGCCAGTGTTGGAGCCGGAGGAAGGCCATTGTAACCCCAACAGCAAGGGGAATGGTGTGGGGTGAAGCTGAAAAGTGGGGAGGGGCCAGACCACGCAGGGCCTGTGGCTCACAGGAGTATTTCAATCTTTCCTAATCACGCGGGGGGGCCATTCTGGGTCGTAAATGTTTCTGATTTTAAAGAGGATGAGGTGCTAACGTCTGTAATCTCACGAGAACACCAGATACAAAACAGTGCCGTCCGTGGAGCTTCTGCAGTGCTGGACATGGTCTGGGTCTGCCCTGTCCCGTAGAGCAGCCACAAGCCACGTGTGGCTGTCGGACACTTGGCAGTGTGGCTGGTGTTGCCGGGGGACTGGGGTTTTCATTTTAGTTTAAATGTATGTAACCCCGTGTGGCCAGTGGCCATGATGTTGGAGAGCACAGGTCTAGCGGGTATCGGAGACGCAGGAGCCCCTTTATTGGAATCGAGCCGCACAGAGACTAACGTCTCCTGCACCTCATCCCCTCCCGGGTAAAGGCTGAGGGATTCTGCTTTTCAGAGAGTCCTCCCGTCTTCTGACCAGCTCACACCTACCAGTGCCTTTGTGCTCTTGGCTGGAAGGCCGTGTGCTCCTCGCGAAGTGACTCCATCCCTTGGCCTCCTGGGTGGTCGTGAGCACCCGGATGGAGGAGTGCCTGCAGTGGCCCGGGCATGCTGTCTGTGACCGGGGGAGCAGGGTGGGGTTGGAGGAGTCGCGGTGTTGTGGGGGGGGCTTAGAATCTAGAGAGGTGGGCATGGTAAGTGCTGTGGAGCCACAGGAAGGGACATAGCCAATAGGACATAATGGCATGTGACCCCGTGGGGACATAAAGGCTGTTTCCTGCTGATGACACGTGGCAAAGGGCAGGAGGGGTGGACGTGCCTGAGGATGTGGGCAGCTCGTGAGTCGGGGCCAATCTGGGGAAGCATGTGGCTGTGGGCAGGGAAGAGAATGTAGGAACGCAGAGGCTGGGGTGGGGTTTCGGGGCGTTGTCAGAGCCCAGCTTCATTGCGGCTTCCATGCAGGCAGGTGTCTGAGGCGGGCCCCAGGTACTGTGCAGATGATAGCCGGAGAGGGAGGGGGTGGGTATGAAATCCCTGTGGTTGCCCCCACCGACCGGGGCGGTGGCCAGCCCCGCATGGAGCCTGCAGACCTGAAAGGAGGAGGGGCCGGTAGACGCGGGGTCAGTGCAGGGCACCTTCCGCGGTGTATTCCAGGTGGTAAGATCTCGGGGGGTGTTTTATGGTGCTAACGGACTTACGAAGGCAGAATGAAAACTGATGGAGTGTACTTTCTTTGCAGGTGAGTTCACGGGAAGATCTGTGTGCGGGGTGAATGCTTCCGTGTACCTGAAGTGTAATTGTTGGGGGCTTGGAACTTTCCAGCTTCCTTGGGTTTCATTTACTCGACCATGTAGCTTCTGAATGCCGACCTGCTGAAGACCCTGTTTTGTATGGATACAAATAAAAGGGGTCCGTCCCCAAGGAGACTTCTTCGTGCACTTTATGGTCTTGGTCCTCACCGACCTTGCGCGCAGTGTGTCACCTCTGCTGCTGAGGTGCACAGTTGGCGGCCCGGCTCCCAGCTGAGGGGACTGAGCTGTTCGCGCTTCTCTGTAGGAAGTGTGGGCGCTGGGGCTGTCTAGAAGCGGGGGGCACGTGGAGGGAGGTGACCTCGGTCTCCGTGATCTAGGAGGAAGGGGTGGTGAGTGTAGTTTCGGGTCGTGTTCACCTTGTGCAGACTTCACTTTGGATAGAGTTTTCCAGAAAGTGGCTGCTGGCCTCAGAACTGGTCACCGGTAGCTGCTGGGCGCCCACCTCTGCTTCCTCACCCGGGTCTCAAGCCCTGAGCGGGCGCCGTCTCCACGGAGAATTCTCCCGGCCTTCCTCTCTGAATGCTCACCACGTATCGATGTGAGGAAAGGAGAAGCCTTTCCTCTATTTCCTGCTGTCGTTACGTGACAGGTACGACCTGTACGTGTTTTATGTAGTCCGGGACGGTTATCCTGACCTTCAGACCTAGTGCCACACCCGGAGTTCCTGCCTGTCGTCCTCGCTTGTGTCTGTCTTTGCCGGACTTAGTGAATCTTTTGCCTCAGCATCCTCTCGCCCAACCCTCTTCTGGTCCAGCTCAACTCCTGGAGGGGCCGCCCCCCGAGTTGCTGCAGAGCCAAGAACGTAACTTCAGACCTTGCCAGGGAAGCCGTTGGTGGGCTTTGTCACAGACCCCTAGTCTGAGAGCCCGTCACTGTGGAGAGGAGGCATGGCCCCCCGGGGGACGGCAGCCGGCCTGTCAGCCCTGAAGGGCAGAGGTACCCGCGCGGTCGGCAGCCCGAGCGTTAGCGGGCCTTTCCCATCCTGGCTCCGTCCCTGGCCCACTGTGTCTCATTAGGCTGGTCGCTTCCCCGTTTCTTAGTAAAATGGGGACCATGGGGACGGTGACTCCCAAAGGTGGGCACCTGTGAGGAGTCAGCAAGTCGTGGGACGTGCTCAGGAGCACGGCAGACCCACGGACTGGCTGTTGCCCATTCTCAGATTTCCAGGGCGTTTCATGGTGTTTCCGGCCACGAGCTTCCAGAGCGCTGGCGTGCAGCAGGTCCTGGCAGACAAGGTGCCGTCTGTCGCAGGAGGGGCCTGCCTGCTCCCAGGTGTGGGAGCTCGGGCAGGTTTGCTATAGCTTCTTGGCTTTTTCACCCGGTTCGTGTTCACGATTGGGCCACTCACGAGAGCACATAACTCTAGGGCGGGCCCTGCCCTCTGCATGAGGGACCTTAGAGGAAGCGTGATAATTGCCCAAATTAACATTGTGTTGGGATACGTGTCCTGGGGGAAATCATACATATTGGTATTTCTGGAAGAAACAGGTTGGATCCCGCTCACTGCCTTGTTCCTGGGTGTCTCTCTGGAATGTGAACGTCCACTCGGGCACAGCAGCTGCGGACGGGGCCTCGTGGCCTCGGTGTGTCTTGGAGCAGCGGCGGGGCTCTGTCTGTAGACTGACCCAGTGAGGTTCTTCAACCTTTGGTTCGAGAGATGAATCAGAAGCATTAGCTCCCCGCCCCCTGCAGCCCCCACAGGAACATCGTGTTTCTAGCACGGAAAATGATGGCACAGGAGTGCTTCATGTTGGTGGGGTCAGCTGTGGTGTACAGGGGCCTCTGGTTCTCGTTTGGTGTTAGCGTCAACAGAGGAGGGTGCCCGCGTTTCCCCGGTGCGTCCATGTGGCTCGGTCTGAGACCTCTCAGGGCGGGAGAGCCTGCAGAGAACAGGAGGAGGACGGACGAAGAGAGCCGCTCTGATTCAGAGGGGTGTGGGCTGAGATCCTGCAGTCTTCCCCAGCAGCCCCTCCCCTCCTCACCCCTCCAGATGCTTCCCCAGTGTGGGTGCTTCACTGAACCTCTGCCCCTTTCCTCTGGGGCCGCACCCCAAGACGACAGCCTCCATCCATCCTGCACCTTGGTGCGGTGTGCGCGGCTCTGTCGGTGATGGGAGGGAAGCCCGGAACCCACAGGAGGGGCTTAGGATTGCATTTGGCTGAGGCCCTACCTGAGAATATTCCCCAGCTGTCTCCTGCTCGGTCACTCGGTTCCAGCTGGCCTGGGCGCAGCGATGGTGTACTTGCTTCCCCCAAAGAACACGTAGCTAAAAGAGGCTGCCCATATGACGTGGACAGGCTTCAGCGTTTCTGGGTTTTGTTCCTCTGGATTATGTAAGAGAGGGTTGAGGCCGGCAGGAGTCCAGTCTTTTCAAAGAGCTGGGCCTTTTAATAATAGCAGTGGTTATTGAAATGCACAGTCCGTAAGAAGCAATGTTTTTTAATGTTAAAACATGGAACACAAAAGGCCTGTCGCAGAAAAGGGACTAAGAAAACAGCCTGCTGCACGGTTTTGAACTTCTTTCTTTGTCCACTAGAGGACGCAGTTCTGATGCGCCACCCTGTTCGCTTTTGTAACTTGGTCCAATTTTAGTTTTTAATTTCGCCAAGCCCTTATTTCACCAGAAAGTTCTGCAGAAGTTTAATCTGCAGGGTTGGGCTCCTTGTTAGGACTCTGCCAGGAGGTCCCCATTGCACACAGCTCTTGGGAAGCATTCGTCATGTCATGGACCAGCCAAGCCCCCGCCCAGGCACGGGACACTCACCTGGGGAGAAGAACACGAGAGCATGTCCTAACGCAACTTTCCGTCCACACTCACTCCGGGGGACCAGTTCTAGGCGGTGTGAGAGATCTTTCTTGGTAAGGACTTGCGTGCAACGCATACCAGTCCTCAAGGCCTCAGACGATATAGTAAGGGTTTAGAAGCACCTCTCGGGAGGATGTCGCTTGTACTTGCCCTTGAAAGGTACACGGCAACACAGAACAAGATCTGTGCAGAGCCCCTGTGGTTCAGGCTGCCGATCCTCGTCCGCTCGAAAGGTGCTGTTGGATTGGAAAAAGAGAGTTACGATCTCCAAGTGTCGTTTTAGGTGGAGTACTAAATGTCCCCGGGTTTGGGAACCGTGTTGACCGCTCTCTGATGCATTCAACATGCTTAACTGAGCACCGACCCCTGGCGAGTTAGGCTGGGCTGGGGAGCCAGGCACGGGCAACTCCCCTCCCTCCGAGAGGTCATGAGGGAAAGGGAGAAGCGTGGGGTGTGCTCTGGAGGAAAGGAAAACGGGGCCAGGATGGAGCCGGGTGTGGAGTTGCCGCTTCAGATCAGGGTGGTCAGGAAAGGGCCCGCATCCTAGGGGAATAGAGGAAATCATGCCAAGTCTGGCAGCACATCCTGGCAGGGGGAGTGGGGAAGGCGGGTGACCAAGGCGGCTTTCTGGGGAGGGTTGGAGGTGTCTGGGTGTCTGCTCTTGCAGGGCCTCGTAGGAAAGTCTCACTTTTACTCCCAGACAGGAGTCAGTAGCTCACAGTTTTCTCTCCTCTTTTAGGGACCATTTTCCCCTGCTGGCAGAGTATTGGCCTTCGAAGTATTTCCTGTTCTTGGGCTAACAGACTGGCCCGGTGCGGGGACCCGTGATCTGTGCAGAGGGAGTGTGCAGCTGTGGGAGGCACCCTCTCGCCTCTGTTGAACCGTAACCGTGTTGTTCCTTGGGGAACTAACCTGGACTTGGGAAGAGACATTTGGATAGAAGTTCCTGGGACAGCCTGTTGCCTTTCATCTTGTAGATGAAGCCAGAGACCGCCCAGACGTCCTGTCTCACCCACTGTCTGTTCTCTAGCCTCTTGCCACTTCTAGGAACCATGTACTTCTTGTTTTGTTTTTTTGTTTTTTTTTTTTCCCAACAAAGAGTAGATCTGTGTCATTTAAATTACTACCAAGAAGACAACAAAGTATATTCTCCTCTAACCTTCATAGCGCAGGGGCCTGTTTTGGTTTTACGGGGTTACACATAATGACTGTGTTTAAAAGCAATTCTTCATTCCGATATTTTTTTCAGATCAATTATGCAACTGCAGCAGAAAACTAGTTCTTTTCTTGCAAGTGTAATTAAAAATGGAGCCGAGTGAGTCAGGGGAAGGTCACGTGTCTCAGGCTTGGCAGCCGAGCCGTCGTGTCCTGGTTACGCAACACTGTTTTCGACCTGCGGCCCCCGTCAGCAAAACCTTCAGATGATCATATGGAATTAAAATAAGACTTTAACTTTCTTTGAACAACATGTTCTTTGTTAAAACCAGACTTGGGCTTTTAATGCTGACTTCCACTAGAGGCTCTGTAAACCGTATTCCATGCCCGCGGCTGTCCCCGCGGAACACATTTCTTAAAGTCAAACTCCCCACTTTCGCGCCCCTTTGAAACCTTGACTTGGTTGTCATCCGTCATGAAGACTTACGGGCAAAGCGTCCCCAAATCCCTTTCACTCCTGTGCCGTCTCTGTTCCAAATTGCCACACCCCTTTGAAAGTTTAATGGAGGAGATAAAAAATATTAAGAAGTCTAAATGAGGGGCGCCTGGGTGGCTCAGTGGGTTAAGCCTCTGCCTTTGGCTCAGGTCATGATCTCAGAGTCCTGGGATCGAGTCCTGCATTGGGCTCTCTGCTCTGTGGAGAGCCTGGTTCTCCCTCGCTGTCTGCCTGCCTCTCTGCCTACTTGTGATCTCTGTCAAATAAATAAATAAAATCTTTAAAAAAAAGAAGTCTAAATGAAATAGAGGGCTTCCTTCCTCCGGTTGCTTTAACATACACGTAAGCACTGCTTGGTGTTTGTTTTCATTTTTTAATTTTTTTCCTAAAGTAACTACACAAGTTTTTTTGTTTTCAGAGAGGTGAGGGAAGGGCAGCGAGAGAACCTAAGCGGCTCCACGACCAGCGTGGAGCCCAACGCCGGGCTTGATCTCACAACCCCGAGGTCATGACGAGCCAAAATCAAGAGTCAGGTGCTTAACTGACTGCACCACCCAGGTGCCCCAACAATGCACGAGTTTTAAAGCTCAGGGTTAAAAGCCTGGCCCCAGCAGCTGCTCCCTGCACCGCTCTTGCCGGGGGCCCTGCCCTCGGACAGCCGTTTCACGTGGCTCTGTCTTCCAGGCACGCTCGTCTCCCCGCTTCCCACCATCGTGTATGTGCTGCTGCTTTTGGCTCATCGTCTTAAGCCTTGCCTGTCAACTTCCATTCTGGGGGATTCAGGCCAAGCCCTCACAGACCCCTCTGTTTCCCCTTCCCCTTCCTCCAGTACAGTCATCCCGTGTGAATTCTGTTCAGCTCAGCGTTGTGTTGTCTTGCAGGTAACAATGCTTACCGTCCTCCCGGCTTCGCCTTGCGAGACCCTCTTTGTTTCCTTCTTGTTCTCCCCTCGTTTCTGCTGTTTCTCTAGCGGAGCATTCTTTGGTCATTAGCTCTTGTTCCCACTGGCCGTGCCCCGGATCTTCTCGGCCTAACTTTACACAAGGGCAACCACGTGACGTCATGTGTCCATTCTGCTTGTTCCTTAGATGTGTGAAAGAAGACTTCAGACAGTGTCGTTGGGAGAATGTTGTTAGGTTTTGTTATAAGCACCTGCGTGAGGGGAAAAGCCCCCCCCCCCCGTAGGCCAATTCAGAAGTTCAGTTTTAGTTAGGAATTTTATATTTTACAGGAAAATATTTAGGTTGGATTATTGTCAGGGCAAATACAAAAAGAATGCTGGCTGAAGGTCTGACAGTTAGCTGGGTGGGTAGGTACCTGGTTTCCCAGGAAATTCCTTAAAAATTATGTCAAAGGATGCCAATTTCCCCAGAATTTTAATCAGGCAGAAAAAGGCTCTGTCCCAAGCCAGGTTTAGGCCAATCTTTTTTTTTAAGAGTTTATTCTTTAGGGCGCCTGGGTGGCTCAGTGGGTTAAAGCCTCTGCCTGCGGCTCGGGCTGTGGTCCCAGGGTCCTGGGATCGAGCCCCATGTAGGACTCTCTGCTCAGTGGGGAGCCTGCTTTCCCCCCCACCCCTCCCGCCTGCCTCTCTGCCTACTTGTGATCTCTGTCTGTCAAATAAATAAATAAATCTTTAAAAAAATATTTTATTCATTTATTTGATAGAGAGACAGCAGAGCCGGAACACAAACGGGGGAGTGGGAGAGGGAGAGTGAGAAGCAGACTTCTTGCTGAGCAGGGAGCCCGATGTGGGGCTTGATCCCAGGACCCCATGATTATGACCTGAACTGAAGGCAGACATTTAACAACACCACCAGGTGCCCACCAAATTTTTTTCTTTAAGATTTTATTTATTTATCTGACAGAGAGCACAAGTAGGCAGAGCAGCAGACGGAGAAGCAGGCTCTACACTGAGCAGGGAGCCCTACGGGGCTTGATCTCAGGACCCTGGGATCATGACCTGAGCTGAAGGCAGAAGCTTAACCCACTGAGCCACCCAGGTGTCCCTGGAGATTTGATTTTTAGGTAATCTCTACACCCAACATAGGGCTCAAACTCAGAAGCCCAAAGTCCAGAGCCACACCCTGCACCAACTGAGCCAGCCAGGTGCCCCTAGATCAGTTTTTTATACCCTCTCTTTGACCTCGACATCCTATCTGACTTGCTTAAGAATGCATCTTCTTGCATTTTGGTTTTAAGAACATAAACAAGGGGCGCCTGGGTGGCTCAGCTGGTCGAGGGACTGCCTTTAGCTCAGGTCATGATCCTGGAGTCCCGGGATGGAGCCCCATGTCAGGATCCCTGCTCAGACCTTCCCCCTCATGCTCACTCGCTCTCATTCTATCTCTCTCAAATAAATAAAATCTTTAAAAAAAAAAAAAAAAGTAAAGGAAAGTGTTGCCTAGTTCAGCACTTCCCAAACAACACGCACGCACAAATCCCTGGCAGATTTGTTAAATGCAGATCCTGGTGCAGTGGGGCTGAGGTGGGGCCTGGGATTCTGCATTTCTCACCAGTTCCCTGGTGCTGCTGGTCCGGGGAGTAAGAAAGGGCATTTTTGGTGGCCTGGTGCACCTCCCATTGGCGGTAGACTTGGGTGTAGGTTTAATTTGTCTGACATGTGCCAAATTGTGGTTGTTAGCGGTAGCTACACATATTCATGAACCGGCTTCCTATATTAGGGAAGGATTTCCTGACACGGCATGCGGTGGTAATGATTTCTTACCTTCTGTGCGCCGAGGCCTCTCTAGTATCTAAGCTGCATTCAGTGAGGCCGTTCCATACATCGGTACGGCGGGGAGTCTGTGAGATGGCAAGCATCTCCTTACTGTTTGTCTAATAAAACTAAAGTCACATGAAAGATCATTTAAAAACCTCCCAGCTGTCAAAAACCAGAGCTGGATTAAAGTGGTAAAAACAGATTTTTATTCAGAACTAGTGCAGTAAAGGCAAAGAGAGCTCAGGATAGAATGGGGTTCGGTTCCAAATGTGGCAGGGACAGGGAGCAGGAGTGGGACAGCTGATGGAAAATCACTAAGGGGAAATGTCACGGGTGAGGGGCCTTCTGGCTAAACCGACCCAGCAGGATTCTGGCTGAAAGCAGGCCAAGGTGTCTGGCATGACCCAGGCCGGTGGAGGATGAGGAACCGGGTCAGACATCCAGGAAGCGCAGGGGTGCGGGGGGGGGGGGGGGGGGGGGGGGGGCGGTTCTGATGAAATTGACTTAGCACCGTTCTTGCTAAAACTGGATTTTATAAGGAAGTGCACAGACAGGCCTAGGAGATGGTCCAGGAATCTGACAAAGAATCTTTGTCCTAACCTGACCTTCATTAGTCCTTTTGAGGTTAATTTGAACATTCTCTAAAATTTGAGAGAAAAGGAAATATTGTATAACTGAGAGAGAATAGTAAGCAAAATTTATGACAGGTCGAGGAGGTGCCAAATAATTTGCAAATGTTACCTCGTTGAACCTCTCACTTTGCGTGGGGGAGTGGGTTCATTGAGGACTGCCCGGGGTCACAGGCTAGTATCTACTTTCTCAGTCACAGATGTGGGTCACACACTTGGATACCATGCTAAGCCCTGGGGGTAGGGGGGAAACGAGACCATCACCACAGCCCTGGAGCAGGCTTTCTAGTTGAGTGAAGGCCCCTTACCCCCAAAAAACAAAACATCACATAGAACACACAAAGAGCCTTCAGGGACAGTCCCTGCTCTGAGTGCTGCTGGGGCTCCTGCTTTGGCTTGGCAGAGGGGGCAGGCCTCATGGGTGGTGTCTGCACTGAAAGCTGAATCACAGGAAGCAGTGGGCCGGGAGGGAGAAGGGCAGGGCATTCCACGTGGCAGGAAAAGCAAGTGCAAAGGCCACGTGGCAGGACGCAACTAGAGGTGGGCCAGGGACCTGAACCTGGTGCTGCCTGACTCACGTCTGTGGTCTCCCCACTGAGGCCTCTGCCATGTTGTCGCCCAGTGTCAAATAAAAAACAAGTCCAGACTTAGGGAACAGACCGTCTTACTAAGGATGATTGTTGGGGTGGAGGGGCCACCCGACCAGGTGGGATACCGTGACCAGGGTCCTGTCCGGAAGAGTTCAGCACAAAGGAAACTTCCTTCATGGGAGGAGTGCTGTGGGGGCGGGGGCAGAAGGGTGGCTGCAGGAGGGAGTCAGCCAGAGAAGGTGTCAGCTGAGGTCACCCTGTGAGGCTGTGGGGGCGGAAGAGGTTTCCTTCTGCCCCTTATGGTTCTTCGGCAGGGCTGATAATTAAACTGACATGAGACAGATTAGTGGGAGAAAAACAGTTGTTTAATAACATGCACACTTCGTATATACATGACAGGAAATACAGTTACTCCCCAAAATGGCCAAAGCCATCACCTTAAATACCACCTCCCGCTAAAGGCATAGAGAATGTTGGGGTGGGGGTGGGGGTCTGTTGTGGGAAGTGATCGGGAAAAGCACTGAGAACAGGGTGAGGGTGTTGTGAGGGTTTAGGCCCACACCTTTTCCACTGATGAGCTTCTGGAGACCTCAGGAGACACCCGCACACATGGAGCTTTCCCTCAGAATGAAATGTCTCTTTCGAAAGGGTAAGAACTTCTCCTGTGACGCAGTTTCTTAAAAAGAGCCGGTTTAAAGTAATATGCCAAAGAGGCGTATTTGGAGGGGTCTGTTCTCCATAGCTGTTTTGACTCACGTCAACACACATTCTCTGAGCAGAGGCTGGGCCCACAGGCCACGGGAGGCAGACACGTGCTTGTGGACTGGTGCTTCCTTCCCGTGGAAACGCTTCCGGGTGCTGCTTAGGGAGCGAACGCAGCCGAGTGCTTTCACGATCACCCCATGCCTTTTGGTGAACATCGTAAGACTTTGATTTTATTTAGCTCTTGGTAACAGCAGGAGGTAGACGGAAAGCCCCAAAGCAGGTGCTCAGATCAACAACTTGTTCAAGGTCTCCCACCGGGTTCTGGAGCCAAAAAAAACAAGATTTGGGGACACCTGGGTGGCTCACTTGTTAAGCATCTGCCTTTGGCTCAGGTCATGATCCCATGATCCCTTCTGGGATGGAGCCCTGCATTGGGCTCCCTGCTTGACAGGAAGCCTGCTTCTCCCTCTCCCACTCCCCCTGCTTGTGTTCTCTCTTCCGCTGTGTCTCTCTCTGTCAAGTAAATAAATGAAATCTTTAAAAAAACACACACTCACTAAGATTTGACCTTCATGTGTAAGTTTGCAGAGTCCATCCCAATTTACAAGAAATTTGGCATAGATAGATGGGCCCTGTCCACAGCCTCTCCCTGGCAGTGATCAACAGGGCAGTGAGGCTCTCCCTACTCTTCCTGGCTAAGGAACTAGGTGCATCGTCAGGGAATTGTTCTCCTTCCTTCTTGGATATGATTCGATATGTCTAATCCAGAGCCAATGCCAGAAGTGTCACATTTGGGAACTCGGCTTCCCACGGGAAAAGCGTGAGCCCCGTGTCGCAGTCGGACGGTTGGTTCTGTCCCTTCCAGAGGGCAGGGCACACTAGCGAGGTCTTGGACTCTCAGGCAAAGAGGGGCGGCCGCACCCCCAGCTGCTGTCGGTGGTCCTCGTTCCCTAGTCTCAGAGAACACGGGTGATGAAAAGCAGCTGGAAAAAGGAAGAATTCCAGGACATTCCTGGTGTTCCGGAGTCTGGCTTCAGGAATCCTATACTGTGTGAAAGGGCGAAATGCAAACAGAAAGTTGGAGGTCTCGTTCTCCCTGTGGGAAACCAGGGAAGGGTGACGGGTGTGGTGATCATTTTGCAGTCTATACAAACATTGAATCATGGTGCCAGGCACCTGAAACTCATATAATGTTATATGCCAATTATATCTCAATTAAAAAAAAAAGATCTGAGATCCTGTAAAAATAAGCCATTGTTTAAAAGTAGGAAACAGGGGATGAGCCTCCCCCACCCTCTCTCCCTTTGCTCTCTGCCTTTCTTTCTCCGCCCTCTCACAGATATGCTAATCTGTTTCAGGGCTAAATTAGTCTCTGGCCCATCTCACAACTCAGGAATGTCTTCCCTAGGACCAGAGAGCCTCCTCTTTTAAATGTGAGGATGATAATGCTCTCAGTGTCCTAGGAGGGGACAGTCCCACTCCGCTGTCACCTGACTAATAGCAACCGCACAGGAAGACCCATTGTCTTGCAACTGCTTGGCTCTATCACAGATGGTGTTTTCTGTGTTTTGGTTCCTTCAGTGGGTTGCGTGGGGGTTCCTCACAGTGTGGTTTAATGCCTAACATTGCTTTCTTCTACCTTCATGGACAGCTTTCTTACCCAAGGCTGCTGAGCAAACTTCAGTCAGGCTCCTAGGCCCATCCATGGACTTCTGTATAAAATCCAATTTTAGCAAGAACCGTGCTAAGTCAGTTTCACCAGACCCACCCCCCTGCACTTTGGATGTCTGACCCGGTTCTGAATCCTCCACCGGCCCGGGTGATGCCTGACGCCTTGGCCTGCCTTCAGCCAGAATCCTGCTGGGTCGGTTTAGCCAGAAGCCCCCTCACCCATGACATTGCCTCGTAGTGGTTTTCTACTTGCTGCTCCGCTCCTGTGCTCCCTGGTTTTAAATCCCCGCCTGTCCCTGCTGTACTCAGGAGTCGAGCCCAGTCTCTCTCCCCCGCTGTAAATCCCAGCACCTGGTCCCTATTCCTATTCCCATCAGCCTGTCATGAGGGTCCCGGATGGAGCTGCCTCACCATCCTTTTTTTTTTTTTATTTTATTTATTTATTTATTTATTTATTTGACAGAGAGAGAGAGAGAGAGAGAGAGAGAGATCACCAGTAGCCAGAGAGGCAGGCAGAGAGAAGGTGGGGATGGGGAAGCAGGCTCCCCGCTGAGCAGAGAGCCGGATTCGTGCCTTGATCCCAGGACCCTGGGATCATGACCTGAGCCAAAGGCAGAGGCTTAACCCACTGAGCCACCAAGGCACGCCTGCCTCACCATCCTTAACAAGTGTTAAGGATGTTTTTCTTTTCCAATAGTAAAGAGATGTGAACTCCTCTATCCTCTTACTGTCTTTGGAGTCCTGCAAATTAAACTGACAAAGACAGTTTAGCAAGAAAAAGGCAAATTTTAGTGGAGCTCACAGAAACCTGTGCCTGGAGGAGGCTTAGAATCCAGGGCTCATCTACCATCTTTCGAGGGGGAGAGGAGGGGAGAAGGACACTTGCAGGAAAGCAAGACTTTTAGGAAAGGTGAGTGAGCCTTTAGGTGGCAGATGTGAGAGTCTTGTGAGAAGGCTGATTTCTCGTCTCGGTGTGGACTGCTCTTCTCAGCTGCTAGGAGTCCGCGGTCTTCTCCGATTGTGATCCTAGCCTGGGAAGGGCATTTATGACACTTATATTCTTTCTTTAGAGATTCTATTTATTTATTTGAGAGAGAGAGAGAGAACAAGTGGTGGGGAGGGGCAGAGGGAGAGAGAGAGAGAAGCAGACTTCCTGCTGAGCGGGGAGCCCCAGGTGGGACTCCATCCCAGGACCCTGAGATCATGACCTGAGAGGAAGTCAAACACTTGACCACCTGAGCCTCCCAGGCGCCCTGACACTTGGACTTTTTCCGGGGGCTCTGCATTGAGGCAGATAAGGGAACTCAGAAAATCAAACAGTACCAAAAAACAAAAACAAAAACAAAAAATGCCTCTTATTCTGGGCGTCTTCCCTGGCTTTCTTCTTATCTAATTTTGCTGGGAGTCAAGGAAATCCTCCACTTCCCTCCTCCCAAGTGAGGGGAAGTTGAAATTACTCAGGTCCGCTCTCCAGTCAGGCAAGAAGCCGGCCCGGCCTCCAGTCCCTCCCAGTTTCCCCCCTGCCTTCGCCTCACCCCACAGCTAACTTCCTGTGAGCCCCTGCACCTGCCACCCAGTCCACGCCTGTCCGCGACAGGCACTCATTTATGCCCCGGGAGCTGTCATCTACTAGGGAAGAGTCCCTTCTGTCCTAGGGAAAACCGGCTGCCCACGGGGGAGTGTCCGTGCCTTCAGATCCTGGGGCAGCGATGAGGAGTCTTTTTCATTTGGCCCAGCACCCTGTAGACCCCCAGGGGAGAGAACAGGCAGAAAGTAGCTGCCACCTCAGGACCCCTTACCCCTTATCCCACAGCCCCGGTGGCCCGGCAGCACCGAGAGCCGCAAGAGGGGCTCTTCCTGACCTCTGGCAAGAGTGGCACACAGGTCGACATGCAGTGGGGTCTGGGGGTGATGCGGCCCGCACGGTCCAGCTGTTGCCAGCAGCTCCCTCAGCCCGAGTCCCCGGCTGCCCAGTTGAAGTGTCAGCACAGCCCGAGGTCCGCAGCCGGGTCACCTATGCATCTCAGGGACAGGCAGGGAGGGTGTCCTGGGGCCAGGCGGCTCTCACTCCCCCCTACCCCCACTCTCGCCCCTGGACATGACACAGGGCCAGAGGGAGGGGACCCTGGTTTTACAGATCATCGTGTGCACGAGTGGCCTCTTCTGTCCCAAATGACTTGTCATCTCGGTTCTGTTAGAACTGCGGTCATCCCAAGAGAAAAAATTCTGGGACACAGTTGCAAAGGGTGTTCGATCAGAGTTTCTACCTGCTTCCCTTTGAAAGAGAGTGATCTCAAACTCCCCGTCCGAAGCTCTACCTTCCATTCACTTTCTGTGGTGTTTATATTCTTTGTCCGGCCCTGGAAGCGTGTACCGCTGCCCATGCTCTACGAGGACCGAGATGATCCACAAGTACCTCACCAGCTACCTGCTTCCGGCTCGCAGTTTCACCCCTGCCCAACTGACCCGTCTCCACTGTGTTCCCCCAAGGCATGAAATGCCAATCTCCTAATATGCACATTTTTGGAAAGCGGAGTCATCCCTCATAGTGATTTGTCGGCCTGCAAACATTTTCCCTGGAATATGCTGGGCTCCCTCCCAACCCCTCCCACCACTGACCCCCCCACCCCCGTGCTTCCTAATTCCGTGCAAACACAGTAGCTGGAACCCACTGCAGGCAAACTGCTTTGGTTTTAACTTTTGTCCCGTTACCCAGAATAGAGGTGTGGGCTTGTTTACTTGGTTTGCATTCAGGAACATTCTTTGTCTTCCAAAGCACCCATGAGAGAAAAGTTCCTGTCTGGGGACACGGTGCTCCGCTGGGGTAATTAGATCGGCTGACGGAGCTCCGGAGCTCGGGGAGGAAATGCCTCCTTGGTTGCCTGGCGGCTGGGACCGGCAGGGGCCGTATTGTGGGTCGTGGGACTGTGAGAAAACAATTGTTTCAGCAGGAGACAGTCTCCTTTCCATCAGTGCCGGAAGTGGAAGTGGCTGGAAGGGCCACTTGCTGGGGGTGGGGGGAGGCGGGGGTGTGATAACCAGGCATGAGGACCGGGCCCTGTGAGTGGATTTTGACCACTGGCAGGCCCGCCTCTATGACTCAGAGAAGGCTGATGTGTCTCCGCTCCTTTGTTCTCAAAATCAACCAGAAATTGCAGGCAACCAGAGACAGAAAGGGGGGGACCGAGGAAACAGATTGTGGAAGGGCTGTGCCATGGAAAGGGCTCCTGGTACTGTGGTGAGTGAGCAAAGAGTTCTCTGCAAACTGTCTGATTCCACTGACACAAAGTCCCAACTCAGACAAAAGTCACTCTGCGGTGACAGAAGTCAGAAAACCCGTTATTCTGGGGAGGCGGGGTGCTTGCGGGACCTGGTCCTTATCTTTACCTTCTCAGGGCAGGTCATCAGTGGGTGCAAATGTGAAAACACGCCTAGAGTTTGTGCTTTTCGCTGGGCGTGAGTGAGAGCTCCGTAGGACAGGAAGCGCACGGTGGGCAGATGGTGTGATTTCGTGGGTGAGGGCCACGGGCAACAGCAGTAGGCTGTGGTTGTAGCAGAAGAGGTTCCCTCTGGGATGTGGGTGACCAGGCAGGGGGTGAGGGGCATCTGGGGGCAGGCAGTCCTGGAAGAGCTCTTGGCTGGGGCTGTGGCCACACAGGCACGTCTCTTCATGATACCCACTTACTACCTGAGGATCTGTGATTTTTGTTTGAATGCTATACTTCGGTGCAAATTACTTTAAAATCTTATGTGCAGTTCGGTCCTATTTTCTCAGTTGGAAACGTGTGTGCAAGGGCCCCGGGGTGGCTCTGCTGGTTGAGCGTCAGTCTCTTGCTTGTGGCTCAGGTCGTGATCTCAGGGTCGTGGGATTGAGCCCTGTGTTGAGCACCTGATGGTGTACGTTCAAAAAAGATGAATTAAAAGCACTTAAGGGGCATCTGGGCGGCTCAGTTGGTTGGGCGTCTGCCTTCGGCTCAGATCATGATCTAGGGGTCCTAGGATGGAGCCCCAGCTCGGGCTCCCTGCTTAGTGGGGAGTTTGCAACTTCTTCTGCCCTTTCCCCGCTCATGCTCTGTCTCTCTCACTCTCTTTCTCTCAAATAAATCAGTCTTTTTTTTTTAAGCACCTGAGCCTTGAGCAGACCCGCCACCAGTCGTCACACCCCCTGGAAACGCACATGCTCCTTCCAGGCTTGTAGAACAATATTCTTCTTATCCAGAAAACCAGATTTTTCTGCTTAAAATTTTGATGCTACTTTATTTTTTAAAAGATTTTATTTGTTTATTTGAAAGAGAGAGACAGCAATGGGGGAACACAAGCAGGGGGAGTGGGAGAGGGAGAAGCAGGCTCCCCACTGAGCCAGGAGCCCCACTTCAGACTCAGTCCCAGGACCCTGGGATCATGACCTGAGCCGAAGGCAGACGCCCAACCAACTGAGCCACCAAGACCCAAGTGACACCTTTTTTTACAATACTGTGTGGCCCCTCTGGGTATCTGTGATAAGTGACATTATCCTGGAGTCCTGGGAGCTGATCCCCTCCACTGTGTTCTTTTTCTTCTCCTCCTCCTTCTCCTTCTCCCTTTTCTTCTTCTTCTTCTTTTTAGATTTATTTATTTATTTATTTATTTGGCACAGAGAGAGGGAGAGGGAACACAAGCAGAGGGAGTGGGAGAGGGAGAAGCAGGCACCCTGTAGAGCAGGGAGCCCCAAGGTGGGGCTCAATCAGGACCTGAGCCAAAGGTAGAGGCGTAAAGACTGAGCCACCCAGGCACCCCTCCATCCCCCCTTCTGACTCAGGAGTCAGGAGCCATCTTCAAAGCATGAAGTAAGTCCCAGTTTTTTTGTTTCGTCTGTCATGGGTCACTCCAGAAAACTATGGCCTTCTGGCTCTTTCCTGGGTCTGATGTCCGCCAGCTACCAATAAACTGCTAAATGCCAATGTGGGTTTTTCACATGGAGAATGTCAGGCAGAGCATTGCTGTGGTTGTATGGTCTGCCTAAAGCCCCAAGTCCTCTGGGTTTGCCTTTGGCAGCTACGGTTGGGCGAGGGGGGCTCCCACCTGTTTCAGACCCTTTTGGGAACCAGACCCTGGGCTCTGTGTATGATGGGTGGGTGGGAACGGCTCTCAGGCCCTTTACTCGGTGGCTACAGCCCTTCTGGAATGCTGCCCCCCTCCCCAAAGAGGGACGTTGTGAGCTCTGACTAGCCTGCAAGTTGTGGCCACCAAAGCAGCGTGTTCTCTTGCTTTCCAAAACCCAGAAAGCAAGTCACTGTTTCCTAAATGAAAGGGAACAAAATTAGCACTGGGAGAGGTCATGGGAGATGTTTTCCAAGTATCTGAGAGTGCTTGGCAGAATAAAGCAGGAGCACTTATATGTAAAATCCTCTCCATTAAGGGCTGCTTTGAAACCAGATCATTGTGCAGGAAAGAAAATGAAAGAAATGAAAGAGTTTGACTTCCACGCCTTTATAAACCCTACAGAAATTCACAAAGCTGTAAAGATGCAAAAGAGCTCATTTTGGGGGGGTCGTGCTGCCGGAGGGGGTATTGGTGAGCCTGGGGACTGCCGCCCAAGGGAGAATCTTCTGAGAGCTTGACTAACAGTATGAGCAAAAGCCGACCCAGAATCCGGAGGAAGGAGGAGTGAATTCTGACCATTCCATCGGGGTGTTTCGTGGGGGAACTGAGCCCTGAGGGATGGGGCTGGATTTGGTAGAGCAGATCCTGGGACAAAAGCCCTCCCAGGCAGGAGAGGCTCAAAGTTCCAGAGGGGGCAGCAAGGAGAAAGGCGTGTGCTCCTGGGACAGACGACATCCTCAAGCAGCAGCATGACGGACTCGGTTCTTGGGGCAGAGTTAAACCGAAATTCGGTATTTTTTTTAAAGATTTTTTTTTTTTTTTATTTGAGAGAGGGAGAGAGCATGAGAGGGGAGAAGGTCAGAGGGAGAGGCAGACTCCCCATGGAGCTGGGAGCCCCATGTGGGACTCGATCCCGGGACTCCGGGATCATGACCTGAGCCACCCAAAATCGGGTATTTTTTTTTTGCTATTTTTGTATTGTGCTTTACAAGTCTTGTGCTTTACAAGTCTAAATTTGCTACGAGTTTGGGGTTTTTTTTGTTTGTTTGTTTGAAATTCAAAGAGACATTTTTAACAGCGACAGCATTTTTGAACAACCGTGGAATTCCACAGACTTTTTCACGACCTACCCTCTGGCTCCTCTGACGACCCGCCTGGCAGGATACTCAGTCTTTCACTGTAGAATTCACGCACATGGACAGTGTGGGTGTGAGCGGGGATGAGGCTGCGGGTAGGGGGAGTTTTGGGACCATGATTTCAGGCCGACACCCCATCTTTACAAAATTAAATGTTCAGCGTCCTTTTCATGCCATACTTGGCGATCTCTGGGTCTTTTGAACACCGCTGACCCCTCTGTTTCTCTCTCACCTCTCTCCTCTTTGCAGTAAATGCTAGTGAACGAATCTGAGTGCAAAGACACTTTTTGGGTGCATGAAGAAACCCAACCGGGGCACCTGGGTGGCTCAGTGGGTTAAAGCCTCTGCCTTCGGCTCAGGTCATGAACCCAGGGTCCTGGGATCGAGCCCCGCATCGGGCTCTCTGCTCAGCGGGGAGCCTGCTTCCTCCTCTCTCTCTGCCTGCTTCTCTGCCTACTTGTGATCTTCGTCTGTCAAATAAATAAATAAATAAATAAATAGAAAGAAAGAAAGAAAAAAGAAACCCAACCAACATCTTTGTGAAAGACTGGTATTTTTAAAAGCCCTAATAAGCTCTTCTCATCAGCTAAATGAATGTTTTGACAGCCTCATGGTGACTGATGTGTTCTACAGCGTTTAGGCTGCTGAATTACAGAGTCACTTCACAGATCAGGCCCTAGATGAGAATGTTCTCCACAGAGCTGGCCTGACCCCAGTGATTGCTCAGGAAAACCCGTCTTCCTGTTGGTCCTGGCCACTTCCTGCGGGAAGAAACCTTTTAGGGCTGAGGGGTTAGACCAGTCTTCATGACCATGGAGCTGGAGGCACAGGGCTAAGTTTGGGTGTGTCAGGTCTTTGAGACTCCCCAAAGACCCTTGCCCAGCCCCTCCCTCTCAGTCCCATCTCCCTAGGCAAGAATCTGCATAGGATGGTGGAATGGGACTCCCTAGGAGCAGTCGCTGCACCAGCGTGGGGCACTGATGCTTTCTGGAACCTACGACCAGAAGGCCTGAGGCCTGGAGGCCAAGAAGCAAGACCAGCGTTTCATCTTGGTCAGCTGCAGGGTCAACCGGATGGCAGGCATAAGGCGGTGTTTCCAATCCGGGCGTGCTGAGAAGGCCAACAGGTCCACCTGGCTTTGGTAGGGCTCCCTGGTGCCTCGGGAGCCGGGGTATCTGGCTGCTCAGAGCCATGAAGGGTGGGCGCAGCAGACAGCTCTTTGGAAGGGTTTAGAAGAGCTGCTTCTTCCATCAACCTAATGCCTCGGACCCAGGCAGGCTCTCAAGGGGGTCTGTCCCCACAGAGAGGTGTTATCTCCCCATTTCTTGACAATTACAAATTGATGATCTTAAAATTTACCATCCAACCAGGTCACTTCTGAGAGTGACAGGGGGGCATTATGAATAATTACCTTGAGTCACAGGCGTACGCAGAGATTGGCGCCAACCCTGTCGTCTGTCACCCATGTTGGACTGTCCTTTGAGCCCCGCACATTCCAAGGGACAATGAACACTTTTCTGTTATGGAAGACAATCCCAAAGGTAACAAAGCACAGGGTATTTCTAGCTGCTCTTCCAGAAATGGCATTTGACCTAAGGAGAGCCCTGGCCCCAGCCAGGGCAGGTCATCTTTCCTCAGTCAAGGTATCATTGCGCAGGCGCAGGAACCTCTTCCGTCTGATTGTTCTAACATGTATGTACCTGCATTCGGGCGGCACGTCTAGAAGCTACGGTCCCTGCTTCCTGCCGTTGGCCTTGCTCCTGTCGCAGCACACAGCATGATGTGCAGGGAGCACAGGCTTTGACGGGCCAGGTCCCCCCGGGGGCTTTAGAACGGGAAAGAAATAACTAGTACCTTCCAGTAACCATCCCGTCCCCTTCCACAACAGGAAGGCAGCACTGGCGGTGTTGTCTTCCTGTGTAGAGTCCCAAGAGCTAGAGTGACATCCAGGAAAATAAGCCTCTGCGTGCAGCGATGGGGGAAGGAAAAGAGATCTAGAAGGTCACTTAGGCACCTCTCCTTAGGGGTTATGGCTGGATTCCAGGCTTCTGTCCTACCCTGGATTGAACAGCTTCCATTTTGTTTGTTTGTTTATTTTTTAAGATTATTTACTTATTTGTTGAGACAGAGAGAGACAGAGAGAGAGAGTGAGTGTGTGTGTGTGTCTGTGTATGGGAGGGGCGGCAGGGGCAGAAAGAGAGAGAATCTCAAGCAGACTCTACGCCAAGCACGGGGCCTGACACCCTATGATCATGACCTGAGCCAAAATCAGGAGTCGGCTGCTCCACCGACTGAGCCAGCCAGACGCCCCAAGCAGCTGCTGCTTTCAGGAGTTGAAATGATGAGGCTCACATCAGCGCCTTCGCCGGAGAAGCTCTCGACTGACCCCGCGCCCTGCGGGCCAGCAGACGGCGGTGGTCAGGGACGCCAGCTCCCGGGCGCAACACGAATCAGCCTCTCTTTTGTCCACCTGCGGAATGAAGGAGTGTTTGATGAAATCATTCACGCTGAGGGAGTGCAAAATCTGCACGTGTGGGTCCTTAATAACATCACCCTTAAGAAGAGGGCCGGTCCGGCTGGTCCTGGGGGCCCTTTCCACAGTAACGGTCCGTCCTTGTGCTGAGTGTGTGATCCCTGGATGACATCAGCCAACTGGGCTCACACCTGCCGGGACCTTCTCCCTGGTGCAAAGGCAGGAGTATCAGACAAATTCGCACCTGTACAGACACATTCCGATCACATGCCAGAGAAGAGGCCACCACTTAGAAAAACAGGAACAGTTTCAGGAACGTGACTATGGGGACTTTTCCCAGGCCTCACTGACCCTCCGGCTCCATTTGCCCCTGACTGACAATATTTTCTTTTATTGCACTGAAAATGATGTTGGCTCATTTGTGACCCTGCCCCAGAGTTCATCAACTGGAGATTAGAATGGACAAACACAGGGAGGAGGAAGCTTTTCTGGACTCCCGGAGGGTCCCCGGATAGGTCTGAAAATGGAACTGACAAAGATAGTCACAGGAGAGAAACACGGATGATTATTTAATAGAAGTTTTGTGGGATGGGAAGTGAAGGCTTGAAGAAACAGTTAAATCTGAGTAGTTTTATTTTTTTAAAGATTTTATTTATTTATTTGACAGACAGAGATCACAAGTAGGCAGAGAGGCAGGCAGAGAGAGAGAGGGGGAAGCAGGCTCCCCGCTGAGTGGAGAGCCCGATGCAGAGCTCAATCCCAGAACCCTGGGATCACAACCTGAGCCGAAGGCAGAGGCTTTAACCCACTGAGCCACCCAGGTGCCCCCAAACAAGTCTTTTTTTTAAATTTTACTTATTTATTTGACAGAGATCAAGTAGGCAGAGATGCAGGCAGAGAGAGAGAGAGGGGGAAGCAGGCTCCCTGTTGAGCAGAGAGCCCGATGTGGGGCTCGATCCCAGGACCCCGGAATCATGACCTGAGCTGAAGGCAGAGGCTTTAACCCACTGAGCCACCCAGGTGCCCTGAGTAGTTTTATTTTTTTAAGATTTGATTTTTAAGACCTCTCCACCCCCAACATGGGGCTCAAACCCAGGACCCTGAGATCAGGAATTGCACACTCCGCTGACCAAGCCAGCTGGGTGCCCCAAACCTGAGCATTTTTGTGTGGGGTTTGATGCTGAGTGGACAGTTGTGGAAGGATGGGACAGGTCAAAGAATCTGAGGTAAGGGGTGGTAATCTGGGGAAAGCTCAGCAAGGCCTGTTGGTTGGCATTTCTCCTGGCATCCCCCCGTCATCAGAGGGAAGGATGCTCTGTGGCCCCGGGTGTAGGGAGGGCACCTCTCATGGCAGGATTTTATGACCTGTGTCAGGGGAGAAGCAGGGGAAGGTCAGAATGGACTTTCTGCTTCAGCTGTCTTCTCAAGTCCCTTCAGTATGCACTATTTAACGTGCCAAGGTGCCATAACTGGGGGTAGTGTGTCCCGAACCCCATCCTGAACCTGTTTTTAAAAGTGTGAATGTGAAGGACCCATCAAAACCTGTGCCCCTAGGCATGGCCTGATCGATCGATCTCCTGGCTTTGCCTCCTGCGGCCCAGCTCAGCTGGGGCCTAACTGGGTCACGTGCAAAGCCATTTCCAACGGACCAGGACACAGGTGCATGACTACCAAGCATGTATCCTTGATCTACTCCCCACCATACTGTGAGGCTGCCCCGAAGGTTTTGAACCTCGTCTCCATGCCCTGATTGTACTCAGATTTCCAGATTGTAGGTATCCGCTTTCCAGTGTAGACACATAAACCCCGCTGGGGCTCAGAGGTGTGATTTCGATTCCACTAATTGCATGCTCCTGCAGGAGACTTGGGTTTAGAACTGACTTACACGGAGACAGGGGACAGGGCATCGTTTGTTGGCATGGATCGTTGGCAGAGCCAGCCCAGCTCTGGAGGCAGGAGCCAAGGCAGCAACATCCTGACTTGGCAGCTTCCTGATCCCGGGGAGGTGATGCTGGGGGCTGGTTCTTCAGTGTAACTCGGGGAGTCGGTTGTTCCCGGAAGCCGGCCCAGGGCCTGCATCTCTGGCCATCTCAACAGTTCTGTGAGCTGTCTGCCCCTCCAGAAATCCCTTTGGCTTGAGCCAGCTGTGGCAGACTCTGTTGTCTCCAGCTAAGAACCCCCGGCCCATACAGATGGAGCAAGGACAGCGGAGGGCAGGGGAAAGCATGTTCAGCATATGATAGAAGTGTCAAGAAAGAGATAGAGGACATTGACAAATATTTTTGTCAATTTAGAATTTAAATGTTGTCAATTTAGAATAATGTCAATTTAGAATTTAAATTTTGTCAATTTAGAATAATGGTTCTACCTTGTGCATTATCTCCAACCCTCACGAAAACTCTGTTAGGCATAATTGTTCCCGTTTTCCAGATGAGCACGTAGTCTCAGAATGGTTAAGGGACCTGCCCAAGGCCACACAGCCTTCGACGGTGACTCATGAATTTGAACCCAGATTCTTTTGCTCAAAACCCAGGATCTCTCCACTGTTACTCTGCCCAGGCCAGCCCTGGGTACAGAAGGGAGTGGAAGCTCCCATCCCGTTCTCTTTTCTCCTCTTGACTTCTCCTTCTCCCGCCCACGTCTGAGGTACTCTACAGTTTATGTATGTGCGGGCCTTCATCAGTCAGGAGCAGAGCACCCTTCAGAAAAAACACTGCAGGGGCGCCTGGGTGGCTCAGTGGGTTAAAGCCTCACCCTTCAGCTCGGGTCATGATCCCAGGGTCCTGGGATGGAGCCCCACGTCGGGCTCTCTGCTCAGCAGGAAGCCTGCTTCCCCCTCTCTCTCTGCCTGCCTCTCTGCCTACTTGTGATCTCTGTCTGTCAAATAAATAAATAAAATCTTTAAAAAAAAACAGAAAGAAAGAAAAAACACTGCAAAGGGTCCACCACTGCGGTGGTGGCAGGATGAGGGGGCAGAAGGTTCCCAGCAGCTTTTTTTCCTTTCTGCAGAAGGCAATTGCACTGTTGGAATTCTTTGCTGGAAGCAAGTGGATTCCTTATGTAATTAGACATCAAAATTAATACTGCCGAAGAGTGATGGAGAAGCACCAGGACATAAACTGTGGTCATTACGGTGTGGTGGGATTATAGGTGGTTTTTAATTTTAAATGTGTTTGTGCATTTAAACATGTTTTGAAAATGAGAATGGGCTCAAGTTGCTTTTAGCCACAAGGACCAGAAAACCCTTCGTCCAGCTGGATGGCCCAGTGACAACGCTGATGTGTTTGCAGGACCTGATGTCTAGCACACAAGGGAGGGCCCCTCACATGACCAGGGCTTGTCACCAAAGACTCCCTCTGCTTCCCCCTCTCCTCCCTGTGGTCCCAGCATCCTCCCCAGCACACGCTGGCTCCCCTCGGGCACACAGCACCCGTGGAGCCGGCCCTGGACACAACAGTGTCCACACACAGAAATACGGGACTTCTGTTCAGGCATCTCCTTTGTCACAATGCAGGGACCTTTCCAGAACCTCCTGGCAGACTGTCCTGCGGGTCTCATTGGTCAGGACTGGGTGACATGCTCACTCCTAAATCAGTCCCTGGCAGAAGGGATGCCTTCGCCTCGTCTGGTCTACCTGCCAGAGCTGGGGCAGCACCCAGTTTCCCCCAGGAGCCCCAGAATGTGGACAAGGGCAAAAGCCTGAACAAAGCGGGCTTTAGGAGTGAAGACATGGGGACATGGGTGCTGTGTGGAGAGTCTCCGAGGGTAGATATCATTTGATTATTTAAAACACTACATTAACTTTTAAAAAATTTAAAATTACCCTTGTGGGGCTCCTGGGTGGCTCAGTGGGTTAAGCCTCTGACTTCGGCTCTGGTCATGATCTCAGGGTCCTGGGATCGAGTCCCACATCGGGTCCTGGGATGGAGTCCCACATCTGCTCAGCAGGGAACCTGCTTCCTCCTCTCTCTCTGCCTGTCTCTCTGCCTACTTGTGATCTCTGTCTGTCAAATAAATAAACAAAATCTTTAAAAAAATAAATATTAAAAATAATAATAATAAAAAATAAAATAAAATAAAATTACCCTTGTGTGGTTGGACCCGCTGTGGAGGACTTTGGTGTCAACTGTGTTGCTGGGTCCACTCTGTTTAGGAAACCTGGCTGCTCCTAACAGGAGATAATCATGGCCTCAGCAGCAACAAAAAGCCCGTGCTGGGTCTGCTCCAGGGAATTGTTTGATCTCTGGGAACATCAGGAACTGAACAGGACCCAGTTGGCAGTCATGGGGCCCGAAATTCTGTAGGTACAACTGTCACTTGGGTCACGTGAGCCAGACCACTGATGGGGGCTCCCAGGCTTGGCTAAGAAGGTCCCAGTCTCAGGGCGTCAAGGCTCAACTTTAAGTTTTGTCCTTGGCCATGAAGAGTGCCAAGCTTTCAGCAGACATTACCTGACGCAGCCTACTTCAATGTTGAAGGCTTGGCCAAGGTGAGTGAATGGGTCTTGGAAGGGTTCCAGGTCCCAGCGCTGCAAATCTGAGGGTCAAGGTAGCAGAAACAACTTGGAGGCCCCTCGGGTTTTCCTGCGTTCATAAACTTCCTCTGGGTTGTGTTTTTGTTTTTGTTTTTGTTTTCAGCTGGGGCTGACTCAGCTGCTGGGAAGTCCTTGTTTCCTTTCAACTTGCAGAGTTGCTCAACTGTTGAAAGCAAGAGATGCAGAAGTTAAGCCAATGGTTTTAATGTCTCCTGTCAGAGAAGCTTTAAGAAGAATTAAAGCATTAAAGAATGCTTTAAGAAGCATTAAGATTCGAATTGTCCTTGCAGTCTTTGCTGCTAGAATGTAAAAAGAAGTGGATTTATTTTTTTGTAAGTTAAAGAAAGTTTGTTTTTTTTTGTTTTTTTTTCCAAGTAATCTCTATACCTAGTATGGGGCTCGAACTCACAACCCTGAGATCAAGAGTTACATACTCTCCCAACTGAGCCATCCGGGAGCCCCACTTTTTCTTTAAATCCACTTATTCTTAGGATGCCCAGCTGACTCAGTCGGGAGAGCACGCAACTCTTGATCCCGGGGTTATGAGTTCAAGCCCCACACTAGGTAGAGATTACTAAAAAAAGGGAGGGGGGAATGAAAGGAAAAGAAAGAAACTTCCTCATATTTTTTGGGCCGAGTTAAGGGTACCTTTAACTTCACTCAGCATTCTAAAGCTTGAACGAAATCCCTTGCTTGCAAAGTTGCAAAGTTTCTCTTCCCTCCATTATGTCGTGTGTTAGGCACTCAAGGAGCTCCATGATTGTAAATCTCAGAACAGACGGTTGGAAGAATAAATGGACATTAAAAAGTCGTACAGGGTCTTGCCACTTGTTATTTAAAGAATTTATAAGTCAAGACAGTTCGAACTGCTACTGAGGGCCCATATGGAAAGACCTGAAGGCCAGAGACATTCTTGGTTTGCTTGCTAGGCGGAGTGTCCGAGAATGTCCGCGCCCCCGCACCTGTCGGGTGTTTGCGAGTCCAGCATTCCACAGCCTGATGTGCTGACGGCTGATGGACTTCTCACGTGGCACACCTGGGCAGATAAATCTCGAAACTGGGGACCTGGAGGAAAGAACAAAGTGCAAAGAAACTGAGGGCAGCAGAGAGAAGTTAAGGCAGTGGTAACACCCCCATGAGCATTGGAGTCAGGGCTGGGTTTAGGGTCTGTGCCCTGAAACGTACTTCTCCTGGGTGTACCTCGGTGTCCCCATCTGTAAAATGGGCTCTTTTGAGGATTGATGAGGAGGTGTGCTGCCCAATATAGTTGGTCGGCGGCCGAGGAGCTGTTTTTTTCTTCAGCCAGAGCTCTGCATTTAACTAAATTAAGTAGGGCACAGTATTTAGATGTTGTATGGGAGGAGAGACACGGTTAGCTGGCTCCGAAGTTCTCAATTCTCTGTAGGGATTGAACAACCTGGCCTCCTTGTGCCTCGGTTTCCCTGAGTATGGAATAAACTCAGGTTGCCAGCATCACAGGGATTCCTAGAAGAGTCTCCTGAGCGGCCAAGAGGCTGGTCCCCAGAGAAGTCCTTTGCACACCTGCCTGTGACAGGTGCATGTGCCAAACCTTTGAACAAGGTCAGCCCGGACACACAGAGGCCAGCCTTGGTTACCAAGGACAGTGACGTCTTTGTCCTCAGGCTGCGGGGGGCTTCCTGAGCCTGGTGGTTAAAAAGTCCGCTCTCCCTGCTGAGTCAAGTTCAAAGGTGTAACTTGTGTCCCTGGGGGTATGGAGGAAGGTTGACCGGGCTCTTGGTTTTGCGTCAGCAGAACACTCCCCACCAGTGTCCTGGGGGCAGCTTCGGGTGGTGCCTCGCAAGAGCACCATACCTGACAGAGGCCACCATGTGAGGCAGGGTTGGGAGGCGTGGTTCCTTTTAGGAAAGGTTACGCATTTACACGTGAATGTTTTGGAGTGGGGTGGGCTCTCTTTGAACTTGGCGGGTGGCAGGGGCTCTCGTGCCCCACTAAGCAAGACAACTGTGTCTGCCTACGTTCCCTGACACCTTCAAGTGCTATGTAGGTTGCAATTACAGAAGGTGGTTCACCAAGAAAGGGGTAAGTCTGCTTCCAGCCGGTCACATGAGGACTGGTCTTTTGATCAGCACTCTCTGTTTTACTCTTCTGTTTGGGGGAAATTTCAGATGGGGAAGGACTAATCTAAATAAACAGAGGATGATACTAGTAACCAACCAAAGGGGTAGGCAGGGTAAAAATAATCTATGGTTGCAGAATGTTCCGGAGGCAGAGCTGTGAGATGTCTGGCTACGGGAAGCATGTACACAGAGGCTAACTATTTACAAAGTGTTTTCACGAACACTGTCTTATCTAAGCCTTACAACCCTGTGAGATGCATTTTCTGACATCAAATCCCATGAACATCCAATCTAAAAAAAAAAAAATTTTTTTTTTCCTTTGGAAGAGAAAGATCTCAAAAGGTGCTCTGGGCTACAGAGATGGTCCAGTCAGGCGCTGCCAAGGTGGGAAGGGCTGAGAGACGGGGTTTTCAGCGTGGTGTGAAATAAGCAGATGTGTGGCTCTCGGCGGGAGGTCACAGAACATTCTGGAGGCAGAGCTGCGGGAGGCCTGGCTGTGGGTTGCACTCCCAATAAGGAATCAAACAGAAACACACACCCCTTTCCCCCCAGACCACGGCCAAAAGCCTTTGGGGTGTCAGGAGATTTCGGGGTCTGAGGTGGCTCTGTCTTTCATCCATGTCAAAGAGAAAGTGGGGGAAATCTGGGCCCTCTCTGTCTCTTCTCTGTGAGGTCCACTCTCTGCCCACAGGACTGAGAGTGGAGCAGGCCTTTCTCTTCCCTCTGTAGCCTTGGGGAAAATGCACTGTGGATCTCATTTAGGATGCTCTGCTTCTGTCCCTAACTCGGCGTCATCTTGCTGTGTGACCTTCGGCCTGTCCCTTGTTGGCACTCTGTTGCACCTGCCCGGCCAACCCCGCCTCCGTCTTGTACAACCAGCAAGGAGCAGCCTGGGAGCGATCGCTGACTTGCTAAGTCCCGATCTGGCCTGCCAGAGAAGTGCCACGCAGCTGCGTCGGGGTCGCAGAATCGAGGACTCTATTTTGCGAAACAAACAAACTACAAAGAAGTATGATTGGGTTGGCTATTTGTGGGTCTCTGAGCTGGAAGCCGCAAGGCCTCAGGTCACATCCTCTGTCGCCCTAAATCTCATCGGATAAGCGCCAAGCTTCCCCACAGGGTAGCAATTCTCTCGCTCGGCTGCTTCCCCAGGCTCGGTGTCCTAGCTCGGTGACACAGAGGACAGAACGGGGTGGGGAGAGCACCACCCCCAAGGATGCTTCCGCTCAGTCCATGGGACAGAGAGGTGTGTTTAATGCACTCAGAATGAAGATCTAATGTAAGGCTCATGACTTCAGCCCATCCAGTATTTAATAGGGTTCTGGAAAATGGCAGGTGCCATGACAAGGAGAAGAAAATGAGTGGATACGGTCCTAGGACCCAAGCAAGTTACAGTCTGATGAGACCCGATTCTTTTCCAGTCTCATTGAAGGCGGTATGCCCTGAGTGGAAGTGCCAAGTTCATAGGCATTATGGAAAAAGAACAGGAGACAGGAAAGGCTTCGGAGAGGGCTGCAGAACTTACCAGCTACATCGTCCCCATTTCCATGTCTGCCCTATGCAGCAGGCTGAGCACCTGGAAGGCAGGTCTGCTTTTATATACTTTATCTTCCCACACTCCTGTGCTTAATGTGGTGTTGGAATAAATTACAGAGCTGAATAAATGTCTGCTGAGTTAACAAAGGGATGAATAAATGAACAGAGTGGAGGTGGAAAGAAAAATCATTCTGGACAAAGGAAAGCTGGGGACGGGGTTTATAGAAGATCTCAGATGGCAGCCTTTGATGCTTCATTTATTTCTGTCATCAGTGTGGTTTTCGAGCCAAAGCGTGAGTTTTGTGTTTGTGTTGTTTGGAAACGGAACTCTGCCAGCAGCACGAAGAGGGCCCTGGAAGAAGGCAGGCTTTTTTGGCAGCGAAACCGATTAAGGGAAGGGGAACGTTGCCTCTCCAGATTGAAATGAGGTATTTCAGAAATGTGTAAGGTCAGATGATAACTTTTGCAGTTCTGGCTTCTTGGCCTGAAGTTTTCCCAGGTTGCGAATGATGCAATGGTATTAGCTCAAGGCCGCGGGAAGACTGCCAGAGCTCCATCAGGAAACTGTGCCTGTAGGGTGAGCTACACTGTCCATACTTTTCCAGGCTGGAGACTTTGCCAGATGGCCCATGTCAGGAGAATCTGTCATGTTTCGCGAGGCTGTCTTTTACCATCAAATGAGAAGGTGAACTCTTCCAGACATGGAGGAGAGCCGACATGTCCCTGGGACAGATCGACATTCAAGGGGCAAATGCCAGGGTGGGGCGGGCCGCCGGGGAATAAGATTAAGAGCCACTTAATCTTAAACATTGAGCCACACAGCCTCGATGTTTAATTGACCCTGACTCTTAGTTACATTCAAAGGGATCTTTCAGACCTTATTTCCCGTTGCTGTGTCTGTGGTGGGGAAGAGGTTGGGCTCTGCAGGCTGAAATTTGAGCGAGGACTGTCACCTGCTTCCTAGTGTCTCTCCTGCCATGACCCTCCCCTTAACCTATACCCCCAATCCTCTCGGTGTCACCAACTTCCCATGCTTTCCTTGGGATGACTCCTGGGAGTGCACTAAGAGCAATGGAGAAGATGTGGCCGTAGGGAACAGGGACAGTGTCCCCAGCTCTGGTTAATCCTGTTGGCTCAGTGTCGGTGCCCAGGCAGATGTGAACAGGCCACTGATACCACGTCCTGACCACATCAGCCAGGGGCGGCCCTAGGTAACTCAGCTGAGAAACCAAAGGAATCAGAGGGTCGCTCTGTGGATGCGAGAACTTGGGAATCTTCGGTCTCCATCCCAGGGCACCCATCAAAGCTTCCAGCCACCAAATGAGAGGTGACAACGGATAGGCGAGGATTTATTAATAAAAATGCCCATTAACCTGGGACCTCACTCAGGGTGTCTTAGAACACTCCCGTAGTACGACTTTCAAGAGAGTCTGAGGAAGAGAGCAGGGGTGCTGCTGCAGACGGGGGAGGTCACATCGTGTCACCCCCACTAGTGTTGCGCCATCCCATCAGTCCTGCCCTTTGCTATGTGTTCACACACATGCTGCATCGACGAAGTGTCTTTCGAGGAAGGGTGTATGGTCCTCTTTGCTCTCTCCTCCTACCTTCTGGCTGGGGGCCGAGCTGACATTGAGATAAGGGCAGGGCAGCAAGACAGAAGGGACCCATGGTCCTGATGATGAGGAATGAGACCACCGGAATCCACATAGCTTAACTGTCAGGACTCCTGTGTCAACACGGACTGGCTGTTTATCTAGAGAATTCTTGCCTGGGCAGATAAGTAACTAATAAAGAACTTCACCATTTGCTTCAGGATACTCATGAAAAAGATCTTCTAACAAAAGGTGGCTCATCTTGGCAAACGACCCCCTCTCAGGAGGATAGTTTGCTCACCGGGGCAAACGGCTTGTTTATCAGACAACTGTTCCCTTATCGAGACTAGAATCTTTGAGACCTTCTGCTGGTTGTGTCCACCAGGCCTTAACAACTACATCACAAAATGGCCCGGCCCTTCTGAGGTCTCAGCTTTGAGAGGCCTGCCTTGAACACTTAAGCCAAGACCCTTACACCCTGAAATGTACCCCTGACCTCCCCCAGCTGATGGACCAAAAGTGTCTCCGGGCTGACTCTGGCCCAGTGGAGCTCTCCCCTGCTATTGTTGCTTCAGTCACCTTTGCCTTGGTTTGGTTCATCAACCCGTTATTCTGATGGTCCTCTGGGGGAGCTGGCCATTGATATTGGTGATGGAGGCACCATACCAGCCTTGGACTGAGTTCACAGGTGGGGGACATACGCTTCTATTTTGTCATGACACTTTTACTTTGGGGGTTCTGGTCACCGACCGCCAACCCTGGTCCCCTCACTTCTCTGCTCTCTCTTCCACACCGTACTCATCGTTATGCCTCACACAGGATCTGCCATACAGTAAGAGCTCCGCGAACATGTGCTAACAAGACGGAGACTGGTTCTTTTCACTGAACTCTGTAGTATGTCCCTCGGTAGACTTTCTCACAGGTTTCGGACACTTGCGCAGTAAGACTGATTTAAAAACAAACATACCATAATTTATACATCGAAACAAGGTTGTTTCCTTCCAATTAGATTCCTTGAGAGCCTGTTCTTGTAGGATTGATACTACTATTTCTTGAGACATCTTCAAATACGTCTTTTGTAACTATGTCTTGATTTTCCAGCCTCGGGGTGACAGGCCATCTTTTTTGTGTGTGAAAAACGTTTTGTTATTGGTGATTACAAACACACACAGATGTGGACACAATCACACAATGATCAATTACCAACTTAGGACCAGTCTTATTTCATCTGAGCCTTTACTCCCTCTTCTCCTCACCTGGCTTATTTTGAAGGTAATCCTGGACAATACATCATTTTGCTTCAAAATATTTCAGCGTGTCCCTAAAAAACAGGGCTTCTTTGAAAAATGTTAGCCATAATACCATATCCCACCTTAAAAATTAGTAATTTTTTAGTATCACTGTATGTTCAAAGTGTTTAAGCTCCCTGGTTTCATAACACTTCGTGAAAATCCGGATGGAAATCAAGTTTATATACTGCAATAGGCTGATGTCTCAGATCTGTTTTTTTCTTGAAAAGTTTTAACTAAAGTGTACTATATACAGACAAAAGTGTAGGAGTCCTAAGTGTACAGATCGGTGATCTCCCAACCCCTTGTAGGCCCTTCCCCCTTTCCTTCCTTTGGAATTTATCTGATAAAGTATATGTTTGTCTTGCAGGGTTGACGCTCAGGCCATTGTTTTCCCCATGGTATCATTTGGCCTGTTCCTCTGTCCTCTGTGTCCTGTACATTGGTGGTTATACCTACAGGCTTATCAGATCCGGTAAGTTTTCACCAAGACCATTTCCTAGGAGCTGCTGTTCACTCCCACCAGGAGGCTCGTCATTCCCGGGATGTCTCTTTTTTGAAAGCATCTTTCGAAGGTGGGTGTGATTTTTACAAACAGGCGAAAGCCAGTCGGAGCTGAGCGCCGTGAGCAGTGTGGGTGCTCCAGCTGGAAAATGATGGTTTGCGAAAAACGAGGCGTGATCAAATCGTCGGCGATGTTCTCGATGTTCCCGTTTGGCTGCTCAACTGGCCCTGAAGGAAATTCCGCAGCCGCTCCGGAAATGGGCTGTGCATCCGACGTGCGGCCGCCCAGGGTGACTCATGCGGAGGGCGCAGCGGGGACACCGCAGGAGAACTCGCCGTGGGGTGCAGAGCCAGCCTGGCTGTGTGGGCAGACGAGCGCGGTGGCCCTCCACGGTCCTCGCCCCTCAGGGATCGCATCTCCGCGTGCATCACACTCGAGCTTCGGAGCTGCGGCTGGAACTGCGCTGTCCCGCCGGAACGCCGCCCCCTGGTCTCGGGGGGGCCGGCGTGGCCCCACGTCAGCTCCACCGCGGGGTCCGGACGTGTCGACAAGACGACGCTGGGCTCCACCCAGCCCCTCCCGAGCCCGGGTACCCGCCTCAGCGGCCTTACTCGGCGAGAATGTGGTCAGGGCACCAAAGGGAGGAGGCCTGCCGCTCCGGAGCAGTGCACAAAAAATGAGGAGGCCCCGGCCCTCCGGCGCCGGCCAGACCTCGGGGCCGCGCCCTGGCCCCGGCCCCCGGCAGCCGCAAAACCAGAAGGCCAGAAGGGGACCCGGGCCCGAAGCCTCCTTTGGCATCTCGCTCCGCCCCTCGCCCTCGCCCCGCCCCGTGACGCAAGCAGGGCGGAGCCAGCGGCCTCTAGTGAGACCGGCCGGTGCGTCACGGCCCGCGCCAGCTCCGAGCTCCTCCCACGCCCGCCGGCCCCCGAGATGGCGCCTGCGCAGCGCGACTCGGCCCGGGTGGTGCCCCCTCCCCCTCCCCTAGCAACGGTCGTCGCGCCCGCCTTCGTCCGTCGGCTGCGCTCGCGCACGCGCGCTCCTTCCGGCCGCCCGGCCCCGCCCTCCCCGTCACCCGTAACAACCACTCGAGCCTCGCCGCGCCCCTCCCGCTCCCGCCCCCCCGCCCCGGTCCACTCCCCGGAACCGGCGGCGGAGCTGCGGCCGCCGGCAGTGGAACGGCGACGGCACCACGGAGCCGCCGGCATGAGCGCCCCCCGCCGCCCCGCGTCCCGGGCCCGGCCTTTCTGACAAGAGGTAGGCGCGCGTCTCCGCGGCGGGCTCCGAGCGCGACCCCGGCCCGGCCCCTCCCAGCGCCGCGAGGCTCTTCGCTGCCCCTTTGCTTCCTCGGCCGGGGCGGGAGCGGGCCCCACGGCCCCCGCTGCCCCGGTACCCCCCACCCTCGCCCCCGCCTTCGCACTCCGGGAACCCTCCCTGGGGGGAGCAGACTTTGGGATCCACGCCCGCCCTCGGCTCCCCACGCCCGGGCTGGCGGGGGCTGGGGGCCCGCGGGAGCCGCGGCGCTGGACCCTCCGGACCGGCCCGAGGGCCCGGCCGCCCCTCCGCCTGCGCGCGGCGGACTCCCTGGTTCCGGCCATTGGCTAATTTTTAAGCACCGATTGTCATGCAATAGAGGCTGCCCTGGTCCGGGATCCACCCGGCCGTTGTAACTCCGGAGTCCCACGTAGGACGTTTCTCCGGACCTGAGCATCCGAAGCCGGGCGCCGGCAGGAGTTGAGAAGCTCGTGAATTAGCAGGTTCCCCGGCGTAGTCACTCTGGGTTCTTCCGGGCGGTAGAATCCTGAATGGGTGTTAGTGTCTCCACCGAGCATTCTGCTTTTCAAGGCTCCCCCAACTCCCGCAACCCTTTTTATACCCTGTAGCCAGCCTCCCTGTCTCTGGGAGATGCTCTGAAGTTAATTTCCCCCATTTCAGAATTGTGCACCAGCCTGGTCAGGTTTGCAGAACGGAATAGAACGTGGTCCCGACACATCGGGACCTCCCAGTCCCAGACCCCGTATTAGTGCCGGGCGGAGTGAGGAGCAGGACTCCGGAGTTTGGCTCTGAACGTTGTGATTTCAGAGTTGGACGTTCTTTGAGATTATCTCACCCGAAACCTCATTTTACAGAGGTGAAACCGAGTCCGAAGGAAGTCAAATGACTGCTTTGAGGTCACCGGGAGTAGTGCTGTAGCAGCTTTCAGACTGCCAGTGTTGTCCAACATAACCTGTTCTTGCCGGGAGAGATACGCTGAACAAACACACCAGAGAGCTCCAGACCTGGTGAAATGGAATGATAGAGATAAGAATCTTCCGAAACAAAATATATCTCCATTTTTTTTTTTTTTATTACAGCTAGACTTTGGGCGCCTTGAGGATATTCCGTTTTGTAGGTTCGAATATTCTCTGACCGTATTCAGCATGAAGTGACATCCTTAATGATTATTCTCAGCAGGACAGGTAGGCTCTTTGGATTTATTTTTCTTCCTCACTTTTTTTTTTTTTTTTTAAAGAAGACTTTATTTATTTATTTGACAGGGAGGAGAGATCGCAAGTAGGCAGAGTCGCAGGCAAAGAGAGAGAGGGGGGAAGCAGGCTCTGCGCTGAGCAGAGAGCCCAACCCAGGCCCCTGAGATCATGACCTGAGCTGAAGGCAGAGACTTAATCCACTGAGCCACCCAGGCGCCCCTTCTTCCTCACTTTTAAATAGGAAAGTAAAGTCACACAGAGGACTCCAAAAAACGTGTATTTTTCAGAAAAATACGTGTAGACTGGCACCAGAGTGGGAATAGGTTATCTTGTAGGAGGAGTCCTTTCTCTGGGAAGTAGGCCCCATTTAGTGATTGACAGTCATCAACATCGGTCTGAGGCTGGAGGTCCGCTCAGCCCGAGTGCTTGGTGTTGCTGTCCGTTTGAAGACAGGCCTGAGATTGTAGTCTACGCAGTTAGAAAACAGGGACTGACAGGTTTACTTTGAAGCTAGCTTTTGAGGAGTATTCCATAATTTGAGATACTGTAGGATTTTTTTCCCGTTTTTATTTTTGTGTGTCACCAGACTTAATATCTTGAAGTGCCATCACTTTCATTTAGCTTCTTGTAGAAGTTGTGGCAGGGGAAAATGATTCCGGAACTAATTATTGGATCATAACGTTTCAGTACTGGAAAGAACTGGGATCCTGCACCCTTCCCAGCCCCTGGAGAGGCCCCGGGGAGGCGGAGCAGAGCTGTTTCCCTCAGGACACTTGGACTTCCTTCACCATTTCTTACTGTTTTTTCACCTTCTCCTTCCTTGTACAGTCCAATCGTCCTCTTCGGGATTTTGTAGGGAATTATGTGACCTGTTGAGGTCCCTTTCTACAGTTAGATTGTGGTATGATGAGTAAATGCACACGTAATTTTTTCCAGACTTAATCATGGCTTTTTTAATCATATATATTTGTGTTTTGCAGGTGTGAGACGATTGCTATTGTGTTACAATCATGGTGCAGAAATACCAGTCACCTGTGAGGGTGTATAAACACCCCTTTGAATTAATTATGGCTGTAAGTACTTGACATTTTAATTTAGTCTTTGGCTTTTTTTTTAAGTATTCAAATGGGATGATCTGTAAACAGGTGTTAATTTTATAATTTGTTTCCATTGCTCTGCTGTTACTTACTCTGTTTTTATGCTTATGATCCAGATCTAGAGTTCTTGAAATGTTTTTAAACCGATAATCTCTAAAAATGAAAACGCGCGTGTTTTGGTTTTTTTTAAATGCACCTCCGGTTAATATGTGAATTTGAGTTAATTCTCTCTGAAAACACAGAAGTGGGTTTCTGACTAAATACTTCTTCTTCTGGATTTTGCTCTTTTTGTTTGTTCGTTGAAGTAGAAAAGGGATGTGGAGATTGGCTTTTCTTCCCTCTGCTGCTTGTTCAGAAGTCTGTTCTGGTTGTCGGAATTCAGTTATATAACAATGAGCACTATGGGATGGAGTTTAATTTGATGATTCTAACGACTCTGCTGAATGAGTTTTTCCCCCTGAAGTCAAGTTCGGGTGGCATAGCAGAACTCCACCAACGGGTTAACTCAAGTCTTAATTTTCTTTGTTATTCATCTGAAGAGTTAGGCTGAAAATAAGCATTTCACTAGACGCAGTCACTTTTAGACTATTCTTGGGTATTCTTTTCTGTGTTACTGTTAAGGTGTAATACAGCCTAAGTACAGGAAATGCTTTGGTCATGAACATAAGGGTGGAAATGCCCAACTGGACCAAGATCAAGATCCAGAACATACCAGCCCAGCGAGGAGTCCCACTTGCCCCCTCCCTCGCACCTCAGAGTTAGCTGCTGCTCTGACCCGGAACTCCATTGATGAGTGTTGGCTGTTTCTGTTCTATATTTAACTAGAAACTCAGGTGTTTTTGCATCTGGCTGCTTCTGGGCAGCCTCATTGGTGACATCTATCCAGAGCAATATATTTCTGAAAAATAACCCCCCAAACGCAAGCCCTCTCAAGGAAACAGTTTAGGTTTAGAGAATTTTTAAAAACTGAGACGTAATTTACATACAGTGAAATGGTCACGTTAGGTGACCAGTTTGATCAGTTTTGATGGCAGAGTGACCCACACCTCTGTCAGGATGCAGCACCTTCCCGCCCATTACCTCAGAAAAGTTCTCTGTGCCTCTTCTCGGTCCGTGTGAGGTTTTGGGGGGAGGGTTTCTTTTGGCATGGGGGTGGAGTTTTTAGTTCTGCATTTCCTTTCTTTTTTCCTTGAAGATTTCCTTTTTACATAATCTCTGCACCCTGTGCGGGGCTCGAACTCACAACCCCGAGACCAGGCGTCCTGTGTTTGACTGATGGAGCCAGCCAGGCGCCTCCTCGTTTCCCTTAAATACCGGGACTGTTCAGTATTTTCTGTGAATGGTTTGTCAGGAAGGCTTGTTTCCTGTTTGCATGTTGCACGCTGCTTTGGCTTTTGGTCGTATGCCGCAAAGACCCACTCCAGAGAGCCTGAGAAGGGGTATTGTTCGTGGGGACACATGTGGTGCGATGGGGTGACGGGAATCGCACAGAAATGCAGGAATGCAAACTGGCTGGGCTGAGCTCCAAGAACCCGGCCTTGGAAGGTGGTTCCAGCAGCTCTGGGCAGCTCTGGGCAGCTCTGGGCACCTCGGCCGCACTTGTCCCTGCAACTTTGCCCTGCGGGGCTCGGCCGGCCTCGCTCCATCGTGGGGAGCCTCTCTTCCCCTTCTCCTGCCAGTCGGCTGCTTTGCCCACTCCTGGTTTTCCCTCCCCTGTGCTTCAGCTCTCGTGGCCTCTTAGCTATTCAGAGCCCCTCCAGCCCTAGCTCGGCCTGGTCACAAGTTCTCCATCACTGCATTCTTTCAGTTTCTAAGTGACCAAGTCTCGTCATGTTTGCCAGTTCAGATTCTAGAGAGACCTGATCTGGGCACCCTCCCCCCCACCCCGGAGTGAGGCTGTAGGTTATTGGCCAGCCTGTGGGTTATCCCCCCCTCCCGCCCCACCCCAGGGTGGGGGCGGAGGCTGGTGGAGTTGGGGGAGAGGTGTGGGGAGCAGCGGAGCCCAGTGGCCCCCTATGAGGCTGCAACCGGCTCCAGGGGCTGGGCCAGGCCAGGTCCCCAGGGGGCACAGGAGCCAGGAGTGGTGCATTCTGTTTCGTAAAACTTTCAGTAGATGTTAAAAGCTCAGTGCAACCCTGATTGTGGGAGGCAAAGGTTTTTTTTGTCTCTTCTCCAGACACTAGACATAAAGAGGAGTTTTGACCGTCTAATGATCAACTTCCTTATTTTCCTTACTTGACTATTTTCAAAATGGTGACTTTTGTCCTGCCCATTTTATGCGTGGATTTACAGGATAATTTGAAATTGAAGTTCTGAACCATCCCCCTAGGCTTTTAAAATTAAATTGCTTTTTAAATTGCTTTTGTTTTGAGGCAAGTAGTCGTTTTCTTTTGGGTTGTGGAAAGTATTTTATAATCTGAAAATGAAATATATTCTCCTTCCAGAATTAGACAGGAGCTAGAATGTTTTGTTGTTGTTGTTTTTTTAAGATTTTTATTTATTTATTTGACAGGCAGAGATCACATGTAGGCAGAGAGGAAGGGAAGCAGGCTCCCTGCGGAGCAGAGAGCCCACCCCGGGATCATGACCTGAGCTGAGGGCAGAGGCTTTAACCCACTGAGCCACCCAGGCGCCCCAGGACCTAGAATGTTTTAAGTCCTTAGTGATTATTGAATGGTGTCATTGGCCACTTTTCGGACTGGAATTGTAGGTCATAAAATTCTCTTTATTTACCTTGCTTTATTATTATTTTTTTCATTGAGGAGAAACAGTAGTATAATAGATTTAGTCTGGAAATATTCTGTGCAGTTCTTCAGGGTGAAGAGAGACATAGTTGAAGCAGGAACAAAACTCTAGCTTCAAGGGAATTTTTTTTTTTTTAAGAATTTATTTTTAAGTAAGCTCCACACCCAGTGTGGGGATCGAACCTTCAACTCAGAGACCCAGGAGTCCCATGCCCTACCGACTGAGCCAGCCAGATGCTCCTCCGAGGGAAAGGGATTTGAGAGAGCGCCACAGCGAGGGCTGGGTAGTGGTGGGAGTGCTGGGCAGGTGGTCGGCCTGGGGAATGCATTTGAGCCTCCAAGTCTTGCTTCGGGGGGCCCCTGGGGGAAGGAGACTGTTGGGGAAAATGCCAGTCAGTTGACACATGGCCTTGTCTGTCAACTGGGAGAGTGACTGAGTTCAGTATTGCCAGAAAATGGCTCAGGTGGAAATGGCCTAGTGTAACTAGCGACAGGTGGGCCTACTGTTTGTTAATTGCATTTGATTGATTGAATGAAAATTTATCTTGGGATCAGTGTACCTGTAGCATGAAGAAATAATGTTGATGTTTTCACTGACTCTTTTGAATTAGATGGTAAACAAGCAAGATGGAGGGGAGTTTTCCCCCCGGGCCCTTAGGGCGTTTTAAGGGCTTGCTTTTGTGAGACATTTGCCCAGATACAGCATGTTAGTGCTTCAGTGAGTGGAGAAATGGCCTGAGAGCCCCGTCTCACCTTGGAGGGTGAGGAGCCTGAGGCGCACGTAGTGGCCGAGATCTGCTCCCGAGTCCATCGCCCGGCAGCCTGCAGGGGCTTTCGAAGGTTCGTGTTCCCCATCCTGCCTCCGGCTTGTCCAGTCTCTGCCTGGGCTGCTGGGAGGCATAGTGAATCCCTGAAGGACAATTAAGATTTGGAGTCTCACCCGGGCAGAGCGAGGGGATCCCACAGAGCAGGAGCTTGGCATGGCCGGGAGGACTCTGATGCACTCGCAGGTGAGTTTCATGTTGACATTTCTGGGGGGAAACACAGGTGTTTTGTTTTTTTTTTTTTTTTTAAGATTTTATTTATTTATTTGACAGACAGAGATCACAGGTAGGCAGAGAGGCAGGCAGAGAGAGAGAGGAGGAAGCAGGCCCCCTGCCGAGCAGAGAGCCCGATGCAGGGCTCGATCCCAGGACCCTGAGATCATGACCTGAGTTGAAGGCAGAGGCTTAACCCACTGAGCCACCCAGGCGTGCTGGAAAACACAGTTTTGAAACAAAACATTTTCAAGCACAGCTTTCCCCCTCTGATGTTGCAGGCCTCTTACTGCCAACCCGAGGAGGGGTGAAGGAGCCGGGAGCGGGTGGAAGAGGGTGTGGGAGTGTGGCTGGGAGAGGGCCCTGTACCTCTAGGTTGCTGGGAAAAGGCCTGCCCTCTGTCTTTCGTGGCCCAGGGAGCTCGGCGCCAGCGCACACAAGTGGAGTGAGGACTGGCCCCTTATCCCTTTCGGCCCCAGGCCCCAGGACAGCTGTTGTTTTGACCTGGTGGAGCCCGTGATGGGCAAGGCCCCGTCGCCCCCCTATGCCAGCACAGTGTGCCCGGGGCTCCGCTGTCAGGAGCATCAGCCGTCTTCCAGGGTCCCCTGTCCCCTGCCATCTGTGGCCCAGCAGACACAGCCTCCGATTGTGTTCTCGGGTCCCGCGTTTCTGTCCCTTTGTCTCCTGCTTGTTCCATCTTGTATGCCTTCAGGTCACCCTGTGTTCTCCTGCCAGACGCTGTGTCCACTTGGCAGTCCCGTTTGAGTGACCTCTTACTGTCTCACCTGCTATAAACTCCCGTGCTCTTCCTCAAGGCCCTTCCTGTCCTCCTTTCTCTGTTTAACCTTACTTCACAAACATGGGTTTTTAAATATGTCCTGTGCTGTTCTGGGTGCCTCACGGTGTTTTTCCGGCCCGTACACCCTTTTGACAGTTCCCTCCTCCCCTTCCCTGCTTGCTTCTTCCCATCCATCTCGTTTGTGTGAGTCCCGGTCCTGCTGACCTCGCCCACCTCCCTGGCCTCTGAGGAGTGGCCCGGGCCTCTCTCCTGTTCTTCCACGTCTTGTTATCAGGCTCGTCAGGGTCAGCTGCTTCCCCTGCTCCCCGGGGTTTATGCTCCAGGTTCCGCGTAGCTATTTCATATGTTCCTCGGGGGCAGTGACTTAGCGGAGTTTTTCCTCATTCCCTCACGTGTTGGCACTGAGCATGTCATAGGCCCTGGGTGGCACCTGGTCAGTGGACGTCTGTGTGCAGAAGCTTTGGGAGGTGGGTATGCTGGAAACTCAGATCGCACATGTAACTCCGTGGCCTGTTTTCAGACGAGAGAGTCTATGTTTTCTCCATGGAAGAGAAGTAACGCACTATGATTTTCAGTTAGCCAGCGCTGCCCTTAGGAGCAGAGCCCTTTTGTGAAGAATCTGACTTTTTTTTGCCGCTGAGTGTCCTACCCCACTCCATTTGCTTGTGCTCTTTTCTCTCGTATTTTTGTTTGTTTCATTCTTTGTGTTTTTAGTCCCTTTCCCCTTTCCCCGGGTGTCTCCTGGCTTCCCGCTGAGACTAGATGATGAGGGCAGGCAGGAGAGATTTACTGTGAGTTGGGTGCACATCTAGTCCCTGCCACAGACCAGTTGGGGGCCCAGTTACTAGGCCAGTTACCTGGTGTCGGGCTGTGGTGCGGAGGAATTAGCCCACAGAAAGGAGAGTAGGGAGGACAGGGCCTAGCGATTCCCATGCCCTCCCCTCTTCCCTACCTCCAAATATGAGGTGAAATGAATCAGTAAGTAAATGACTTCTCTGAATGTGTATATTTCTTTTATTTTTAAGATTTCTTTTAGATTAAACAGGAATTCCTACTTATATTTAGGTTTTATTCTGTCCATTCAAGTTTCCTGTATCAAAACAGCAGGGGATGCCTGGGGACCCCAGGCAGACTTGTATGGGCGGCTGCAGTGAGAAGAGCCCCACGTTGAGTTGAACCGAGACCGCTCTTTTTGGGGTGAGAGCGAGGTGTGCAGAAATCCGAGAAATAGAGCTCTTCCTGGGGAGCGGCCCGGCACACGAGCCACCCCACTTCCATCGTTGCTCAGGTTGGCTGGGGCGGAGGGGCACAAGTCTGTGGGAACCTGGACCGGCTTCGTCCTTGCTCACTCTTCCTGGCAGCCGCCTGCCTCCTGTAGCCCCGTGCATCCTCCGGAAGAAATCTCGAGCCACCTGTCCCACTTTCACCATTTCTCCCTCTGACCTGAGTCAGGTCAGGGCTTTGAGTGGCATTTTAGATTGAAGTGTTGTCATCCCTTCTCTCGTTGTTCTTTTTTTTTTTTTTTTAACGATTTTATTTATTTATTTGACAGAGATCACAAGTAGGCAGGGAGGCAGGCAGAGAGGGAGGAGGAAGCAGGCTCCCTGCTGAGCAGAGAGCCCGATGCGGGGCTCGATCCCAGGACCCTGGGATCATGACCTGAGCCGAAGGCAGAGGCTTTAACCCACTGAGCCACCCAGGCACCACTCATTGTTCTTCTCGAAGCACATCTTCTTCCTCTCATCCTAGATTTCATCCCTGGGCCTTTCAGCATCCCTGACTCTGGTTTCCCAGTTTCTCGTGGTGATACTAAAATGTGTCCTCTCATTGATCGAGGCAGGGTTGTATCTTCAGGCAGCCTGATGGGCAGTGGGCTTTGTTTTTACTCAGAGGTGAATAATCAGTGTCCTGTATTTTGGGTAGCTGACTTTCAGCAATTTATTCAAGTCCAGGAATGGAGGGAAATGATCCAGTTTCTTTGATGGCGTATTAAGGTCAGTTTTCAGTGGGGGGATATTGTAGTCTTCTCAGTTATAGGCTGTTCGAGTGCCATAGTGTGAGTCCTGTTGCATTTAATACAAGCTGGGGTGTAATTAGTCAGGCTCACTTGGTTTTGGAAATGGACAATTATAGTACACTTTCATTACATGCTACTTTGTATAGAACTAGGCATTTTCCTTTCTCTTACATCCACTTGCGAACACATTATGCATTCCAGATTATTTTTAATGTGCTAGGGTGAAGATAGTTGTGGTTCGGTAGGAAATATCCTAAGGAGAAATAAAGCAGGATCTGACTCAGCTCCTTGCCTCTTTGATTTACCTGTTTTTGTGAAAACACAAAATACCAGACAAAAACCCCCAAAACCTTGTATTATGGACATTTTCAAGCATATGAGTAGAGAGGATGAAGTGTCCAGTTAGTGCCATGGGCCCATGACCCCATGCCAGCAGGAGCAGCACTTTGCCTCACTACTGTATCATCTCCCCCTCCCCTTTCTTTGCCTGGTGTATTTCAAGTAGATTTCAGACATCTTCCGAACTCATCCCTAACTCCTGAAGCATGTATCTCTAACCAATAAGGACCTTCTTCTTTTGTAAACATGATTACCATGTCCTCATGATATTTAACGAAAACACTGTGTTCAGACTTATCTTGACTGTCTGGGACTATGTCTTTTCAGAAATTGTTTGGATCCCGCTCCAGATCAGCCATCGCTCTTGGTTTTTGTGTCTTCATTCTCCACGCTTCTCCCACATTCTCCCTTCCCTTTGTTTCCTTTCATGCCCTCACTTTGTTAGAGAAACTGGGTCATCGTCCAGTCCCGTCCCCCTGACCTTTGGCTGACTTAATTGTTCGCAGTAGCGGATAGGAGCAGATGGAGCCTCGAATCAGGTCAGCAACACGTAGCAGCTCTGGCTGAAATGCTTGGTGATGGCGATTGGCCTTACTGATTTAGTGGCGAAAACCTGCTGCTCCTCTTTGGCCCCAGGGACCCTCTTCAAGAATGTGGAATTGCAAATAAGATACAGAGTATTCTTTCCCATTAAACTGGGTCTATCCATAGTTACTTTTTAACCTACTTCATTGGTTTTAATTTTTCACACAGAAAGCACTTGAAAGGAGTTCATCTTCTGGTAGGTCTGACTGAGAGCGGAGGGTGCTGGTGGAGGCCTGGCTGGGGGCTAGTGAGGCTGGGGCAGAGGGGGCGTGGTCTGAGGGGTCTGGCTAACGGTGCTTCTTCCATGGGAGCCCCGGGTAGGGATATCAGGCTGGTTGGAGAAGTGACCACAGAGAAGTTCACTGAAGAGAGGCCGTGGCTTGCCTCCTGTTGGAACTGAGTCTTCGTTCTTGATTTTAACCTGTGTAAGAGGGAAACAGTCTTGTGTAGTTCTCAGGGAGTGACTTACACGTTGAAACCGAGAGCATGTGCCGCATTCAGATTCTTTTGCTGGGTCCAATCTGATGTTAGGTGAACTAGCCTTTTTTTTTTTTTTTTTTTAATGAAAAGTTTATGTATATGTCATTATCACGCTCTATAAGGTAACTGCTCTATGTGTCTTGATGCGTGCTGAATCCCTTTTCCATTCAGAAATCTTGCCCTCTGTTGCATGGCCCTCCTGCGTGTTTCCGCACCGGCATGTCCAGAGCACACTTGGAGTTGCTGATAAGCACGCGGTGTGTCAGTGTCTTGGATATTTTTTTTGTAAAGATTTTATTTATTTATTTGACAGAGATAGAGATCACAAGCAGGCAGAGAGACCGGCCAAGAGAGAGGGGAAGCAGGTTCCCTGCTGAGCAGAGAGCCTGATGCGGGGCTCTATCTCAGGACCCTGAGATCATGACCTGAGCCGAAGGCAGAGGCTTAACCCACTGAGCCACCTAGGCGCCCCAGTATCTTGGATATTTGATTAGAGGCTGCATGTGGGACTCTCCGGCCTGCGCCTCTGACCGATCTCGCCTCTCTCCCGATTTCCATGCCTTTCTGGGGGTGGACAGACGACTCCTCTGATGATACTCGTTTTGCTATTTGGGGACCACTGGTTGTATATTTCGTGTTTTCTGGGCTTCATAAACATCATGGTGTTTTAATTGGTAGTTAATGCTATCTTAGAACCATCCAGTTCCCTCTCACCTGAGCAGCCTCAGTTAAACCCACGGCTTCAGCTGTTACTTTATAAACAGAAGCTCTCAGAGTTTATCTTCAGCCTAGACTCCCACTCAGGAGCTTCCAGATTCCCAGCCAGCTGCCTGCTAGGACATCTCCATTTGACTATATACAAATTTAGTGTCTCTGAAACAGAATCCACTCCCTCCTCCTGCCTGTGCAAAGAACATAGCCTAACAGAAAACAAATACACAAAAAAACAAACCAAAAAAACCCCAGTAAAATGCCACTCGGAAGCTCTGCCTTTTCCTGTGATCTGCTTCTGACGAGTGCCACTGCCACGTGGCCTGCTCTGCCCTCAGACCAGAAACCTCAGCGTCCCTGGCTGCCTTCCTGGCTCACCCTTCAGGCTCAGTGATGACCAGACCCTCCCCTGTTCAGAATGTCTCCTGAACTGTTTGTCTTTCTTTTTCTCCCTCCCTCTCACCCTTTGATTTTTCTAAAGTTTTATTTATTTAAGTCATCTTTACACCCCAGGTGGGGCTGGAACTCACGACCCCGAGGTCAGGAGTCACGTGCTTGCTCCTCTGACCCAGCCAGCCAGCCCCCCCACCGGAACTGTTTCTGAATCTGCCCGTCTCCAGTCACGTTGGCTCCTCTCCGATGACAGTTCCTGGCATCCTCGGGGCCTTTGGACTCGCACTCCTGACCCCATCTCACCCACCTACTCTTTGCCTGGGCTGCCGCCAGGGGCTCTGATTGTAAACCCGAGCATGTTCCAGGCTGGAATTCTTAAGTGTCTGCCCCGCACCTTCGAAGTGAGGCTGCAGTTGGTACCCAGCTTGGTGCCCGGGGCCCTTCCCCCTCTCCTCCTGCCTCTCTCCCCAGCCTCACCTCCCCGCAAGAGCCCCCCCACGGCTGCCGCATGGCCAGCTCTGTTGGACCAGTTGGAGTTCGGTCAGCGTGCTGCTATTTCCCGTGGCCTCTGGGCCTTTTTGTGAACTGCCCCGGGGGTGTCCCCCTCCCTCTTTCCCACCTGGTGGGCTCTAGCTGGTCGGACTCACTTCTCCCAGGTGGGATTCCCTCTCTTTGCTCTGTGGGCTGCTGTCACCTCACTGGTCTCTCCACCTGCAGCTTGTAGCGCGAGTGTGGGGTGAGCTCCCCGAAGCAGACTTGTCTGAAGAATCCGCAGTCTCGGATCTGCGCTTGTGCTCCCGTGATCCTCCTGCTTCTGGTGGCGAACATTTTGACTGAAGGTCGCATTGGGTCATATGCTTTTGGTTGGATGTATTTACTACGTATATTCGAATTATGTTTTGAAGGAATCTGACTCAGATCATGTTTTGTGGGTAAAATAGCGTCCTTATTCAGTGACGTTTACAATCACTGTAGTTGACTAAAAAATGTGTCCTGGCTTATGTATCATTTGGTGTTTTGAGTGGCTTTTCTCCCATAGTGATGAATACCAAATACAAAAGAATTTCATTTCTCTGGTTCTATAGAATGTAATATTCATTTAAAAATTATTGACTCTGGGGCACCTGGGTGGCTCAATGGATTAAGCCTCTGCCTTCGGCTCAGGTCATGATCTCAGGGTCCTGGGATCGAGCCCCACATCGGGCTCTCCGCTTGGCAGGGAGCCTGCTTCCTGTCTCTCTCTGCCTCACTCTCTGCCTACTTGTGATCTCTCTCTGTGTCAAATAAATAAATACAATCCTTAAAAAAAGAAAAAAAATTGCTGACTCTGGTAATATGGTAGTCTAGTTTGTGTGCGTGTGGTTTTTTTTTTTTTTTTTTTTTGAGATATCTTCAGGTTTAAACCTGGAAGGTTGATTATTATATGACTCTTTTTCCTTTAGGAATAAGTTATTCTGTAATATTAGGTAGTCCTAATCATAAATGTATGTGTTTCTCTTGTTTTTCGTAGCTTTATCCCTGTGTATGTCTTAAAAACCAAGTCCAGCCTAAAAGCTGTAAGGTACAGTTTGGGGTTTTTTTTTAGTTTTTTTTTTTTTTTTTTTAAAGATTTTATTTATTTATTTGACAGAGATCACAGGTAGGCAGAGAGGCAGGCAGAGAGAGAGGGGGGAAAGCAGGCTCCCTGCTGAGCAGAGAGCTCAATGTGGGGCTCCATTCCAGGACCCTGAGACCATGACCTAAACTGAAGACAGAGGCTTAACCCACTGAGCCACCCAGGCGCCCTGTAAGGTACAGATTTTAAGAAGTAAATTCATTTACTTCTTTAAGAAATCGTTGGTTGTATTGCAGGATTTATGCCAAACACCTGTTGTCTTCATTTTACTTTTAACACAAAGTTGGTGTATAATGCAAATTCTGGCATTTCTAAGTTCTGATTGTCTACCGAATCAGGATCTTCTGAGAGTCGGCTCAGCGGTGTGGCCAGTTGTGATAACGTCTCAGGTTTGAGAAGCACGGGCGTAGCTCTCCTTAATTAGAATTAGTAGCAAATGGAATAGGAGAAAGGGAAGTTGGTTTCAGTTATAACTTTTACATTTTTGGAAAGGACTAGATCCTGCGACAGGCTGTCTCATAGAGACCCTTGTTACATTCTGTTTTCTTCTGAAGGATTCGGCGTGCCAAGAGAGAGACTGTTGGTTTGCTTTTTGTGCTTCTCCAGGCTGCCGTTTTGAGTTTGTTCTGTGATCCCAAAGTTACAGCATGCGTTTCTTCGCACTCGTCTTAATCTAATTATTTGTGTGACTTTCCTAATTTCCAGGTGGAGGAGGCTTGTACTATATTTTATTGTGGTAAATAGACAGTTGTATAAAATCTGCCACGTTAACCATTTCTGAGTGTGAGGTTCAGCTAAGTGTGTGCACAGCGTTATGCAGCTTCACTGCCATTCATCCGCGGGACTTTTTCACCTTTCCACACAGAAACTTTGTGCCCATTACATACCAGCTCCCCATCCCCCACCTCCTGGCAGACACCCTGCCTCTCTTTTTACTTTTTGTTTCTGAATAGAACTATGACTGTTCCTTATGTGAGCGGAATCCTACATTTGTCCTTTTGCGATTTGCTTTTTATCCAACATCATTTCTTCACGGGTCATCCATGTTGTAGCAGGTGTCAGAATTTCCTTTTTAAGGCTGGATAGTCTATTTTATGTATATACCACATTTTGTTTCTCTGTTCATCCATCAGTGGACACTTGGGTCGCTTCTGCTTTTCGGCTGTTGTGTTTACTGTGCACTTTTAAGATCTTTATAAGTTTTTGACTATAATGTCAAGAAAACAAATGTGGCTCTCTCTAGGTTTCTTTGTCCTTTGTATTTTTTTTTTAAGATTTTATTTATTTATTTGACAGACAGAAATCACAAGTAGGCAGGCAGGCAGAGAGAGGGGGGGAGGCAGGCTCCCTGCTGAGCAGAGAGCCCGATGCGGGGCTCGATCCCAGGACCCTGAGATCATGACCTGAGCCGAAGGCAGAGGCTTTAACCCACTGAGCCACCCAGGCGCCCCTGTCCTTTGTATTAATAGATTCTAGATCCAAAAGACAACTTCCTTGAAGAATTCTATTCCTGAATCTGGTCCCGTCTATTCAAAGTATATCTGTAATTTACATCTCGTGGCTGCCGTTGCTCTTGGGTTCTGAAGAAGGACCAGCACCTAACAGCAGGGGTAGAGCCTCCAAAGTACAGTGGTGGCTCCCATCGTCAGGGGCGAGAAGCGGCAGAGAAAACAGGGAAGCAGGCACTGGAAGGCCTCGGCGGTGCGACTTGCACATCAGGCCTCCAATAAAGAGCGCGCGACAGATATGTTCCCGTCGGGCTGATACAGCTCCTGCTTCCGGCCTCCTAATGATGGAGTTTTTATTCTGGTTCATGAAGCCGGATAATATTTCCGCAGCTCATTACATTCTTTTATGTGGGCAAACACATGGCATCTTTCAAAGCTGACAGCTGCGATTCCCTGGAACACCAGATGCTTTTCTGAAGTCCATGGGTTTATTTTTTACACTCTGGAAAGTCAAACAGTACTCTGCCAAATCCAGCTTGATTTGAGGAGGAATATGCAAAATTGCTATTTTTGTTGCCACCTATAGACTCTTTTTGCCATTGATGAGACGGAACAGTTTATGGATTAGGAATGGTTTTGGTAAGTCGTGGTGTACTGCGGAGGCCATTGGATCTTGCGGCTCAGTCATGTGATTGCACATGAAACCTGAGAGAAGAGAAACCTTTCATAGCACTCCAGACACTCTTATTTGCCTGGGACTTTAGTAATTGTGGCCTTTGAAACATTCGACCTTCAAGATTTATTGACGGAAGTTATCTTAAGTATAAAGATCTACTTAAAAGATGTGTCTACCCCGGTTTTTTTCTAACCACAGTTGACCCTTGAACACGGGTTACGGGCATGGACCCTCCCCTCCCCCCAGTGCAGGTAAAAATCTGCTTATAACTTTTTTTAAAAGATTTTATTTATATATTTGACACACACAGAGAGAGAGAGCACAAGTAGGCAGAGCAGTGGGTGGAAGGAGAGAGAGAAGCAGTCTTCTAGCTGAGCAGGGAGCCTGACATGGGGCTCGATCCCAGGACCCTGAGATCATGACCTGAGCTGAAGGGCATCTGTTTAACTGACTGAGCCACCCACGCGCCCCAGAAATCTGCATATAACTTTTTTTTTTTTTTTAAGATTTTATTTATTTATTTATTTGACAGAGACATAATGAGAGAGGGAACACAAGCAGGGGGAGTGGGAGAAGCAGGCTTCCCGGAGCAGGGAACCTGAGGTGGGGCTCGATCCTAGGACACTGGGATCACGACCTGAGCCAAAGGCAGACAGACGCTCAGTGACTGAGCCACCCAGGCGCCCGTGCATATAACTTTTGCTGGTCCAGAAACTTAACCAGTAAGGTTAAGGCTGTTGGCCAGAGCCTTACTGGTCACGTAAGCAGTTGACTAATGCAGATTTTGTGTCTGTCATATACCATATTCCTACAATCAAATGAGGTAAAGAAAAAAATGTTAAGAAAGTCATAAAAAATATATTTACCATACTGTACCTTATTTATTGAAAAAAATCTGTGTATTTGTGGACCTGCATGGTTCAGACTTGTGTTCAAGGGTCCATTGTCGTGTCCTTTAATTCTCTAACGGGGATTGGCTAATGTGCTTTTTATTTTGAAAGTACGAGATCACCTGGGTGCCTGACATAGCTAAGTGCTATTGGACAGAATGTGGTTTCCTGCTAGGGTTATTTGGAGGTACCCAATAATACTGTTCTGGGTTTTTTTTTTAAGATTTTATTTATTTATTTGACAGTCAGAGATCACAAGCAGGCAGAGAGGCAGGCAGAGAGAGAGAGTTGGAAGCAGGCTCCCCGCTGAGCAGAGAACCCGATGCAGGGCTTGATCCCAGGACCCTGAGATCGTGACCTGAGCCGAAGGCAGAGGCTCAACCCACTGAGCCACCCAGGTACCCCCAGTAATACTGTTTTAATGGTGGAAAGCAAATGCGAAAAGAATTGCGGTGGAATTAATATGTAGATGTGTTTGAGCCAAGTGTAGGCTAAGGTGCCTCGCAGACAGGGAGCTGTACAAATAAAGATTTAGCTAAAGAGAGCAGCGGGCATGGTGGGTGGACGTGCAGCCCCTCCCGGCCCGCCCGCAGGTCTGAACGCGCCGTGCCCGGGCCTCAGTTTGTGTCTGCGCCGAAGGAGACGTCGGCTCCAACAAGTTGTCGCCCTTCCTAGTAGACGTATGCCGTGGGCTTTATAATTGTATGAGCTTTTACCTAGTTTGTACATGTTTAAGTAACATAATAAATAACTGGTCAACACCAAAGGTCCAAAAACCTTCTCTCTCACAAGGCGCCCATACGTTATTCAGGCTTGGTGCGCACTGACCTGGATGGCGTTCGATTTTGCTGCACTTGAGTGAATCCGTGGCAGCCGGGTCCTTAAGTTGGGTTTGTTCGAAACCCAGCCTGAGGCTGAAAACAACCAGAGGCAGGGCGGGGGCTCCGCGGACAGCTTGTTGGCCCCGACTGTTTGACATAGCAGCGTGCGGCCCTTCTGTGCCGTGAACCGCGCCCGTAGTGGTAGTTTGTGCGTTTGACTGTCCTTTAGTTTGATCCGCGCGGCCGAGAATGCAAAAGAGGAATGGTCGCGACCTCGGCTTCTGGGTCAGACTTAGAGCAGTGTGTACATCATGTACACACTATGACAATGTCACCTTACTGTGGAAAGGTATGTGTGGGGGTCCCTTTATGTTCGTGATCCTTAAAGTCATGTTTGTTTTTCATGAAAGGAATTTTTGATTGTTTTGTAAATGGTCCTCAAATACAACTGTATCATATTTTTAACTTTAAAAGTTTAAAACTTTTGGGGCATCTGACCGGTTCAGTTGGAAGGGCATGTGATTCTTTTTCTTTTTTTTTTTTTTTAGATTTTATTCATTTATTTGGCAAAGAGAGGTCACAAGTAGGCAGAGAGGCAGGCAGAGAGAGAGGAGGAAGCAGGCTCCCTGCTGAGCAGAGAGCCCAATGTGGGGCTTGATCCCAGGACCCTGAGATTATGACCTGAGCCAAAGGCAGTTGAAACCCACTGAGCCACCCAGGCGCCCCAGGGCATGTGATTCTTGATCTCGGAGTTGTAAGTTTAAGCCCCACACTGCGTACAGAGATTACTTAAAAATAAAATCTTAAAAAATAATGTAGACACTGTGTTAATTCCGCAGATCTAAGTTAGATCCAGAAGAAATGGAGGATGCTGCCAGTATCTCATTTACTGCTTACACTTACTTTTTGGGTAGGGCCCCCACCAGCTTTCTTTGGATATAATTGACATTTAACGTTGTATTAGTTTAAGGTGAACTACAGTGCTTTGATATATGTACATATTTGTGAAATGATCATTACAATAAGTTAATATCCATCACCTCACATAGTTACACATTTTTTTCTGGTGATAACATTTAAGATGTACTCTTAGTAGCTTTCAAATATGCAGTACAGTATTACTAGTTATAATCGCTGTGCTGTACGTTACATCCCCGGGAATTACCAGTTTTTTTTTTCTTTTTAAAGAGCTATTTATTTATCTATTTATTTTAGAGAGAGAGAGAGACCAGGCGCTGGTGAGCGGGGTTGGTGGGGTCTGTAGAGAGAAAGAGAGAGCGAAAATCCCCAAGCAGAATCCCCACTGAATGCGGAGCCCAACTCAGGGCTTGATCTCATGGACCTGAGAACCTGACCTGGACGCTTAGCCGAACGACTCATTGAGCCACCCGGGTGCCCTCCCCTTTTTAAGTAAGCTCTATGTCCACTGTGGGACTTTAACTCCTGGCCCTGAGGTCAGCAGTCGCACGCTCCACCAACTGACTGACTTACAACTGGAAGGGTGTATTTTTTGGAATAGGTGGTCTCTGATTCCATTGTACAAAGGAGAGAACTGAGGTTGAATTTGTTTCTCCAGTGGTAGTCTTTGACCTGGCTGCCTCGCCCAGTGACTGTGGGGCCACTCGCCAGCATGTAGGGGTGGCCCCGCTGCCACTGGCTCACCTCCAGACCAACCTGGATCCCACCAGCCAGCCGCCCACGCCCCACCCTTGCCTTTCCTGATTCTCCACAGGGCCGGGGCATACGGCCTTTGCTTTAAAATTCCTCTTCCTTTCTCCTCTGGGTTCCCCCTTTGATCTGTGTCTGACCCAGTTCCCTGCTGGGCAGGAAAACTTCTCTCCCCAGTGCCCTATCTCCCCAGCTTTTCTCTTTAACAGAAGCCTCTTGCTCGTGGGTGGGCACCGCTGGCGTTCAAATCAAGGTCTGTTGACTCCGGAGCCAAAGCTCTGCGTTGGTTCTGTGCTGGGGCTCCCTGGTTTGTGCCTCAGTCCTGGGGGGACGTGCTGCCGGAGTGGAGGGAAAGCACACTGGGGAGTCGCGGAGTCAGACACTCGGTAATTGATGTGGTCGGGGTGCGGGGTGGGTCGGAAGTTGCTGGTGCTCTGAGTTTGAAGTAGACCATTTGAAAAATAAATAAAAAATAAATAAAACAGAACAGTCCATCTGAGTCCACAAGCACAGGTGGGGCGTCCTGTCTTTGGTCAGCGGTTGTGCGAGATGCCCCAGGGAAGACTTTGTCTGGGGACGGTGGGGCAGGGGACAGGGATGGCTCTCCCCCGACCCCGGGAACAGCAGGGCAATGTTTACATTTATTCTAGCCTCGGGAGCTGGGCAGTTAGTTTCCCAACATGCGTCCTTTCCCTTCCAGGTATATTGTATTTCCTCATTCTGTGGAAAACGTTAATACTGTTGACAGCAGGCCGGATTCAGGGCCGCCTGTAATCGAAACCTTTTCAGGGAAGGAACATCTTATTACCTGGCCCCCGCCAGCCCCCATGCATTTTATTTTTTTTTTTTTTTTTTTTTTTTTTTAAAGATTTTATTTATTGATTTGACAGAGAGAGATCACAAGTAGACAGAGAGGCAGGCAGAGAGAGAGAGGGAAGCAGGCTCCCCGCCGAGCAGAGAGCCCGATGCGGGACTCGATCCCAGGACCCTGAGATCATGACCTGAGCCGAAGGCAGCGGCTTAACCCACTGAGCCACCCAGGCGCCCCCCCATGCATTTTACAAAAGTCTCTTCCCGGCTCTGGTTATGTTTACCTTCAGCGCCGTATTTTCTGCTCCCAGTAACTGAATGTTGTATATTTAGCTAATTAATTGGTGGTTTAACTAGCTAAACCCATTTATGTCTTACATTTATTTCATATTACAGAGGGAGTATTTTATCTGCAGTGTCTAAATGAAATAAAGATTATTTCTGTTTAGCTTCTGTTTGACTTTTCCTTATAGAAAGTGGGAGACATGTATGATAGTATTTATACCAAGGGGTTTTTTTTGTTTTTTGTTTTTTTTTAATGTTGGCTATTTATAAACTTGACACAGTCGGTTTCCACCAGAGCCTCATGAGATTTGCATCTTGTGTTTCTAGGGCCACTGGGGACATATTTATCATTTTAGTCTGGTGAAAACATGGATTTTTTGAGGGGTGCATTTTCGAAGTATAATAGCAAAGGTAAATGTCAAAAAAATTTTGTGTTAGAAAGGTGTCCTTCCTCTCCGTGTGCATCGCCGAGTTTGCTGCTTGGGACTATAGGGTGGCCGTGTCCTTACCCGTGGTTTGTCACTCTCTCCCTCTTTGCGGGGCTCGCAGGCAGTGGGGAACAGTAGCCACGTGTTTTGACGATTGTTCTTATTCTATGTCAGGATCTATTAAACGTTTCCTTTTTTAATCTTTCACAATTCTGTACATTAAAGAAGATGAGGACATTTAGTAACCTCCCAAGGCCATCTTCCGGCTGAGGGCAGAGCTGGGATTTGAAACCAAACTCTTTTCCCAGGGTCTGTGCTCTGACATAGAAAGGCCATCTGCATCAGGAGTGGGGCGGACCTGGGTTCAAATCCTGGAACATTTGCTCCTCTCAGCCTCCCATTTCCTCATTTCAGAATAGAGAGATCCTGTCTAGTAAACGCACTAATCTCGGTAACCTTTTATGGGGCATACGTAGGCCGGGGTTTGGGAGTCTGTTCTCAAGCTCGTTTCCCCCATGGTGTGTGGTCTTCGCATGAGGTCTTTGCCTTCTGTCCGTGCCCCCTCAGCACCTGCCCTCCAGCGCCTGTCCTAGGGAAGGGAGAGAATGTTTTGAGAAAGGGATCTTCTGAATTTCTCTAGGTTCTTCTGAAAAGAAGTTCGTCTTTTTGTTTTCTTATAGCAGAGTTAATAGGTGTTTGCTCCTTTTCTTATATTTAATAGGTATGGGTTTTTTTTTAGAATAGTTTTAGGTTTACAGAGAACTGAGCAGATATTACCAGGTTTCTATATACCCCTCTATAATTTCCCATTTATTTATTTGAGAGAGAGGGCGGGCGCACGTGCTCACGTGAGCAGGGGATATGACAGAGGGAGAGACACAGTCCCAAGCAGTGAACGTGGAGCGCAGCGCTGGGCTTGATCTCACAGCTCTGAGATCAGGACCTGAGCTGAAATCAAGAGTCTGACCCTTAACCCGCGAAGCCACTCTGGCGCCCCTTCCCCCATTATTGACCTCCTGTATGCTGTGTTCGTTTTGATTGATGAACCGATAGTAATACATTATTATTAACTGAAGTGTGTAATTTACATTAGGATTCCCTCTCTGTGTTGTACATTCTGTGGGTGTGGACACGTGTAGATGTCATGTGTCCACATTACAGTATTGGACGGAGCAGTTTCACTGCCCAGAAAACCCTCTGTGCTCCACCCACTCTTCCCTCCCTTCTCTCCTCCAGTACCTGGGAGCCACTGAGCTTTTTGGCTGTGGCCTTCGTTGTCCTTTACCAGAGCGTCATGTGGTTGGAATCCTAGGGGACGCGGCCGTTTCATTAAACAATAGTCATTGGAGTTTCTTCCATGTATTTCTGTGGGTTGATAGCTGATCTTTCTTTATTGCTGAATAATATTCCATCGTGTGGATATGCCCCACTCTGTTTTTCCACAGTTTATGGGACATGGTGGCTGCTCCTAGTGTTTGATGATTAGGAACAAAGCCTTCCACGCTGCGTCCCTTTCAAATGCCCTTGACCTGTGCCTGCTCCATGCTGGCTGATGGAATCGGGTTTCTTTATCAGGAAATCCTGGGCACTGCTAGAAAATGCTTCCCTAAGTTGGCCTGTCAATTAAACCTATATATACTTGTGTTTTTATTTTTATTTTTTTAGCTTTACTGAGGTAAAAATGATGAATACTGAACTGTGCATTTTAAAGATGTACAGTTGGATAAGTTTTGTCATGTGTATATACCTTTGAAACCATCACTTAGTTAAGATAATTAACATATCCATCAGCCCAGAAGTTCTTTATGCCTTTTGTAACTTCTCCTTTTTCCTACTGCCAGGCAACCACTGATTTGCTTTCTGTTAGTATAAATTGCTTTGCATTTCCTAGAATTTTACAGAAATAGATTCACATGTACTTTTTTTGTTCTGTTTTCTTTGATTCACCATAATTATTTTGGATTCATTCATGCGTGCATAAATAAATAGTTCATTACATTGTATTGCTGAAGAGTGTTTCATTGGGTGGGCATAGCACAATTTGTTTATTTTTATATATTGCAGCAGAAAACATTGGCATTAAAAAAAAAGAACACTTTCTAATTCTGTAGGGCTTTTCTGAGCTTTTTGGATCTGTCAGAATCAAGAATAAAACCTGTAATTTATTTATTTTTTATTTTTCCTATAATTTATCTTAAAACTCTGGGTTAATGTTTATGAACTAGAAAATAAAAGGGATACTTTTTAGGCTGTCAGCAAAAGGAAAAAAGAGAAGCAGTTACTAAAGTCACATTCTAGGCAGAAAACAAAACTAGGTCTAAGACTCTTGGGACCTAGAGAGGGAAGGAATACCAGGGATCAAGCTGGGGGGAGAGTAGAGCAGGATTGGGGGGGCCTGAGGGGGAGGGGAGCAGCCTCAGAAGGGTTGAAGAGAGCTTTGAGCCGCCCCAGTAGGCTGTCCTTGAAGGAATTAACCCATGTTAAGTTACCTTTGTGATCGATCGGTGTGTGGGTTCAGAGGTTGCCTGTTTTCTAAGAAGTTCCCTCTGCTGCCAGAGGTTGTTATATAGGGTTACAGACTTCTAGTCTGCACCTGGACGAAAGGCTTTAAATAACAGAGCCTAATGAATAAAACAGAATTGGAACTCAGACTAATATAATTAGCTTATCAATAAGTATGAATGACTCTCTGGGTTTTGTGGAGAGAAGAAATTTATCATAAGACTTAGGATTTGGGGCATCTGCCGCACAGCCCTGCGGACATTGTCAGGACTTTAACTAGGCCAAAGGCGTGGAATAGTCACATCAAAACGTTTGTTACAGGATTCAGTTATGCATCGTAAGTCAGCCAAGAACAGCAGAGCAACTTCTTAAACTTTAAATGTGGCTCTTTTTTTTTTTTTAAAGATTTTATTTTATTTATCAGCACACACCAGCAGTGGGGAGGGGCAGAGGGACCGGGAAAAGCAGATCCTCACTGAGCAGGGAGCCCCATGTGGGGCTCGATCCCAGGACCCTGAGATCATGACCTGAGCCGAAGGCAAGTACTTAACCGACTGAGCCACTCAGATGTCCCCAGGAACATAGCCACGTGTGGTTACGGCTGCTGGTTCCCGGGATGGTTCTGGAGTCCTCTGTCAGTGATTGGAATGGTGGGTGTTTTCCTTGCTTTTCAAATTCATTCCCTCTTCTCCCCTGCTCGCACTTGTTTTTTGGGTGAACTGTGTGTAGTCAAATTTGTGTATATAAGTTAGATGAGTATTTGTTGGAATTCTGTCATCAAATGGAGAATGGTTTAGATGAGTATAAATACAGATATGGTAAGTGGTAATCTATTGGCTTTACAGTTCTTCCTGTATTATTTAAAGTTTTTTTGTCCTTCACAGTTTTGACTGATTGGCATTTTAAATAACTCTTGAATTTTTGTGAGAAAATAATTAAATGGAACCTGTTACAATCTCTGATCAGGAGTGGGCAGACGATGTCCTGCTGCCTGTTTTCTAAAATAGAAAGCTAAAAAATAGTTTTTACATTTTTTAATGGTTAGGGAAAATAGCTTTTTACATTTTTTAATGGTTAGGGAAAACCCCAAAGAATAAAGTTTCCTCACATGTAAAAAGTTTATGAAGTTCATTTCTTGGTGTCTGAAAGTCAAGTCTCATCGGTGCACAGCTGTGCTCGTTGGTTCCCGTGTTGGTGGTGGCGCCGTGTTCTCGACAGAGCCTGTCTGGCCTGTGAAGCTGGAAATATTTGTTATCTGTCCCTTCACTTACAGGAAAAGCTTGCTTGCCCCTCTCTCCGATTTTTAAAGGTCTCTATGCAGACACTGGAAACTTACTAGAACACTGGCCCTTTGTTTTTGATAGAAAGTTTGATGGTGGAGGATGATCGATTGGATGGAGCTCATTTGTTTAGATTTTGAATGCCGCCTCTTTACACAGGCAGAAGAATTTGTGAGCGAATCGGTACAGTTCAGAGCACTGGGCGCCACAGTTCTCTCACTATTCTGAGGCCCCCAGAGCACCGCAGGGCTGTAGGATATTTTTAATTTTGGAGGAAACACGGGGATAGTCATCATTTCTTGGACACCGCGCAAGCTTCCAGCCCACGGCGCCTCACATTTTAAGATTAGATCACACTGCATTTTTTTTCTTTTTTAAGATTTTATTTATTTGAGAGAGAGAGAGGGTGCACATGCACAGTTGGAGGGGGGAACAAGAAGGAGAGGGAGAAGCAGACTCCCTGCTGAGCAGGGAGCCCAACGTGGGACTAGATCCTAGGGATCACGGCCTGAACTGAAGGCAGCTGCCCAACTGATTGAGGCTCCCGGGCGTCTTTGAATTTCTTTTTTTTTTTTTTTAAGATTTTTAAAATTTTATTTATTTGACACAGAGAGAGAGATCACAAGTAGGCAGAGAGGCAGGCAGAGAGAGGAAGGGAAGCAGGCTTCCTGCTGAGCAGAGAGCCCGATGCGGGGCTCCATCCCAGGACCCTGAGATCATGACCTAAGCTGAAGGCAGAGGCTTAACCCACCGAGCCACCCAGGTGCCCCTTGAATTTCTTTTAATGGTGTGAGGATCTTTGTGGAGCCGGGTTTTCGCTGGTTGCTGTGCTAAAAAGCCATTGCCACCTGAGAACAGTGAGCAGCAGGAAATCCGAGTACGAGTGTCCCCTGTGATTCCAAGCCTCCGCAGGACCCAAGGACACATGCTCCCAGGTAATCCTGGGTATTTAGGAAGGAAACAAAAATACATTTTCCCTCAACTTAAACGTATTATGGTTTCAGATGGCTACTGAGTTATTAGGACGCAGATGCTTTTTAAGTTGTTTGGCCCTAATAATAAATGTTATTTCGTTTGGCTTTGGGGCACCGTGGAGAAGTTACTGCAATTTTAAGGATGCTGTGAAGGGAAGTTTGGGAAAGCCTCGAGCTCCCTGTGACCAGGCCTGAGGACGAAGAGTCAGAAATGTCATCGGTGATGATCTTTAAGACCGTAAACACGCTGAAATCACCCTGGGCTGTCATGTGAGGTGTTGGTCTTGAGTGCTTTGCAGGAACCGGACGCAGCTGAACCCGGGCGGGCCCCAGCTTTCTCATCCAGGCCAGAAAGCAGAGCGCGCCGTTAATCAAGCAGGCTGGACCGCTAGATCGTGCTTGGCGTTGGGTGTGAAAGCTCGAGAGCTCCGTGTCAGTCTATTAAATTGCGTTATTAAAAGTTTCCAGGTAGCCTTACTTGGAAATTCTTAAAAGGAGTACATTATGAATACTGTAAGATAGAGGATTCTAGAAGACCTTACTAAATCAAGACTTCTGCTGTACGATTGGCTGCACACCTCATGGAGAGAAGAAAGGGTTTGATGTCTGTCTTTAACAGGAACACCGGAAACTATCCTGCTGTTGTGAGTTGACTTTGCTTTAGCCAAATGTAAACATGCTAATTTTTTTTTAAAGATTTTATCTATTTCTCTGAGAGAGAGAGCAGGTGCGCACATGCGCACGTGAGCTGGGGGAGGGACAGAGGCACAAGGAGAAGCAGACTGCCCACTGAGCAGGGAGCCCGATCGGGGCTCGGTCCCAGGACCCTGAGATCGTGACCCGAGCCGAAGGCAGACACTTAACCGACTAAGCCACCCAGGTGCCCCTCTCATTTTTTTTTTTTTTAAGTAAGCTCTACATTGAGCATGGAACTTGCACTCATGACCCTGAGATCAAGAGTCACGTGCTCTACCGACTGAGCCAGCCAGGTGCCCCAAACGTGCTAAGTTTTTAATAGATTTACATGATTATTTTTCTTCCAAGGATAATTCTTTGTCTTCCTGCTTGTTTTGTTCTTAGAGCAATGGTTCAGATGCTGAGAAGTCCTGGGACTTCTGCTGCCTGTTGTGTAATACTGACTTCTAGTCATTTCTCTGCTGTCAACCAGGAACAGCTGGTTAGTGGGATCCTTAGTGCTGTGTGTGCAGGATAAAATCAGCCTGGGGCTCACTGGCCTTTGTGGGGCGGGGCAGGGCAGGGGCACTTTCGGGGTGCCCAGCTCTTGCTGGGGTTGTTCCTGCTCCTTGGTCCTTTGCTCACTATTTTTTTTTTTTTGGATCATGTACTAGCATTTATTTCTAGGAGCCAAAGTGTTAGGAAAATTTATGGTAGAAAATCTTAATATTGGCAGAACTTCCTATAGTGCTAATTCGTGTTACTCCTCGGGAGAGACCTTTGCCAGGCACCTGGGGTGAGAGCCCTCCATCCCACCTTTTGTTCAGGTCTGTGACAAAGAACACTGTCTCTTGGAGTGGTGTTAAGCTCTGGTTGGGTCTCCCTGGCCCCAGTTACTTTAAGAGGACGAAAATACCCTACCATTGTGTGGTTTTTTAGATGCTATTTAAAATTATCATAGTATGGGTAAGTAAGATTAATGACTTCTCCGGAATGAAAACTTCCTACATGTGAAGTCTTTTTAATATTGTGGGTAATTTTTACCGCGCAGTTCTTGCCAGGCTGTGGAGAACCGTGCCACTGCTGTCACTGCTGGTCTTCTAAAGGCCAGTGAAAGGGCAGGTGTAGCGGAGCCCGGTGTGGGCTGCGGGTGGGGGACACGGATGGGCACTGCGCAGTGACTGCTCCCCGATGGAGGCCCGGCACGCTCAGTGGCTCCATGCCCTGCGTCCGCGTGCTGTTTTCTAACTGAATATACGTGGGTTTTAAAGGAAATTCTGACATTCTTCTGTCCTTTCACAATACTGTTTCCTGCGGAGAACTCTTGGAGCCCAGGAGTGGAGATGTGAGTGAGGGCACTGGTGACACGCGTGCGCGCCCTCCCAGTATTTGCACACTTCTCCGGAGCGCCCTGTGGCACGTGTGTTTTCACAGTAATATGGCTGGTTTCTGTCACGGTGTGGTGGCAGTGAGGGCGCGTGTTGGAGAGAGGCATGGCAAAAAGAAGGTGCTTCTTTCTGGTGGAAACTGTCTCCACTGTTTGCAGTTGGGAGCGTGTCAGCGCCTGGCATGTGAGCGGCGTCTGCCATCTGTTCTTCGCTGTGGCTGTGCCTTCCGCAGCGCGGCGCGCTCCTACTCCAACGGGGAGGCCCTAGGAGAGAATCCAAGTGTTTTCGCCTGATTACTGGGGCATTCATCTCCCTGCCCTCCTCGTCCTTAGAGCTCACAGCCCTGGAGGCTGCTGAAGTCACGCCTTCTCCACACTAAATGGTCCCTGGAAAGAAGGTGTGATCAGAACCATGGGATTTGAGGTTTTCTCAGATGAAATCCATAATTTAAACTTCAAATGTGTTTGATCTCAGAGGGAGATGGCTTGGGATCGACCAGATTTTTACAGATTTCTTTATAGCTTTAGTAGAGCCATGGCGTGTTCTTGTTTGAGCTTCCGGTGGGTGTTCAGTCGGCCGTGGCTGGCCATGTGGGTCTCACTGAAAACGGTGGTTGAGGACAAGGATTTGGCTGTAAATATAGTGCTTCCTTCCCCGGGTCGTGCGCTCTGTGCTGCCCTCATGCACTTGCTCATGCCCTTGGGCTCCTTTGAAAATTCGCTCATCATACCGGGGTGTCACTTAATGAATTTGGATGAATAAAGTATAAGGTAGCCTACCAGGACCACAGCTTTTCTTTAAAAGGGCTCACCCTTTCAAAAATGTACGTTTGTAAATATCCTGTTAAGTATGAACACGTACATTCCCAAGTAGCCCGTAACGCGAAACCCCTTCTGGGGACAAAACAGAAGCAGTAGTGGAGGTAGAGGAACCCACCAGCTGAGCCCTGGCTTGTGAGGAGACAGTGTCAGGCCCCAGGTTCCTGGGCGATGGACACTTTCCATATCTATAGTTCGCCGAGCTGTTGGTATGCTTTTGAGTTTCAACACCAGACCTAGGGCTTGGAGCTCTTCTCGGAGGGACCTCCTGGGCCTGGGCCCTGGCCCGCTTCTGCGAAACTGCCCTTCTGGAAGCAGGTCTGTAAGGCCGCCCCAGGCTGTGCGCCCTTTGCTCCCCTCTGCAGGTGCGCGTGGGGAAGGCCTTTCACCACCCCACCCGGAGCCCTTCCCCCGGGCTCTCTCAGGCATCGTAGCGCCAGTACAGTTCCTTGACACTTGTCACCTCCTCCCTGTCTTCTGTTCCACTGCTGTCTACGGGATATGTGTTCCTGTCTTGTCTCTAAAGCAGCCCCGTCCCTGTGTCCTCTGCTGTTGGTTTGCTGGGATCATAACGCGGTGCTTAGATGGTGGGCCCCTGCCTGTCCCTGCCCCTCCGACAGTCTGTGAATTACGGAATCCTAACTCTGAGGGACTTGGGTCACTTTGCTTTTATATTTGCTTCCTTGAGCCCTGGTGACTTCTGACACACACTTCAGCCCTGTTTAGTTTTTTCCCTTACGGATTCTTCCTGGGGTAGAACCAGATCTGTGTCTAAGTGAGTTTGATGGTCGTGTCCAGTGCCATAGAATATCCAAGTTGTTACACGGAAAGCAACTGGCTTAGTTTGTTGGCTAAATTGTGTACAGACATAGTTCAATTTAAGGCTAGATTCTTTAAATGGAATTTCTTTTAAATGGGTTTTCCTGGCAGAATGGGCTGTTAAGCTCATTAATTCTCAAGTTGAAATGTCTTCACTAAAATATGGTTTTCTTCAGCACAGTACAAGCTTCTCACATCTCCAAATTGCATCCAAAGGTTGGTTAAAAACCGAAAGTACTGTTGCCAGGCTCCCGAGTTACAGGCTCAGAAATCCCTTCTGCAAGAGGAAGAGTGGGTGTAGGAAGGTGGGAGGGAGCTGAGTTACCCAGAAGGCTGCGTTCCTCCAGGGGCGAATGGGCCAGGCCCTGGTTTTGTTTTGTTAGTGAGACAATTGCTGTGTTAAACAAAAAGAGTGAGCGAATGATGATAACAGTGAGTTCTCTGGCAAAAGCAACTTTTCCTTTTTAAGAGATAGCGAAGAACGTCTCTCTCTCTCTGGAGAAGTTCCCTCTGGAAGAGTTAACCCTGTTCAGCCTTTCTTGATTTCTGTGTTTGATAAATGCTGAGTGCGAGGAAGTGACTTGATGATACTGCGGATGGTCACGAGAGAGAAGACATTTGGAAGTCCCTGCGGCTCTCCTCGGGGCGGTCATCTGAACCCAGCGCGAGCGGAAGCCTGGGTTCTCGCCCGGTTCTCCCGGAGACTTCTGAGCGCCGAGAGAAGACTTGCCGGCCTGCTTATTTGGGCTCATTGGCCCAAACAAGGTTTTAAAAATAGGGAAGCTTCACACAGAAATTCCGACTGCTGTCTTCTCTTGAACAGCCGGAAGCTGGAGCTCTCTGGGCCTCAGAGCTCTGGTGGCAGGACTGGGCAGGGGGCCCCTGTACGGACCCTGGGCACGGGTCCCTGGTGGGCCGCACACCCGGCCGCTCTTGGGCCAGGGCCTGAGCAAACCTCAGGTTTGTGCAGTTCCACGTATCAGGTATGACAGTGTCATCCTCAGTCAGTTATGTACAGAAACATGGCTAGTTTCCACATGGCCCCCCCTCCAAGGTGCCTTCTCCTGTTAACATTTTTCCCAACTTTTTCTTTTGAGAAATTTCCATTTTTAAAAAACTTGAGGAAGTATAGTGAATACCTGTATACATTTCCACTTAGATCAGTTCGCACATTTGCTTGTTTTCTTACACACACACACTCACACACAGACGCGCACACACACGGCATATGTTTGCAGAACCATCTGAAAGTCAGTTGTGTATATCGTAATGCTTTTGACCCAAATGCTAATGCACGTATTGCCTAAGAAGAGAACTTCTGCCCGACGGTCGCCAGCGTCACACGGAGAGATTTCACACCGACAGAATGACTGTTTCACGTGTGACCCGTGCTCACGTTTCCTTAAGTCGTCCGTACAGCTGTTTTATTCTAATGAAAGAGCCAGTGTGTTCAGTGGTCTTGTCTCTTTAGTTGCCTTTATTCTAGATCGTTCTCTGCTTTTTTGTGTTCATCTTTCAAACATTAGCATTTTTCATTTAATTTTTTTTCCATGTCTTTTTAAGAGTGCAGGCTGGTGGTTCTGCGCAGCGTTCCGTAGCCTGGGCCCCGCTGTTGGTTCCTCGCGGTGAGCTCCAGGCTTGCCATTTCGTTGTGAGGACCGCGTCCGCTGTGCGCGCTCCCCGCCGGGCCTGTCCGCTTGTTGGTCCTGAGTTGAACTGTTCGGCCCAGGTGGTGTCTGCTAGATCTTTCCGCATAAAGGCCCCTTTGTCCCCTCGCACCTGGTAAGCTGCGGGATGATGGTGTGAGACTGTGATGCCCCATCTGACAGCCACCCCCAGCAGTGCCATTTGAGGGTCCTTGTCTGCACCCGTGACCGAGGATTGGTGCTTGCACAGCTGGGATTCTCCGGTTGTGTCGTTCGCTCTGGTGGTTATTAGGTGACATTTTCCCGCATGATTTCCTCCCCTGCCCGTTTTTTTTTTTTTGAGTGTTACTCTGTGGCTTATAAAGCTTCACTGTCTTTTCTCTTTCTGGTGCTCAAATGACCCCAGAGTTGGGGAGGGGAACCCCTTCGGGTTGGTTTTTGTGTCCTTTTCTCCTGTCTCCACCGGTCACCGAGCACATCCTTGATTTCTGGTAAGTTCTTCAGATTCACCTTGACCTTCCCTTCCTCCAGACCTGTCATCGGCCACTTCACGGTGCGTGCGTTCGTCCGTGGTAGGGGTGATATTTAGAAACCACGATCTAGATGCCATGTTTCTCGTGGCTGCTGAGATGTCATTGCTTCTAGGCCCTTCCTGTGGCTAAAACTAGAACATGTATTAATGTTTGTAATTAAATTGGAACGCTGCTAATTTTCAGAGGTTGTAGCTGCTTAGTAGGTTGTAATTGGTACTGGAAACCTGGAATCTGGGATCTGTAAGCAATTTCAGAGACTTAAGGCTTTCTGCAGGCTTCTAGAAAGTTAGGGTTTTCTGTGCCAACGATATGCAGAATTCATTAATCTTATATATATCTCTGAAAGATTGGCCCAGGTTAGGTGAGCACAGAAACGAAAAGCTGGATTCGTTGGTTTATTTAGTAAGGTTTTATTCCTTAAGTCAAAGAATGTTTATCCAACAGTGACGTTGTTTTAGGCAATGCCAAGAGAAATGGCACTTGGTGTCTGCACCGTGGCTGAGTAACGCGTCTGGGGCAGGGTGACCGGCGCAGAGGGTGGGAGGTAGATGCTTCCGGCCCGGTGCTCGCAGTAAGGTGCGGGTGAGCGTCTGTGCACAGGCGTCTCCACGGCCGGATGGCTTTACCGGGAACGCAGCGTTTGTACTGTGTTTTGAATCATGGGCCGGGCTGCGTGGGAAATGCCCAGTGACGGCCACTCTCTTTCAGGAGTTTAAAAGCTGTTGTGGGTATTTGGAAAGTGATCTAATAGGCCTTTGGGTAGGAGAGACCCTAGCTTATGTCGTTTCTTGGCGAGTGCTTGCTTTTCCTTTATGTAACCTAAAGAGAATTGTTTTGGGGCGCCTGGGTGGCTCAGTGGGTTAAAGAGAATTGTTTTGTTTGAAGCCCTAGTGTTCTCAGGTTGTCAGTATGTCAGGGTGTTGCAGTGTACAAAGCCAGCTTGTTTGTTTGTTTGCTTGTTTGATGCATTACAGTTTGGAAGTCGGTTTAGATGGTTTTCAGTGGCTGTAGAACAAAGGATAACAAATTTTTTTTCTAGACTTGTTCATGTGTGTAGTGCTTTAACTAATTTTAGGGCCTCCTTGAGACTTATCTGTGGTGTTATCTGAGCAGTTGGATAAACTTCTTAAATGTTGTTTATTTAAAACGTATTAAGAGACAAATACTGTGTGATTTATCAAGACTATAGCAGTAATGGGATTCAGAATGTATTTGAGTGGAGGAGGGGAGTAGATAAATACAAAGAATGTTTCTGACTTTCGAAGTAAAAACATTCAAAAAACCAAATACAACTGGTGGCCACATAAATTTTGCCTCCCTTCCAGACTGCCCCATGCAAGACTGTCATTAATTTTCTGAGAAGGCGACTCTCATCACATGGTCCAGTTCCTCCTTCTCCATCCCGTGCAGAGGTGGTCAGCTCCAGGGCGACCAGCACTGCACCCCCAGGGCCTGGCCATGTGGTCAGTCCCAGGAGAGACCTGCCTTGTCACAGTGTCACCGCAGCCCACCGTCACCCCCCCGCCAGCTTTGGGTGCCTCTTTGCACCCCGACATTCCCTTGAGGTGCACTCCTGGGTTCTCTTTCCTGGACATCTCTCCCCTCCTTGCTGATTAAAAACAGACCAGTGTCAGCGCTTCCTCTTCTGTGCAGCCTTCCCAGACCACGAACTCTCCGAAGCTTGAGGGTGTTCTCTTTCTCCTCAAGCCTTTTATGCACTTGCTTATTCTTAGGACATGCTTTTATGTTACCCTGACTCCCTTTCCTGAACCGTCTGCTTCCATTTCTCCTCCCTCCCACATTCGCTAGCGTGGGATCTGGTAAATACGGAGATGGCAGCAGCACAGCCCAAAGGTTTCGGATTGCTGTAACCCTGCGATGTTACGGAGGGGGAGGAGAGATGTACGGGGGGTGCGGGTCACCTGCAGCAGGACTAGTGAAAACCAGCTGGAGAGGGGTTAGCGGGTGGCTCTGGTGCTTTACGGGGTTTCAGAAAAGGTGTTATGATCGGAGGATTACTTCTGTTCACGCATCGGGCCTCTTCACGGGACCCATCAGGAAACTTCTGTAGAAACGGCGCTCTCGTTAGTTTGCTGATGCCCCAGACCACGCGCACCTAGTCTGAGGGAGGATCAGAGCAGTCTGCGTTGCCTTCAGATTTTCATTCATCTCTTTAACACTGTACAGTTCTTAAGTCTGTGCTTGGTTGTGATTGAGGTGGGAACTCAGCCTCTCCTCCCCCCCCATTTTTAGGCCACCTGCTGGAGGAGTGATGCCCCGGCCCTGGGCTTCTTTTTTATGCTGCTTCTTACAGCCCAGCACTGGTCATCCCGAGTCCAGTGGTTTCCTGCTCACACACCCCTGTGAGCTGCTGGGTGGCTTAGGTTTTAGTGTGAATGTAGCAAGGTCTTCAGCGAAGATGTCTTCACAGATGACCACACACACACACACACACACACACGCATGGCAAACTCAGGTGCCTGAGTGCGTGTTCTGAAAGCTCGGATGAATTATATAACAAGTGAAACTTTCTTAATTTTTTTATTTTGTGATAATTGAAGATTCACGATATATTGATAATACATTATTCATAAGGAATAAGAAGGAGAGATGCTATCTATGTGCTCTATAACCATTTTCCCCCACCGGTAGCATTTTGGGAAACTCTGGTACTTCGTGGGAACCAGGGCTTGATGTTGATGCAGTGAAGATACAGAATAGTTTCCAAGCATCTTTCTTTGTTATCCTGTTATGGTCACACCCCACCCCCTGCCCTACCCCATAGCAACCGCTCATCTGTTCTCCATTTCTACAGTGGTGTTCGTTCTTTCTTTCTTTCTTTCTTTCTTGCTTTCTTTCTTTCTTTCTTTCTTTCTTTCTTGTTTATTTAATTTATTTTAGGGGAGGAGAGGCAGAGGGGAAGAGAGAGAGAGAATCTCAAGCAGACTCAGGGCTAAGCGTGGAACACAACACGGGGCTCAGTCCCATGACCCTGAGATCAGGAGCTGAACTGAAACTAAGAGCTGGACACTCAACTGACTGAGCCCCCCAGGTGCCCCTATAGTGGTGTCATTTCAAGAAGGTTACAAAAATGGTTAAGTCCTTGATCCATTTTGAGTTAATTTTTATATAAGGCATGTGGTTTAGGTCCATTTTTAGTCCCGAGGTCCATTTTTTTTTCTTGCCTATCGGTGTGCAATTTTTCCAGTAATATTTGTTGGGAAAAAAAGGCTACACTTCTTCCATTGAATTGCTTTTGCACCTTTGTCAAAAATCAGTTGGGCATATTTGTGTGGGTTAGTTTACGGCTCTCTGCTCTGTCCATTGATCTCTGTGTCTATCCCTCTGCCAGTACCAAGAGCCTGGATCACTGTAGCTGTGTAGTCGGCGCTAATACCGTATCATGTAAAGTGACTCCTCCCAATTTAGTCTTCCGTTTCAAAATTGTTATAGCTATTTTAGTTCTTCTGCTTTTCCTTATCAATTTTAAAATAATCTTGTCTGTAGATTAAAAAATAATTAGCCTTTCTGGGATTTTGTAGGAATTATGTTAAATCTCTGTATCCATATGGGGAGAGTTGACATCTTTACTGTGTTGAGTCTCCCAATCCATGAACATAGAATGTCTTTTTTTAGTTTTTTTTCAATAGAAGTTTATAATGTAAAAAGGAAGATGTAACATGTTGACATGTATTAAGAGATGCTTTTTTTCCCAGGGAGAATATCAGTGTTGCGTCTCTGTTCAATTTCTTTTTTAAAAAATTCTTTTACAGGCCTACGAAAGGAGGTTTCCTACATGTCCTTTGATCCCGATGTTTGTGGACAGTGACACTGTGAATGAGTTCAAGAGTGAAGATGGGGCTATTCACGTTATAGAACGGCGCTGTAAGCTGGACATAGACGCACCGAGGCTGCTTAAAAAGGTGCCTGTGGGGACACCTTAGGCCATCCCCAAACTAGAGGAACTTATATTCAAAGCCCGTGTTGCATTTGGTGTTATTAATAAGCCCTTTTTCTCTTCATTTTGTTTTCTAAAGATTGCAGGAGTTGATTATGTTTATTTTGTCCAGAAAAACTCACTGAATTCTCGGGAACGTACTTTGCACATTGAGGCCCACAACGAAACCTTTTCTAACCGGGTCATCATCAATGAGCACTGCTGCTACACCGTGAGTAACTGGCCTCCGGGGACAGACGCGCGTGCGGCCACCGCACTCTGGGGGGGGGGTTGCTTGGCCCACACTTGTCACTGCCATCCGCTGCCTCGTCTCGAAGGGTGGCTCTGCAGCAGCTGTGGTCCCTCATTTTTCATTGGTGGGATCAGCAAGGTGGCGGGTGTGGTTTACTGCAGAATGGACTACGTTATTGTAGCAGTTAAGGGAGCCTGGTGATGCCTTGATTTGTCTTTAAATGTTACCTTAATGTGTCCCTTCCTCTCGGGCGCCACTCTGACACTCTAGAAGTATATGCGGAAGGGCCCGAGCTAGTTTTCCTCCGCTCTCTGAAAGTAGAGTGTTCCTGTGAACGTACGCCGAAATGGGGCAGAGCAAAACAGCAAATTACCATGAGTTTGTATGGAAAAATTTGTTAGCGTTCCTAGACTCAAAATAACCTCTTTAAGGTTTTCCGAGACCTTAGGACACATCTTGCTAACAAATGCACTAAGTAAATGCAGATAAAGCCCAGATGCTCAGAGACTCGGCCAGAGCCTCCGGAGTCCTGATGCTGGGATGCCGAGTGTGGCTCTCCAGGAGGGGCCTTGGCGACCATCTCACGGCTTGGGCTTGGGGTGTGAGCTGCTCTCTAATAGCTTTTGCAAAACAAACAGTGAATGCTGTTTTTGCTTTTTGCCCTTTCTCCTAAAAGCGGAAATCCTCTTTGGATTTCTTTTGGTTATCAAAACTAGGTAAATATGTAGATCTTTCAGAAAAGCAAAGTGGTGGAATGCAGACTCTGGGGAGGGGGGTACCTGTAATGCATTCCTCTAGGATGAGGCTGAGGGCTTTTATCTGCCGCCCCGTCTTCAATAGCTTCTGTTACCAGATTATTAGAAGGATCTAATAGGGTCTGTCTGCTTCTCTCGTACCTTCCTACAACATATCCGTAGTGCTGAACCCAAAATGATCCTTTTAAAGTGTATCAGATCATGGCATACTCTGTACAGTGTCACTGAATTTCCCTCAGAGGAGGAGCCCAGGGGCCTTCCAGTGGCTTATAAGGCCTTGCATTTTCTCTTAATCACACATCTGCCGTCCCGCCTGCCTTGTGCACAAGCCTACGCACAGTCTTGGGGCTCGGATCTCGTAGGCGTGCTTCCCTAAGGGCCTTTGCTGCAAGCGCGCCCTCTGCTGGGAGCACTCTGCCCCGGGTCTCTGCTTGACTCCCACCCCCACCTCCTTCAGTCTGTGCTCTGTCTGCCCTTCTGGATGAAGCCAGTCTGAACACCCTGTAGAATTCTGCTGCCTCCCTGTGCCCCACCCCCCACCCCTACACGCCCTGGTCCTTTTAGCCTGCTCCACCACTGTTCCTTTCTCCCTTGGCACTTGTCTTCCAACAATGACAGAATTTCTTACCTCTTACGTTTACGGCTAATTGCCATTCTCCCCGTCCACACCGTCAGCTTCATAAGGCTGGGATCTTTGATTTGTTTATGATGGAGAATGCTGCTCGGTAAATACGGTGACGGGTGAACCAAGAATGAAAAGGAAGCTCTCCTTTTTTTTTTTTTTTTTTTTTAAGATTTTATTTATTTATTTGACAGAGATCACAAGGAGGCGGCAGGGGTGGGTGGGAAGCAGGCTCCCTGCTGAGCAGAGAGCTCAATGCAGGGCTCGATCCCAGGACCCTGAGATCATGACCTGAGCCAAAGACAGACGCTTTAACCCACTGAGCCACCCAGGCACCCCTGAAGCTCTCCTTTGAACAGTCATTTTAAGAAATTTTTTAAAGTACTTCAGAAATATTATTTAAGTCTTTTCATGATTTTGAACCTTTCTGTACATTTTTTCATCTAGTGCTTTCATGATAATAACATTGTTGGTCAAATAAAATGTTTTCTTTTGGTTACCAGTTGATTGAAGAGCAAATGACCTTGTCAGTTGTCAGCATAGTTAATGGGAATATCTCTCATTTATCTACAGGTTCACCCTGAAAATGAAGATTGGACTTGTTTTGAACAGTCTGCAAGTTTAGATATTAAATCTTTCTTTGGTTTTGAAAGTACAGTGGAAAAAATTGCAATGAAACAGTACACCAGCAACATTAAAAAAGTGAGTCCACATTGGGATTTTATGGAAAGCGGAGGCAAGAGCCTCTGAGGTGCTCCGAGCTGGCAGTGCTTTCAGAAGGCTGGAATGGGCGTTCAGGGATCCCCGCCGTTTCAAGACAAGGAAGTACTTGGCTTTTCCTCGAGCCTCGTGTTCCAGGGCGCTGTAGGGTAGGATCGGGGCTCGGATGATGCTGGCAGCCAGTGGAGTCAAGGAGCCTGTGGCCACTGGCCGTGGCTCCCTGCTTAGAATCACTGGCAGGTTGGGGCGGGCTGGGTGAGGTGGGAGCTGCCGGCGGACAGCACCCCCAGCTGCCACCTTCAGGTCTGTGGGCAGGAGACACTGCTCGAGGAGACGCTTGCCGGGGATCTCCTGGGGGCCCCCAGCCATTGGATTATTATTATCTGTGGAAAAACTTTCCTTCTCATTTTTTTTTTTTTAAGATTTATTTATTTGATTGGGTGGGGGGAGTGCGTGAGCGCAGTTGGAAGGTGCAGAGGGAGAAGGAAAGAGAATCTCAAGCAGGCTCCCCGCTGAGCCCGAAGCCTGATGTGGGGCTTGAACTCACAACCCTGAGACCATGACCTGAGCTAAAATCAAGAGTCGGATACTTAACCGACTGGGCCACCCAGGCACCCCCATTTCCTTCTCATTTTTATCCCGCTGCTCAGTGTGTGGAATGTGGTTGTGAAGTGTATCCATGTGGGGTTCTGAGAGCTTCTGGAAGGCCTGCTTTCTTCTCAAGGTGTTCGAATTTGGATGGAGACACAAAGCATACGCTGAGTACAAGTTTGATAAATCAGTGCTTCTAACTCGTCCTAAAAAGAAATTCTTTCTTTTTAGATATGATTTCCTAGACCTTTGGAGAAGAGGAAGTAAAACAATTAGAAAAACAAAAAACACAAAGGCATTTCACCTTTCTTTTTATAGATTTATTCTGTAGCAATTCAGTTTTTATTAGTGTTTTAAAAACCTGCGGGAGATGAAAGATTTGAATGTTGAATATACGCTAACCTTAAAATTGGTTTTGTTTTAAAGGGAAAAGAAATCATCGAATACTATCTTCGTCAGCTGGAAGAAGAAGGCATAACGTTCGTGCCCCGCTGGACTCCCCCTTCCATTGCCCCGTCCTCAGAGGCCTCCTCGTTGTGCAAGAAGCAGGCAGCGTCCTTGGCTATTGTGGTTCCAGACGCTGCCCAGGCGGAGGGGCCGGGTAGCGAGGCCCTCAGCAGCCCCAGCGGGCCGCCGGAGCCCGCGGCGGGGACCCCGGATGGTGCGTTAGAGAGAGGGTCGTCCCGCGAGCCAGACCAGGGGACTCCGCGGAGTCCTTTCCCCTCTGCTTCCTCCACCCATGCCTGTTTCCTGAGGACGCATGGAGATAATTACTGTCCCTTTGCCACCTTTTATTTTTTTCCTAGAATGAAGAAACATTTAATGTTTTTTAATGGGCAGGAAGGGTTATATCAAGTTATTCTTTTCTTGATACCAGGAAATGTGTTTATTTTCAGGGCATCTTAATGAGTGAAAGGTAGCAACTGATCCTTTTCACAGCTGTATCACCATCAAACACCTTACACTCTGTGCTAGGCCCTGTTGTCAGCACTTAATGAAAATTTACTCACTCGACCGTGGTTCCGTCTTACTACAAAGTGCTTATTACCCTCATTTTCTGCATGAGTGACCTGAGGCCCAGAGGAGCTGAGTAACTTGCACGGAGTCACACAGCCAGCGGGTGGTGGCACTGGGACTGAGCGGAGGTGGCTGGCTCTGGGGTCTGCATGTAGCCGGTGTGCTGTGCTAAACACGTGTGCACACACACAACACGCGCACGCGCACACACCTGTTTATTTCTCAGAGTGATGCCCACTGTGAAACCACCCAAGAAAATTCTACCACTCCTAAGTTTTGTTGAAGTATTGGTTTCTCTTCCCACACTTTCTTCTCTGTAGCAAAACTGTGCGATTTGTTTGCCATTCAGTAGGTCGCAGGTGGCGGAGACTTAAATTGGTTTGGGGACACGTTTTATTTTTCCACCTCGTGAGCATTTGCTGTATTTTAGGTACCCCGTCATGAAGAAGATTTCTTGTATTCTTTTTTTTTTTTTAAACACTTTTTTTTTAATTTTATTTTATTTATTTATTTGACAGGTAGAGATCACAAGTAGGCAGAGAGGCAGGCAGAGAGAGAGGGGAAAGCAGGCTCCCCGCTGAGCAGAGCCTGACTCGGGACTCGATCCCAGGACCCTGAGATCATGACCCGAGCTAAAGGCAGAGGCTTTAGCCCACTGAGCCCCCCAGGTGCCCCTCTTGTATTCTTGAGCGCAGTAGCTCTTTTCAGAATAGGTTTAAGTCTACATGCTTGGTTTATTTCATAGTTTTATGTCACGTAGGTCTTCTTTATATAAGTTTGAATTAAAATAGTCACTCATCATCTGTTACAGATTTTCTCCTGTCGTGAGTAGTGTTGCAATTTTGCAAATAGAGTTGACCACGCAGTGATCAGGGAATGTAACCGAATCACTAGCTGGACCCGGGGCTCGGTCAGTGATTTGATCTTACAGACTCTCAGCGAGGGTCTCCAGGGTTCCGGCTTGGCTCTGCGGCCCCTGGGGTGTTGTTGAGTTCCGCGACTCAAGGAACCACTTTGCTGAGCAGGACCAGTTTGGAAGCCTTCACGTTCCAGTGTTCTCTGTGTAAATGTTGTCCTGTAACTTCTGTTGCAGACAAACTGGACGCGGACTACATCAAGAGGTACCTGGGTGATTTGACCCCCCTACAGGAGAGCTGCCTGATCCGGCTTCGCCAGTGGCTCCAGGAGACCCACAAGGGCAAAGTGAGAACCCACACCCCTGTGCACGGTGCTGTCTTTGTTGCTCTGGACCTGGTCCTGCTTGTAGTTTCATAGAGTACATGTTCCCAATTGCCGTAGCTGGGGATGTCCCTCTCAGTCCCAGTGTCAGGGGAGCTGTATTTCTGGGTGTGGCTTCCGAGTCTCTCCTGGCGAGCTGAGATGCCCCGCTGTGTACGGTCAGCTGTGCTTTTCGAGGCTTACCAGAGGAGGGTCTCCCTTAAGAATAATTGCAGGTCAAGTTACAAGGCAATATTATATTCCAAATATTCAGGTTTTTAAAAGGTTATTTATTTATTTATTTTAGATAGAGTGGGGGGAGGGATAGAGGGAGAAGAAGAGGGAGAGAATACCCAGCAGACTCCCCACTGAGTGAGGAGCGCAACCTGGGACTCCATCCCGCAACCCTGAGATCACAACCTGAGCTGAAACCAAGAGCCGGACACTCAACCGACTGAGCCATCCAGGTGCCCCCAAGGATTCAGATGGTTTAATTTTCAGAAGCTTTGGAAGGATCTCACAGATGGTTCCAAGACCAGAAGTGTTTGAGCTTTCATTTTGAGGTTTTTGGTAGAATTTTAGCCTTGTTCAGAAATCCGGTTTTTCTAACTAGCTTCATACCGATAGGGGGCCGGTGGCGAGCACAGGCAGACTGGCGTGTCCGGCTGGGTGCTGGCGTTACTTAGTGAAGGGAAGCTGGGGTTGCACGGAGTGGGCCCGCGCTCGACTTCCGTCAGCCGTCAGCCCCAGTTACAAGAGCCACGTTCTGAGGACTGTTCAGTGTCCCTTGTCGAGACCACAGCAACTGTCGTCACGGCTGTCAGTTGTGGTGTGCTCACCCTGGCCCAGGCGCTCTCACGATCTCGATGAGGTCCTCCCTGAGGTGGTGGCGTTTCTGTCATAGGAGGGAACTGAGGCACGGAGCAGTGAAGTCACTTGCCTGAGGCGAGTGAGCACTGGGGTGAGGCTCTGAAGCCGGGCCTGGGCGCCATCTCCGTGCCTCGTGCTCTCCCAGCAGTGCGGTCATTGGCAGGCTCCCCTCCCGCCGCCCTCCTGTGCCCTGTGGACCAGCGGCGAGCGCGTGGCCGCAGAGGAAGACAGCCAGGCCAGAGGAGACCCCGACATGGTTTTGGTCACCTTACGCGGTAGCAGACTTTAGAGGAGGAGTGTGTTACGAATGTCCCCAGCCCGACCACAGTCAGCGCTTGCGTATTGTCACACTTGTTCTAGTGGCCTGGAAGTGCGGAGAAGCGCACCCGGCTCGTAACCCTCAGTCAGTCCTGTGGATTGAAGCATCTGATGTTTAACGAATTATTTATGCCTTTGCTCTACTTGGCTGAAACGGAGATGGGCCACGATAAAGATTATTCCAATTAACGATACCGATTTTCTAAAGCATTGAGGAAGGTTTTCTCTAGTAACGGTTCATTTTAAGTAGCGTGATAATGCAGCTCCCTGTGGTGAAAAGTGAGTTTTAGAGTGTTATTTCCTTAGTAACTTGGTTTTTTTTTTTTTCCCCTTAGCAACTTTTAGCATTGCTTAGAAACATCTTTTCCTCTCACTAGATCCCAAAAGACGAGCATATTCTTCGGTTCCTACGCGCCCGGGACTTCAATATCGACAAAGCCAGAGAGATCCTGTGTCAGTCCTTGACTTGGCGAAAGCAGCACCAGGTGGACTACATTCTGGAGACCTGGAGCCCCCCGCAGGTCCTGCAGGACTACTATGCGGGGGGCTGGCACCACCACGACAAAGGTGGGCTGGGCGTCCTGGACACGCTTCGAGGCCGCACTGCGTGCGGTCGAAGGGGCCCCTCCCGGGAACAGAGTGGGGTCCATCCATACGTCTAGCCCCCTCCACCCCGCCCCCTCGGAAGCCCCCCGAAGCCCCCCATAGAGCAGCAGGGGCGGGCTGTCTGCTCCTTCCCTCGGCTCGTGGCCCCTTGGCCACCAAGTTTCTTCACCTCCTCTCTTGGTCACAGAGACTTTGTTTTGACTCATTAAAAAACCGGCATGCTGGAGGGCAGTGTTTTCAGGAGCACAGTGCTAGTAAAGGAACGTTCCTCAACTGCAATCCCTACAAGATCTAGGACAACATGTACCAGGTTTTCTCTATCAAAACAGTGAGGAACTTCAGCTGCGTTTTGGGCAGGAAGTAAAACACAAGTCGAGGCAGTGACGCCCCCAAACGAAGGGTGGGTTAAGCCGGGCGCAGTTCTCTTGGATCGCTCTCCGTAGCGCGCCTTGCAGGAGAGCCGGCGTTTGCCAGAGTCATGCTCACTCTTTGCTGGTTCGGAGCTGGACCGTGGACAGAACGGAATCGTGGGTGTAGAGCAGACACGAGGGTGGCCCTGGCCCGACCCCAGCAGATTCTTCCAAAACAGAGCTGCTCGGATTTGTCTGTTTTCCGGACCTCATCTTCTGTACTTTTCCAGATTAATTGTAGCTCTTTGTTTTTCCTAGCAACATACGTTTATTCTACTTGCCCACACTTCAAAGATTAAAGTTTGGTAGTGAAACATTAACAAAGGTATTTTATAAATATGGGAAACACCTTTTATAAATCTTCCTTTCAACAAGATTTAGGAGCACAAAGACCTTTTTTGTTTTCAGTAGAACAGATCTAGACCCAGGCCAGGTGATAAATACAAGGAAAATTTGAACTTCTTTGTCAAGATGACAGGGCTGACCCTCCAGTATCAGAAGACAAGTCTCAGTGGCTTGTCAGTAGCAGATTCCGTTCCTTGCCTTTCTGCCGGTCCCCTGTGGCACCGAGTGTCGGGAGTCCAGGCTCTAGAGACTCTGCGGACTCCAGGGGACACTGTGGCCACCGAGATCTTTCTCCCTCTGTGTCGCTAGCCGGTGAAGACAGGGCATTTGTATAGTGAGGGAGGTTCCTCTCGGGTTCCATGTGCTACACCTCCGGGCTATAAACACGTAGAGCCAACGTGTGCTGCTTGGGGCGGATTTAAAAATGTCCTGGAAGTCCTCATTTATCCTGATCCTGTGGGTGGGAGTCGGGACGCTGGCTTTTAAAAAGATCTAGACGTTAACGTTTTGTTAACTCGTGAAATGAAAAAAAAAAAAAAGGTGTTTTTTTTCTAAGAAACAATTTTAAAATACTCCATAATCACAGAAAAAAATCACACAAAAAAAGTTTCTGTGGATGTTCTGAGGTGTCCCCCCACCCCGCCACCAAAAGTCAGCTCTGCTCCGCCCCCTGGTGGTTGAAGTGAGGAGGCCTAGCGGCGACCCCGATGAGAGACTGAGATGTGACTGGTGTGTCTTATCCTGGGCACAGGGGCAGCGGCTGGGGGGAGCTCCTGTCCACACACAGCCAGCGCGGCTTCTGAGCGGGAAAGCGCGCTCCTTGTTAAGGCCCCTAGGGTGGCACCGTCCGCTTCTCTTCAGGAACGCGGCTGATCTCCCTTGCCCTCCCCTCCTGCAGACGGGCGGCCGCTGTACGTGCTCCGGCTGGGGCAGATGGACACCAAGGGCCTGGTGCGAGCCCTCGGGGAGGAGGCTCTGCTGCGATACGTAAGTGCCTCCTGGGGAGGTCACCGCCCCCTCCCTTTGTCAGCAGCGCGGTGACCTCACCGTGGTCTCACGTGGAGAGCGTTTGTCATTAGGCCAGTCACTTATCTGTGGAGCATGAGGAATAGCGTGGAGGACAGTAGGAGACGAGAGGGGGGAACGAAGGGGGGAGTCACAGGGGGAGGTGAACTACGAGAGACTGTGAACTCTGGGAAGCAAATGGGGTTTCAGGGGGGGGGGGGGCTGTGGGGATGGGTGAGCCCGGTGATGGGTATTAAGGAGGGCGCGGGCTGCATGGAGCACCGGGCGTTAGGCCGTTAGGCCGTGAACCATGGAACAGCACATCAAAAACTAATCAAGAACTGTGCGGTGACTGATGTAATAAAAATTGTAAAAACTGTATGTTTTCAAAGCAATGATAATTAAAACATAAAACTCCCATTTAAAAACAGGCCACTCTGTTAATATATTTTTAAAATTTCAAAAGAGGGCACGGAAATTATAAAAATGTTTTTCATAGGGAAGCGTCAACAAAAAAATCTGTATAGCCCCTCAAGATGACTTCGTGGGGACCAGTTTTGGGTCCTCTTGTTTCGCTGGCGTGGTCCCACCCCTCCCCTCTCCTCTTGAGCTCTCTCAGGTCAGGCCTCTTCATAGTAGTGTTTGCCTGGCACTGCCTTACTCGCACGTCTTCACATCTCTTACCTGGACGATTATAAATGCTTCCTTCCTGCCCCCCGAACTCCAGGCTCCCCCCTCCATTTCAGCCTCTGCAGTGTGGACAGTTACGAAGGGAAGGATGTGCTTAAATTAAAAACCAAACAGATGAGGGGGCCTGGGTGGCTCAGTGGGTTAAGTGTCTGCCTTCGGCTCAGCCCATGGTCCCAGGGTCCTGGGATCGAGCCCCGCATCGGGCTCTCTGCTCAGTGGGCTGTGTGATTGTCACTTTGTTTCATAGCTTGACGCAGTGCCGTTACTTAGACCAATCGTGGGCTTTTGTGGCCATTGCACACACAGGTTCTTTCCATAAACGAAGAAGGGCTGAGACGGTGTGAAGAAAATACAAAAGTCTTCGGTCGACCTATCAGGTAGATGTTGATTTTGTTTTCCCTTCCAGCTTATTGAGAATGTGGGGTAAATATCTCTACTTGACTTTTGGGGCCAAAATCTGGTTTGACTTTTAGGCTTTTAGATTTCTAGAACCAAGTCTAAATAGCTTTCCGTTTTCTGCAGTATTCCAGAAGGTAGAAGACCGAAAGCCGTACATGCAGTTGGGTCGTTTGGGAGGGGTAGGTGCTGGATTTTGGTATCTGTACCCCTGAGTGAGGCACTGCTGTCCCCTCAGTCTGAGTGGGTCGGCCTGTCCGGTTAGTCCGCGGGTCCTCGGGAGCCCCGGGCACAGGTCGGCTTTGTCTGTCGTAGCTGCAGGGCTGCAAAGATGTTATTTTGCAGTTCTGAGCCGTACTTGTCGCTACGGTGAACTGTTTAGGAGACGTGCGGTGGGGCGGGGGTGGACATAGGAAGGCCCAGCGGGGGCCTGGGAGGGCAGCGCCGCCTGGCAGGAGGGAGTCTCGAGGGTCCAGTCCGGGCTGCAGCGTCAGCCCCAGTACGTCGTGTCTGCCGGGGGAGCTGCTGGCGCTTCGGGCACTCCGGGCATCAGAAGCCAGACTCGTGCCCCGCTCGGTCTGTCGAGGTGGCCCGGCCAGTCAGGCCCAGCGCATCGGGCGCCTTGTCTGTGGGGTCGCGCGCGGGTCCGACTGGGGTTCCTCTCTGTCAGCGAGCCGCTGAGCTGCTGCTGCTCCGGGCCGGGGCTCCCCCACAGGTCCGTGCGCTGCGGGCCAGGGGCTGGAAGCGCAGTTCCTGGCGCTTGACGTTTTAGAAACTGGTCTGGTTTTGGAAACGGCTCTAAATGGCGGTTTCGTACTGTCAAGAAGATCACTTAGGACGTGGCTTGCAGGCGTGCGTGTCTAGTGCGTGGCTCACACGTCTGCACCCCCGCAGCTCGTGGACCTGCCTGGTGGACCTGGAGGGGCTCAACATGCGCCACCTGTGGAGACCCGGCGTCAAGGCCCTGCTGCGCATCATAGAGGTGGTGGAGGCCAACTACCCCGAGACGCTCGGCCGCCTCCTCATCCTGCGCGCCCCCCGCGTCTTCCCGGTCCTCTGGACGCTGGTGGGTGTGGCCGCGCCGCTGCCGAAGCCGGGAGCCACTTACGAGGCGCCTGGGCTGGCTTTCCTGTCCCTGTGTCTGTTCGTCTTAGCTAGTCAGGAAATAGCAAATGTGGAAACAAACAGGCCCTCGCCAACCGCAGAGCTCCTGAGAGTCCTTTGGTTACGCAAATAGACGTTACGGAAAAAGTGTGTCAGGCTCCCTGCCCGCGCCCACTCATGCTGTCACAGGTAATTCTAATCTTTGGAAATGGCACAGCAAAGCGAAATGACTGCCTGGTCTTCTCTCATTACCTGCAGGTTAGTCCATTCATTGATGACAACACCAGAAGGAAATTCCTGATTTATGCAGGAAATGACTACCAGGGTCCCGGGGGCCTGCTGGACTACATCGATAAAGAGATCATTCCGGATTTCCTGAGCGGGGAGTGCATGGTATGTGTCGAGGCAGGCCGCCCTGCGTTTGGCTGCTTCACGGGGGCGGGAAGGGTGCGTGTTGGTTGGTATAAACGAATTTCAGACTTTCAGTTTGGGTTATTGTTTTTCGTTCTGTTTTCTTTTCCTTTATTTGGCTGACATTTCTCTGACCCAGGGCTAAACCATACAGACCCGTTTTGGTAATTGTTGGCAACATGTGTATTTCTCCATTGTTAAATGTAATGAGAATTTGTTTTAGAGCCTGATGTAGTTGCACCTTTATTTGCTCAGTTCTGTGCAGCTCAGAGTCATAGAACTGTTCTGAGGAGCCGTGCGTTTTATAAAAACACTTTGAAAAGCTCCAAGTGGTTCTGCCAGGTCGCCCCCTTGACATTAAATAAGGGTGACATTTTGAAGGGGACACGTTAAGAGAACGAATTCTGTCATCAGGGGGCTTTGATTCACAGCGTGGCTAGGCTCTCGGGCGGCCACATCCGCCTCTCTGCCCTGGACTGTGATGAGGGGTCCTGGAGCACCGTAGCCCCCGGGGCGTGCCCGGCTCCCGTGAGGGTGAGGGAGACCGAAGGCTGCAGAGGCCCAGGTGGCTTCCTCTGTTGACAGCTAAAGCCAGAGGGGAGTCTGGTTGTCCTTAGAGAAAGGATCTCTATCAGCCTATGGAAAATAAATTGTCCTTTTGAGAGGTGTACAGACTAGCTCGGATACGCGTATTTAGCTAACAAACCGAGTTTTCAGGGGAGTCTTTGGGCTGGTTAGAGGAGTTTGGACAGCAGCGGGATTCAGCTCTCGGGGCCTCGGTCCCGCGTCAGGAATGGCAGACATCAGCACAGCGCGGTGCGAGGGGCGGGGGAGCCTCAGGACCCTCCCTGATCGAGGCCCGAAGATTAACCTGGGAGGTCAGCTGTGGGGAGACCCCCCCAGACGACTCACGCTAGGAACAGTCCAGAAGTGGCTGATCCTTCTGACGGTGAGCTGGAGCAGAGGGAGACCTCACTCAACGGCACGCCGGACCGACCGTGACGTGCTCCCCACGGTGAGAGTCGTCCTCCTCCATCCATGGGTCCAGGCTCTCCTGCGCTCCCTGCTGGGTCCGTCGAACAGAGGCTGCCTCTGGCTCACCACCTCCCAGGCTGATCGCGTAGGAGGTGCTGGGGTTCTCTGAACCTCAGTGTTGAGTCACTAGGTCAAGGTCAGCTAGGAAATGTGTGAAGTATATAGATTCTAATTAACCTAGCCCATTGCAGGCGGACTGAGAAGGGGCTCTCCTTAATTACTTTCTGTCTCGCGTTGTGGACTGATCCGACTTGGGTTAGACAACAAAGCTTTCATTGTTGATTATATATTAACTGTCATAGTTTATAATAAAACTTGCCTGTAGTTGCTGAGAATAAAACTTTTTTTTTTAAGATTTTATTTATTTATTTGACAGAGATCACAAGTAGGCAGAGAGGCAGGCAGAGAGAGAGGGGAAAGCAGGCCCCCTGCTGAGCAGAGAGCTTGATGCGGGGCTCAATCCCGGGATCCTGAGATCATGACCTGAGTCGAAGGCAGAGGCTTAACCCACTGAGCCACCCAGGCGCCCCGAGAACAAAACATTTCTTAGCATCGTGTTTTCTCTTTACAGTGCCGTGTAACTGCTTGTCATTCTTCCACGAAGCAGCATTAGTAACGGAGTCCCGTACCTCTAACATAGTAGTGTAAATTTTCTGGGAAATTAGCATCAGCCTATACACGTAGATCTAAGAGGTTTTAAAAAGTTACGTTGCTCAGTCCTGCGGCCAGCATTAGGATGGTGCTGGCGTGTTCCATTCCCAAGCGGCCAGGGTCATTGCGCCTGCCGGGACGTGGCCCGCCACGGAGCGTTGGTTCTCAGAGGGCCCCTTCCGTGTGCACAGTGTTCACTGCTGTGTTTGTGTTTGCAGTGTGAGGTGCCCGAGGGCGGACTGGTCCCCAAGTCTCTGTACAGGACTGCGGAGGAGCTGGAGAACGAGGACCTCCGGCTCTGGACCGAGACCATCTACCAGTCTGCAAGCGTCTTCAAAGGAGCCCCCCACGAGGTGCGCCGTCCGCGCCGCGGGCCTGGGTGGCAGGAACCCCATCTCCCCAGGGACCTTCCTCAGCGCATCTTCCCAGCAGGAGTGCCTTAGGAAGCATCAAATGCTTTTTCTGGTCTTGGCCTTTAGGGTTTTTTTTTTTTCCCCAAAGCTTTAGTTGGGGTGAAAGTGTGCGTTGAGGGACAAGCGTCTCTCGAGGGACCTGCGCCCAGAAGGCGGCGAGGCCTCCTGACCTCTGCTCTGCCAGGGACGCGCCGGCGCGGGGCAGGTGGCTGGTGGGAGGCTTCCCTGTGGGACGCGGACTCTGCGCCTGAGGTCATCTAACGACTGCAGGGCTCGTTTCCGTGTCTGTCTCTTCATGACCGCGCTTCGGTTATTTCTGTTCGTGGAAGAATTTGCCCGTTTTTGTAAGTCGAGAGGATCCGGAGAAAGTAGCACTTTTCTGTTTTCCCTTCTTACAGTCACGTTAGGGGAGGAAGCGAGGGGACTGCCGTGTGCTGCTGACGCTGTGTGTCCTGTGATGTGGCGGGCAGTCTGGGCTCTGAGGCTCACGACCGAGTGGGCTTTCCCGAGCTCTGGGCGGCGCCGTTTGTGCCTGGGGGGTGGTTGCTCCGGACGGCGGCGCGGGGCACGGAGCCAGGGCTCAGCGCCGGGGCCGTGCGCTCCAGCCGACCCCTTACTGCCACCTGCCATCCGTCCTTGCTGGCGTGTGTCCCGGCGTGGCCGCTTGTGGCGCAGGTGGCTGCGGTTGCCGTGTTCGAACGGGCAGGGGCAGATCTGGTCTGCCGCGCGTGTGGGTTCAGTGGGGACGTCTCGGATTTTTCATGGCTGTGTCTTGAGGATTATTTCTGGTAATTCCGTATTCAGAGGCCTGGTGCGGGCCGAGTTCTTCTTGGTCTCAGGTATCTCGCTCTCGTCTGTGGTCTGTGGTCTGTGGTCTGTGGTAGGGAGCTCCCTGGCGGGGACGGTTCTCGTGCGTCGCGGGGCATGTGGCAGGTGGAAGTTTTCTACTTCGGAATGCTAAGCCCTGCCCTGGGGGTTAAGTAAAACACAAGTGAAGGCCATAAGAGCCAGGAAATAAGGGCTGAACTCCGTGTCCCCGCGGTGAAGGTGGGGGGGCCTGTCCGCAGAGGGGGCCGCGTCTGGGGAGAGCTTGGCCCCGGGGCAGCTGTTGTGCCGCGGAAGGACGGTTGCGTTGCCCAGACAGAACTGTCGTGCCCCGTGGAATCTGCTGTTTAGGGAGATCCCGGGGGTGGCTGTGTGCTGAGAAGCTGCAGTGGTGGAATCGCGGGGTCGGCCTGACGGGCGAAGCGCCAGCCGGGTCGCCCCGGGAGGAGGGGGCGCCGCCGCCTGAGCTCTCGCCACCGCGCTCGGTTCTCCCATTGCGCCCCCGGTAACACGCTCAGGTCTGACTCGGACCAGTCCCTGCCGGGAACCTTGCCGGGGCGCCGTGAGGAGGTTCCCGTTTGAGGCGGGCGCTCAGTCCCCACGGCCCTCCCCTGCCGCAGGCCACTTGGCGGGCCCTGGCTGCCACTGTTCCTGTGAGTCGTCCCCCGCCCCTGCCTGGAGCGCTCCCTTCTGTCCCTCCACGTGCCCTTGACTCAGCTCCCACCTTCTCTGGGACGTCCTCGTGCTCGCCAGCCTAGAACAGTCCATGGAACCACTTCTGAACCACCTTGAGTCACTTCTGCTCTGTGTTGTTCTGGCATTTCTACGGCCGGGAGCCGGCATGTCGGTGCTAAGGGTCGTGCAGTGGGGAGTCTGGGCTGCGGGTGCAGCTGAGGGGGGGCGCGGAGCTCGGCCTGTGACATGGAGCAGGAGGGCCGGGAGGAGGGAGAGCAGGAGAAGCTGGAGGCGGAAGGGTGGGTGGGCTGACGGGACAGGCCTCCCTCCCTCCTGCGACACACACGGCAGGGCCCAGAAGCTCCCCGCAGAGACGAGGCTGCCACTGTGTCGGCCCGGGGCCCGGGGGCTCCTGCTGAACGCACTCTCTGCTTCCAGATTCTCATTCAGATCGTGGATGCCTCTTCAGTGATCACTTGGGATTTTGACGTGTGCAAAGGAGACATCGTCTTCAACATCTACCACTCCAAGAGGTCGCCCCAGCCCCCCAAGAAGGACTCCCTGGGGGCACACAGCATCACTTCCCCCGGAGGGAACAACGTGCAGCTGATAGACCGAGTCTGGCAGTTGGGCCGCGACTACAGCATGGTGGAGTCGCCTCTGATCTGCAGAGAAGGGGAGAGCGTGCAGGTGGGCCGTCCAAGGCCCTCCACAGCTCGGGGTTTTGTCTTCTAAAGGGAGTGGTCTGCTGCCGCCTTGCTGTCCTGCGTGGCTGGCGCTGTCCGTCTGCGGGAGCGCCCGTGGCTGTGTCCAGTGCTCGTTACGGTCAGAATGACCCGGGAAGCCCGGGGAGGCTCCGAAGACAGGGAGCTCAAACCCGAGCAAGGGTTCTGGGATGAATTCATGACTTTTAGCTCAAGTGCCTGAGTTTTCTTGGAAGTTAGTTTCACAGAAGCGACATGGAAGGCAGGGAAAGGCATTCTGTGCCCGTGGACAGCTGGGATCCAGCCTTCCCCGAGAGGACAGTCACCCTAAACAGCAGGGAGACCAGCATGTGCTGGGGGAGCTATTAGCTGTCGTCACTGAGCCCTCGCGTTCGTTTAGAAATGCTCTGCCAGCTCATTCTTCATATCGTGGCCGGTCATGTTGAGTCCTTATGCGAAGAGCGGTGGTTCTCAGGTGCTGTGGCCTGTGTGATAGATGCGTAATTCTGCCGCCTTTACAGTTCTCAGGGAGGAGCCTGTTAGTGGTGGGGGGGCCGAGAAGTAGAGGAAAAGAGAGTATTTTATTGGGTTTTAAAAATAATAAACAGTTTAAGCTCTAGAATTAGTGAAGAAGATAATTTTCAGAGGTTGACATTCTGCCCTAGATTGCATTCTGTTAGCCAGAATGCTGTAGTAAGAGCATCGGAAGCAGGTCTGAGAGAGCACTGCCGGGTCAGATGATCTGTTTGGAGCCTCTGAAGGCTGGATGAGGGGTCCCCGCCCACGCTTCCTCATCCCATCCCACCAGCCACCTGCTTCTGTGGCAGCTTTTCTTCCCCGGAAGCTGCAAGTCCTGGGGGCGGACAGGCGCCGAGAGTCCCTCCCAGAGGCCACGTGGCACCTGGGAGGGGCCTGGCTGCAGGGCCCGCGGACCCCGAGTGGAACCAGCCCAGGAGCGCGTAGTCGACTCTCCAGCCACTGGGCCGGCCGGCCTGCTGCATCCAGCGCGCTCGTGCTCGGGGAGGGCTGCGGGCGGTGCGCGCTGGGGCTTGGGGCCAGGCGGGGTCTCAGAGGGAGTTCTCAGCCGGCACCACCCCACTTGTTCCAGGGCTCGCACGTGACCAGGTGGCCGGGCTTCTACATCCTGCAGTGGAGGTTCCACAGCATGCCTGCGTGTGCCGCCACCAACCTGCCGCGGGTGGACGACGTGCTGGCCTCCCTGCAGGTGTCGTCGCACAAGTGCAAAGTGATGTACTACACCGAGGTGATCGGCTCCGAGGACTTCCGGTACGGGCTCCCCGCCCCCGGCCCGCAGCAGCACAGGGGGTTGGGGGGTGGGGGCTCGGGGGACCCGTGGGCCAAGCCGGCAGGGAGCCGCGGTTCCGGGAGAGCCTGCCGTGTGAGTGCTGGGGGTGTCAAGCGGGGCAGCCTCCCGTGGCGTCCTCACGCCTCTCCCCTCCCTGTGCCGTCTGCAGAGGCTCTATGACCAGCCTGGAGTCCAGCCACAGCGGGTTCTCCCAGCTGAGCGCTGCCACCACCTCCTCCAGCCAGTCCCAGTCCAGCTCCATGATTTCCAGGTAGTGCCGCGGCGCCCGTGCCCAGGGCGCGGAGGGGACAGCGCGCCTCCTCGGACAGCCCGCCGCTCCCCGCCACCCGCCCGGCGGCCACACTGTGCAGACTCCACCCTCTAGGTAGCAGATAGCTCTCCAGATGGAGGCGTAGGCCTTGAGCCCAGACCGTCTCGACGGGTCGTTTTAACTCGCAGTCTTTAGCCATAGATTTTGTACACAGTGTGCGCAAAAGCAAACCAGAGCACAAGGGCTCTTTCGAAAGCAAAGTAGTTTGTATACAATTAAGAGGTTGACTTCGTCTCAAATGTTGGTGCAAAAAATGTTTCCAGCCACCTCCACACCCTGTCCTTTAGCGGATGAATTGCTACACCATCCGTCCATCCTCCGGCGGTGGCCCTCCTTCCTACACGGAGCAGGAACTGCTGGCCTGTCCCCGCACCACGTCACGGTGTTGCCGCCTGCTGTCCCTGGCACGGCCCGCGGCTCAGGGGGCTGCCCACCAGGCCCCTGTCCTCCGAGCAGCGCTGTTCCCATGGGGAGCGCTCGGGGACAGCCTGTGGGAGCAGCCCACTCGGGTCCCCTGGGCAGGTGACCTGCTGTCCTGTGGTGGGTGCGGGTGGGGCCCGGGGCTCTCGGGGGCCCCCACAGCAGCAGGAGAGCACCGCCACCATTAAACAGCTTCTCTTTCCTCCTTTCCACATCTTTTTGGTACTTTCAGAGCAGGATTTTTCTGTAGGTGAACTCGCGCATCAGGGATCCTTTCCCTTTTCCTTCTGGTGTCGTTCTTACCTGCAAATGCTAATTCTAAGCTCACTCGAGACTTGCGTGCCCTCTGCCTTCTCTTGGCTCAATAGCATCAGGGCCCACGTGGTTTTCCTAGTCACTAGGAGGCTGTTTTGGAGACTCAGTCGTGTTTGCCGTTCAAAGTTGTCCAGTGTTCGTCTGAGCTGATGAGTGTTCTCGCTGCGCGGCCGCCTCAGGAGAGCGAGGGGCTGACGGGGACCCCCCCCCCCGCATAGACGGAAACCGCCGGCTTGCGGGGCTGTGTCTGCACGTGCAGGCGTGGGGGGTGGGTGTGGCAATGGGGGATGCACGTGTGAGTGTGCCAGTGGGTTTGTGTGTGAGTGTGGCAATGTGAGTGGGGCATGTGAGTGGGGCAGTGGGGGGCACGTGCGTGAGTCTTAGAGCATGGGGCACGTGTGTGGGGTGGGCGAGTGCGGCAGTGTGGGGTACGTGTGTGAGTGTGGCAGTGGGGGCTTTTGGAGTGGGTGTCAGCGCGTGGGGGGTACACATGCGTGTGTGGCAGGGGTGGAGGTGGGGTGTGGGGTGGACGTCACTGGGGTGTTGGTGAGAAATGGCAGGTGGAGAGTGGGGTCTAGTTACAAGGGAGCCTTCATAGAAGCAGATCAGAATATGAGCTGGTTTGCCTTTTGTGTTTTGTTTTGGATTCCCAGTTCCCAAGCATAGTGTTCTTGTGTTGGCCCGTGTTTTTTTTCAGCTTTTTATGGGAAAAGCAGGTCATTTGCGAATCTGTCTGGATGTTGCGTTGGGTTAGTGTTTGTGATAAGGATGTGATGTGTGGTGGTGGGTGTTGGAAGAGTTCGTGTTTTTAACGATACGAGCCCAAAGCCACGTGGCTGTTAGCGACAGGTGTGAGGCACGGAAGCCTGGGCCGCGTTGCTTCCCATCTGCTCCCGGGGCCTGCGGCGGGTGGCCACGGTGTGGACAAGGGTGTGGAGGGCGTGGGTGCCCCGTGGGTGAGCCCCAGCAGGCTCTGGAGGAATGCCTGGGCGGTGAGGCCCGTGAGGCGGCCCGCACAACGAAGACTGGGCTTCTCCGTGGTTGCCGGCCTTCCTGGAGTTGTTCCCTTTGAAAAGATATGTTCAGCACGGCACCTAAAGCCTTGTTTCCAGAAAGCACATTAGGGTTAGGTAGTGCCCCTGTGCTGCTTCCGAACAGTGCTTCCTGCTTCTAAATTATAAGGACCTGAAGGTGGTCCCTTCCCTCTCTCTCTCTCTCTCTCTCTGTGTGTGTGTCTCAGATGGCGGTTTTGCTGACAGCTGCCAAGGACACGCTTCCCTCCACAGGCCACCTCAGCCCAGGGATGTTTGTAGAACTATCTGAGTTGCAGCCGTCCCTCCCTCCCCCAGTCTGAAGACGTGTTCGTTTTAAGTTGACTCAGAAGTGGCCCTGTCTTGTCCCCAGAGAGTCGAACGCGTCTCTAAGAGTTCAAAGCACATCACTGCGCAGACGCCGGCAGGGTTGCTCATGAGCGACGCGGCACCTGCTTCTCCTCAGAGGGGCCCGCGGCACGTGGACCCGGCGGTGCCCCTCCTTCCAGGCCCTGCATTTCTTACTCTCCGCCTTTCTTCGCACTAAGGGTTCTTTTGGTTTCCCCAATGTTACTAGTGTCTTAACTCACTTTTCTTCCTCAACCCTTTATTTGCATATCAAATTCTGTAAATGTTTTGTAAACATATTACCTCACCTTTGGTAATACAATACTGATAGTCTTTAAAAGATTTTTTTACTGTTATCGATAATAAATGTGAACCGTTTAAAGACGAGCATGTCTCTTTCTTCCTGTGGGACATGACGCGGCAGCATCCTTTGGAGAGTGGGACCTTAGGAGATGGGAGAGGTCGAGGACAGATCTGGATCCAGGGTGCTGGGTTCTACCAGTTCCAGAGTGGAGCCCCGCATGTGTGGGACCATTTGCAGTCACGTGTGCGGCCCTGCAGACCGATGGCAGCTGTGAGCGGCCGACCCACAGATGCCACCCGGAGCCGACGGTTCGCTCGCTCCTACAAGTGTTCGTTGGACTCCGTGAGGCCAGACGTGGCTTGTGGCAGGCTGCCTGAGACACTGTTTCTTCGGTAAGGACACGGATCCTCGAATCACGTGGCTTCAGAAAGAAGAAAGTGGACAGGTGTGGACCTTCGGAACCTGGGCCCCCTTGTCACCGGCTGCTTGCTGGTTGTGTGTAGGGTGGCAAGGCCAGAACAGCCTGGGATAGACACCGTGCTGGCCTGTCCCCATCTTCGTCTCTTTTCCTGGTCAGGGTGTGTGGGAGCTGGCGGAGGGGACGGAGCAGGTGCGTGATGTGGCCGCCCGTCCGTGGCCGCACGTGAGCTGTGCTTTGCCAGCAGCCGAGGGAGGTGACCTGCGTCATTCCCACCGCAGCGGCCCCCGCGTGCCTCCCACCGTAGCGTGTTGCTGGGGGGAGGGCAGGGCGCGCAGCAGCCCCTCTCGGGCGCAGAGGCCTCTGCCGGCCCTCGGTTCGGGCCTGCGCCTGCCGGGCAGTGGGTGTAGTGTCAGGCTCTCACCGGGATGGCATGAGAAACGGGTGAGCCTGGGTGGCCTGCTGCTGTCTCTCGGCCGTCTCAGAGCGAGGCGACAAGTGGGGTGTCCTGAACAACGGCCACAGTGTTCTTCTGGGTCGCCGAACCTCCAATGTGTAGTTCTGCTTAAACGCATCACTTCCTTTCGTACCTGAGCACAAGCGTAGGGCGCCTCTCAGCTCTCCGCTCAAGGCAGAGGTGATCTCGGTAAAATGTCATGACGCACCAATGACTCCGTTTTATCTCGTTTTAAAGATTTTATTTATTTGAGGGACAGCTAGTGAGAGAGCACAAGGAGGGACAGTGGCAGAGGGAGACAGAGAGAGAAGCAGACCCCTGGCCAAGTAGGGAGCCTGACGCAGGACTTGATCCCGGAACTCCGGGATCGTGACCTGAGCCGAAGGCAGGCGTTCAGCCGACTGAGCTGCCCAGGTGCTCCCCCACCCCCCAGTGAATCGGGTTGGTTTGATGAAAGGGCTTCGGAAAGCAGGGTTTCAGGGAACAGGACCGCGGCATGCGGTGTAAAGCAGCAGCCGTCTGAACTGTGGGCTTAGAAAGGGTTAAAATGACAACGTTTGTTACTTATTTTCTACCAGGACCTGCCCGCCCTGTATGGGCAGCATTCACTGCCCGACCGGGTGCTGAGACACCTGCGCAAACCCTGAGCAGCACAGTCCCGAGCCCCAGTGTTCATCAGCGTTCAGTCGGGGGGACCAGTCGCGGGGACGGGAGCAGGGCCCGGGGAAGCCCTCCTCCTGGTGGGGAAGCCCGGGTGCCCGCGGCCGGTGTGTGCGGCGCGGCCGTCGGCCCCGTGGAGCTTCCAGCACGGCCTGCCGGGCTCCCTGGGAAGGGCCCCACACTGAGGGAAGCCCGCCAGGAGTGGGATGAAAACTAGGGACAGGGCGTGAGGGAGGGAGAGGAGGCCGAAGCCGGGCAGGCAGCCGCGAAGGGAGGGTTTTCGCGTGACCTTCCCCAGAGCCACAGGAGAGGGAGCTCTGGAGAACTAGACGCTTTCTTGAAGCCCCTTTCATTCTGGAAGTTTACGATCTACTTTCACATAAAAATAAGCATCAGAAAAGCGTCCCGAGTCAAGTCCATACGAAGCTGAGCGGGCGCAGAGCGTCCTACAGACCAGGAAAGGCCAGAAAGATGTGCCTGCAAGACAGACAAACGTCAACGGTTTCCTCTGAACACACGACGTTGCGTTAGCGTCGGGGACACCGCGTACCGACTCAACGGTTCTGTGCCTGCCTCTGCACTCGCCGCGGCCCGTGCGGCCGCTGCCTGGTGCAGGCCATGTCGCCACGGCCTCGTCGACATCCCCGGGCCGGGCCTCTCGTCTCTGGGACCACCCGACTGCGTGACTGGAAGTTTGTCCCTCGTCACCCCCTCCCCTCTGGCAACCACAAGTCCTCTGGGTGTGCGTCTGCGTTTGTTTTTGTTTTTGTTTTAAGGAACTAAAGGACATTAAGAGAACAGACAGGACAGGAAAGAACGCATCAGAAAAGCCCAGAAACGAAGTGACAAGAATTAGAAATGAATGAAACCACTTCAGAAACTCAGAACTAGGACACAGTGAAAAATGCAGCAGATAAGGCTCTAAGAGAAAAGCACAGAAGGGGAAAATCGTACAAATCAGGAAGGACAGAGGTGAAGGGGACATCCAAGAGGACACGGCTTGAAGGTGGGCAAAGCAGGACAGCGCCGGGGGTCGCTTCGGCGAGACGGAGGCAGCCAGGCCGAAACCAGGCTTTCCGAAGGCTGAGCTTTACGGGGGAAGAAATGGAATAATTGGGATTTTTAGGGGAAGAAAGGAAGCCAGGGAATTTCTAGCCAGCAGCACTGCTTGTGGGTGTCCATGCGGTGCGTTCGAGTTGGGGGGCCGCACCCCCTTGGGTCGGGCTGCCAGGGTGCGGGGGGAGACCGCAGACGGGGGGTTCAGGGCTGTGTTGCCTGAAGGCCCAAAGCCAGCGAGCCCGCAGATGGGGTGGTACATGCGTGCTACCACTCTGTGTCTGAATCAGACAACTTTTTAAAAAAAAAATATTTATTTATTTAATAGAGATCACAAGTAGGCAGAGAGGCAGGCAGGGGTGGGGGGAAGCAGGCTCCCCGCTGAGCAGAGAGCCCGATGCAGAGCTTGATTCCAAGACCCTGGGATCATGACCTGAGCCAAAGGCAGAGGCTTTAACCCACTGAGCCACCCAGGCGCCCTGAATCAGACAACTTTTTAAAAGGGGCAGGAAACAGGGTCAACGTATGTGGAGGATTCTATTCTTCGTCACCATATCAGCCGCAGCGTCCGCCTGGTTGATCCAGGAGTCTTGGCCAGCGATAGGGATGCATCTGGCTGGGACCAGACCAGCGCAGTGAGAACCCCAGACCACCACGGTGTCTCGACAGCCCCGTGGGTGTGGGGCAATTGCGCAGCTCCTGGGTGTGAGTCATTGGTCGGACTCAGGAGCTTCTCTGGCTCCGTGTTTTGTTTTAGAAAACAGGTTTGTGGGTGGTGGTATTTTCGGCTAGGACTTCAGACAGGTAATTTGCCTTGAGGGAGAGTCACAGCGGCTCTCTTGCTGGGACTCAGGCTTTCTTTCCTTTGTCCTCCTCACTGGAGCCGGGGCTGGAGCAGCTGGGAACAGCAGCTCCCATCTGATCTTGGGCTTGTGTGCGTGGGACAGCGAAACGGAGCCCTCTCCCTGGTGGCAGGGGACCGCACAGTTGTTCTCATGGTGTCAGGCCGGTCCTCGAGAGCCCTGCCCCTTGCCCGTGCTTTTCCAATAGCAGCGGCCAGACTAGTGTCCCGCTCTGACCTTGCCTTTGGGTTTAAGAACTCCGTCTCCAGGACCCATGTTGACACCCACTGAGAAACAGTCTCGAGCCTCGGATATGCAAATCACTGGGAATCCGCGCACCAGCCCAACCGCCCTGTGTCCGCTGACCCGTGAAGGATAGACAGCGAGCTGCCTGCTCTCCGGGCTATTTCTGGGAACCAGCGAGGGGCAAGCAGCCCGGCTGTAGGGAGGAGGACGCCCCCAGCTCCGTCTGTAGAGCAGTGTGGGTCTCCGTGACTTGAACCCCGTCTACACCCATGATCTGACAGTCCTGGTGCTACAGCCAGAGTGACACCCAAGGTCAGCCCCCAAGGGGAGCCTTGCCTTCCAGCCCGCTGAAGCTGGGCTCCCTCCCGGCTCCTCCTGCCAGGGAAGGGCCTCCCCCGCTGCCACCTTGTGGCCCCATAGCAGACACGCATCCTCCGTCCCCACGTCGGGTGGTGGCAACGTCCTTTCTCCAGCTCCATTCTGCAAGTCAGGGCCGAGGGTGGACGTTCTCCAGCCCTCATGGCTCCTGAAATCTCTCAGAAGGGGAGCCATAGTTCAAGGGGAGTTCATAGTCAAACGTTATCGTGGGTGTTTCTGGGGATGTGCTTTTTCGGATGAGAGTAACAGATGGGTAGCCCGACTGAAGCAGACTGCGTTCCCTAATGCAGGTGGGCCGCATCCAATCAGTCGAAGGCCCAAATAGAACAAAAGCCGCCCCCCCCCACCCTCGCCAAGGGAAGAGAGGATTCCTCCTGCCTAATGTCTTCAAACTGGGATATCAGCTAATCTTGCCTTTGGGCTAAAAAGTTGTCTCCTGGATCTCAAACCTGCTGGCCTTTGGACCAGAAAACACCATGAAGCCCTCCGGTCTCCAGGTGCTGACTGCTGGTCTTGGGACCAGTCAGTCTCTGTAACCACGCAAGCCTATTCCCTACTGCAGATCTTCTACGCATGCGTTCCCTTGATTCCTGCTCTCTGGAGAACCCCCACTAATACAGGAGCTGTGCTCCACACCCCCAGAATTGCAAAGCCTTTGACGTTTAGAAAAAAAGCTGGTTAATCTGGATTCCTCTTTCTCTGGTTTATATCTATGTGTTTTGGTTTGGGTTTTTTTTTTGTTTTTCCGTCAATAGGCTTATATTCTGAATGTAGAATAGAATTGTGGTCTGTTCAAGTTGAGGTGGCAAAGTCTAGAATGGTCTGTTTTCAGCTCTTGCAGCTTGGGGATGGTCAAGCCTGGAGGGGGGACAGGGCTGTGTCTGAGCAGGTGGCTATGAGTCCAGCAGGCTGGGGGACATTGGGCAAGCCACTTAGCCTCCCCGAGCCGCACTTCTCGCTGTGAAGGCCAAGTCCGGAGACCTCCAACTTGTTGCCATCATTTACCATGAAATGGGAAGAGGCAGGCCCGTCTCATCGGGGTAGCTGTAAAGACACAACAAGCAAATGATGATGAGACCGTGTTGTTCAATTCCAAGTGCTCTGCAAACATGGCGTGTTCCATACAGTCCTGGTCTTGCTTAGGACAAGGGTGCAGAGTTCCGTGCCCACACCGAGGACACTCAGTGCCTGTGCCTTGCCTACTGGGGTCCTCTGGGAAGAGAGCATACTGGACATCGGGTGGAAGACACGCCACTAAAGGAGACTCCGGGAAGAACAGCTTGCAGTTAGAAGCGAAATAAGAAAGCTTAACGGCACGCTCTCCTCCCTCTTCCCGAGAGGGAATGCGATGGCCACAGGATGGCAGGGGGTCATGAGGGAGAGCGTGTCCCCTGACTGCCCCTCTGCTCCGACGCCCGTGGAAAGGGACAGACAGCTTGGTGGGTTGAACGTCTGTTGGAGCCAGGGGCTGTGGAGGGGGACACCGGCCCCTTCTGGCACCTTCTCTCTTTCCCTCTATCGGGGGGCTCAACCAGCCAGAAGGCAAGGGAGGCACAGCTCTGCGGGGTCATGAGGCGGGATGTTTGCTGTTCTCACGCGTCTGTCCCCATCAGGGCCCAGGACAGTGCCTGGCACGGGATGGACACCCCCAGAGCATCTGGGGAGCGAACGTGGGATGAGTAGACTTCATGAGTGGGTTGGTCTAAAGGTGGGTGTGACCCAGCCTAGATTCCTTACAGACTCAGCATTGAGATACTCATTGTTTTCTTCTTCTTTTAGAAGAAATTTAAGTTAAAACATTTTTGTGGACCCCTAAAAGAATGGTGGACCCTGGGCCCTGCTCCTAGAGGCTTGAAAGCCTCTGCAGACTGCCTTGCCCCACCCCAGAAGGGGGCTGGGGAAGGGACCCTCCCCACTGCGCGAATCCTGAGCCCCAGCCCGCTGGCTGCCCCGGGAGCCGCCCCGCAAGCTCTTCTACAGGGATGCTGCTGCCCTCGCGTGCCCCCAGGGTTGGCGCTGGTGAGCAGGTGTGCTGGGTCTGTGCTGACGCTCTGCATACCATGATGGGCGCAGAGCTCAGCACCCTTCAGAGGTGTGTGGAAGGGAGGTCCTGGTCCTGGGAGCTGATGCTTCCTTGGGCCTGGGGGCTCTGGCCAGTCTGCGGGGTGCTTGCCCCTCGGGATGCACTCACTGTCTGATCGCTCCCAGGTGGGATGTGCCGGCCCTCTGTTCACTCCAAACCTCAGAGGAACACAGTATGCTCTGCTTCTAGAAGGCTCCATGGCTGTATGTGGAGAGACCCCTGGAGTTCTTTAGTGAGTCAGAGTCTCCTCCCAGCCCTTGGACGTGCCTACCTTGGCTTAGCTTGCCCAGGCTAAGAGCTGGGGGGTGTCAGGCATCGCAACAGCCCATGCCTGGCAGGGTCCACACCCTCTGCTCTGGAGAAGCATCTGGCAAAGGGGTCCCTGTGCTGGTGCCAGGGAGGCGCCCGGGGCTTGTGCTCAGCCCGTACTGTTTCTGAGCTGCTCTGTGGCCCCTTGGGGGTCTTCCTGTCTCCAGCGCGTCTCTCCTTATCTTTACTTTTCTGCCTAAGTAACATTCACCATACACCACAGAGTTTCCAGCTTCAGCCCTCCCGGTGGCCCCCAGCCTGAGGGGAGCTTGGATGGAGTACCTAGAAGCTAGGCAGAAAGACAGGGCTGGCCAGGGAGAGCAGGCTCAGGATGGCGGCAGGTGCCCTCCCTGCCTGGTCCTGGGGGCGCAGCGGGCAGACCTATGGGCTGGACCCTCATTTGTTCCCTTTCCTCATGGCCTCTGACTGGAAGCTTCTTCGTGAGGTTGGGGCGGGGGCTGGCTTGGTGGGATGACCGCCCACTGTGTCCCACTCCCAAGCCTCATGGCGGCTCGCGTGTCCCACCCTGCAGCCCCAGCTTCCAGAAGGCCCACTGCTGCCAGGTGAGTGGCCGCTGCCTGGAGGTGGGAGTCCCAGTGTGTCCCTTTCCACTTCCAGACATGAGCAGCCGCTGCCTCTATTACATCCTGCTTGAAACAGCTAAGGTGATCTCCGTTCTCCTGTCATCTCACGTGGTGACCCCTGCCGGGGGAGTGTAAATGTGACAACGGACAGGGTAATGGGGTGGGATGGGGTCGCAGTCTTCAGTTGGGTGAGCAGGAAAGGCCTCACCCAAAGGTGAGGGAGCCAGCCTGGCAGATTTCCAGGAGAACATTCTAGAACGAGGGAGGCGCTAACACAGAGGCCGTGGGACAGGCGTGTGTTCAGCAGGAGGGCTGTGGCAGGGAAACCTCAGTTCACCAGGTGCTGGGACCACCCATACCTCGCAGGAGCCCGTGAGGTTGCTCCGGCCGCCAGACGATGTCACCTCTGGCGGGGGCAGGAGGCACACTTCCCCAGGTCAGCCTGGGTCGGGGTCACCTCGGGGTGTGGCTGCTGCCTTGCGGAGCTGCCTGAGCCTCAGGGACCTCATGCAAGTGGGAGGGAATCGCCTCAGGGTTTGCTGTCACCCCTGCGGGAAGGAGCTCGTCCTGACAGAGGTGGGAGGCCAGCGGTGGGGGTGGGGCGGCCAGGCCCCAAAGTTCCCGTGGGTCCCGCGAGGCCACCGGCTGGCGGTTCTAGCTCCGACTGTTGCTGGGAGCGGCTGTCTTGTTTGTCACGGGGCTTGGGCTGTTTGCTTGTTTTCGAGGAGAAAATTGTAGTCTCTATGACGTCAGATTTCTCTTCCTTTCCTTGAGAGCGTCTGGGTTTTACATCCTGCTCGGAAAGGACCTCCCCATGTGAAATTCTCCTTCATTTTCTTCAGGTACTTCTGTGGTTTTATTTTTTTACCTTCACACCTCTGACGCGTCCAATGTTGGTTCTGTGTGAGGAGCCACGTGAGGACTGGATTAGGCCTAATTCGTTCTCCAGACTTGGTAGCTGTAGGACAAAACTTACATCTAGCTCTTTTTTTTTTTTTTTAAGAATATTTATTTACTTATTTTTTTGAGAGGGAGGCAGAGAAAGTGAGAGAACCTGAGAGCGGGGAGGGGATGGATGCGGGGCTCAATCCCTGCACCCGGGATCCTGACCTGAGCCGAAGGCAGACACTCCACCAACTGAGCCCCCCAGGCACCCTCACTGCCAGCTATTTAGAGCCCTCTTGGGGGTGCCCGGCAGGCTCCGAGGGTGGAGTGTGCGACTCTTGGTCTCAGGGTTCTGAGTTCGAGCCCCCAGCTGGGTGTGGAGATGACTTAAAAAATAAAATGTTTAAAAAAACCCACAAAAACTCTCTTTAGAAATGCTTAGGGACTGGCTGGCGCGGGCAGGAAGGCGGAGGTGGTCGGGAGCCCCAGGGCCAGCTGGGCAGCTGCCTGCAGACGGCGAGCCCGTGCCAAGTGTTGAAATATTGCAGGATCAAATCACAGCACTCGGCGAGCCCGGTGTCCCTGCACACCTTCCCTCCTGGCCGAGAGCGCCCTCGCATGGCCTGTGTCCCCGGGGTGGGGTGGGGGGGACCCTGCTGTCAGTGCACCTGGCGGGCAGCCCAGGGCCCCGCCGTCAGCATTCCCGGCCGGCGTTCACTCAGCACAAACACGCAGCCTAATAACCAACAGGCTGTCTTCCGAGAACAAGTGATTTATTTTATTGCCTCCTTTTTAAACACTCCAGCGTGCCTCCCAAGAAGCTGCTTGGTTTGGGAAGTCACAAGACAGGAGGCCAGCTGCTCGCGGGGAACGCTTCTCGGCCCTCTTGTGCCTGGACGCCAGCCTGCCCCGCTGCGGACGGGCGTCGGGGCGACGGGCCGTGCCGGACCCCCCTGCACCAGCTCTGGCTCCCAGCGCAGGTTGGAACGAGGCACCCAGGTTGTCCTTAGAAGAAAAGGCAGACTGTCGCTGTCTCTGCCTCTGGAAGCACCGAGTGGACACGGATCTGTTTCAGGGGCGTCGCAGGGGCCGCCTGCAGGGACCCCAACCCATCTCCAGGTAGCCGGCGGCCGCCACCGTGAAGATGAACAAACCAAAGCAGGGTGCACTGGCCTCAGTCACCGACACTCCAGGGATCCCTGAATGGGACATTCTAGCCTCGCGGCTGTCACGCGGCCGTCAGCCCTGACCTGCTCTCTGCTCTTCCCAGAGCGGGGGAACCTCCTGAGAGATGTCACCCGACTCTCTGGAAGGACCATGGAGAAAGGGCAGTGGACCTTCTCCACTCCCCCAGTTTGCATCCAGCCCAATAAGGCATGTCCGTCCTGTCGTCCCCACAGCCTGGTCTGGACCTGGCATGGGCGGGGCTTTTTCTGCTCCGGGGTCTCCTGGTACCAGCGCTGTTGTTGTCCTGGGCGGGATAGTCCCCTGCTGTGCGAGCTGTCCCATGCACTGCAGGGTGTCCAGTGGTCTCCCTGGCCTCTCCCCTCTAGATGCCACTGGCATCCCCTTGTTGTGACAACGGACTGCGGTTCTAGAAGTTGCTCGCTGTCCTCTGGGTGGGTAAAACCATCCCCGGTGAGAATCACAGTTCTAATCCAACACTCAGGACTGGGAGGAAGAAGCTGAGGCCCAGAGAGGTTAAGACATTTGCTCAAAGTAACACAGCAAGTCCGTGGTGGTGGAACAGGGGTTTGACCTCTTGCCCTGGGCTCCCGGTTGGGGCTTGGTCTATCGCAAATGCAGTGGTAGATGTGATGAGCGTGATTTTAACAGAAGGTGTAGTGGGACTTCATCGAGGGTCCAGCGCTCTCCTGGAAATCGTGGCGATCATGAATGAACCTCGCTGGCGGTGCAGAGAGCCGAGAGCGCTTGAATGCTGGGCCCTGACCCAGACCCGCTCCCACCTGATCCTGCGCAGAGAACACAGCCTTCCGGCCGGGGAGCCCGGACACTTGGCCAACAGGGAAGAGCTCCCCTCCACGCCATGCCAGCCTTCATACTGGCTGTTTCGCGGTAAGCTTCATGGTGGGGCCACCTTCGTCATTCTCCCCGATAAATACCGCAAACTCCCGAGTGCATAGACGTGTCCCTTGTGCGAGGCTAGTGGCCCACAGTCTGCTCTGTAAACACCTTCCTGGGACACCAGCCCGTGGGTTCAGATGTGTCCTGGGCAAGGCTGTCGGAAGGGACCCCCAGTCAGAGTCCTTTCGTGATGCCAGATTCCCCTGGTGACTTCTCCTGACTTGGGGTTTAGTAAATGACATTCAGCACAGACTGGGGTTGTCTTAAAGCACCGACACATTTATTTGGAGGTAGAGATAGAACCGGGGCATGTGTGTGTCGTGTTGGGGGGTCAGACACACCCTAAGGACTGAGTTTGATGCGTCCGGTCATTCACACGTTTGATTCTCGCGTCCTCGGGCTCGCGGCTCTGACCCACAGCAGGCAGCGTGGGGGGATGTTAACTCTCAAAGGGGCAAACACCATTTTGTTTTCACCCAGTTCCCTGCCTCCCTTGGGACGCCATCTGACAGAGCCACCTGGCGGGGCAGGGGGCGTCTTGTCTCTGTCCCAGCATCTCCGAGAGCCCCGTGCTCTGCGGCGTGGGACCTGCCCCTTGACTGCAGCCTTCCTGCACCACCGGCCGCATGTCCACCAACCGAGAGACAGACGGCCCCGCTGTGGCCCATTTTCCTGCCGGGAGCCAGCCAAACCCGGGGTCCCAGTCCTCAGCCCTGGGGAGGCTCCCAGACCGCTGCACCTTGGGAGGGTTGGTCTCCGGGTGAAATGAGCTCACAGGCATCGGGCTTGGCCCGTCTGTGGGAAGGTTCTAGAACTATTAGCCGTGGCGAGGAGGCAGATAATGATAGTGATGGCAGGCTGACTCGAGACCTCATATTCGCACACTCGGAGGTGATCACCACCGGCCCGAAACCTCTAGGGCTCTTGACTGTGACTGGGACCCTGGAGCCGCTGCCCCTGCCCAGGCCCAGCCCAGCCCGGTGCGGTCTCGGGCTCTCCGCTGTGCCGTGCTGTCCTCCACATCCTCTCCCAGCGGATGGAGACGGGTCTGGTGTCCAAGGGAAGACACCCAGTGAGAACAGGCAGCCGGCCCTACAGCTGCGGCCTGGATGAGCCCCAGGAGGGGAAAGGGACCCAAAAGCTGGGGCTCCTCCCAGCAAGGGGCGCAGGCTACCTCGGGGGTCACCCGATGTTTGGGAGACAAGCTAAAGAGCACAGTCACCGTGTAGAGGTCGGCACTCACTGATGTCTGTCTCTGAATTACGTTACATGGGGAACAGCCCGTGAACTTGGCCCTAAGAACCAGCACTGCCCCCTGGGGACATGACCTTGACTGGGGATCTCTCGGTATGCCCCGGCCCTTCCAAAGGGCCGGCTCCGGGCTCGCGCACGGTCCAGCACTTCTGGTCCTTCTGGTGGACGCATGGCCCTAACACAGACACCCGCGACCCTTCTGTCCTTGTGTCTGGTTTCAGGGGCGGCTGTCGGGATAGGTCACCGTGCCTCCTCTTGTGGACAAGGACTGCCTTGCAGCCGCAGCGTGGTGGCCTGGGAGGACCCACGGACCGGCCAGCCTGCTGCGTTTGCCGCCAGCACCAGGACCCTCCCCATGCAGGCACTTCCTGGCAAGGCTCCCGCCCTTCCAGACCTTTGGGAACCGACTGAGAGGCTCTTGGACAGAAACCGCTCAGGGGGCAGCCCACAGTGTATGGCACTGTGCTCCAGAAGATTCCGCCAGCCTCAAAGGACAGCTTCCTTCCAGAAACAGAACAAACTCACTGGAGGGGAGTTAGGGCACGAGCCTGGTCTGTAGGGACATGTGATTAAAGGATCGCCTTGACCTTGGCCAGAAGCCTCGGCAGGTGGACGGCAGCCTGGCCTTCCAGCAGGTGCAGTAAAGGGATGAAGAGAGCCAAGGACTTGGGGTGGGGAGCTGTTGCCTGAGGACAGCGGCCTCCCCACAGTTCCAGAATCCTCTGGGCTGGTCTAAGGCCTGGGTCACCCTGGGCAGCTTTTCTGGTGGGACATGTGCTTCTGAGAGAGTGAGAGGCCCCCCGGGGACCTCAAGGGCTCTGCCCTCTGATGAGCAACCATGTGCCGTTTCCAACACAGCCACCCTCCTTCCCCCTCGGTAAGAGCCACAAAATTCTCTTTATTGCTGCCACTGTGCGTTTATCCTGGGTCCTACGTCCTCCGGGTGATCTGTACTTGGTTTTTATTAAGTTTGAAAACCATTATGTGAAATTTCAAACACAAAGGAAAACACAGAGTAACATTCTGTGTTTAACAGGCGCTAAGACTCTGACGTACTTGCTTCATTCTGGAAAAATCGAAATCATTTTTTAAATAAATTACTGTCTTTGTGACATTTCCATCTAAAGTATCTGAGTACACATATCTCCAGAACAAGGACTTTTTTCTTCTTCAGATAAGGCCATTATCACAACCAACAAAATCCACCGTAATTCCCTGAGGTCACTTAACGCCCGGTCCGTATTCAGGTCTGTCCATCACCCCCAAATGTCCTCACAGCTGGCTGTTCAAACCAGGACCTGATAAAGGACAGTGCCCGGCCCTTGATCAAGTGTCTCATGTCACTTGTCATCCAGAGCAAGACCCACCCCCCTTGGGTTTTTAATGACATGGACCTCGGAAGAGACTGGGCCCAGTGACTTGTGGAGTGTCCCCCTTTGGGGTTTGTCCGATCCTTTCTGCTTACCGTCCCTTGCTTTGTCCCTGATGTTGCTGGGAATAGGGTGTTAGATCTGAACGAGGCATGAGTAGAAGACCTTTGGCAGGAATGTCTTACGGCTGACGTGTCGCACGTGAATGATGTTCTGTCAACTTGGTTCCTTAAAAGCGACTTCAGGCCTTTGTGTCCCTGGGGATTTGACTTAATCAGAGCAGTGAGAGTGCACGGTGATGGGGCCAGTCGGCGGGCTGCTCCAGTCGGGCCCCTGGGACCCCCAGCCCAGGCTTCTGCCGCCAGCTCTCACCAAGTTGGACTAAAGCTCGTGGTCTCCACCAGCAGGAGGACACTAGAGGGACAGATTGGCCTGGCAGGAAGGACACGGGGTGGGGGGCAGGGAGAGCAAAGGCCAGTTGGGAGGCGCTGGGAGGTGACTCACCATGTGACACTGGAGCCCGTAGGGTAGCTCGCTGTAGGACATAGAGAAGAAAAGCCCAGAAACAGCGCGTTTGGGTGGTGCCTGAAGAAAGGCCAGTGCCTGGGAATGGGAGGGCCCCCAGCTGAGCCCCATATGCCCTGTTCCCCAGGGTGGCGTGAGATGGTGTGGTGGAGGAGACACATGAGCCTCCAGGAGCTGCCGCTTTTCTGGGCCTACTTGAGCCCTGAAGTGTAGGCTTCGGACTGCTGGCGCCAGGGGGGCCCCGAGGGCTGGTCATCATTCTGCCCGGCACACCCTTGGGACCTACGGCATTTGGGGCAGCTCGTGAATGAATGCCTCTCGGGGTCTGGTGAGATCCTGCAGCCGATGCTGCTTGTAGGCGTCATTGTCAGGGCCAGAAAGGGAGGGGAGGCGGTGGTGAGGGCACCTGTGGTCCCAGGAGCCCAGAGACCGCACTGCCCGGCTGTGCAGGGCAGAGAGCCTCCCGACCTCCAGCGAGGCTCTGGTGGGCAGGGCGCAGCAGATGGCCTATGGCCCAGGCGGGATGGGAGGGTGGCAGGGGGCGCCTCACCCATTGCTCCTGTCCATGGAAGGCAGGATTGCAGCCCCCAAGCAGAACCAGGCTGGAAGGGCTCTTCCAGGGTGTCTAACTCGGTCCCAAGCTCCCCTCTCCAGCGGCCCTTGTTCGGTCAGAGAGCCCTGGTCTTAGCTGCTCGCAGACATCCAGCTCTCGCCTCCCCATGTGCCTGGTGCGGGACCCAGCCACAGGGCACTTGCACACCCAGAGACCTCGCTTCCCCACCCGGGGCTTCCCTGCTGCCACCACCAGTACGTGCATGCACGTGTGCACATATGCACGTGTTTGTATGTACGTGTGTCGTGTGTGTGCACGTGCACATGTGTCTGCATGTACGTGTGTAGTGTGTGTCTGTGTGTGATGTGCACATGTGCACGTGCTCCTGTGCACGTGCGTGCATGTGTGTCTCCACCCCCTGTCCCTGTCTCCTCTGATGGTTTCAGCTCCGCCCTCCGGAGCTGCCCGACCAAGTTCCCATGGGCCACAGCGCCACCTGCTGGAACGCACGCGGTGCGCCATCCAGACGGGGCCTGAGGGAGGGCTGTCCAGACCTGGTCTTTCCCCCCCCCCCCCCCCCCCCCCCCCCCCGGCCCCGCCCGCCCCACAGGGGGTCTTGTGACATCCTGGGAATCCCTGAGGAAAGACAGAGGCCTGGAGTCCTGGGCAGCATGCGGAGGAGTCCAACCCCCAGAGCTGGGCTTGGATGTGCAGTGGACACTCTCTCTAGGACTGATCTTCCCGAGCCTCATTCCACCAAGTGGGGGGTCACTGCCCAGCAGTCCTCCTGCAGGCACCCAAGGCTGTTCCTTCCCCGGCTTGAAGACGGGAGACTGAGGCCCAGAGGAGCAGCAACCAGTAGGTAGAGGACCTGAGATTCTGGCCCAGGTTAGTTGGCTCCAGTCCCCTATGGCTCTCTCTGCTTTGCCTAACCTGAAGACCTTTACTTAGAGGCCACCTCCTCCAGGAAGCCTTCTCTGACCCCTCCACATTAGGGTGGGTGCTCCTGCTCTGTGCTCAGCTAGAAACCCGTATTCCCCCTGTTAGTTGCTTACGCCGGGTTGCTTACCTGGACCAGGTTGACCTTCCCCCCAACCTCCAACCCCAGTTTGTGAACTCCTTGTCACTTGTATCTTGTTTGCCTGCCTTGTGTAATGACCCAAACCTTTAACTGCATAACTTTGAGTTAATTATGAGGGTCAGAGAGCTATGAAGAAAGGGTGAGGTCAGAGGATGTACCAAAAGCCCGTTTCTTACTGTGTTTCCCTGGACTCCTCAAGAAGTGCTCCTCCCAGGAAGATGCTGACTCGGGCTCTGAGCAGCACGGTGGCAGGACCCACGTCTGCTGTGCTCACAGACGGTAGGCAGGAGCCTTGTCTTTCAGCTCAGGGGCAGCCCCGGAAGCTGGTCGCATCTCCCTTGTAGCAAGACCACTGACTTGTCACCTGGAGCTTCCCATCCCCAGCCCTCCCCCACCCTCTTCCTAAATCTTGTGGGACCGGCTGCACCATGGCCCTCTGAGGTGGCCCCCACTGATGCCCCCAGGTGCTGGGAATCCCAGGGATCGGCCTCACGCCTGGGCTCTTGTGCCACTCCCAGGCCGGATCCTGCCCTTCTGCTCCCAGAGGCCAGAGCTCCCCATTGGACTCAGGCTCCAGCACCTCCCCAGGGCTCTGGGACAGACTCGCTGTGCTCTTTCAGCCCAGAACTTACTATCTTCCTTACTGCGGATGGACGGCTCAGCCCATGGCCTCGGCTGAATGACATCAGCCTCCTCCCCTCAGTGTGCGGGGATAGAGTCCCAAGGTGTCCTGACTCCCGGTCCTGCCGTGCCGTCAGCTGCTCCTGGTTGTGCTGCCAAGTGCCAGTCTAGACATGGCTCCAACAGGTTAGCAGTGCCCTCGGGGTCCCTAGGGAGCTCACCTTGAAATGGGGAGATTATCATGGTGGGCCACACCTAAGCACAGAACGCTTTCCCATCTGGGGTTCCATAGCTAAGAAAGCAACTGATGGAGTGAAATCAGCCTGTGGAAGGGGAGGAAGTATTTGCAAACACAGCCACCTCAGGGTCGAGCCCAAACTCCATCAAGGGTCTCAGAAGGCCCCTCCTGCCTGGCCCCCCTCCGACTGTGCCCTCATGGGCCACATTCTCCTTCCTCTCAGCACACTGGGAGGAATCCCCCCCCCCGAGCACAGAGTGCCATCTCCCCAGTGAGGCTCTCCCCTCAGCTGCCAGGACTCAGCTCACTATTGCCTCCTCCAGGAAGCCTTCCCTGGTTCTCCCAGTCTGGATTCGATGCTGCCGGTGCTCTCCTGGCTCCCTGTCATTACCCCCCACGGAAGCCCCTGACATCACTGCACGTGTGGTCTTTGTGTGTCTGCTTCTGTGTCCATCTGGGCCGGAAGCCCCTGGGGTAGGGAGGCCTTCACCACGGTCACCTCAGCACCCCGTGCCGCGTCTGCCTGCGTCTCTACTTGACCTGAGGCCTCCTCCTTCTGGCTCACGTGCAGTGCTCCCTGGACACCGGCGCGGCGGCTCCCCACACGCCTCGGCCTGCTGTGTATTTATTTTCACTCGGTCCATGCTTACATTTCCTTCAAGACTTCCTCTTTGAGCCTGGATTATCTAGAAGTGTGTTGTTTCATTTCCAAGCATTTAGAGAGTTTCCTCTCGTCTCTCTGTTGTTGATTTTCCAGTTGGACACTGTTACGGTCAGAGAACGTGTCTGGCGTGAGTTCAGTGGTAAAAAACGTGTTGAGGTTTATTTGGTGGCTCAGGACCCGCGGATCTTGGAGAATGTTCCCTGGGCACTTGATCACGATGTGTCTTCTCCTGGGGCGCCTGGGGGGCTCAGTCGTTCAGCGTTTGCCTTCGGCTCAGGTCATGATCTCGGGGTCCTGAAATCGAGTCCTGCATCGGGCTCCCCGCTCCGCGGGGAACCTGCTTCTCCCTCCCGCTCTGTCCCTGCTTGTGCGCTCTCTCTTTCTCTCTCTCCATCTCAAATAAATAAATAAAATCTTTTTAAAAAATTTGTCTTCTCCTGTTGGGTGGAGTCTCCTAGGTCTGTAGGTGGGATCCTGGGACGGATGGGGCCGTCAGATCCCCCACGGCCTGGCTGACTTTCGGTCGGGTGGCTCCATCGGTCGCAGATTGGGATGGGGGCTGAAGTCCCCAGATGTGCCCGTGTGCCCGTTTGTCCTTTCAGCCCCGCTCGTCTCCGTCCGTGTGCTGCGAGGCTGCGCTGCTTGGCGCGCGCACGGGCATCTGAAGGATGACTGTGTCTCTATCCATTCATCTTTCTGTCGTCATGTGACGTCCCTCTTGGTCTCTGGTAATTTTCTCTGCTCTGAAGCCGACTTTATTTCATATGAATACAGCCACGCGTGCTTAAAAAAAAAAAAAAAATCGTTGGCACGGCATGTCTTTTTCCCATTCTTACTTCTGGTCTCCAGGCTCAGCTGGCTTGAAGAGCGGCTGTGAGTGGCGTCTGGCCGGTCCTGCGTTTTCCCTCTGATCCACGCTCTCTGCCTTTCGTGAGTGGGTCGAGACCGCGCCCCCGTTTAAGGCTTAGCGCCGCCGTTTGAGGGTGTGAGAGGTTTTTGGTGTGTTTTCTGGGCATCAGGTTCTCCTTCCTTTGCTTCTCTTTCCTTGCCCACCCGAGGCAATATTTTAGGACCCCGTGTTGAGGTTTTATGGTGTTTCTGAGGTTTTGTGTGCGTTTCCGCACACACGTGGGCATAGACCCCCCACGGCGAACCGCCCAGGGCCGACACAGGTGCGTTAGCATTTCGGGTGGAAACTTACACACCTCCACCCGTGGGGGCCGTTACCCTCCCCTCTTCAGTGTCGGAGTCCGGGACGGCCCTAACCTCCCACCACATCCACTTCGGAAGCCTCCCGAGGAGGGACGTCTGTTGTCCCGAAGCGTGTTTCTGCTCTTTCCATCATCCCCGATTCCTTCCTGAGGCTCAAGATACCTTCTTTTATTATTTCCCTTCTGCTGGAAGAACTTCCTCTAAGCCATTCTTCGTGGATATGCCTGCTCGCCAGAATTCCTCTCGTCTCCTCCGTCACAGGATGTCTTTTTCCCCTGTCGCTCTTGAAGGGGACTTGGGCCAGACTGAATGTGGACGGTTCACGGCTCTGGTTCCTGCAGCACCTCTGTGGGCCGCGCTCCCAGCACCGGGGCTGATTCACAGCCAGGGCCGAGCGGGGACACAGGGCCGCCCGCCCGCCCGGTGCCGCTCGGTGGGAGGGGACCAGAGAGCACCCCTGGGCCCGTGCTTCTGGGGGGGCGCCTTCCCTGGGCCCTGGGTGTCTCTGGGTGAGTAAGGGGAGCCCTTGCCTGGCCAAATATGGTTTGGGGGTTCCCAGTCCCTTCCCGGGCTGGTTCTGCCTGGCAGGCCTGCCGTTTTAGGGGCCTCTCCCTGGGCCCAGGACAGAATGAGCCTACTTGGTGGCCTTCTGTTGCTGGGTTGGGACTTGGGAAGCACGTATCTGGGTCTGGGGTGCGGTGCAGGCAGGAGGTCCTACGACGCCTGGCGGCTCATTGCTCCTGATGGGTCTCGGGGTCCCAGCCGCCTCAGCTTCTCCTTCTGCTCTTCGGGATCCCTTGTGGGTTGCCTCTGGTATCACCCCTAGGGCTGTAGGCTTCTTAGCAGAGAGGGTGGGAAGAGACACGTCCACACCCTCTTTTCCAGACTTGGGGTCCCTCGATATGAAGACTGAGTGACAGAGGGTCCGTTTGAAGGAAGCGGCGACCGCAGGCCCCTGTGAAAAGCTGGGTGAGTGCCTCATGCCAGAGTCACGAGGTCCGGGCTGGACGGCAGGTCAGCCAGCTCCCGTCACAGCCCCGTAGCCGGGGAACTCAGGAGCGGCCGTCCCCACGGCGTGCAGAGGGACCGCTGCGCCTCTGCTCTCCACTGCTGGCTGGGGGACCGGCAGACAGCTGACTGCGGCCCAGCGACAGCTGCTGGGAGACGGGGAGAAGCCAGCAGAGACACCTGGAAGACACACCCCGCCCCCCCGCAGCCGGTCTCCCCTCGGACTGGAGGGGTTTGTGGGGATGCACGTGCCAGCCTTTCTGAGCGGCCTCCCGAGACAGAAGCGCCTTCCTCTCCCGCCCAGACCGCCGTTCCCTGTGGCCCGGTGCTGAGCCTCCAGCAGCAAATGGGGTGGGGACCGCACACCTCCAGGGGCGCTACGGGCATCACGGGCTGCTGTCTTCCCGCCATAAGCTGGAGGCCTAGGAAATTCAGACGGACTCAGTGCACGTCCCAGTTCCGGAGGAACCCCTCAGCAACCCCCATCCCCCTACCCCTGCCTCTCGCCCCTCTGCTGGGGCAGCCCTTGGGAGATGAAAGCAAGAAGGAAGTGGCCAATTCTTTCCCTTCCTGTTCCCTTACTTTCCCTAGAAATTGCCTTTCCACACCCCACTGTGCGCTGCGACGAAGGGGGGAGTGGGATGCCTGGGTCGCGCACAGGTGAGTTGGACCGGCCGGGCCCTGGGAAGAGCTGGGGGGCCCAGGACGACATGAGTCCCTTGTCCAGTCCTGCCCCAGGCTGCAGTGAGGCAGAGCCCTGGAAGGTTTCGGACGCGTGGGTGTTTGCACAGGGCCGGTCCCCCTGCCCCCCGCCCCTCTCTCTCTCAGGCGGCACCTGACCGGGCCAGGAGGGTTGATCCCACCCCCAGTCCTGGTGGCTGCCTCCCGCCCCCTGCGTCTTTCCTGCTGGGGCCTGTCTGTGGCTCCCCAGGCACAGGCCCTGCTCCCACCCCCAGGCCGCTGGTTTTGTTGCCAGCTCGGCCCTGCTTGCCTCCTTCAACATGGGCGGCCTTCCCCGACAGGCACCCACCGTTCCGCGGAAGCCTGTAATTTCCGAGGGCTGAGTCACCGCTGGCTGGCTAGACAGCTCAGCGTGCTGCCGGCCTGGGGCCGTGATGTGAGTTACCGGGGCCTGTGCCCTGAGGTGAGGTGCCCAGGGACCGATTTCCAGGAAGCCTGGCCTGTGAGTAAGTCTTCAAACGCAAAGAGCCAGGCAGAGTAACTGCACCTTTGTTCCCTCCCCCCACCCAAGTCAGGAGCCGGCGGGCTCCCTGTGGCTGGGTTCCGGCATGTCCAGCGGGCTCTCCCTGATGCTCTGGCGTTTGGGAGGAAGCCCGCACATTTCAGGGAGGTGCTGGACATGCCGGAACAGTCCGGTAGAGGCTACTGGAGAGCCTGGGATGGAGTTGAGGCTCACCCGCTGAGCGGCTGTGTGACCTTCCCCAGGTGATGTCACCTCTCTGTGCTTATGTTCCTCACCTGTGGATGGCACTGTGATGGGGCTGCAGTGAATCAGTGCAGAGAGACCACAGGGGCAGGTCATGATCCCAGGGTTCTGGGACCACACCCCTCGTTGGGCTCCCTGCTCCTCGAGGAGCCTGCTTCTTCCTCTCCTTCTGCCTGCCGCTCCCCCTACCCAGAGCCAGAAGAACTCTTCTTGGAAGGCAGGAGGGGACACGGTCTTCTGTCCGCTTCATGGCCTGCCCCAAATCCTTGACACCTTAGAATCGGGGTTTGGGGAAATACAGAGAGAAGATGTGTGAATTAAGGTCTTGCAAGATCTTCCCCATGAAGGGGCCCTTTGGCAGCCCTGGTGGTCTCTGGGGGCTGTTGGAATGTCCCTCCTTGGGGGATGGTGCAAGGCGATTTCGTCCAGTTACAGGATTGCCTGGGTTGGTCCCTCTGCTGCGTCCGTGTTTGTCCCGGTGCTGGAAGGGGCCGCCCGGGGGCGGGGAGGGGAGGCCCAGGGTGATCTCGGGAGTGGGGGGACAAGCAGATCTCAGCTCTTTTAACGTTAAATGGGCATTTAGGAAAACGAGCCATCACTGCAGACAGCTGCCGCCACCGTCTCTCTCTATTCAGGAGCACCCACCCCGGGCGCAGGTCCTGACCCACCGCCGGCGAGTCTGCGGGACGTCCTGGGAGCCCCAGAAGCTGGTGTGGGAGGAGGATGGTGCTGGCCATCTCCGAGTGCTCCCAGGGCTGGACAGTGAATCGGGGTCCTTTTATTCTATTGTGCTAAAATACACATAATGCGAAATTTACCACAGTAGCCCCTTCTCAGCATCCTGCTCCGGGGCACTGACACTGTTGTCTAGCTGTCCCCGCCGTCTGTCTCCAGAGCTCTTCCATCTTGCAGAACTGAAATTCTGTCCCCATGACACATGAACCCCCAGCCCCCCGCCCCCACCTTGCTGTCTCAAGGAATCCGACTGCTCTAGGGACATCAGAGAAGGCGAATCCTACAGGGTCTGTCTTTGTGGTCCTTTTCGACGTGGGCTTCCTGTGTGTGGTTCCCAATTCCATCTTCCTGACTTTTCACTCACTAGATGGAAGCCCCTTCCCGAGAGCCATGACAGGAAGAACACTGGCCCCCTCAGGCCCCAGACTGGAGCCTGACAGTCACGGAATTGCACAGGTAGGACTCAGGGAAGAGGGTATATTTCGGGGCCCCTGAATGTACACCAGAAAGATGAAATACTTCGGGGCACCTGGGCGGCTCAGTTGGCTAAGCGTCTGACTCTTGATTTCGGCTTGGGTCATGATCTCGGGGTCGTGGGATCAGGCAATGCGTGGGGCTCTGTGTTCAGCGGGGAGTCTGGTACAGGGTTTCTCTCCCTCTGCCCCTCCCCCACTCTCTCTCTCTCTCTCTCTCAAATAGATGAATCTTTAAAAAAAAAAGATGAACTATTTCAAGCATCAGAAAAATGGAGAGCCATACAGCAGACACCTGTGACACTGTCTACGCTAGCAAATGTGAGCGTCCGTCACATGGGAGTCACACCCTCCTTCCCTCTCTCCCCATAAGTGTTAACAACACGATGCTACGACATAAAATTGAAGGCCCCTCTGTATCCACTGGGACCCCATTCTTCCTCCTTCCCCAGAGCTAACTGTTGTCCTAATGTCTTTGCTTTTATAATTTTATACTTTTTTTTCCCTTGCAGACGTATTTGTAAGCAGCACCCAGAATCATGTGTGCTAACCTTCTGTTCACATCATGCTGCAGGACTGGCTGTTGGACTTTCCTCGGCCATTCCATTTCATGTTTTTATTTACCATGTCTGTCTCCTCTTCCTCTCTTCGGTTGGATTGAGAAGGTTTTCGCATTCTCTTTCTCTCTTTTTAAGATTTTCTTTTTTTTATTAAAAATTTTTTTTTAAAGATTTTATTCATTTGACAGAGAGAGAGAGAGAGACCAAGCACACGTCCACAAGCAGGGGGAGCGGTGGGCAGAGAAAGAGAGAAGAAAGAGAGAAGCAGGGAGCTGGGAGCCCCACAGGGACCTCTATCCCAGGACCCTGGGATCATGACCCGGGCTGAATGCAGACGCTTTACCCACTGAGCCGCCCAGGCGTCCCTAACTATAAATTTTTATAGCAAAGTTGAAAGTTACTCGGTATTTCTCTCCTCTGGGAGCTTGAGCTTCCCACTGAAAATAACCCCCCACCACCGACCCCAGGCTTCATTCTTACTTTTAGAATTTCAGTTCCACTCTTTAACACACTGAATCAGTTACTGGATTTTCATTATCGATCACAGTTAAATTAACCAACATAGTTTCTGTGTTCACCCTTTTTCTTGCTGCCTTCTCTTCCTTCCTGGCTTGACTTTCCTTCCTGCCGAAGTTCACCCTTCGGTAAATATTCAGGGACGGTTTGCGGTTAGGGAACTCTCTCCTTACAGTTTGCATGTTGAAAATGGGCTTTGTTCTCACTGCTGAGTAAGAGCTTAGCTGGCCCTAGAATTCTAGGATGGGAGCTGGGTTCCTGCAGCCCTTGGACGGATTGCTCCAGACTGCAACAAACCTGCTGAATTCTCATTTCTCCGTGGATGATCTTTTTGTCTCTCATAGCATTCCAGACTTTTCTCCGTGTCCTCGGATGGGCTGCAGGTTTGCCAAGGTGTCTCTAATTATGAATGGGTATTTATCTGGTACAGCATGTTTCTTTTTTAGTTTTTAAGTTTTCAGGAGTTATGTTTTAGAACATGATTTTTTGTATCCTTCCTTCCATTCTCTTCTTCTGAACCCCCTGTGAGATGTATTCTGGAACTTCTGCTCTGTGCTCCTGCATTTCTTGCCTGTAACTTCTTGTTCTTATCTGCTTTGTTTGTCTATTTCTGGGTCACGTTCTCCATGATGTCTGCCAACTACCTCATTCCTCAGTGTGTCCAAAACATACGTCCTGTCTGTCGCGCTTTAACTTTCCTACTTCTCATTTCCAGGATGGCCAGTTGATTCTTTATCATGACCCTTCGGTTCTGTTTCATTTAAGCTGGTTTTGCTTTCATAATTTTTTATCTTCTTTGATGTTTCTTTGATGTTCCTAAACACTTCATTTGAAAATCGTTTTCAGAGGCGTCTGGGTGGCTCAGTTGGTTAAGCATCAGACTCGTGATTTCGGCTCAGGTCATTTTCAGATTCGTCTTATTATTTTCACTTCACCGGGAGGAACTTTGTATCTGCTGGGTTGATCTTCTTGATTGTCTTTATCAGCATTAACTTTGCACATGTCTTGGGGATCAGGTTTATAGGTTCATCTTGAGCTGATGCTTCTGTCTCTCCAATCTCTTCCCCTACCCAGCCATTCCCCATTGTTCATCGGCCTCCACCTGGCCTGCTGGGGGCCCCCAGTGCAGAACAATGAAGCCATGTGTTGTTGGCTCAGAGTGCCCATTTCCTGGGGGGATTTTGGGGACCCAGCTGCTGAGTCCATGAGTGTCATGACTCAGAAACTATGGTAACTCCCTTCCACTTCTCTGGGCACTGAGCAGGTCCGGGGGCCCTGACCCAGGCCCCGCCTCCTTTCAGTGTCTGTTCCTTGGGGATAGGGATCTTAGGTTTTCTTCCGGTTATGTCTCTTAAGTTTCTCTTTTTACAGTTTATCTGCCTTTGCTATATGAGATGACTTGGAAAATTGAATTTGAAGTGCCATCTACTTTTTTTAAGCTTTAAATATTTCCTTTTACTATAAATCCAGAAAAAATAGAAAACTAGTGTAAATTTTCAGTTTCCTGGAATGTAATGGGTTTGGAGGTTCACTTTTAAAAATGAAACCTCATCAAGATGACCCAAATGTGAGCCCAGCTGCACATTTTTTCCCCCTCCATAGTGGCGGGCCCTGCCAGCTGAGTGCAGGCAACAGATAATAAATTAGTTTTCCCATTTCAAAGTTGGAGGCAATAATATCTCCTTGTAAGATAAATGGGGTAAGCTTCTTTCTGTTGGAAGCCTCTTTGCTAAATGAACTTAATTTTTTTAGAAATTAGTTTATTGAATTACAGCATGACACGGCAAAGTGCACACATCCTACGTGATCACGTGATGAGCCTCTGTACAGGGACTGAGCAGGGTGGCCTGCATCCAATCCTGGGCAAGCCTGTGGCCTTGGGAAGGTCATGGTCTCCATTCCGTGGGTAAGGAAATGAAAGAGCAGAGAGGTTAAGTGCTTTTTCCAAGGTTCCCAGCTAGGAAGAGCCATAACAGAGGGGGCACAGCCAGGCCTCAGGGAATAGCTCTGAGAGGTCCAGGCCGTGGCTGGGCAGGGGAGGGGAGCATCTACACAGGAAAGGAAAATTTCAGAAGAAATACCAGTCCTTTGAACATCTTAGGCTTTTACAAAAGAAGAAAAAAAAAGCAAACAAAAACAAGAAACCCACATCTCTGCATTGTTCTTATTTGTTTCATTTTGCTTCCGACGGCCCCAGCCCCCAGCCTGGTGTCTGGGAACCCCGATTGGGGGATGGTCAAAGCTCCTCTCCAGGACTGCCAGGTCCCGGGGCTGAGGCCCGAGTTTCCAGATTTAGCAAGTAAAAGTACAGGATGCCCAGTTACATGCTAATTTCAGATAAACAATAATTTTTTTCAAGTATGCCTTTATGTCTTAAAAACTACGTGGGACGTAGTCATCCTACAGAAATATTTGCTGCTCACCTGGAAGTTCAAATCTCACGGGGCATTCTGTGTTCGGTCCTGCAACTTGACCGAGGGGCACCCACAGAGCACAAGGGCTGAGCAGAGTGTGCCCAGAGCGCCGGAGGGTGCCTGCCCCACTCCCCGTCCTGGCTCTGTGACCACGGCACCTGCACTGCAGCCCCCGGCAGGCCTTGTATTTACTTATGCTTTTAATGAGAGCAAATTAAGATTCACTTACTCTGGAGAACTGTGACATGATGGCTCTTATGAGAAGTGGAGACACCTGGCTTTTCTCTGCCTGGCGTGTCCCGCGTGGGGCTCCTTGGTCCCATGTTTATGGCACCGGGGGAGGGAAGGCCGCTCCTGCCCTCACTCACTCACCGTCCACCTGGGGATGAGGGGAGCCCACTGTCCCACCGCAGCCCCACCGCAGCCCGGGGCAGACGTTCTCGCCATGGGACAGGGGAGGAAGCAGAAGCACAGACTTCGCTCCTGCAGGGGCCCATCCCGGTGATATGTGGAGCTCTGGGATGTCCACCCGGGCCCTGGGGTTTCCCCGCAGCAGGTCGGTGGCTTGAGCCCAGGGAGCACTTGGGAAAGCTTCACCGCCAGACCTCCTGATCGAACGGGCCTGGCCCGGGGCCTGGTGGGGAGCTCTGAAAGCTCGCTGGGCGATGCCAGGGGACAGAGACGAATCTGGCATCTCCCCGCAGTTCCTCCCGCCCCATGGAGAAGGAGGAGGGGGAACTCCGGGGTGCTGAGGCCCGAGGGCATGCTGGGGGCACAGGGGGGCATGAGCAGAGGCACAGAAGTGGGCTGTGCTCCTGGGCCAGTAGAGGGCTGAGCTCCAAAGGCGGGCTTGCCTCTGGCTTTCCTACCCACCTTGCTGGGGATTCCCATTACCTCCACCCCCCACCCCCAGCCATGGGCGCGGTGTCAGCGAGGGTGCCAGTCTCTTTCCCGCCTTGCCACGGGGCCTGGCGATTTTCCCATCGGAAAGCTCATTCTGGCTCCTCCTCCTGGAGGGCAGTGGTGGTGAGAGGAGGAGCGGGCAAGGCCTGCAGGAAGTGACAAGGGCAAAGGAGAGCAGGCCCAGGGTCAACGAGCCTTCATGCGCAGCTGACATTGGAGTCTGGCAGACTCCCCTGGCTGATGGGTGGCCCTCCCCGCCCCCACTGACCAATGGCTCTTCCATGAGCACCCTTTCCCAGAGCATGTCCCGGGGAACCCGCAAGGCACTCGTAACAAAAGAGTCCTGGTGTCCTAAGTTTGGGAAACCCTACGTACTGTAACTCTGGTCAGAGCCTCACAACAGCCACGAGCACATTAAAGGCTCTGAGAAGTCCTACAGCAAAATGCTGCCCCATTAGTTTTCTTTGATGTAAGTGTGGACGCCTAGTAACCTCAGAGCCCTTCTCCATATAACGAGGAGCCCCGGGAGCGTCGTGGAACGCGTCCTGTGGACGGACAGCGGCTGCTCCCCGGCGTCCCGAGAATGGGTCCCGAGAGAGGTGCGGGAAGTGGAGGCGTCATTTGGATCCGTGGTGCCAGGTCAGTCTGCCAGAAGGGCCCCCCCTTCCTTGGGCTGCCAGTGAGGAGGGAAGCGCCTTCCCTGAGGAGTGGCTGGGCCCGGGTCCAGGACGGATCTGCCTCGAGGAGCCCCAGTTGCTATTTGCCGCCCGGCTTGGAGGAGTGTCGGATTCAGACTCAGGATCTGCGGGCCCAGCGCTGGCTTTCGCGGCCTCGGGAGAAGCCGTGCTTCGTGGGGAGGGAAATCCCAGCGTGGGGGCCCTGGGTGACCTCGCACTCCGTGTCCCATGTTCTGCAGAATGGGCTCTCGAGAAAACCTCCCTGGAAATGAAGGTTAAAGTTGCTTTGAAAGTCGGCCGTCCAGACTGTGTCGAGGTAGAAAAAACCTTGCTTGAGGTCCTGATAATGATGAGTTTGAGTGTAAAAGATCTGAAAGTCAGGCAAAGCTGGGAAAGTGTACCAACGACGACCTCAAAGACAGGTGTCTCTGGACACAGCTAAGGATACCCATTGACACGAGCCTGTCCATATGTGCATCCACAGCGTGGATGGCTGTTTTCTCAGATGATGAGAGCAAAGTACTTTTATCATGGAAAACACAGAAATATACAAGGAAGAAACCAAGTCACCCATAATCCCACGTTGGGTGGGTACTGCTGTTAGCTTCCGGTGCAGCATTTCCTATATTTTAATGTTTTCTCCTACTATACACATCACGTTTCTGTTTTCTAGACAAGATCTCTGTGTAGCTACAGCCACTGAAGCCTTCTTGTTGTTTTTCGGTAAAGTCTGTGCCCGACTTAGGGCTCGACCTCATGACCCCAAGATCGAGCGTGGCATGCTCCCCTCCAACGACTGAGCCCAGCCCGCAGCCATCATTTCTTAAAAATAACTTATTGAGATGAAAATCACATAAAATAAAATAACCACATAAGGCGAGCAAGTCGGTGGCGTTGGACGCTTTCACGGTGTGCGACCAGCACCCTATCTAGTTTCAAAACTTTTCTGGAGTCTTACCGAAGCTGTGTGTACTCCTCCACCAAAGAAGGGGGCTGTGACTTCTCGAACACTAAAGCTATTACCGAATACTGGCTTTAATTCCCTGTACTGCCAGCAGCTGCTGAGAAGGTCCAGCCTGCACCTGTTGTCCATGTGTCTGTCTGTTCCCCTCCCACCGTCCAGCGGACTCTGGGAGGGATCTTGACAGCCGAGACCTACCTCTGAGGCCCAGACACAGACACCACTGCCCAGCTGATGGCTCCCCTTGGATGCTTAAAGGCCTCCCCAACACGACGTGCCTGAAGCCCAGCCTGTCCTCTGTCTCTCTTTCCTCTCTCTCAGCCGTCCTGATTTAGCCCATCCCCAGGCCCAGGTGACTTTACCTCCGGGGCTCCTTTCTGATACGCTGCAATTTCTCCCTTTGAGTCTTGCCATCCTCTTCCCCTGTCCCCATCATCGTCCTCACCTGGGACACTGCCTTAGGCTCCCCCTGGACTCTGGCCCCCGTTCTGTCACTTGCAGTCCATCTACAGCTGCTGTTTCAGAGTGCCGGTCTGCTCACGCCAGCCCCACTACTCCATTCTTGGAACTGTCCCATGACCTCCCATTCTTTTTTAGGATAAAGGTCCAAGTTGTTATTGTGCCTGTAAGGCCTGCTTCCTCCACCATTTTTCCAGCTTCTCTGGGCTCAAGCCTCCTGTGTCTTCTTCCACCACAGGACCTTTGCACAGGCTGTTTTCTGCCTGTCATCTCCTTACCCTCCATTGCTCCTGGTTAATCCTTGCTCATCTTTCTGATCTCAGCCCAGTCTCCCCTCCTACAAGAAGCCCTGCCTGACCCCAGACCACATGTGAAGCTTTCAGTGTCTACTCTGATTGCATCATCTGTGTTGGTTTGGTTAATGTCTGTTTTCCCGACCCAGCTCGAAGCATTAGAGGGAAGGAGCCATAATGAGTAACCAAGAACTATACATTGAATCAGCCAACGAAAAAACAATGTAGTTAAGAGGACAAAGCTCCTGACCCGTATTTGCCATAGTGCTTTCCGGACAGGTGTGAGCAGGGGGCACTCCCACCTTGCATATGCTAGTGTCAGAATAGCCACACCTTGACCGTAAATTCTGCCCGTGCGGCAGAGCCTCAGTCATCTGACGAGTTCAAGCTCAGGGATGGCACAAGTAGGAGAGCAGTCAGCAGCAGATATGCTGAGCTGAGCTGAAGAAGCCGAGATAGCCACCCACCCGGTGTGACCGGGATCCACTCAGGACAGAGGACAAGAGTGATCCCCCTGGATGGCTTATCGGAACCGAGGCTGGCCCCTCGGGCCTGGAAACCTGGGTGGGATGTCCAGGAAAAGGACTGGCAAGACGTTGACAGAAGGCAGAGAAGAAAAGGTGAGCAGGGGCGGTGGGTTTGGAAGCGGAGGCGGCTGGCATTGGGCGGTGGCTGGAGCTGGAGGTCTCAGGCCCGCAGATGACGCGGGAGGTGCTGCGAGGGGAGCACACGGAGGCTCACCCCGCTGGGACCCGGGCTGGGAAGACCCAGAGACCAGGTCTGCCGACCAGATCTCTCCTTGAGGCCTTCTTGGGGCAGGCTGCTTCTGTGATGGTCCCCAAGACGTCTGCCTCCCTCCTGGTATTCAGGACGGCCACCTCCGTGATCAGAACACGAGATCACTGTTTCCGTCTTCCCCACAGACTGTCTCCCGCTGATGGACAAGTTGCCGTGTTGGGGAGTCCCAAGTGTCAAGGTGCCACCAGCTGGTGCCAAACTGAGACCTTCCAAGAGCCTCCAAGGCTCAGTTCTGGCAACCATCCCATGAACTTGGAGGGGGATCCTTCCCTAGTGGAAGCTTTAGAGGAGATCCCCCCAACCAGCCCCCTGACAGCCATCTGTGAGACCCTCTGGAGCCCAGAGCCCAGCTGAGCCACGCACCCAGTCCTGACACACAGAATCCACAGGATGTTAAACGTGTCATTTTAAGCCACTAAGTTTGGGAGGATTTGTTTGCACGGGCAGTTGACCAGTACTCTCCCATGTGCCTTGGTTTCTGCATCTCACGGAAGTCTGGAGTGGCTCAAGTTCAAGGGTTACAATTAAACAACAAGCCCTCCCACGTTCAGACAGAAGGGACGCAGGGAGGAACGCCAAGGTCACAGTGTGCAACGGGGATGGAGACCATACTGCGGCCGGTTTTTGGGAAGTAATCTCGGACACAGCCTGACCTTGGGCCACAGCAGCTCGCATGCTCCCACGTGCCAAGTACGCTCGCCCACCCCCAAGACGTCTCCCGGACGTCTGCTCCACGTGCTGTGGACTAGATTCCAGGTGCAGGATCCAGTCGCTCAGGCCACCTGGTGCGGATGGGACTGGGAGTGGTGAGGACTCCTCCAGGGCTCTCCAGACCTGAGGCTGTTCTCAGAGTCACGCTTCCTCCTTCATAAGAAAGCAGAGTTTGCAACTGAATAGCTTCTTCCTTCTCCCCCCCACCCCCCGCCACTTGTTCCTCTAAAAGTCTGAGAATCCAAAGGCCTCTTTTCATTTTGCCTGGTCTTTATCTCCGTTTAGTCCGAGCCTAATTCCTTTAAAAGCTTGGGGGCTGCCTGTGTGTTCATTTAAAATTGGCTCCTTGCATTAAAAACCCCAGCCACAAAAGTTTAAAAAAAAAAAATGAACAGACTTTGTGTGTAAAGAGTTGTTTTAGGTTAGAGAAAAGGGGAGCAGAAGGCACAGAGCAGAGCGTTCCCATGGGCCCCGCCCTGCCCCCACCGCGCCCCCAGCATCCCCTCGTCACCTGTGTTACAACTGTTGAGCCAATACTGACGCACAATTAGTAGCCAAAGGCCGCAGTTCCCATTAGGCCTCTTGTCGCGCTCTCCATGGGTTTGGACAAACGCGGGATGACGAGGACAGCCCACGGCAGCATCGCACGCACTAGTCTCGCGGCCCTAAAAATCCCCTGTGCTCCACCTGCATCCCCGTCCCCTCCCGTCTACCCCATGGCAGCCCCTGATTACCGTCTCCGTTGTTCTGCCTCTTCCAGAATGTCCTAGAGTGGAGTCAGACAGCAGGGAGACTTTTCAGACGGCTGCCTTCCCTTAGCGCCACTTAGATATGCCTGTCCCTGTCCTCCTGTGGGGATACGGTGGGAAAAGCCCGCGGAAGACCATCTTTCTCTCTTTTTTTTTTTTTTTTAAGATTTTATTTATTTACTCAACAGACAGAGATCACAAGTAGACAGAGAGGCAGGCAGAGAGAGAGAGGGAAGCAGGCTCCCTGCCGATGCACTCGATCCCAGGACCCTGGGATCATGACCTGAGCCGAAGGCAGAGGCTTTAACCCACTGAGCCACCCAGGCGCCCCTGAAGACCATCTCTTTAAGAGAGGGTCTGCCAAGGCAAGACCCTCCGAGTGCCTCTATAGTGGGAAGCAGTTTAGGAAGCACCTTTACATTTTTCCCGAGGTCTTCCCAGAGGATCTGACCGTCACATCTGGACTGGTTTGTTCTGAGGCCCTTTCCTACTCTGCAAACCTTTCTCTGGCTGTGGACACGGCTCTGGCTTTTCCCGTTCTCTCCCAGTTCCACTGGAAACAAATCGTTTGCTCTTAGTTCGTCCTTCTCCTTTTTCATTTTATTATAGTCAGAGACTTCTGCCTCCACCCGGAAAGCCCCTTAGCTAGATCGTCAAGTTCACGAGTACACTTTCCGTCTGTTTTCTCCACCACTGCAGGCACCGGCTGCCCTACGCTTTCTGCCCCCACTTGGTGAAGGCTTCCTGTCCCCCAGTGGGCAATAGCACTCCCCCCCCCCCTTTTTTTTTAAGATTTTATTTATTGAGAGAGCGCGCGCACATGTATGTACGAGTGGGAGAGGGAGATGCAGAGGGGGAAGCAGATTCCCACCTGAGCAGGGAGCCCAATGCAGGACTTGATCCCAGGACCTTGTGATCATGACCTGAGCCAAAAACAGACTCTTCACCAACTGAGCCACCCAGGCGCCCCCAGCAGCACTTTCTTTACTCCCCCCAGGGTCTCTCCAACCTCCTGCAAGGCTCTCAGGCTTCTGCCCACTGCCCACTCCCAGCAAGTGCCACACATTTTAGGTTCAGTGACAGGAGCAAGTGAGGCACTTAATATACTTTGCTTTTCCTTTAACGTCTGAGGGGCAGAGGGAAAGGGAGACTTTTTTTTTTTTAAGATTTTATTTATTTGACAGACAGAGATCACAAGTAGGCAGAAAGGGAGGCAGAAAGAGGGAGAAGCAGGCTCCCCGCTGAGCAGGGAGCCCGATGCGGGGCTCCATCCCAGGACCCTGAGATCATGACCTGAGCCGAAGGTAGAGGCTTAACCCACTGAGCCATCCAGGTGCCCCGAAAGGGAGACTCTTAAGTGGGCTCCCAGACCAGCATGGAGCCCGACACAGGGCTCGATCTCAGGGCCCTGAGATCATGACCTAAGCTCTTAATCAACTTAGCCCCTGAGGCACCCTTTTATTTTGCTTTTCTAATCAATACATCTGCCTCGAAAGCTGTGTAAGATACTGTCATTACATTTATAGGGGGAGAAACTGGGACTCAGAGTCCTATAGCTTGTCACGAGCCACACGCTGGGTGACACGGGAGCTGAGTGTTAAAAAAGAATTTTTAAAAGGTGGCAGGCACGGTGGTCTGGGGATGTTTCTTGAAGAAGCCACATAGCAGTATATGAGTTAGTAACCATTAAAGGTGTCATTTAAGATGGTCTTGAGCCACGAGAAAGTTCGGTATACTCTAGTAAGGCAGGTAATTTTGTTATACATTTTATCAGACAGCTGTACATCAAAAGAATGAAAATAAACTTTCTGTGCTTAAACAATTAACCTTCATGCATCTCAAACATCACGCGTTTATCGAGAACACCTCACTGCCCCTCCCTCCCTCTCATCCTAACTTCAGAGTCTGGGGAATGTTAGATGTCCAGTGGCACTACAACACAGGTGTTCCTGGTTCCTGGGTGCCCAGGTCCATGTGAATGATGACCCACAGGCAGGAAGGTGAGTGTCGAGAGTGGGGCCAGCGCGACAGACACTCGAAGGTCCTGCCTGACTCCAGGATCCATCTGTCCCGAGGATGGAGGTGCGTCTGGGCATCGCTAAGTAAAATGAATCAAGCCAACAATTGGACAGACTCCTGAGAGGTCCTTGGGCTCTGGGAACCAGAGGCCTCAGTGTCTGGGTCGTATCGTGCATAGGGCTGAATCCGAATGAAGCTGGACCAGAGTGGAATTTGCACATGTGGCAGTTAGGGGTGTTGTGCTAGCGCAAGTGACGATTGGGGGCAGTGTGTGGGGTGTGCGGCAGCTGCTGCTCATCCCTCTATACACCCCGGCCTGGGGCTGCTCCCCTCCTTCACACCCCAGCCCTGCCTCAGCCTCCCATCCGTAGATAAGGAGTGGGAGCTTGGCTGGGGCAAGAGTCTGGGGTCCACTCTGGTCCAGTTGGCTCTAATGAGGGGTTGGGGAAGGTCACCTGGCTGGACAGATTTCTTAAGAAGGGGAGCGGGTAGAAAGGACTCACCCACCTGGCCACATGGACCTGAGTTCTCATTTATACGAGTTTCCCATCCTCTGGCAGGAAATAAAAATGCTTCTTGGACCCCATGGAACGTAGAGGAGGGGAAGAGAGCGTTGGTGACACTAAGCGTACTTTCTCCTGAGGGCTGTTTGGGAAGGCGGCCAGGAGCAGGCAGCGTGGAGACCTTACGGAGAGTTTGCGTGGATCTCGTCCCCGGCTCCGGTCTTCACTTTGGGGCCTGGGCTGGCAAACCTGGAAGGACCGCCCGGCGCACCTCGGAGAGTTTGTGATACATCGCGCCTCCGGCTGCGCCACGCCCTTCCCTCTGCCTGGAACAGCGCGCCTGACTCATTCTTTAAAACCTTGCTTTGGCATCACCCTCTAGACAAAATGCAACACTTTCTCCTCTGTACGTTTTAAAAAAAAATATTACGGAAAATTTCCTTAAGGATACAAAAGCAGAGAATTCTTCTGTACAACTTTTGCCAGGGAACGCACGCGGTCATTGTGGCCTGTATTGCACGGGTCGGAGGGCTGCGTGTCCCGGCGTCCGGCACACGGTACCCGGCACAGAACGGATAAATGCTTCTCAGATGCAACAGACGTGAGCTGACACACGCGCCCATTTTACAGACGCAGAAACCGAGGCCCCCGTTCATCAGAGGAGTCGAGGCTGTCTGTTCTTTTGACTACTAGACAGACAGGTACCCGGCCCACTCTGCCCTGCCCCGGGCGACGAAGCGGGAGGCGGGCTGTGCCCCCCCGGGGTTGGCCCACCGGGCACCGCCTCGCCCCCGCGGCCACCTGGGCCCCCAGCGCCCGGACTCAGGGCAGGGAAGGAGCTGCGACGGCCGGGGACCAGCCCCTCGCACTGGGGGTGGGGGTGGGCGGTGCGGGCGGCGCGGGTCCGAGGGTGCCTCCACCCTCCGACGTGCTGCCGGGAGCGGGTGCAGGGCGGGGGCCGCGGGGCCGCGCCAGGTGCAGCGCGGGGCGGGGCCGGGCGCGCACCTCCACAGCCGGGGGCGGGGCCGGGGGCGGGGCCTCCCCTCCTCCCGCCCCACCCCGCGCACTCCGGGCCCGGGATTAGCGACCCGGGAGCCCGCGCCCCGCGGCCTCGCCGCCACACTTTCCTGGGAGCGGCGACACCATGAAGAAGTCGTACTCAGGTGGGCGCCGCGGCCGGAGCGGGGGGGGGGCGTCGGGGTCCCGGGACCAGCCCTCCCCACCTGAGCCGAGGGGGCGGCGGGTGGGGACGTCGCGGGCCGCTGCGCTCCCGCGCAGGCTTCCGCTGGGGGAGGGGGGGCGTTCGCGCCGGGCAGGTGTTCGCAGCCCCCACCCGGGACCCGATCCAGGGACCTCCGCGCGCTGAGCCCCTCGGCGGACTCGGCGCTGCCCCTTGCTGCGAGGCCGCGGGGCCCGCGCGCCCGTCCGGGACCACCCGTGCGGGGGGCGGGGGGAAGTCCCGGCGCTCGAGGCCTCTGACCCCGCACTCTGGCCCCGCTCCGGGCCTGGCTCGGGGTCCCTCGCCGCCGTCCGCCACTGCTCGCTCAGGTGTCTGGAGGGGCCGCCTCGGGGCCTCCGCCCCAGGCCGGCTGGACTTCCTGCTCGCCCTCCTGGCCCTTGGGTCTCGGCCTCTCCAGGCACCGCCCCTCCCGGTGTGCGGGTCCCGGTGTGCGGTCCCGTCGTGCGGACGCTGGTGTGCGGATGCGTGTGTTTGCAGGGCGTGGTGGCGTGGAGGATTTCCTGGGGCTCAGCCTCCAGGGCTGGTGGTGGTCCAGGCCTTAGCATCCTTTCTTCAGATGAACTGTTTGTTACCCTTCTACCCGCTGGAGTACGGGAAGTTCGCCAAAGGGGACCATCCAGCAAGGCTCCGGCTTAGTACCCCGGGTTCATCCGGTGGGTTTGGGGGCGCTCCCCCAACAGGTGCTGGTACCCTAACTCCACCTGCCGGTGTGCCCTCGCACAGGTCAGGCTGAAGTTCCATTTCACAGATGGGCAAACTGAGGCCACAAGCATGGGAGGGCAGATAAGGGTAACCCAGATCTCTCTCCTTTTTTTTCCCCTTTGTGGTCCACCCCCCACCCCGCTCCGCCCCCCACCAAGGGATCCTGGCAGGATCCGTGTCCTCCTCAGTTCTCAGATAATAAGTGGAATCTTCTCTTTTGCTCACCTTGCAAACGGTGTCCCTCCCGTAATCTGTTTGGACATGAAGTTTTCTGCCAAGGACTCAGGAACTGATTTTTCTTGATAAGAGGATAGCATCATGGGACTTTGTTGGCGCTGAGGAGGCCATTTGGGCCATCCCCCTGCCTTTGGGCCATTTCTCAGTTGCCTGCTTTCCACATTCAGGAACTGAAATGAGTAATAAAGAATAACTTGTCTCAATGAGGGTTACTCAGAACTTCCCTGAAAATACCCTTCTGGGTCAGTGGCTTAGAATTTCAACTTTTACCCCGTGGCTGCAAACAGCGCGGCCCTCCAGACACCCCCAGCGCAGCTCTATCTGAGGAGCGTGGGCGCGTTGATGTAATGGGGGGGTGGGGGGCCTCCAGGTGGCATATGCTGGGGTTTGGCTCTTGGCCTCCCTTCCTCCCTAGCATGCTCCAAATACTTGAGATGGTTGTGGGCACTGCTGCTGTGTGCGGCCCTCTCCCTGGGATCGCTGGCCCAGGGCAGCCCAGGGCTCCTTGGGCTTGACCGCCTGCTGGTGGGTCTGGACAGCGGGGGCGATGTGGGTCCTGCCAGGTCATAGGTCCTTGGCCTCTTCCTGGGGAGACTTTGAGACCATCCAAAGCAGGCTTGGGCTCCTCTCCTTCCGCCTTCTCCCCCTCCCCCCATGTAAATTAAAAAAAGAAAGATGAAGTAGGGTTTAATGGGGTGCGTAGGAACCAGCTCTTGTAAAGGCAGCCTGTGCGGCTCCTGTGTTTACCTAACGGGGCGGGACCCTGGAGGTTGGGAGCAGGGAGGGCTTGGACCCCTTCCAGTTTGTTTCCCTGCTGGCAGTAGTCCAAGGCGGGCTGGGTCCCTCTGTTGCACTTGTGTGGGATGGGACTGGAGGGGCCTGGCCCAGGGGCGGGCAGCCTCTTGGCCTCATTTTGAGCATGCGTTCTCTTGGTGTGCCCTGTTCCAGAGGGGTGCTCTGCAGAAGTCAGACTGACCCCTACGTAGCATCCATGCTCTGAAGTTAAGGAGAGCCCAGATGGTGTTAAAAATCCCCCCCAGGGTTGAAAATCCAAGGACAGCCAAGAAGGCTTTCCTTTTCTGCCTGGACTGAATGGGATTATTGCTTCTGGATCTATTTATGGGCTCGGAAAGAAATTGAATGATTGTAAGAGAGTCCTTTGTAGAGCTGGGTTTGTGCACTCATGAGTCTCTGAAATGGGAAAAAATTTTAAGCTATGCTTTGGGGTGGATCCCAGGTGTCTTGGGTCTGGACACGTTCACTGAACACGTGCCATGCGTTGGGCACGTACTGCGAGGGTACAAAGATGCTGAAAAGACCAGGGTCCTTGCTGCCTGCTCACAGGGGAGACGAGAAGTAGGCGAGATGCCAGCGGGATGACACCCCCCACCCCACCCCGATCTGAGCCACAGGCTCCAAATGCTACCGAATGCCCTGGAAGGAGGGACCATGGGCGTGTCACGAGGTTTGGGTGGGAGGCAAGATTGAGACCTGGGCCTTGAGAAGTGAGAGGTGGAGAGTAGGGAGAGAATAACAAAGGGCTTTCCAGGTGGGGGGCTGCGGGGCAGGCAGGCTTTTCCCGGACCCACTTCACCTGCTATTCTGTGGGGGGCAGGGCGGGTGTCAGGTGCAGGCAGTGTGGCCTGGGGCCGACTGTGGGGTCCTCGGAAGCCAGGATGCACCTCCCTGCCATGGGGCCGGTGCTTGATCTCGCTTGTCCTTCAAACAGGGCTGATGCTGACTTGTGACGATTGCAGGAGCCCCTGTGCGATAGGCCTAGAAATGTCTGCGGGGTACCTTGGCGCCGTGACTGTCTTCATCATTCGTCCCCGCTCCAGGAAGGCCGAGAAGGCCGTCTGAAGCCCGGGAGCTCCCCATCTTCCCTGCATCCCGTGCGGCTTCAGAGACCAGGACCCAGGCCCGGGCTTCTCCCTCAGCCCCTCGGCCTCAGAGCCGGCCGCGGTCCGACCCCCTCTGCTTTCTGGTGTCCGGAGCCTGGGCCTTCTCCCTGCACGCCGCGTCACGGGGCCCTGGCCTTTCAGTGTCCCTGGCTCCCCCCTGGGAGTTCTCATGGGCACAGGCGCTTCCCTGAGGCCCTCAAACCACAGAAATGCGGAGCAGGGCATGGGGGTTGGTCTGGGGGTGCACTTGGGAATTAGTCTGAGGTTCGGCTTTTGGGATATTCCCAGATGGGTGCCTGGCCTACCAGAGGTTCCAAAGACCTGGGTAGCTCCAGAGGCCTGGGGAGGAGGCTGGACCCCAGGGGAAGGGCCTGAGAGAGACCGTGTCTGTGGCTGCCCTTGGAAAAGTGTGGTCTCGCTCACACCCAGTGCCCTCGGACCTGACTTACAGGAAGGGAGAGGAACCTCCGAGAACACTTCCCCAGTGAGCTAACCCCGGGTTGCCGGGTGAGCGCGGGCAGGGGGCTGAGGCAGGTTCTTCCTCTTCTCTGCCCCCCCCACCCCGTCCTCGCTGCCCCTTGTCTCTGGCTCATTCGGGGTCTCTGCCCGGGCAGAGAGAAAGAGCCGCCTCGTGCAGCAGTTAGTCCATGGCGCTGTGGGCTTGGCCCAGGACTGTGGGACTCGTGGACCCCGAAGCCCCCCGAGTCGTGAGCAAGTTGGCTGAGCCTGAGACCCGGGGCCATCGCTCTTGCTGGCCTGGTGCCGAGGCGGGGAGGCACACTCAGGCACGGTGGGGGTCTGCCTGCCCGCCCTTGTGGCTCACCCCGGCTCGCAGTCACCTGCCCAGCAGCATTGCCCCTGCCAGCCCAGAGGGTCCTAAGAGTCCAGGGGCATGCGCCTGAGTTTGGGGCCGCCCCCCTGCTTCCTAGAGGTCCACCCCCTTCCAAGTAGCCGGTTGGAGCCAGGACAGGTGCAGAGGGGACAGGAGATTGCCCCTCGGGAGGAGAGGCCTAGAGCCCGCGAACCGGGTGCACATGCTCAGACCTCCCAGGAGGGCATCAGCAGAGGGCATCTCACCTGAGGACCCAGGGACCCCACTAGCGGGAGGAAGTCTGTCCCCTACCCTCCACCCAAGCCCCGGGATAGCCCTCGGACACAGGCCACCCTTCATGGATGAGACCTGGGGGTGGGACCTTGTTTCCGCACTGCTGTTTGTCCATGCGCAGTGTTGCGTGGGCTGTGCTGTTTGTCTAAGATGTGCTCGATAAGGAAGCCTCCGCGCCCAGCGAGGGCCCAGCCTGGGGTGAGGAGCGCCAGTTCCTGGGCAGACCGGCCAGTGGCCTTGGGGGAGGGAGGACTGGAGAGAGAGGCCCTAGGCCCCGGGGGTGGGAGCCTCCGTGTGTGGGGGGAGGTGATTGCTGGGTTCCTGGCTCTCTCTGTTGGAGCTATTATCGTGGAATGCCCAGCTCGAGTTGTGGTCTGGGGGTCTGGGTCTGGGGGGGGATCCGTGGGTGTGAGTGGTGGTGCAGCCCCCTGGGGACCAGCGCAGAGCACACGAGGGACCCAGCCTCCCGGGGTGCCTGTCTCCCCAAGCTTCCGGGCCTGTTTTGACTCTCCCTGTGGGTTCAGTCACTCATTCCCAGAGCGCCGCTGAGTGCCAGGCTCTGAGCGTCCTTCCGGCCCTCTGGTGGCTCTCACTGCCGCTCTGGAGGGGTGGCCTGGCCTTGGGTCTCTAGGTTGAGTGTGGCCCTCTGCTCCCAGCCCGGTTTCTCTCCGCCTTATCTCCCTGTCCCCGCCCAGGCCCAGGTCCATTGCAGCTTGCGTGAAGGGGGCATTGAGCTGCTGGCAGCGGAGGGGGCGGTGGCCCCCGGGCGTCTTGCTGTCAGTGGCCTTTTGGAAGCTCTGCAACAACTGAGCTTTGTTCCCGGCCTAATCTGACCTGGTTCTCTGAAGCGTGACTGCCGGTGGCCCGCAGGCCCCACGGGACAGGAAGGCGAGCAGCAGCAGGGAGAGGAAGACGATCTGGGTCCCAGGGTGGCCCTCGGGTCCAGGCTACCTGCCTTCTCTGGCAGGAGCGCATGTCACTGGTCATCCTCCAAGGGCTGCTGGCTCCAGGCCCCACGTGGCGTGTGTGGACCCCACAAAGTGCTGGGTGGGGAGAGGAGGGCTGGGGAGACCTCTGTCCTGCTGTCTGATGCCCCTTGGAGAGTTGGTCTTCTGCTGGCCAGGGGTTTCACAGTGGGGCCAAGACAGGATGACGGGGCAGGTTGTCCGCGGTCCTCTTTCTGCCTCCCGGAGAGGCCTTGCTCATGAGGGGTGTGCAGTGACACCTGGGTGGTGCCCAGGCCTTCGTGGGCCTCCAGGCTGCACCTGGGAACCAGGAGATGGTCCCGCAGCCACTCGAGTCCCTGAGAGCTGAGCCAGAGCCCCTCGTCCCTGCCCGGCCAGGCATGTTGGGGCAGCGGCTGAAAGGCGGGTGGCAGGGACTGTCTGCCCGGGCTGGAGCTCGCTCCTGGGGAGTGTGGTTACCAGGAGAGGCCGGGCAGAGGCAGGCTGGAAGGCCGCCTCGGGCTGGGCCCGCACCTCCCTCTGACCCGCGTCCTGGGTCTTTCACAGACTTCCCAGGGACTGTGCTCCTGTTTCCCCCCCAGGACCTGAGCCCAGTGGGAGAAGAACGCTCCTGTAACCCAAGCCACTTGGAAGTGGGTTAACTCCAACCCCTGTTGTCTTCCAGCCTGTCAAGGACTGGGCTAATCCACTGCGGGGGGGGGTGGATTTGGGGTTAACAAAACGCCCTAAGAAAACCGTGACTTTGGCTCTGTAGCCGTAGGTTCAAACGGGTGGGTGTCAGGGGCCGGGGTTGGATAGTTGCATACAGGGGAGCCAGTGTAGACGCCGCGGGGGACACAGGTGAAGGTGTCACCTCCCAGGGCACACGGCAGCAGCAGCATGGGGCTGGGGAGGGGGCGGTGGCGGACTGCTGGTGGCTGCAGTGTCCTGTCACCTCTGGCACGAGGGGCCGAGGTGGGGCAGCCCCTCGGCGGGGTGAGCCGGTCGTTCCAGAAGGCAGCGCCTTCCCGCCCTCGCGGGTGCCGCTCCAGCTGCCAGACCTTTGCATCCGTTTGGGGGGTTTGCTTTCCTAAAGAAGAGCGTTCTACACACTGTGCCTCTCTTTTTTCTCTTTTGTCCACCCCCCACCCCCGTGGGTCGTTTTGTTCGTTGCTTGCTGCCCATGTGAACAGGAAAGTGAATTCTTCAGTCCCATCAGTTGTGACCTTGCTTTCTGTGCGCCCTCGGCTGCGGGCACAGCATCTGATCATCAGAGGGGTGGCACGTATTTTCCCAGAGGTACGTGCTCCCCACCCCCCCACCCCCCCGTTCTTTCCACCTGGAATCAGATCTCATGCGTGGACGGCTCTGTTCCTGGCTCTTTGGGGTCCCGTAACGGACTTAACCACCCTCTTACGACACGGACCCTCTGTTGCCAGATGGGATGGGGGGGAGGGGCACCGTCCCTTGAACCGAGGGTTCTATGCTGAGCCGCAGGGGTGACAGCAGCCACGCTCCCGGCTGGGGGACGCGAGCTGCTGGGAGACCAAGACTTCTCCAGGTAATTAGCTTAATAAAACATTGCGCACGATGACTCCTTTTTTCCGTCATTCCTGGGATTGCCTCCAAAACCAGACAAGTGTTCTTCCCGCAGCGTTCTGTAAGGAGGCTTGATGAGCAGAAAATGCCGTTTACTCTGCGTATCAATCTGCTTTGAGGACTGACTCGTTCCTAAGATCAGTCCCAGATCCGTACGGTGGAGCCAGCCCCCCACCGAGGGGCATGGGATGTGGAAGTGGGGCCTTTGGGAAGTGATTCTGTTTAGACAGTCTTGAGGGTGGGGGCCCCCATGGTGGGATCCGTGTCTCCCTAAGGGGAAGAGGAGACTCTGGGGCTCCCCCATCTGCTCTATGAGGATAAACTTTTTTTTTTTTTAATTAAAAATCAATGAAAGATCAACCCTCTTGCCTACAGGGCTTGGTTCCTGTCTCAGGCTGGTGTGCGATGTCAGGGCTGCCACCCTTGGGCCCGCCTTCCCTTCGTCCCTTCTTTGGCCCCTACAAATGGACACATCTGTACCCTAGGAGGTGTCCCCCGGCTTCCTTAAGCCAGCCTGAATGCCCCAATCTTGGGGCCAGTCGCCCCAGGTGACTGACCGCCTCTCCTGGCGACCATTCCCTCTGCTACCCGGTGACTTGTGGAGCGACTCCTTCTGGAACTCCAGGCTCCAGGCGTCGGTCAACAGCTCTGCCTGCACAGCCGGCACTGCCAGGGCCTCTGTACCCCGGCCCCACCTCTCCCCAAGGCGTGTCCTGCTGTTACACTTCCGCCACCATCCGAAGCCAGAGTGAGGCGCGTGTGGCTCTGCGGTGACTTGGGGCACGGTCAGCAGCAGGGCCCCTAGACGGGCAAAGCCTTCCGCGTGTTCTGGGGGCCCTTCCTCCCGCTCCTTCCTGCTGCGGTCAGCAGTTTCTGGTGGCTTCTCCTCGGTTCTCGAGACCTTGGGTCCCCTGGCCTGTGGTTAATCTCGTCTTTGTCACGGGCGCGGCTCGTTCCCGGCGTGTGTTTCGGGGTCTGAACGGGACTCAGAAACCACTCGAGGACTTGGAACAGGACGTCAGTGTCGGGTCTTTGCTAACACGGAGGATGGAGAGCAGCAGCGGGGGGCAGATCCGGCTTGCGTGGGGTCTCTACGGCCTTTGAAAAGCACGCACGTGATTCCTCGTTTAGATTGAGGAGAGAAAGAACACCCGATTGTAGATTTTATTTTATTTTTTTAAGGATTTCCTTTTTAAAGTCAGCTCTGCCCCCACCGTGGTGCCAAACTCACAACCTCGAGGTCGAGAGTCACACACTCCCCCGACTGAGCTGACCAGGTGCCCCGAATGGTAAATTTTAAACAGCTGGCAAATCCCATAAGTACCAGAAAATCTTAAAAAAATAGGAATGCTTTTACCAATCACCTACCAGTGCTCTCCCCAAAGCCCTGGTTTTTTTCCTATTGTAGTTTTGGCTACGAACTCTGATCGCTTCTTTACACGATGACTGGGTAACATCTCTTATGGGGGAATGGAAAGGTCATTCATTTTCTGGTTAATCAAAGTTTGTTCTTTTACTTTTGGTAGTTGGGATGCATTAAAAAGTGGGACTTCAGGGGCGCCTGGGTGGCTCAGTCAGTTGAGCATCTGACTCTTGGTTTCGGCTCAGGTTGTGATCTCAGGGCCGTGGGATGGAGCCAGAGTGGGGCTCCCTGCTCAGATCAGAGTCTGCTTGTCCCTCTCCCTCTGTGCCCCGCCCTCCCAACCTGACTCAAGCGCACACACTCTAAGATTAAAAAAAAAAAAAGTCTTTAAAAGAATACTTGTGGGGCACCTGGGTGGCTCAGTTGGTGAAGCCTCTGCCTTCGGCTCAGGTCATGATCCCTGGGTCCTGGGATCGAGTCCCACGTCAGGCTCCCTGCTCGGCGGAGAGCCTGCTTCTCCCTCTCCTTCTGCCCCCTTTTTCCTGCTGTGCTCTCTCTCTCCCTGGCAAATAAATAAATACAATCCTAAAAGAAAGAAAGAAAGAAAGAACAATTGCTACCCTTTATAAAAGAAGTGTGACTTCACATCGAGTTTGTGGTCCCGCCACAATTCTTGCCCTACAAACACAAGGATTCTGATAAAGTCTCTCTTGAAGATAATGTCTCCTTTTAAGAATGAAATAGGAAAATGTGGGGCGTTTGTAACTATATGTTTATTTCTGACCAGAGATGCTTTTCGTTTTGACTCACCGTGGAAGAGAATCGAATTCTCCACTTAAAACAATGATTTTCCGTGGACTTTTCCGTGGCCTAGTTTCTGGCTTCACACATGCCACATCTCGCTTTCCCCCCACTGCCCACATTTTTCCGCCAGGCGCTCAGGTCGTGCTCACGTCTTACCCCTTCTGATTCCGCACAGCACACAGATCGGAGGGAGTGTAGCTGGATGGCCACCTTGGGGTGGTTAGCAGTCCCCTGAGCAAACACAGACATGACAGTGAACCATGTCAGTTTAACCATCCGGGTCCAAACTCTACATATTTTTCCATCCAACCTGTCCTTGGCAGGAGCCCCACCCTCCACTGGTACTTACGCAGGAGAAGTGCGATGGGCAGGAACTCAGAGTGGACACAGACAGTGATTTTGCCAGATCGGATTTAAGATATTTTCTATTTTGCAAATTTTACAAAAGTGTTTGACCCCGTGGCTGTGTTGTTAGGGCCCTTCTCCTGTCAGCCAAGGGCCTGGAGCTTAATGTTCCTTGGCTTCCTGGAGACAAGCTATGGATTAGCTGCAGGAAGCCCCCCCCCCCGCCAGGTCAGAGGGTCAGAGGGAGGAGGTGGTGTCCCTAGTCCTCCGTCACCTGATGGTAGTGGGGCAAAGGTGGGCCTCCTGGGCCCCAGCTGCCGCTTTAGCAGAGACAAGATCAGGGGTCAGAGAAACCTTCCGAGGCGGAGAGGTGGGAAGGATCTACCCCATTTCTCCCTTGCTCCCACCTTCCAGGCTCCTTCCAAGCCCCCCACTGGGTGGCAGACTGGGGACCAGGTCATCCTGTGGACCACAGCTCTTCTGCCACGCCGAGGAGAGCCTCAGAGGGGCAAGGAACGGAGGGATATCCTCCTGCTTACAGATGATCTGTTGCTTACCTGAAGTTCAGGTTTAGCCGACTGCATTTTCTTTTCTTTTTCTTTTCTTTTCTTTTAGCTGAGTGTATTTTATATGGCAATGTAGTCTATCGGGGTGGGGCCCAGAGTCCGGACGCCCAGCTGGTGAAGCTCCGCGGGAAGGGCTCCGTGGGACCTTGGTCAGCACCATGTCATGCGGGAGGTCGCTGGCTGCTGTCTGGAAAGGGCAGAGCAGAGTCCCCCTGCCCCTGCCATGTGCCTAAACTGCCAGCACCTTCCCGGCTCGTGAGCTGGACACCCGTGGTGGCTCCCCACGAGGCCGTGAGCGCCTCCAGGAGAGCCCAGGTCCTCTCCGGTCACTGTTGTATTCCGTAGTCCTTGAGCAGTGCCCGCGGCAGAGTGAAAGCTCGGTGACACACGCTCATGAGTCTGCTCGCGTAGACGCGGGCACCCGGGCTCAGAGAGACAGCACTTGCCCAGAGACGCGGTCAGCGCTTGGGACGTGACCAGGAGGGCGTCCCCACCTCCCCAGCGCGGCCGTCCAGCGCTCGCCTCTGTGGGCAGCAAAGGCCGAGGGCTGCGGCTGGGAGAAGACGGAGGAGCTTATCGCCTCATCTCAGGCTCTTTGCACGATAAGCCTAGAGTTTGACTCTCCCACCGCGACCCTTGACTTTGCGGGAGCCCCTCCCGGCTCCTGTGGGCACGTGAGCCGTGGAGAAAGGGGGGTGAAGACTATGCATCCCGGGGACCCCCATCCTGGGCTCAGAGGTGGAGGGACACTCGGCCCCGGGCCGAGGTCGCTGGGACCTCCCTGTCCTTTCCTGAGAGACTCGAACTCAGAGGTTCGAAGACAAAGTTGAAAATCGATTCTTCTGTTCTTTACTGAAAATGGACATTTGCGTGAGTTTTCATAGCGGCCTCCTCCTGCAACACGGTGTCTTCTTGACTGGAGGAAGGTAGTGGCCAGATTTCATTTGTTGTTGGCACAGAGCAGAATGGGGTGCGTGTGTGTGTGTGTGTCATCGTCCACCGGGGTCAGGATGTCCCGGCTGTGCATGACCCCAGAGGGGCTGGGGACAGCCGCCGGATCCTGGGCGGAGACACTGTGGCCCCGAGGCTGTGCGTGGTCATTAAACTCACAGCTAATAATGACCCATGACCTCGGGAGTCTGCTTAGATGTCTCAGGGCCTGTTTAAGCATCTTGAACTTAGAATTTACTGGGTCCGACCCATCATAAAAACTTGGCTGGAAGGAGGACATACAGGGCCTTCATGCCCACTGCACCCCCTGCCTGCCTCCCCTGTGCAGGCTCCCCAGGTTGCAGGCCCACGGTGATGCCCACCAGACCGGCCGAGGGGCTGCTATGCGGGGGGGGCGGGGGGCGCGGCGGCGGGGAATGCCCTGGGGCCACGTGGCGAAGGGAAGTTGGGTGGTTTCCCCGTGCCTGCGGGTTTCTGTTGCCTGGAGGTGGGCTCTGCCCCGGGGCTGCTGGGTGTGGCTCCGCCTGCCCTCCCTGCAAGCTGTTTCTATGGGAAAACGCCTCCCAGGCCATCCCCCTTCGCCCAGCCCTGCCCTGGATCACGGCCTTTCTCTTGAGGACCAAGGAGCCACCGCTCCTGGTCTGGCATCTTCTCTCCGGCTCTGGAACGCTGCGCTGTCATCCCGTTTAAGACGCCGGCCAGGGGGGCGCCTGGATGGCTCAGTGTGCTGAAGCCTCTGCCTTCGTCTCAGGTGCCGATCCCAGGGTCCTGGGATCGAGCCCCGCATCGGGCTCTCTGCTCAGCGGGGAGCCTGCCCCCCCCCCCCCCCACCGCCCCCCCCCCGGCTCTCTCTGCCTGCCTCTCTGCCTGCTTGTGATCTCTGTCTGTCAAATAAATAAATAAAATCTTAAAAAAAAAACAAAAGACGCAGGCCAGGGGTGAGTCCTGCTTTCTCCCCTCTGCTTCCCCTGCCCCGACTCACCTGAAGGGTGTTTCGGTCTCGAGGGCTCGGGGCTCAACACGTTACACTTTACCGGTGTGTGTGACGGGCGCGCAGTTCGTGACCATCTGTGAAATGGCCTTTGTGCCCAGCCTCGGAGTTTCTGGGGTGCCTGGGTCTGGGAGAGCGCCCGGATCCTGCGTTCCGCAAGCGTGACTGTTCGCTCTGGGTCTTACGCGAACTCACAGGTTGTTCAAAGGCGTTGGCTCGGCGCAGCCAGGCTTTGTCGATTCCGATTCATAGACCGCGGGGTTCAGGCTGGCGTGTGTGGCTGGGGAATGATAACCGTGAAAACGATTTTAAAACTATGATTATGATTAATATGCTACTAATGATAATAATCATATAATTTATTGAGTGCTTACTTCACGCGAGGGGCTGTGCCGAGGGCCCACGGCGTGTGGCCCCATTCAACCTCGGTCGCCCGTGTGCGTGCGCTCCGCTCTGTCCGCGGGCCGCGGGCCGGCAGCCGGTGCTGGCACGGGGACCGCATTTCCCGGGGTGCGGGGGTGCAGGTAGCGCCTGGCGAACCCCGGATTTGAACCCTGCTCCTCCTCGGACTGCCCGCTTCCCTGCCTCCTGGGCCTCTGGGAACGCCCTCCAGACGGCCAAATTGCAAATCGTCTCCTCTCCTTCAGAATATGTTTTATTTTAAAATCACATAAAAATAACTCAATTCTCCACTGGAGCAACTGAGCTCTTAGATGGTTTGGAGGCCTCTCCGGCTTCCTCTTCACTGGACTCCGACGCGGGCCTGAGGGACGAGGTCCACGGAGCTGGGCTTCGGTAGCTCTTGGCCGTGTGTCTCTCCCAGGCGGAGGCCAGGCCGAGCGGGCCGGCCGCGCTGGGCGGGGAGGTTGTGCGAGGGTGGGAACCTCAGGCCGCCACCGACCTGGCTCGGGAAGCGGCGTGCCCGGCGTCTTCTCCGTGCCAGGGGCTGCCTGGCACCAGCCGCGTGTTTTGGGAAATTGGAAAAATAAACAGCACAAATAAAACAAAACTCCACCCAAGAAATCTGAGACAGATGCTGTTTTCCTCCTGGCCGTGGCTCCAGCCCCAGCCTGGGTTTGGGGAGCAGCGAGCCCAGAAGGGAGCTTGGGGACCAGATGCCCAGGGGGGAGGGAGGGACTGTGGAACCAGAATGGGACCTCTCTTACCTCTGCCAGAGACAGGGGCAGGGGCACGGGTGGGCGTCCAGCCGGCCCAGGGGGAGTCGCAGCCGGAAGTGAGTCAATCCACAGGAATGCTGGGCCTGTTCCTTGTCTGTTCCTCACCCCGTACGGTTTCCATATTGGGGACGCGCTGGATTCACGGGCATAGCGTGGCTCACTGGTGCCACTCTTAGCCCGGCAGTGGGACCTCTGAGTGGCTCGTGTGTGTGTGTGTTGAGGGCGTGATGATGAGATGGTGATTCTCCTGCTGTGTCGCTTCCGCTCAGGGGAGAGGTCACAGCCATCGTGGAAGGGAGCCCTGCGGAGGCCAGGGATGCCCATGCTCAGGCCTCAGCTGCCCTAGGAACAGGGCCTGTCCCCTCCCGCCCCTCCCTGCCCTGGGTAGCCCACCAGAGCCACCTCAGGCCCACCCTCTCCCTGTCTTAAGAGAGCTGTCCGTCCTGGAAGTCCAAGGTGGGACCTGCCCGAGCGGGCCTGAGTCCGTGGCCTAGGCTTCTTGTCCGGCAGGGCTGGCCTGGAGTCCCTGTGCTCTGGTTGGACGTCTGAGGAGGGATCGCAATCACCGCTCGGCCGTGAGCAGACGTGCGTCCGAGTAGGCGGGGACGGTGGAGGGAGGCCTGTGTGTCTGCTGGGTGAGGTCACTGTAATCATCGGGGTTTACCAGAGAAATAGACCAGTGGGGGACAGGCTCGTGTCGTCCTGGAGGCCGAGGAATTCCAGTGGCTGCAGTCAGATGACATGGGGTGCTGGGGTGGGGCGGGGAGCTCTGTAGGAGAAGGTGGCATTGGCGGATGTCCGAGCCTCCCTGTCCTGAAATGGCAGTGGTGGCATTTGCCCAGTGGGGGTGTGTGGGGAACGGATATGAGCTCGTGACCATCCCAGAGCCTCGGTGCTTGGACGTGGCCATGACCCAGCGTCCCCCTGGCCTCCTGCAAGGGTCAGCGTGGCCCTCCCTGCCTCCTCAAAGCCTTTCTGGTCACTTCAGGCCCTTGGATCTCCTGCCACATGCATCCCTTGGCATTGTTTCACAGCGTCTGGGTTCAACATTTGGGGCGCATCTTGGGGTCCTCCCCAGCCCTGGAAAGAGACCTGGAAAGAGACCTGGGCTTGGCGAGAGGTGTCTGTCAACACTAGACCCTGCAGGACGAGCCGCACACGTTCTGTTCTCAGTGCTCAATCCATCGTGGAGAGCATGTGAGTCCCCGGGGAGCTGGGCACGAAGCCAGCTGTGCAGGTTGGACCGCCGGGAGCTCTGGAACCGCTAGGAACAATGCCGGCTGCATCCCCTCCCCGTGGCCCGTCATTGAGGAGTGGGTTTGTGGAATGAATGTGGGAATGAATGAATGTTCCAAGAGCCTCTCTGGAGGACGGCACCTCTGACGCCATCGTTCTGGGTGGGGGTCCGATGGTGGAGGCTGCCAGGAGGTTTCTGGGTTAGCCCCGGGCCCCTTCTCTGCTCCTCTCGCTGTGTGTGGGGAGGGCCTCTGCTGGCCAACGTGGGGTGTCCCTACAGCTCCAAGGGATGGCTTGGTTGCCCAGGGAGCCCGCTTCTGGAGCAGCCGTCGTGCTCCCTGCCCCTCCTGTGGATCCCCTTCCTGGCAGCCCCGGGTTTGCTTGGCTTAGCAGCTCCTCAAATCCCCTCGAGTCCGGACTTGCCTGCTTTAAACCTCTCCAGGGAGCACGCGCCGGACCCAGGGGGTGCATGTCGGGACCGAGCACCTGCAGCACAGGGCCGTGTTCACCTGGGGCTCTGTCCTTGTCGCCTCCTGCGGTGGTGGGAGAGAACGGCTCATCCTTCACGCTCCCGAATTCAGTCCGGCTCCGCCCAGACCCAGAGCAGAGGGGCTGGGTCAGCGCCCCGGGTGCAGGGAAATCTCAGTTCACTATGCGCGTCGACCTGCTTTATCCCAGGGGGTGGCCGGAGCCTAGTTGGGTGCCAGCACCCTCACCGTCCTGCAGACAGTCGGGGTGGGGGGGCCACTTGGCCAAGCCTGGGTTTTGGAGGTTGATGGGCTCAATTGCTAGTAGCTGTGTGGCCTCAGGCAAGTTGGTCAGCCCTGCTGAAATGCAGCTGTGAGACGAGGAGTGCGAGTTGGGTGGGAAATGTTGCGCCAAAGGCTCGGCTTGGTGCCCGCCAGCCGCCGGCGTCCAGAAGGCAGTGGCCGTCCTTGCGGGTGGCAGCTGGGTCTGGGTGTCACCTGGGAGGACCAGGGCCGCCGGTTTCTGGTCCTGGAGCCCACTGCAGGGCACGGGCGAGGTTATGCCCAGTGTGAACCGCCCTCAAGCGGCCCGGTGTGACCTTTGCCCTCTGCCCCTGTCTCTAGGAGTCACGCGGACCTCCAGCAACCGTCTCCGGAAGCTCGGCGACCCCAGCGGCCCAGGTGAGTAGCTTGTTCAGCTGTGACCCCCCAGGTTCTTCTGGCCCAGCCCTCTAGCCCACGTGGCCTTCTGAGGTGAGCGGGGCTCCTCGCCTGCCGCCCAGGGAGGCCTGGTCTTTGATGGCTCCGACTCAGGTGGCTTTCAGGCCCGTTGAGCACAGTCTGCCAGAGCTGGGACTCGTGGGAGCAGGGGCGCCTCTCTGTAGGGAGGCAGTCCTGGCCCAGGGAGCAGGCCGCATGTGTGGTGGGGGACAGAGGACAGAAGACCGAGGCGGGTGTGGATGCTGTTGGGCTGCCCTGCGGAGGCGCGGAGGGACGGGCAGCCCACGGGCAGGCGGCTTTGACTCTGAGCAGCCACGGACCCCTGCTGCTTCCCACGCCCTGCAGAACTGAGGGGGCTCCGTTGACCGAGCGGGCAGGCAGCGGGGACCAGGGTCACATAAGTGGCCTCCCGGTCGTCTCGGCCGAGTTCTTCTCTCTGCCTCTTCTCCATGTGTCCATGCGGGCGGCCTCTTTCCAAAGAGGACACTGGGGCCCAGAGGTGAAGGACGAAGGGGCTCGCCTCCCCTGGAGCCCACACCCTGCCCTCCTAGGCCAGCCCCGCCCTGTGGAGCGCTCCGCGCTGGTGAGTCTGTTCCGCATCTAGCCATAGCGGCCACGTGACTACCGACCACGTGAGGAATACACAAAGTTTATTTAATTCATTCGTTCACTTGCATAGAATGACGCGGTTAACTTCTTTTAAATTAATTCCACGTAATGTCTGTGTGTAGCTAGCAGCTGTGCAATTAGACCGGTCTGGATCATTCCGGCTACCCCTAGAATTCCTTCCCCGGGTGTCCTGAGCCTTCTTCGGGGGCCGTTGCAAACCTCTGCGAGGGTTGTCCGTCTGAGGTGTCACCTGCCCGCGGGTACCCTCAGGGCATCCCCAGGCTTGTGGGGCAGCCGAGGGGCAGCCTGGCAGGGAACGGGGGTGGGAGTGTCAGGGGCATGTGGATGCACAGGCTGGGATGTCCCCACGGCTGTGTCTGAGGCCCCTTGTGGTGCAGGACGGGGCTGGGTGTGGGAAGGGAAGGGTGACGCCCGGCTGGAGGTCTCCCGGGCGGCTGAGTGATTCACATCCGCAGTTACGCAAGAGCTCCACCCCCTGCAGCCACGTCGGGCCACTAACCACTGGACGGCCCGGCCTGTCTTTCTGGGGAACTTTCCTCTGGGGCCCCGCAGCTGGGCTGCTTCTTTGCCCTTCCAGCAGCTGGGCTGCTTCTTTGCCCTTCCAGCAGCCGGGCTGGGTCTAGGGGCCTCGCCTGGTGCTGGGGCCAGGGACAGGTTGCTGAGCTCTGGGGTTGAGGTGTCCGGAGACTGGCGCCCTGGGCCATGTGGACACAGTCTCCTCTGGCCATTGCTTCTCTGGGCTCAGACTGGCCAGTTCTGTGCCGTCAGCACTTGGCAGCCGCTGCCACGGTCCGCTTGGAAGCCTAAGGCATAATTTGCTGCAGCCCAGAGCTGTGCGCCCGCGATCTGGGTTTTCTTGGGACCGCGTGCTGACACACAAAATCCTCTCTGTGGGGGCCTGCGCGGGCTCTGCTTCGGGACACCCTTTCCTTGTCTTCCTGGCTCCTTCTCTAATCCCAGCCGTACCGCAGCTAAGACCGGGACCCCGATGAGGGTCTTCCCTGGACCCCCAGCCTCTCAGTGCCCCGGTCCCTCTGACCCTTGCAGGATCCCTGTTTGGAGCCACCACCTACCCTACCCTCCCCCGAGCCTGACCTCTTGTCGCACACTCTGCCTGGCCTCCTGCGTCCGGGACCCCAGGCCCCTAGTCCTCCCAGAGGGCCAGGGGCTGTATCCCAGCACAACTTCTGTGAGCTCAGGCTTTTCACGAGGCTGATGCTGGCAGAAGCCACAGGCCACCAGCTCAAGCCGTGCCCACTGTCCACCCTTCTATGACCTTACTTTCTGCCCTTCTTGAAAAAATGGGATTGGTAGACCCAGTAAAAAGACTGGAAAGAATGAAATAAGCCAGCTGTGTGCCTACCGGCCCTCTTGAGAAATAAGGTGTTCTAGGTGCGGTGTGAGCGCCCGGGGGACCCTCCCTGTGCCCGTTCCTGCCAGGGTGACTCCCTGGTCACTGCCGGTGCACGTATGCTGTGTGTCTGGACGACACGTGTCTCCCTTGCGGACCGGCAGCCGCCCGTCGGCCGTCCGAGGGGTGCCGGCCCGAAGGTGCTCTTTGCTTTTTCAGGCCACGGGATGTCTCTGAGATTGTCCTCGCAGGCTCGTGTAGCCCTGTTCGTGTGTACGGCCTGTGGGCGAGGGCTCCTCGGTGTGGGCCTGCTGCTGGAGGTTGGCGGAAGCCTTCCTCTGTCCGAGGCGCCACTGGAAACATCCTCACGTGTTCCCATGCACACACGTGTGTCCCCAGGCGGATGCCCGCACTCTGACCTCCCAAGTGGCCTTCCGGTGTGTTCTCCCACGTCCCTCGAGCGGCTTCTGTGGGCCGCTGCCTCCCGGCCACTATCTCTGGCCAACCTTTGCCCTGGTTCCCACAGCTCCCACAGCGTTTCCCCTCGGCCGGCTTCCTCACCTCCCTCGGCTGGCCCCGCCAGCCTGCCCCACCGTCCCCCTGGGACTCCTCAGAGCCTCTCTTTGTGCCCGGACGTCCGGTGTGTTCCGACTCCTGCTCTTCCTCCTCCCAGTGCCTCTGAGATGGGTGGCCTCATCCCTGCTGTAGGGGGTTGACTAACGTCCCCCCAGAAGTCGTGCTTGCCCGGAACCTCAGAAAGTGGCCCAACTGGGAAATGCGTCTCTTAGAAGCGCGGTCAGTGAAGGCCTCGGAGATGAGATCCTGCTGGACTTAGGATGGTTCTTAAGGCCGACGGCGGGGGGCCTTATAGGAAGAGGAGAGGTACAGGGGAGCAGGCCGCGTGAGGACACAGGCAGAGATGGAGGGAGGTGGCCACAAGCCCAGGGACGCTCGAAGATGCAGGAAGGGTTTTTCCTGCGGTCGCTGGAGGAAGCTCGGCCCCCGCTGATACCTTGATTTTAGGCTTCCGCCTCCCGAACGGGGAGACAATCTGCTTCTGCTGTTTTAAGCCTCTCCATTCATGGCGATCTGTGACAGCAGCCTCAGGAAGCCCTGCACATCCCCCTGGGCCCGGGTGGGTGGACGGCACTGTCCCCGCAGGAGGGTCTCCCTGAAACGCTGCTGTCTAGGCCGTGTCTCTGCCCTTACGCCTCACGAGTAGATGCCCCACGGCATCCCTGGTGGGTGTTCCTGTCCTCCCCCCGGTCTTTCTGTCCAGGCTCGCACAGCCCTCCTTGCTCCAGGCCCCGGGGAGCTCTCCACCTCGTGCTCAGGACACCCGGCTATACGCGGGGCCCGGCTGCCATCGTCCCAGCCATGTGGGCGTGTGAGAGAGCGTGGCTTGGTGGCGGGGCGCTGGTCAAGGAAGACACCGCCAGAGTCTGGCTGCCCGTGGGCCTTGCCCGAGGCTCCCACAGGCACCCCTTGCTGGTGCCGCCCTTCTCACCTGCGGACACCCGCTCCTCCTTTGTTTCTCTCGGGTCTCAGCCTGGCAGTCCACGGAGGTCCTCAAGCAGGAAATCTCAGCCGTCGTCCTTGACCTTTGCCTCACTCCCAGCACTCTCAGGTCAGCAAGTCACCGAGACCTTCTCAACTCCCACTGCCCTCGAATGACCGTTGGATGGGCTGCCTCGTGGCCCAGGCGCGGTCAGGCATCAATGCCCCCCGCGTCCGCACCCTTCTCCCCACGGACGCTCCCCTGGCCCCGTCGGCGTTCAGTGGCATTTACCGAGACCCACCTGCACGCACAGGCTCCATCCGTGTGATTATCCAAATCAGACCTGGTCAGGGCCTCTTACTTAAAGGACCCCTAGTTGCCTTTTCCGCACGGGACGAACTAAAGCACAGGACAGTGTTCAAGACGCTTCCCAGCCTGACCTGTCTCGCCTTCCAGGCTCTCACTGCCCCGTCCTCCCTCCTTGACGGGGAGGCCTTCCCCGGCCTTCCCCCCAGCCTCGGTGCCGGGACAGACCCTGTACCTTCGTACTTCTGAAGGCCTTGACTTTGACCCAACCTGTCCATCTCCAGGGTTGGTCTTGGCGGTTTCTTTGTCCTCCCGCCCACAGGGCTGGATGTTCTTATGGCACATGGCTCGCAGGCCGCGACTATTGTTGCATTCAACTGGGAAGGACAAGCCTGGGGTGATGGGCCCAAGAATGAGTTTAAAATAGAAATGTCAGCCTTCTTTTGCATTGGCTGAAGAGTAGCTTTTCCCTTCGTGTTCTGGTGAAGAAATTCATTGAGAATGCAGTGTCTCAGGGGAGGAGGGTTTGGGAGCAGCACAGCCCTGCGGCAGTGGGCACACGTGGCCCCCACATTGAAGGCGGTAGATAGAGCACGTTGACGTCATCGCAGAACGTTCTGTCGGGCCAAGCTGGTCGGGAGAGCCGACACGTTGGCTCTTCAAGTTCATTGTTCTTCCTGCGAGCCCGTGTTGGGCACCGAGCGAGCGAGCGAGCGGGCAGGCAGAACGTTGGGCTCTCGGCAGGAAGGGGAAGACACTAGCCCTTCGTGGACTTTCTCAGTGATCTGGGGAGGTGTTTCAACCCCAGGGGCTGCGGGGGCAGATGCTCCCGAGATCCGGCCTCCTTGCTCCTCCATCCCCTTCTGCCGCACGGGCAGTGGGGTTCTCCTGGAGGCACGAGGCTCCGGCTCCGGCCCTGGCCCGGGATGGGTGACTGAGCATGAGACCTGTTGGTGGCGGTGTTCGGCCACTCCTGGGCCGCCCCTCTCCATTGTCTTGGTTCCCTTCCACACTGTTCTGGAAGAACTCCCACAGCAACGGGCGGCCTGGGCTCTTCGCACCAGTAAACCCCACAGCCGTCCCTAAGGCAGAGAGCAGCTGGGTTGTATTTATTTAGGAACAGCCGAAACTTGCTGCTCAATAAAGAGTGGGGAGAAGGTTCCTGAGAGGAAGGTAGTTGGCCCCAGCCCGGAACCCGCCTCGCTCTGGGCCTTGCTTGGCGGGCCAGGCTGGGGCGGGTGCCCGCTCTGCTGGCAGGTACGGGAGGGGCAGCGGCGGCCGCAGGAGGGGCCGCGGGAGGCGTCAGGATGGAGCGCCTTCGTTGTTGGCTCAGGGAAGCTGACCTCGGTGCTGGAGTCAGGGATGAGCAGGAAATGAATGGAAAAGTCATTTCTTAGAGTGAGAGCTCCCCGTAGCTTGGAGCTGATTATGGAGGATTCGAGAGCGTCCGTGTGGAGCAGAGGGTGGCGAGAGGGGGTGGGAAGCCTGAGTCCAGGGCCTCAGGAAGTCTCTTTTCCGCCAGACTCCTCTGTCCCCGTGTCCTCACAGCCCCTCCTCAGAAGCGCACCCCGGGAACGAGGTCACGTTGGTCCAGGGACCCTGCTGGGCGCATCATGGGAGTCGTCCTCCTGGCCTGGTGGAAAGCCATCCCCCAAGCCATCCCCCAACTCTTCCTCCTCTCCCCTACACGCCCCTCGCAGGGGGATGGGGACATGGATGGTAGTCAGGAGTCCACAGGCGGGTGGGGGGGGTGCCTGCAGATCTGTTGGGGGGGGTAAAGGACAGAGATACCATCTTAGAAACTGTCTAGAAGAGGCTGTGGGGCAACGGTGCCCACCCCAGGACACGGGCTGGTGGGGGAGGCTGGGAGCAAGGTCAATTTCCCAAGGCTGTGTCCACGGCTGGGGTCCTGCCTCCCCCAGGTGGCAGGTGTTGGTCCAATTTGGGAAGTGCTGGGTGGAAGGAAGCCAGCCCCCCACAGGGACGCTAGGCTCTCGCATTTACTATGCTAATGTGCTGGAGGCATCTAAGGCCTGCATCTAGTTTATGTAACCACAGAGCCTTGTTAGGGGAGGAAAGAGCCGTGTGGGGAACCCACTTTGGGGATGCAGGTCCCTGGCCTGGTCTGGCCCGTTGCTCCCCTCCCCCGCTGGGTGTGGACAGTGCTGGTGCCTAGACGCAGCCTCGATGAGCACTGGGGGGTTGGCTGCCACCTTCTCCCACGGCTTGGCCTCACCCCACCTCTGCGCCCAGCCTCTGAGCTGGCTCATGACTAACACGGGCCTCATTGGAGCCAGTTGGTGCTGCTAGGTTTTTGGTTTCAAACGCTCCCCTGCTTGGGCCAGAATGCTTGGATTTTTCGGCATGGGGCGGGGGGTGGGGAGGGATGGACGTTGAGCCAAACTCTGCCGGGGAAGCACCGAGGGTCAGAGCTGTGCTCAGCTGGCCGTGAGGACAACAGTGAAATCACGGCCTGGGCCTGAGCGCTGGGCGCCTGCAGGAGGTGGCAGGAGTGGTGGGGGGCGGCCCATGGCCAGCCTGAAGCCTGGCCTACCCCGGATTCCCACCAGCGGACCTGTCTGTGGGGCCCTCCTGGGCTGGCTTGCCCTGCGGAGCGACCCGTCCCACGTGTATTAAAGGGGTTTCTTCTTTGTATCTTTTCTGTCGTGTCTAAATTCAATACAATGAACACATATTATGTTTATAATCAGGAAAACCTGATTTTGTGAGGAATATTTTTTTCAAAATCGGGGAAGAGATGTGAATGGATAACCCCCCCCAAATTCTCCGTGATTGCCATTGTCCTAGCTCAAGGATTGTTAGCGGTTGGTGGGCTTGCCAGTTTACAGGGCCTGTCTGTGTTCCCTGGGGGCCCTGAACACATCGCCACAGATCCGGTGGGTCGCAAGGACAGAAGTGTGTTCTCGCAACGTTCTAGAGCTGGAGTCTGAGATCCAAGTGTGGCTGGGCCGCCCCCCACCCCTGCCCTAAGGCTCCAGGAAAGGATCATCTCCTGGCCTCTTGCTTCTGGGGGCTGCATCCAGCCTTCAAAGGCGGGGGCGTCAGGTTTCTGCTCTGCCTTCCCATCCCTTTTGTCTGCACACCTCTCTCTGCCTCCCTCCTGCCTGAGGCGAGAGGCACCCAACCGCCCTGAGGGCTCCCCCTCCTAACCCAGGCTAATCAGGATTCTTTGTTTAATCCCATCTGCAAAGACTCTCCAAATAAAGTCCCATTTGCAGAGATTAGGGTGTGTGACATCTTTGGGGGCCATTTTTGAGCTCATGGGACCTCCCTGGGCTGAGACCCTGTCCCCACATTCCCTCGGCAGGCAGGCCACTTTTGGGGCTGTCCTCCAGGCTCTGCTTGGAGGGGGTGGGAGTGGGGAGATGGTTCCTGTTTGGTGTCCCCTGCCCCCGAGGAGACACCTTTGCCACATAGGAGACTGTGTCTGAGGTCCCGTCCCAGGCAGGAGGGGATGGGACTTTGTCCCCACCATCCAGCTGATGTGCGTGGACAGCACCCCCCAACTCTGACCAGGTGCTGGAGCAGCGCCCCCCCAGTCCAGGGCAAGAGCAGGAAACAGCTGAGCACCCCCACCCCAGGCCTTGGGGGGCCCCTCCCAGATTAGTGCTCAGTATGGGGAACTGCGCTGAGGAGCCAGGCTCCCTCCCCGGGGACGGCTGGGGACTCACTGACTCATGAGTAACTGGGACCTTCCAGGAAGTCTCCTTTGGGCCACCTCCCCACCCCCACCAGCCTGGGCGGGGACAAGCCTTCGGCCTGTGTCACCCGGCAGCCCCAGGGACAGTTCCACGGGGCTCGTTGGGGCAGGTGCTCTGGAGCCCTCCCTGGCTGCCTGCCTCCTCGGGGCCCAGCAGGGAGAGGGGTCGGGCCGGGCTGCAGGGCCCCCGCGGCTCAGGGAAGGCGAGGCCGCCACGGGGTTTTTCTCAAACGCTTCGGCCAGAGGCAACGTCGCCTCGTGGGCCGGGGAAAATGAAAGACTTTGGAAGTCGCCAGGAATTTGACTGCGAGCTGGTTTCCAAGAGGCTAAGTTAAGCTTCTCCAAGTGGATATTAAAAAGGAGCAGCAGGCCTGGCGGAGGGGCTGGAGGGGGTGGAGAGAAGGCCGGAAGCCGCCCGCTGCACCCTGCGCCTCCGGAGCCTGCCCGCGCACAAAGCCCAGACGGGCCGGCCGGACCGGGGCTGCGGGAGCCTCGCGGCCGCCCCCGTCCTGCCTCCTCTCCCGCACGGCCCCCGGCTCTTCTCCCTCCCGATTCACAGAGACAATGCTACCTCAGTTTGGGGCACAAACATATGATCGGCACATGGAAATGTGGTAATTTGGATGCGTTCGTGATTGCAACAGATTGAAGAAATTAGACCAGACAAAGAGTGTTTTTGGAGGAGGAGGAGGAGGAGGAGGAGGCCAAAAGAGGGAGGGCGTCGGGGGTGAGAAAGGGAGGACGCCTCTGGAAAGGGGGACGCCGGGACTCCCGCCTGCTGCTAAATATATCCGTAGTAATGGAGAGAGACCGGATCACAGGTAGGTCCCCCGCAGCCCCCTCCCCTAACTCGGAGCTATATTGGCGCTTCGGGAAATCAGCCCTCAGGGGTCACTTTTATTCATTCGTGTGGATGTATTTCTGTTCCTTTGGACTGCTCTGAGGCCATGGGATGCAGTGTTGCCAGAGCGGAGCCTCACCAAGTCTGGCTCTCACTGAGGCTCTGCTCTCCTTCCCTCGTTGCTCCGCTCGGTCCCCCACGGGCTACTTCTGCTTCTCCAGGCGCTGTGAATGCCCAGACCTCTGGCGGCTCCAGGAAAGGCCGGGTCTGGGGGCGTGGGGGCGGGCGGCCTGCTGGGGTCTGGGCTGATGGCATGTGGGCCCTAGCTGGTTGGTTCACCCACTGTGTGGGCTGTGTTTCAGCTGCCACCCAAAATCCGTCTTCAAGGCGGCCTGGGTCTCCTCCCTGGAACAGCATTTCGGTGCCTTCCCAGGAGCCGATGGCAGGGGTGGGGCTCCCGGTGCTCAGAGATGTGCAAACGTGTGCGCGTGTGTATGCCCATGCACAGCACATACAGCTGGTCCCATTCGCCCAGAGGCTTGGGTCATTAGCAGCGGCGAGTCCCCCTTGGAGCTGGGTGTGTCACTTGGGTCCTCAGTCACCTGGGAACCCTGCAATGGGGAGGGGGAGTGATATCTTCTAGGGTCACCAAGGGACGCTCTAGGCCAGGACGACCAGCAGATGTGGGCTCTACTCAGATTCTGGAGCAGAATCACTGTTTAAAACATCTTGATGTCACCTCAGGGCATGGAGTGAGGGCAGACTTGGCTGGAGGGGCCTCGAGGTTCTGGGCCCATCCCTGCTCTCCTGGGGCATCCAGCCTCTTCTAGATGGGCCATTCTCACTGGCAGCCCCCAAGGAGCGGGCACGGAGCCATCGGGGCTGTGTGAAAGCCCACCCTGAAGAGAAAGGAGGCTGCTCTGGCTTGAGTCATCCCGGTTCGATGGCCCCCTGTCCTGGGTCAGGGTCCCTAGCCCCTCAGCCGGCCATGGCACACGCTGTGACTCGGTCAGTGTCTGACATCATGAGTCGGTTCCCCTTCATTACCGCGCCTGCTGCCTGCTGCGGGCCCCCGTGAGGGTCCTGGGTCCACTGGGGAGGTCTGGGCTATCCTTGGGCCTCAGCTAGTCTGTGCTGACCCTGGTGAGCCTCAGGATGTCGCCCCACAGATGCCATAGCCCTCGTCTGTTGCTTGCCACTGTGTGTGTTAGGGGGCTCCCCAAGAGGCCAGAGGGAAGGGTGGCCCATCCTGAGGCTCCTTCTGTCTGCTGATCAGATCCTGATGGGAAGAGAGCTGCTGAGTGGCCATGTGCGCGTGCGTGTGCGTGTGTGCGTGCGTGCGTGTGTGTGTGTGTGTGTGTATGCATTTGTGCCACTGGGACCGCCACAGGATGTGGGGCAGCCATAGAGACCTGCGGGAGGGAAGGTGTGGACTCAGCAACACGGGCCAGCTGGTTCAGGGCTGTGGAGCCTGAGTTCCCTGCTCAGAGGGACACTCACAGGGTCCCTGTGTGGCTCGGGAGGATGGTTGCTTCACCAGCCTGGCTCACAGGGCCCCGGTGGCTGTGGGTCCAGCCTTCACTTCCCAGATGACCAGGGCATGGCCCCGATGGGTGACCCAGGGGAGCAGAGAGCCAGGACACACAGTGGGGGAGGGGACCCTTGGGAAGTGACAGCACTCTTGGAACCTTCTGGGCTAGCCAGACCCCAGCAGCCTTTCATGAGCTGAACCAAACTGCCTTGGAAAACGGTCAGCTCTGTGCCTTCACGGCCACACTAGGCACTACTGCCCTCGGCTGGGACTGACCATGAAGGATGGAAAGGGGACTTTCTCTCAGGACGTGCCTGAGGAGGAATGGGTACTATCGGTGAGATTCTCATAGGGATGCGTTGTCACTAAAAATTGCTTATTTCTTTCCAAGCTTTGTTGACGATGGAAAGCCTCAAGCCCTTTCCCAGTATGTTCCTCAGAACTGCTCAGACCTTGGCCGTGGTCTTTGATTGTAACTTGGCTCTTAAGCAGCCCCCCACCCCGCCCCGGGAAATGCGTTCCATCCTGTCCCTCTGTGGCCCGGGGCCTCAGTTTCCTAGTCTCAAATGTAAAGGGGTTGGACCGGTGTGATCCCGGGCAGCACCCCACAGCCGGTGGGCCTCTGAGCCTGCTCTGCGGGGTCCCCGGAGGCTCCTTCCTTCTCCCCTTGTCTTGCTGTAGGGCACTGTGACTACTGTCTCAGGCCCCACCTGCGCAGCAGGCAGAGGCAGGGCTGGGGGCCACGATGTCCCACCTGGCCCAGCGCCCCACCTGACCGCTTCCAGACAGGCCTGCCACTGCCTGGACCCCACTGGGCTGGTATTTGAGATGCATCTGGCTGGTTCTCGGCCACTGCCCAGTGCCGTCCAGGAGGAGCTGGTGGGGCGGGGAAGGCAGGTGCAGGCAGCCGCAGGACCCTTCCATCTGCTCGATCCTTCTGTGGGCAGCGCTGGGCTCCCGCCAGGTTCGTAAGTCTGGGATCTGGGTTCCTCCTGGGCAGTGGGGTAGCCCCGGCCTCTTGGAGCCTGCCCCTCCCCCCACCGCCCCGGGAAGATGCCAGAGGGCTTGTCAGCAGGGCAGGGATGAGTCACGGAGCAGCGACTGGCCGCTGAGACACAGAAGGCCGCTCCTTCCAGCCAAGGGTCGGGTTTTTTCCCTTGTTCTGGACGGGCTCTGTGGCTTTTACAAATTAAGCAGTTTTATCTCATTCCAAGCGCTTGTATTTCAGCAGGGAGAGAATCTCTAAGAAGGGAACTTTCCACCGGGGAGCTGTAACTTAGCTCAGCTGGGCCTCGGGGAGGGTGGGAACAGGCCTCGCGGGTGGGTTGCAGGCAGAGAATGTGGAAGGCTCCTGCTCGGTCATGGACGTCGGCGGGGGTCCTGGGAGGGCTGCTCCGTCACTGGAGCCCTGGTCCGTGGTTGGGCGTCTGCCCGGCACAGTGAGGCACAGTACGCTCGTCTAGGAGGTAGGGGTCTGCTCCTCTCAGGGGTGTCCACTGTCATGAGGAGGGCAGGGAGCTGGACAACACTCACCTGTCCCTCCCCCGGGTACTTGTCACCCTGGTCCTGGATAGACACTGCAGGTCCCAAGCTGCCTGGATCCGCTGTGTCCTCTCCAGCTTTATTTCCCTCATCTCCAAGACCAGAAGTGTGGCCAGTAGCTTTCCTGGGCCCCTTCTTCTTCTGGCTCTGACCCGCAAGGGACTTGGCCCCCAGAGGAGTTTCTCAGGCCTGCTGAAAGCACGTGCCACAGACCAAGCGTCCGGAAACAGCAGCCACGGACTCTCCCACAGTTCTGGGGCCTGGAAGTACAAATTCAAGGTGTTGGCAGGGCTGGTTCCTCCTGGAGGCCGTGAGGGAGCTGCTGCTCTGTACCCCTCCTGGTTTCTGGGGGATGCCTGCGTTCCCTGGTGGTCCTTGGCCTGTAGGACATCATGCAGTCTCTGCCTGTGGTCACAGAGCCTTCTGTGTCCCCAAGCTCTGCTGCTGCTCTCTGATGAGGACACTCATCCCTGGACTTGGGTCCCTGGGTAATCCTAGGGGATTGAATCCCCAGATCCTAAACTTAATTATACCAGCAAGACCCTATTTCCAAATGGGACAATGTTCAGGGGTTCCAAGTGAGCATGTGTTTTTTGGGGGTAGGGGTCACCATTCAGCCCACTCTGATCCTGAGGTATCCTGGATCCACGGATGACTCCATGTCCCAGATTCCTCGTCATCCCCCTCTGGACCTTTTGGTGTGGCCGCTAGCCTTTGCCACTGTGTCATGTGCACCTGGTTGGGTGTGGAGTGTGGAGGGCTTAGGCTTGTTGGGATTCCAAGAGCCGGCCAGGAGACGGCTCTGCTTCCTCCCTGGAGCTCCCTGGTCCTGCCTGCCGGGGGCCCGGGATCCCCGGAGCTCTGTGCTGGACTCTGAACTCTTTTTAAAGATTGGGGCAAAATATGCATAACGCACAAATTGCTGTTTTAACAATTTGGGGGCCTACGGCCCGGTGGCATTTAATGAGATGCACAGAGTTGGGCCACCATCCATCCATCTGCAGAACTTCACCTTCCAGCATGAAACTCTGCTCCCACGGAACATTAGCTTTCCGTTCTCCTTCCCCTCTGCCCTTGGCCACCACCACCCTACTCTGCGTGTCCTTGAGCTTGACTATTCCAGGTGCCTCATGGACATGGAATCGTGCACCATTTGTCCATCTGTGCCTGGCTTATTTCACTGAGTATCATCTCTTCGAGGTTCACGGTGGTGTAGCAGGTGTCAGCTTCCTTCCTAGTTTAAGACAGAACGAGGTTCCATTCTATGGATAGACCACATTGTGTGTCTTCTTTTCTCTTTGGCTAGACCTTTACATTGTTTCCACTTTGTGGCTGTTGTGACAGTTACTGCTGTGAACAGGGGTGTGCAGATATCCGCTCCAGGCTCTGCTTTCAGACATACTGGATCCACACGCAGAAACGGCGTTGTTGGATCGTGTGGGAGTTCTATGTTTAATTTTGGTGGGAAGCTCCATACTGCTTGCCCAGTGTTTGCAGCACTTCCCATTGCCACCAGCAGGGCGCAAGGGTTCCAATTCCCCCACCCGCTCAGCGACATTGCTATTTTATTGACTTGTTTATTTCTTTGGGTAATAGCCATCCTCATGAATGGCAAGTGGTATCTCACTGTGGGTTTGACGTGCGTTTCCCTAACTGCTTAGAGACGGTGAGCGCCCTTTCCGGGGCTTGTTGGCATCTGTGTGTCTTTGGAGAAATGTTTCTTCGAGTCCTTTGTTAAGTTTTTAATTGGGTCATTTGTTTTTTGTTGTTGTTGGTCATAGGAGTTCTTTATATATCCTGATACTCGATCTGCAAGTATTTTCTCCCATCCTGTCAATTACCTTCTCAGGCTGTTGATGGCATTCTTTGATGCGTAGAAGTTTTTAAGTTTGATGAAATCCCATTTTTCTATTCATCCTTTTGTTGTCAGTGCTTGTGGTATCATACCCATCGTCACAAAGCTTTTCTCCTGTGACTTTTCCTAAGAGTTGTATAGTTTTGGCTCTGGCGTTGAGAACTTTGATCCGTTTTGAGTTAATTTCTGTATATGGTGTGAGGTAAGGTTCCTGATTCACTCCTTTTCTTTTCTCACACCCAGGCTGGCTCCTCTGGGTGGCAGGGAGTGGGGAAATCCTGGGCTGGTCCAGGCCTTGAATCCCTCCCTGCCCCAGGCTGGCCAACAGAGCCTCAGCTCTGGCCTGGAACATGGCTGGACATGTGTTACGTCCTGGGGCAGCCCAAACCCAGCCCTACTGGGCTGACAGTGGAGGCCAGCCTGGGGTGGTCTGGGTTCCACCATATGGATGTTTCTGTAATTCTCTGTGGATCCCCCTGCCCAGCTTGCATGTGACATTGGCTGTCTGTGTGGCAGGGTGTGGGGCTCAGTGTCCATTGGTCTGTCCCCATGCTCCTCAGGAAGCCTGTCCACCCACACCCTCTCATGTGGCCTCTGCCATCCGAACTTACGCCTCCTGCTCAGAGCTGGTCATCCCTCTTGTCTTCCCTTCCAAGCCAACAGAAACTTCCATCCTGAGGCTGCTACTCAAACCCCTTTGCCCTCAGGCCCTCCAGCACCGGGCACTCCTTCACCAGCCGCACACGGATTCCGCTGACAGGGTTGGCTGTGGATTCAGCTCCTTTGGGAGCTGGGCATGTGACCGGGCAAAGGGCAGGGTGGGACCTGACCGAGAAACAGGGGAGATTTCCTCCTGACAAGTGGCCTGAGCTTGGAGAAGTGTCTTGGCCACAGCTTGAACTCTGAATAGGTAGCAACCGAGATTTCAGCTCGCAGTGGACAACACTTCTGCCTTTAGACCGTCAGATCCTCCTTCCTTTTTTTCTTTTTTTCCCCTTTAAACAAATGAGGAAACTCTGACTTGAGCAAAGCTGAGTAAACAAACCAACACACCCCTAGGAAATTAGCAAAGAGGCACCAGCTCTGAAACTACATGCTTTGGGGCTGGGTGGGTCTGTGGGAGCAGCTGGGTGCGGCGGGGCCGCGGGGTGCGGGTGGCGGGAACCCGTGCACCCTGTGCTTCCTGCCTGCTCTCCTACCCACTCCCGCCAACAATCTGTGCGGTAGCTTCTGCTTGGAGTTCACCTCCTGTCATTCCCTAGTGGGGGTCCCGCTTGCAGTGCCATGAGGCCCCGTTCCTGCCAGCTCACTTTTTGAATATCTCTTGACGTCCCGCAACGCGCAGGTGCTTGCCTTGGTTCTCGGGCTCCGGGAGCGAGGAGGCTACTGCCCTGGCTCCCACGGGACTCCGTCTGAACCAGATGTCAAGCAGCTAGCCAGTGAGCCCACCGACAGATGATTCTAGACGAAGGCTGTGCAGGAGCCTAGAACAGGTGATGTGATTGTGACCTGGTGCGTGTGTCCGTGTGTGTGTGTGTGTGTGTGTGTGTGTGTTGGGGGATTAGTGGAGGCCCTTCCTGAGGAGGTGACACTGAGCTGAAATTGTTGTGACCAGAAAGACTCCACCAGGCCAGCATTCAGAGGAAGAGCTTCCAGGCAAAGACAACAGAAAATGCAAAGGCCCTGAGGTTGTGTCATCAAGGTGACGGGAGGGGCCGGGTCAGATGGTGCTGGGGAGGCCTGTGGGGTGCCCTGTGGAAGGAGCTACAGGCCCTGGATGCCTGGTGGCTGCTGTGTCCCCTGTGGTGGGTTGGGAGGGGAAGCCGGGAGGCCTGGAGGGGGAGAGCTGGTCTTCACGGTGGGAGAGGGAGGGCTTCCAATTCCTGGGGGGACCCGGGTAGCTGACGAGGCCACAGATGCCCTGACCTGCTGCCCAGCCCTGCCCCAGCGGCCGCTGACTTGAGGAGGGAGGCTTGGGCCGTCTCAGCTAGGAGGATGCCAGCTGTGGCCTGGTGTCTGCTTGGCCAACTGTGGGGTGAGGCTAGGCCGCCTGAGTCCTGGGAAGGTGACCCCACGTGGCAGCAGGTGTGGGAGGGGTGGCGCGCTCCTTCCTGTCCCGCCAGCTCCCGTGTCCCTGGGCAGAGTTATCGGGAGCCCTGCTTGACGCCATGTGCCCACCAGGGACCAGCACCCCTCCTACTGGCGGGGACTGAGCAGCCGCCTCTCCCGCTCACCTGGTAAGGGCTTGGGAGGGGATGGAGACTCAAGAGCTGCTCTTGCAAGACGGTGGACAGTGGGTGCCTGTGTGTCCTCGGTCCACATGGGGGACATTTCAGTCAAGCCCTGCTTGCTACTTCATGTGCCCCAGGACCATCCACGGGCCCCCTGGGCAGGGGCGGCACAGGCATGGTGGGTGAGTGCAGGAGGCTCTCTCAGGCCCGAGACCTCGCCTTTCGGGGGCTTCGCTTTGGGCCCGCGCCCCTCTCTGGCCCTGCTGCTCCTGCAGTGCACATGGGTGGCCCCCCGCCATCCGCCCGGCCGGCCTGCCAGGGACCATGGGGCCCTTTCCAGGTGGCATTTCTGTTCAAAGATGCAGGGCTCTGGGCTATGGGGCTGGGGGAGATGTTCTAGGATGTCATTATCTGGTAAGAAGCCAGGTACGGCTTTCGGATGGTGGACATCTGCATGTTTCCAAGCTCTAGCATCCCCATTCAGCGAGCGTGTCCTGATCCCGATGGCACCATGTCTGAGGGAGAGGATGGGGCTGGGGGGCGACCGTGGACTGGGGGCTTGGGCTGTGCCTCTGTGCTGTGTGTTAAAGGTTTGGGGGGTGGGGGACACTCCAGAGAATGCCCTGTAGTGCCCCCCTACCCCCGCCCCAGCTCGCACCTCTCTGGGGAGGAGTGGACAGTGGGGCCTGGGCTCTGGAAACGTGTATTGTCCGGGCATGGGTGCCCCCATTACTGCAGTGAGGGGCCGGGCGGGGCCTGGGGAGGGAGGAGGCTGCAAACCTGGGAAGGGAGCCGGACTGGGCTGCGGAAAGCCTTTCCCCCAGAAGGTGGCGGTGCAGGCCCTCCAGCGCCAGCCCTTGCCCGGTCTCCGCGTTCACCCGATTTGCAGGACGAGGCTACTCCTGCCTTCGTTCCCCCTTCCAGGGGCTGCTCGCCGCCGGCCGGCGTGGGGAAGTGGTGGGTGGAGAGAATGCGAATCACGGGGAGGACGGGAAGGCGCCGGTGCGGTGCGGGAGCGAGGACCCTCTCGGAGACCGAGACCCGCCGAGGCCCTGGACTTTGACGGCTTCCTGCCTCGGGGGGAGGGGCTCTGGCTACATCCTTCTTCCCTGTTCGTGGTTGATAGTCTCAGTCTCTTCTAAAATTTTCCAACTTTTTACTGTGAAAGATTTCAAACACACAGGAAAGCTGAAAGAATTCTAGCGTCCCCCTGCGTCCACCCGCGGGATACCGTAATGTACATCAACCGTGTACCCCAACAACCCATGCGATTTGGGGGCTCCACGTCGGAATAAGTTGCCGATATCCACACACATTACCCTTCCGACGCCTCAGCTTGCATCTCCCTAGCTAGACTCCAGTATCGTTTGAAGTTTCTGTTTCTCTCTGGGTGGTAAAACTGACGTACCGTGAAACGCCCAGAAGTTCAGCGGACCCCTCTGGGTTTGGACCTAGACTTCCACGGTGCGTCCTAACTGCGGTCAGGCTGCAGGGCGTCACCATCCACGCTCCTTGCGGGTCTGTCTCTGCCTCCACCTGCCTAGGGGCTGCCAAAATTCTGCCTTTTTCCATTATCGATTAGTTTTGCCAGTTTGTGTGTTGTTTTCCATCTATCTATGTTTTTGCCGTGGTTTGTCCCATGAATGCTACGTGGTGTTCCTTTCATGTTTCCAGTGTGAGGCTCTTATAAATAAAACTGTGATGAGCATTCCTTTTTTTTTCTTTTTTAAATATTTTTTAAAAAATTTTAAGTCATCTCATCCATTTTTCCTTTGTGAAGTGCCTTTTCAAATCTGTTGCCAATTTTATTTTATTTTATTTATTTTTATTTATTTGACAGAGAGAGATCACAAGTAGGCAGAGAGGTAGGCAGAGAGAGGAGGAAGCAGGCTCCCTGCTGAGCAGAGAGCCTGATGTGGGGCTTGATCCCAGGACCCTGGGATCATCACCTGAGCCAAAGGCAGAGGCTTTAACCCACCGAGCCACCCAGGTGCCCCTGTTGCCAATTTTAAAAGTGGTTGTTTGGGGGCTCTGGCTGGCTTGGTTGGTTAAGCGTCTGCCTTCAGATCAGGTCATGATCTTGGGGTCCTAGGATTGAGTCCCACCTGGGGCTCCCTGCTCAGTGGGGAGCCTGCTTCTCCCTCTGTGAGATGTTCTTTCTTTCTCCACCCCCCCCCCCGAGGGCAATTTAATACATAAAAGCTTTAAAAATATATTAAAAGTGCATTGCTTGACTTTTATTCTTTCTGGATACTGGTCTTTTGTCAGATATGTGTATTATAAATATGTTTTTCCTGCTCTGTGCCTTGAATATTCATTTCTTAAAGATCTCTTCCGACGAGCAAAAGTTTATAATTTTAATTTTGATGTAATCTAATGTAACAAATTTCTTTTTTTGTGATTACTGCTTTCTGTGTTCTTTATAAGAAGGCCTTGCCCGCTCCCAAGTGGCAAAGGTATTTTCGGTGTTTTCTTCTAGAAGCTTTATGGTTATAGCTTTTATGTTTGGTTTAGAAATTATCTTTTGTGTATGGTGTGAGGTAGGGGGTTAAGGTTCATTATGTTGGGTTTTGCTAGCTGGTTTATTTTTTCAGTTTGGATACCTGGTCATTCTAGTGCCATTTTTGAAAAGACATTGGAGTACCTTGGTGCCTTTGTTGAAAATCAATTTACTTTGTATACGTGGTTCTATTTCTGGAGTCTATCCTATTGTATTGCTATTCTGTCTATGCTTTGGCCGAGACCACTGTGTCTTGATTAATGTGGCTTTATAATAAACCTTGAGATAAGCTCTCCCAGTATATCCAAACCACTGCTTTCGATGTTCTTATTAAATTTTTAGAAGATTTTATTTTTAAGTAATCTCTACCCCCAACGTGGGACTTGAACTCATGACCCAGATATCAAAAGTTGTACACTCTTCTGACTGAGTCTGCCCAGTGCCCGTAGATGTTCTCAGTCTATTAAATTTCCTTATAAATTTTAGAATTAGTCAATGTCTATTAAAAAATGCTGTGTGAATTTTGAGGTTGCATTGAATCTATAGGTCAATTTAGAGAGAATTGATATTTTAATGACACCAGCTCTTCTAATCTTATAAACGTGGTATGTCTCCATGTTTATTATTTACTTATTTTGTAAACCAACATATAATGTATTATTTGTTTCAAGTCTGTCTCCATTTTTTTTTTTAAAGATTTTATTTATTTATTTGACAGAGATCACAAGTAGGCAGAGAGGCAGGCAGAGAGAGAGGAAGGGAAGCAGGCTCCCTGTTGAGCAGAGAGCCCCACATGGGGCTCGATCCCAGGACCCTGGGATCATGACCCGGGCCAAAGGCAGAGGCTTAACGCACTGAGCCACCTGGGCGCCCCTCTGTCTCCATTTTTAAAGGTGTTTTTCTTCAGTCTCTATAGAATTACACTGTACCGTAGTTGTCAGTGAAAAGATCTTCATGTCAGTTGTTAAATTTATTTCTAACAATTTTTTTTGGTGCTGTTGTCAATTGAGTATATATTTTAAGTTTCATTTCCAATTGTTTGCTGCTGATATATAATAAGATGCAGTTGATTTTGTATATACATTTTATATCCTGTGACCTTGTCAAAGTCATTTTTTTAAAAGATTTTATTTCATTTATTTGACAGAGAGAGAGAGATCACAAGTAGGCAGAGAGGCAGGCAGAGAGAGGAAGGGAAGCAGGCTCCCTGCTGAGCAGAGAGCCTGATGCGGGGCTCGATCCCAGGACCCTGGGATCATGACCTGAGCTGAAGGCAGAGGCTTTAACCCACTGAGCCACCTAGGCGCCCACAAAGTCATTTTTTATCCCAGTATTTGTTTTACTTATTTCTTCCTGATCTTGATTCCTTTAGTTGTTTTTTTCTTGCCTTATTACACTGGCTAGAATGGCCAGTACCATATTGAAGATGAGTGGGTAGGCATCGTCATCTTGTGCCGGAGCTTAGGATGTTAACTATAGATTTTCCAAATATGCTCTTTGTCAGACTGAGGAGATTCCCTTTTGTCCCTAAGTTGCTGGAGTTTATAGCGTGGATGGATGTTAACTTTGATAAGTATTCTTCCTGTATCTATTGAAAAGATCATTATTTTCTCCTTTGTTCTACTAATAGGGTGAATTACAATGATTGATTTTTGAATATTAAACCAAGCTTGCATTCCTGGCATAAGTCCTACTTGGTTACAACATGCAATCCTTCTCATACATTGCTGGATTTGATTTGCCTAATTTTTTGTAAAGGATTTTTTATGTAGATCATGAGGGATATTATTGGTTTGGTGTTTTTTTGGTTAGTTAGTTTGTTTTGGTAATGCCTTTGTCAGTGTTCTTTCAGCCTCATGAAATGAGTTCAGAAGTGTACCCTCCTCTCCATTTTTCGTTAAAGTTTGCATAAAATTGGTTTTCTTTCTTTCTCTCTTTCTTTAAGACGTTTTATTTGTATATTTGACAGAGAGAAAGATAGCAAGAGAGGGGACACAAGCAGGGGGAATGGGAGAGGGAGAAGCAGGCTTCCCACTGAGCAGGGAGCCCGATATGGGGCTCGATCCCAGGACCTGGGATCATGACCTGAGCCTGAGGCAGATGCTTAATGACTGAGCTACCCAGGTGCCCCGGTGTTATTTCTTTCTTAAGTGTTTGATGGAAGTCAGCAAGGAAGCCACCTGTCCCTAGAGTTTTCTTCTTGGAAAGTTTTTTTTTTTAATGACAAATTAAGTACTTGTATTAAATATGTTAAATGAATTTAATATTTAATTGAATACATTAAACGCATTTGATACGTAGAGAGAGCTATTCAAGGTTTTTACTTCCTCTTGTGTCAGTTTTGGTAAGTTGTATTTTGAAGGAATCTGTCCATTTCATGTAACTTGTTGCACTTATTCATATAAAGTTCGTAATTTTCCTTTATTATCATTTCAGTGTCTGTAGGCTCCTAGGGATAACCCTTCATTCTTTTTTTTTTTTTTTAAAGATTTTATTTATTTGTCAGAGAGAGAGGGAGAGAGAGCAAGCACAGGCAGACAGAATGGCAGGCAGAGGCAGAGGGAGAAGCAGGCTCCCTGCAGAGCAAGGAGCCTGATGCGGGACTCGATCCCAGGACGCTGGGATCATGACCTGAGCCGAAGGCAGCTGCTTAACCAACTGAGCCACCCAGGCGTCCCAACCCTTCATTCTTAATACCAGTAATTTATATTCTCTATCTTTCTTTCTTTCTCTCTCTCATGAGTCCAGCTATGAGCTTATTGATCTGTAGATCTTTTTTTTTTTTTTAAAGATTATATTTGTTTATTTGACAGACAGAGATCACAAATCACAAATAGGCAGAGAGGCAGGCAGAGAGAGAGAGGGAAGGAAGCAGGGTCCCTGCTGAGCAGAGAGCCCGATGCGGGGCTCGATCCCAGGACCCTGAGATCATGACCTAAGCTGAAGGCAGAGGCTTGACCCACTGAGCCACCCAGGTACCCTGATCTGTAGATCTTTTCAAGGAATGAACTTCTTTTTTTTTTTTTTTTCTTCTTCTTCTTCTTTTTTTCCCCCCTTTATTTCTATCCTTATCTTCATGACTTCCTTCCTTCTACTTACTTTGATGTATGTGTTAGGTCCCAGGCAGGAAACAGAAACCACACCACACCAGTAATTTGAACAGCAAAATGTAACCTACAGCATTATTAGCAGGTAGAAAAAAGCTGGTTAGCTGCTAAAAGGATAGAACAAGACTCTGGAGAACACAGAGCAGCAGAAGCAGCAGCAGCTACTTTTGAAGGAAACACAGGGGAGAGAAAGCTTTGTGACATTGGGTTTGGTCCCAGTTTCTTGGCTAGGACACCAAAAGCACAGGCGACAAAGGAAAAAACAGATAAGTTGTATTTCATCAAAAGTAAAAAAAAAACCTTCTGTGCCTCACAGGACACCTCGACAAAGAGCAAAGGCAATCCACGGAAGCGGGGTGGGTGGAAATATTTGCAAACCATATATCCATAAGGGATTAATACTTAGAATATATAAAGAACTCCTACAATCCAACAACAAAAACCCAAACAGCCCAATTTTAAAAAAACGGACAAAAGGACTGGCGTGGCCATTTCTCCAGAGAAGACACACAGATGCCAACAGGCCCGGGAAAAGATGCTCAGTGTCCCTAAAATTTACAGACATGCCAGTCAGAACAGCAAGGAGCTGCTACTTTATACTCACGTTATCCAAAAAACAGAGTAATACTCGGTAACCAGGATGTGGGGAAATCGGAGCCCTCGTGCTCGGCCGCTGGCTGCTGTGGAAAACAGCGTGGAAGGTCCTCAAAAAACAAAACCCAGGATTCCCACACGCTTCAGCACAGCCACTTCTCGTGGGATCCCCCAAAGAACCGAGGGCCGGGTCTCCTACAGATACGCATGCGTCAAGGACAGCGGCTGGGGGGCTGGGGCCAGGGGAATGGGAAGTTCATGTCTGAGGGGCACAGAGTTTCAGTTTGATAAGACAAAATGTTCTAGAGATGGGCAAGTTGATAGCTGCACAGTGATGGAGCAGATGCCACGTCCCAGAAACCCAGGCCTAAATATTGTTAAAACGGTGAATTTTGTGTTAGGGAGGTTTCATTGGGCGCTCGTGCGCGCACACACACACACACACACACACACACACACACGCAGGGGGCCGCTGTGGCCCTGGGGCTGGGGAGCAGTACGTGAGAGGACAGGAAGAACCAGGAGCCCCGGCTGCCCTGCCTCACTGGGTCTGGGGTTCAGGCCTTGCTGGAGAAAGTGTGGCTGCCGCAGACACCTGTGGTCTCCTGGTGGTGAAACGCTCTTCCCAGAGGGTGTGGTTGGAGCTGGTCTGTGGAAGCAGCTCACGGGTGGCAGAGAAGCTTATGGAGGGCGTGGGCAGGTGAGAGTTGGTCCACAGGAAGTTTCTGGGCCGTGGGCTGGGAGCTAGAGCAGGTGCACGGGAAGGGGTCCCCTGGGTGCCAGAGAAAGGCCGTGAAGGGCGAGCACCAGACTGCTCAGGGCCCTGGGAGCCGGGAAGAGGAGTCTCTTCCCTTGCGCTGCCGAAGGGAGCCTGTCCCTTGTCCCCCCGCCCCCCCTGCGACCTGTGTGTCTGTGTGCGTGCGGAGGAAATGATTCACACCCAAGTGTGAAGGTGGGGGTCAGAGCAGGCAGCCCTAGGGTTTGGGGAGCCCAGAGGAGGAAACGGGGGTGGGGACAGGAGATGTGACAGATACCGGGAGACGCGTCGTCCACACCTAGAAGGCCCGGGGGAGGTTTCCGCAATGCCCGGGACACCAATTCCGTCACATCTGAAGTTTACCCTTGTTTCACGAGGCCCGGGATCCTTGGAGGTAAAAGGAAAGGAAGGAAAAGGACTTCCCCTGGGGGTTTTGTGTGTGTGTGTGTGTGTGCACCGCCCTCATTTCCATTTTGCTATCTTCCTGATCACCAGGGAGAATGTCCACAAACCTCCCCCCACCGCCCGGCCCTGTGCCGCGTGTGATGGGACGTGTGGACGTGGGCACACGGGTGTGTACACACACACACACACACACACAGGCAGGGGCAAGCAGTCCTACAGATTGTACCTAGGCCTGGCAGGAAACCGGGCTCTGGGAAACTTCAGGCCCCACCTTTGGCACAAAACTGTGCTTTTTGTTGCTGAGCAGAAAGTGGGGGTGGGGCCCGTCCGTGCGCAGAAGAGCAGGTCCGGCCCTGGGTGTCCAGAGCGGCTGCGGGCCTGTTCGGGGGGCTCTTGTCCCAAGCTCTGGGGGGCTTGGGGGTTCTGGGCCAGGATCACGGGGTCGCCCCTCAGAGGAACCTCGGCCAGAACCCCCCCCCCCCCGCCGCCCAGGGGCTCCCCACACTGGCAGAGGACAGGCGGCTGAGTTGGTGTTCTGGGCAGCCTGTGCGAATACGGGGTCCAGGCCACCCCGCCAACCTCAGCTGACCGTGAGTGGGAAAGGGGGGCCCCCGCCGCGGATGCTCTGGGGGCACGGGGCTGCCCGGCCTGTGGGGCGTGGGAAGGTCTGCGCAAACCCACTGACCGACGGAGCTCGGGGTGAGCAGCCGCCTGACCTGGCAGTCGGGACAAACCAGCGGATGCAGGCTCCGCTGCAGGAGGGAGGGGACACCGGCCACCGGGCCGTCCCTGCTCAGTCCCTGTCATAACAAAGGACCACAGGCCCGGGGCTCACACAGCAGACACTCCTCTCACAGTCGCCGGAGGCCGGGAGTGCGCCGGCCGGGCTGGCTCCTTCTGGAGACCCTGATGGAGAATCGGGAGCCTCTCCCAGCTTCTCTCTGGGCTCCGGTGGCCCCCGGCCGCCCGTGGCCGGTACCCCACAGCCGTCTCTGCCTCCGGCTCCCCGGGGCTGTCTCCCCCGAGCGTCTGTGTGTTCAGAGAAGCCATTCCTTTCTCTTACAGAGACACCAGCTCCTGGGTTTAGGGGTTTAGCCCCTGCCCAATCCAGGATTCCCTCCTCTTAACTCCATCACATCTGCAAACCCTCATTTACAAATAAGGTCGCTTTCACCGTTCTGGGCATTAGGGTTTCCACATACCTTTTTGGGGAATACAGCTCAGCCTCCCACAGGCTCTCTGCAGAGGGGGCCTCTCTGGGGCTCAGTCGTGAAGGAGGATGTGTAGGACGAGAGAGGGCCCTAGTGTGGGGGGTGGGTACCTGGATGGTGTGGGAGGGCTTGAAGGGGGTCAGGGCAGGGGAGGGGAGGGTGCTGTGGGGTTGTCTGGACAGGAGGCACAGAAGGAGAAGAGCTACGGGGACGCCTGGCTGGCTTAGCCAAGCGTGTGGCTCTTGATCTTGGGGTCATGAGTTCGAGCCCCGCCTTGGGTGTACAGATTACTTGGGGGAAAAAAAAGAGCTACAGTCACTGGTCTGAATATTTGGAGGGTTGTCACATAGAAGGAGGAAAGGACTTAGTCTGAGTTCCTCCAAAATGCACCCTCAGGACCAGAGGCCTGGCAGGTCCCAGAAAGTGTAGTTTGACTCGTCACATAAAGAGGCATTTTGCCCACAAGCTGGATTTTTCTGACAGTGGTGCAGGCCAGTTCACAAAGTAGTGAGTTCCCCATGCCTAGAAGTATTCGAGCGGGGACTGTGTGGAGATTGCTCAGGAAAGCTGTAGAAGGGGCCTCTGAAGCTCCCGCCAAGGTGTCTGTTACTTGATGGGAACTTAACCCTCAAGGTGTGACGATGTAGGAAACATGCTTGAATAGGGAGGGGGCCTTCTGCTCAGGCTCCACACGTTCTGCTTTGTCTTTACAGTTGGGGATCAGGCCGGGCTTGATCCTGCCACGCTTCCAGCCCAGCTCTTCGTCTTTGGCGGCCTCTGGTTCCTATGGTAACGGAGCCTCTGCCCTGTGGCCTACCTGCCTGATCCCAGATGCCGTAATTAAGTGGGGTGTCAGAGGGGTTTGGGGAGACGTGTGCGGATGGTCACGCATGTGGATGAACACATGCTTCGGTGTTGCACGTGTGAACACACACACCCCACCCCCGGCCGAGGGCCCCTGGTGCAGAGCCCCCGCCTCTGCCGCCCACCGCCCCCCCTCCCAGGTCTGAGAGCCGTCAAGAACACCAGCTACGGAGGCTGGCCGCGTGCCAAGCTCTGTTTAAGCACGGAATAACAGGTGTCTTAGTTTTTGACCTGTTTAGTAAACCTGTAACACTTGTACTATTCTAAGCGCTTTACAAGCACGAACACATTTTAATTTCATGATAACCCTTTGCAGTAGGTAATGTTATCCCCATTTTAGAGATAAAGAAACTGAGGCATGGGGTTACAGGGATCTGCCCGAGGCCTGCCTCGCTCCCTTGTGCACACAAACACACACACCCCCGTCCAGACACACTCGCACACATGTACTCGATGGCAGCTGTTCTCCTCACATGTGAAGCGGGTCTCGGAATGGCCAGGGTCCTGGTTGGGTCTGAGTCTCTCTCTGGCCTTTTTCTGCTGCAGACACTGAAGGGCATTCCTGTTGCCTCACCCCTCTCTCTGGCCTGTCTCCCAGGAACTGGATTTCCCCTAGAGCCCCTGCCCAGCCCGGAGGCATGGCTGAATGACCCCTCACTGCCTGGAGGTGACTGGTCAGGCTCAGATCCCCTGCTGCCAGCCCCTCCGCTCACCGCTCTGTGGGCTGTGGGGCCCACTACACTTGCCCCTGGATCCGGGGACCCAGCAGCTGTCTGGGAAGGAAATGACACTTGAGCCTCTGGGAAGCTTTGGGAGAAGCAGCTGCAGGGACGTGTGGCCTCCTGCTGTCGTTTCCCTGCCCCCGAGGACGGGCATGAATGGATCACTGTGTGGACGTTCCCAGTGGGAGCACAGGGTGGCACAGGCGTGATGTCTGCTTGTCACACATGCCCACGAGGACTTGCCCTAGTCCTGTGTGCTGCCCACTCACCCGCCCAGCCCAGGGCAGCCTGAAGACACCGTCCCATTGTCTTGCCGAGACCTGCTATTTCGCAAGGAGACTGAAGCCCAGAGATGTCGAGAAACTGGTCCAGATTCCATCAGCTGATAACTTAGCTGAGCTGGGGTTTCTGTCCAGGGCCCTGCGCCTCCAAAAACCCAAGTTCCTCCTATGACATCAGACGCAGGGAAGGATTGGGTGTGTTTCCATGAGCTGATTCTTTGGCTGGGCCGCGCAGCTCGGCTCATTATAGTTGCTCAATAAAATGCCCAATGAATGGGTGCCCCCCTCCTCCGGGCCGACTTGACTGAGGGTCGATGGCTTCGGCCCAAGTGTCTGCCTCCGTTCCCTGGCCCAGTGCCTCCCTTTGGGGTGTGTGACCTTGAAAACAGTGACCCTCTCCGTCCCGCCTTGGACGGCGACTCTGAGTGGCGTCAGGGGAGCAGCTGGGGATTACCAGCGCCCCGTGGCTGGCGGGCTGTCCGCCAGATTCCTGGCAGGGATGCGCGGGCGATTGTCAGCCACATGTGTGGGGAGAGCTGCCCACGTACGGCTCACGCACACGCCTGCCCCCGCCCTCCGGCACGAGCCCCCTGGGGGGCTGCCAAGACTCTGCTCTGGAACGTTGGCCAGTGGGGGGTCCTGCCTGGTTTCCCGGCTGTGGCGGTGGTTCAGGGTGGTCATGGCGGGGGAAAGAGCCTGCCCGTGGATCGTGGGTCCTGTGTGTGTCCCGTGCCCCTTCTATCCGTGCTGGTGGTGGAGACCCAGGGGCTGCGGCCTCCGAAGGGCCGTCCACGGTGGAGGGCTGGTGGGGGACCCGTGCAAACACTGGCTCTGGGGGGGTTCGTTTAGAAGCACTCGGGCCCCTTCCTTCTGTGCTAGGGCTCTGAGTATCCGTCCTCAGGGGAGAGCCAGCGTCTGGGTCTAGGAGTAAGAGTAATACAGGGTGGGGTGGGTCTCCCTGCTGGTGGGGGCGTTCCTGAACCCAGATGTGACACCACGTCAAACAGGGACTCTCGGCTTCGGCGAGCAAGCTGGGGCTGCCCGGGCAGCTTCGCTCTGCAGAAGTGGGTAGCGTCCCTGCCCCGTTAGCACCCCCGCTCCGCCGGGGTTAGTGAACGCCCGCTTCCCCTGCCCCCGACCCCAGCATCACACGTACTGTGCACCAGGTCCCCTGGCCTCGAGAGCCTTCTGCAGGGACTCAGAGCCACAGCCCCTGCTGCCCTTGATCTTGTTGAGGGCCACACGGATGGACGTGGGGATTGGACAGGCCTAGTTCATGTCTCCCAGCAACTGCCCTGATCCCCGGGGCCTGGACAGGCTCCTGCCTTCCTTGCCTCTCTGCTGCCCGTGGAGCGATGGGGGACCGACAGGCTACGTCTCGGTAGCTTCTCCAGCGCTAAAGGGGGATGTCGTAGTAATCGTGAACGTGATGAATGCCGCAGGCTGCAGGCACTGGGGCCATCCTGGGCAAGTGCTGGCCTCCTCCTGCTTCTCTCCTGTTCTTGTTTCTTCTCCTCTGGCTGTTTCCCCTCCCCCCCCCTCGCCCTCCCCCCCTCCATTCTCCTCCCCCCATCCCCCATGCACTACCACCAGGACTACGTCCCCAGCGGCCCCCTCCATTCCCGTCCTCTCTCTGGTTCTCTGAGTGGGGACTGGAGGACAGAGAGGGGCTGCCCCTCCTGGGGGGGCTCCCGGCGGCCAGGCACTGAGCAGGACGGTTTGCAGTCTCCAGCCTGCTTCCCCATCCACCTTTGGCCTGCCTGGGGCTGGGTGCAGCCTCAGGAGACACAACCCCGGAAAGGGGCTCTTAGACCAAGGGTTAGCCGTCAGGACAGAGTGCTGGGGGGAGAGGGGTAGGCGCCATGGAGGGGAAGCTATTGTGACATTTGCTAGTGCTTTATTTATGACTTAGGATGTTTGTGGGGTGACTGGAGCGGAGCTGGAGACGTTGTTGGCCAGAAGTCCAGGAGCGTCCACTGCGTGGCTGGACCAGGCCGCTGGGGTAACTCTGGGCAGGCAGATAAGGTGTGGGGGCAGGGGCTGATGTTCACTTAGCATCTGTCCCACGCCAGGCACTGGGTGCAGAAGGGCATAAGGAGAGCAGGCATCTGGGCCGGCCCACACCTCTCTGCAGAACCTTCCAGGTGCGAGTGGGGAGAGGACAGTCAGGACTGAGAGGCAAGGGCCTTTGAACTGTTGCGTCCATGCTTACAGGGCTGCATTCCTGCACGGACTCTGCGTGGGGGTCTGCCCCTGCCCCGGCAGCTGGGGTGGTTCTCTGCACCCCTCTCCTCCCTCCACAGACTGTGAAATGGTCCACGTGCAGCGCAGTGGGGAGCACTTTATGGTCCATACTCACATGCCTGTCCCTCCGATTCCACCCCGATGCCGAACTTTTGCTTTATCACCTCTTTGTCTGCCTGCCCGTCTTTCCATCCACCCATAGGTCCACTTTGTTGTTACTCCTGGTGCATTTCAAAGGAAGTCACGAATGTCCTGATGACCTACAGAATCATTGCCAGACGCTCCCAGCATCACCTTCGGAATTTCTGACCACCTGCCCACTCCGAATACTCGTCCAGGGCTGCTCCTTCCCCAGCAAGAGCACGGTGGGCGGAGCTGGATGGAGCCTGGGTTCCCATCCCGGCTCTGTTGTTAACAGCTGTGTGGAACCATCTTGCTTCTCTGGGTTCAGGGATAAACGGGGTTCGCCTGTATGTTACAGGTGACGAGCGCTACCAATGACCAACTCCTGTTTCGTGCCCGGCACTTGCTGTCACGAATCCCTTCGATATAGGGATTGTCATTCCTAACATTTGGGGGGATCGGGGACAGCTCAGAAAGGTAGAGTAACTGGCCAGCGGTCCTGCGGCCTGGTGAGTGGTCACCCTGGGTCTGCGTCCAGCAGTCTGACCCAGAGCCCAGGCCTTGGCTCCTGCTGATGGTCTGAGGCCGTGATTCGTCCCTGGAGTGGCCAATTCTGCTCTGTCTGTTGGTATTGGTGAACAGAACTCTCTTTCTCAAGGTCTATCTCAACACAGAACTTTCCAGAACAATCCAAGCCTACTCTGGGCATATATTGATTTGGTGACCCCTCTAACTTATGTTAGTGTTTGTGCTCTGTCAAGCTCAGACCTTTATTTTTCAATTGCAATTGCCCAAACAAGCAAACAAAACGAACCTGGGGTGAACTAGACTGTTCATTCTGCTGTGATTGTATCAGACTCTGCCCGGGGCTAGTGGGTAAAGCTCAGGTCTCTGCCTTGCCTTCAAAGGAGCTCTCAGACTGGTGGGATGAGGGACACATGCCCTATCAGCCAGGGAGCTGTCTGGCTGTGCAACAAAGACCGAAACAACAGAGGCCGACACAAGAGAGAAATTAATTTCTCTTCCACTTCCCCATCCAAATGTAAGCAATCAGGGCGGCCCAACACAGCAGGGACACGGTGTGGGGCCGCTTTGCTGCTCTGCCACTTTCAACGTGCCGTGTCTATCCCGTGAAATAAGATGGTTGCTGCGGCTCCTGCCGTCACATCTGCACTCCTGCTGGGGGAGGGGAAAGGGCAGGAGTGTCCTGAAAGTTAAACACTTCAGATCCCCTCTCGCTGGCCAGAACTAGGCACATGGGCACTCCTGGCAGCAAGGGCACCTGGGAAATGTATTCTTTCGATGGGCACTGATATGTCCAGCTGACACTTTGTCACTGTGGAAGAAAGGGAGAGTAGATATTGTGGAGGGCACCGAGGGTCTGTGCCACACTTGGTATGTAGGGTGATGGCCAGCCCTGTGGCAGGGATCATTCCTGGGAAAGGTGAGACTGGGAGACAGCTCATCAAGGAGGTGACATTAGCGCTGAGCTTCAGGGGCAAGAGAATGGCAAGTGTCTTGGCACACGTGCCACCAGCTGCCTGTCCTGAGGCCTGGGCAGACGTGGTCGGTTGATCATCACAGCTGTCTTTCTCCCTGACAGTGGTTGTGTGGTGCTGCTCTGTCCCGGGCACGTGTCCCGGGCACCTGTGGCTTGGCTGGATGGGGGATGGGCGCCAGGGAAGCCACGTGGTTCTGCAGAAAGGGGATGCGTGTTTGGAGGTCGGAGGTCCCCGACAGGACCATGCTGGACTTTTCCTAGACAGATGATGATCTAGATCATTCATCATCGAGTGGGAACCACTCAGTCCTGGGCCTTGCCCAGCCTGCTCGCCCAGAAGACCACATGCGCCACGTGGGCTCCATCCGTTCCCTTCTCTCCCGCCGCAGGGTGGGCCTCGGGCTTGTGAGACGGGCTGACATCGGGTGATTCACTGGCTTGGAATGTCCGCGTTTACCTCCGTGAACACGACGCCCCTGGTACCAAAGGCTCCGCTTGGGTTTGTGCGCTGGTCTGTGCACCTCGGGTGCTGCATTAGGCCGGCCCGCCCCGCCCCCTCCCCTCCGGGGGGCTGTGCCGCTCCAGATGTGCGCTCACTTGGGCAAGATCGGCCGGCCCAGGGCCAGGTCTGCGGGCATGTGGATGGAACAGGCTGCAGAGACCCAGACTCCACCGTCTCTGAGACCCGTGTTGACGTGGCCCCCTCTGGCAGGCCTCCGCCCTGTCCCCCGGGGTGGGAAGTTTCCCTCTGCTGGAGAACAGCTGTTCTGACCAGGGAGCCCATCTGGCCGGCAGGACTGCCGGCGGACCGACTGGGGATGCTCAGTGCCTCCTTCTTTCTCTGACTGTGTCTTTCCCTGCGGCAGGAGAGGACTGGCACCCCCGCAGGCTGATTGTTGGCTTCTGCCTCCAGCGAATGGTCTGGGACAGAGGCTGCCCTGGTCCCTGGGAAACCCACTGAAGGGGTCCGGGAGAGAGTCCCTCCCCCGGGGGGCTCTGGGGGCTTCTCAGAAGTGGCATCTGAGCTGAGTACCTGAGGGCTACAGAGTGAGCCAAGGGACGCCTGGGCGGCTCAGTCCGTGAAGTGTCGGGCTCTTGATCTCGGCTCAGGTTATGATCTCAGGGTCGTGAGTTGAAACCCCACATTGGGCTCCACACTGGGCATGGAGCCTGTTTAAAAAAAAAAAAAAAAAAAAAAAAAAAAAAAAGGATGAGCCAACCAAGGGGGGGTGGGGGGGGGGGGGGGGCTACCAAGCAGAGGGCACAGAAGAGGACAGGCACAGAGGTGTGACACTGGCTTGTCCAGGAACTAGGAGCAGCTGGGCAGGGGCAGAGGGCATGGGGATGCACATCCTAGAAATGGGGTCCCGTCAGCAACTCTGAGTTAGGCTGGGAGGAGCAGACGCCCTGGGCAGGGAGGCCAGCTTGGGGCCTGAACGGTTCTTCCTGGAGCCTGCAGCCAAGCGCGTGAGGGACCCTGGGCGTTCAGCAGTGATGAAACACACCCCAAACCTGTCTCTGACTTGGGGCAACTCCAGCGATGCTGGCGGGGGGGCGCTGGCTCTTAAAGGCCTTGGGCTGTCTTGTTCCTCTTCCCTCTGGCCATTTTCCAGGTCAGTCCTCCCCCTCAGCTCCCCGTCTGCAGGAGTCTCCTGGAAGACTGTCTGTCCCTACATGGGCAGGAGGGGCGCGGCTGCCCAGGTGCCCAAGGAGCCAAAGAGACACACAGAGGCCTTCTGTTGGCTTCAGGGGCCCCGGATGCAGACAGTCTAGGGGAAGCCTCTGCACCGCCCCCCCCCCCCCCCCCCCCCCGCTGGGGCCTTGGCACTGGGCGGCCTTTGTCCTTGGGGCTGGTCTCTCTCCTCACAGCCTGGCTAGAGCTGGCATCCCCCTGGTCAGGGCCCTCAGCCCAGCCTTGTCATCTCAGCGAGTGACTCATGCTGGGGGCGGGGGGACCCAAGCACCAGGCGGGCTGTGGTAATAGCAAACCCATTACGTCCCCGTCCCTGAGGTCACTTCACACGAGGGACAAATGGTTCATTGAGGTTGGTTTGGCTGCCTGCTGGCCCCGGCAGCCCTGGTCGTGGGGACATGTCATTACCCGGGAAAGCAGTGCTGGCTCACGGGGAGGGGGCCTGGCCAGCCTCCCTCCCACGCAGAGCACTCTGTTCCCAAGGCTCCGGGCCCAGACCCAGAGGCTGCATCTCAGGTAGAGTGAGGCACCGGGGGCGCCCTCCCCCAGGGGCCACGCCGAGCCGAGGGATGCCCCCGGCGGTACACATCCTCCTCTTGGTGCGTGGCGGGCAGGAACGGGCAGAAGAATCCAGGCCACAGGGAGCCCCCCACTCCGCCCCGCCGCATTTTGGCTACTGCATTTTGGCTACTGACGTCAGGCCCTTTGTCCCCAGACATCGTGCTCCCGAGCGTCTCCTGAGTGAGCTGACCAGCTCCTCTTCTTTCTTCCCCATCGTTCCCCGGAGATGTGGGGCAGGCGAGGCACGGCCCAAGTTGCTCAGTGGAAATGAGGAGGAGGAGGAGGAGGAGGGCGAGGTGGGGGAGGAGAGGGGCCTGGGGACCTGCTCGCTCAGGACTGTCCCCACATATGGGTGGCTTCCCGCTGAGCCCTTAGAGGCCTAGCCCAGACAGAGGCCAAGGCACCCAGCCTTCTCCCCTCCCCGCTACCCCGAGCCTGGGTTTGAACCCTGGGCAGAGCCCTGTAGCACCTGGGATCCTGGGGTTGCCGGCTGAGAAGGGGCAAGGAGCCCAGGTGCGCCTAGACACTTGCTCCTCCCTGGCTTCCGTTTCTAGGGTCTGTCTCCCCCTCTGGAGCACCGCCCCCACCTCCGCCCCACCCCAGGCTTACGGACTAGCTTCTGGGGACATTTCCCCACAGAGGCCCGTTGATGGGAAACCAATTCTCTTCCAGGCCCCAGAGCTTTCCCGTGCAAGCTTCTGTAGTCAGGTTTCTGCTGTTGCTAGGGACGCCTGGGAGCTGATGTCTCCCTAGGGGCCCCTCCTCCAAGCCTTCCCTGGGGGGCCCATGGCTCAGCCCCTTCCTCAAAATGGAGGGGCACATGCCCGAATTCCAGGCTGCTGTAAAGGCTGTTGGCAATCCCTACCTCTGCATCTTCTTTCTGCTCTTCTGGGGTTTTTTGCTTGCTTTTCCACTTTTTAATTTTTTTAAAGTTTTTGTTATTTTTTTAAAGATTTTTATTAAGATTTTATTTATTTGACAGAGATAGACATAGTGAGAGAGGGAACACAAACAGGGCGAGTGGGAGAGGGAGAAGCAGGCTCCCCGCTGAGCAGAGAGCCTGATGCGGGGCTCGATCCCAGGACCCTGGGATCATGACCTGAGCAGACGACAGACGCTTCACCGACTGAGTCACCCAGGCGCCCCTCACTTTTCTATTATTGAAAAGAGTAAAGTTGATAACCTTCTTCCATGGGCAAAAGCTATAGTCTCTCCCTCCCCCTGCCCTCTTTCTACCTCTGTCTCTACCATTCTCTCTCTTTTAAATAGCCCAAACTAGGGTGCCTGGGTGGCTCAGTTGGTTAAGCGACTGCCTTCAGGTCATGATCTCAGAATCCCGGGACTGAGTCCCAGACTGGGCTCTCTGCTCACTCTGACCCGCTACCCAATCCTCTCTCTCTCTCTCTCTCAAATAAATAAAATCTTAAAAAACAAAAACAGGGGCACCTGGGTGGCTCAGTGGGTTAAAGCCTCTGCCTTTGGCTCAGGTCATGATCCCAGGGTCCTGGGAATGAGCCTCCCATCGGGCTCTCTGCTCAGTGGGGAGCCTGCCTACCCCTCTCTCTCTGCCTGCCTCTCTGCCTACTTGTGATCTCTCTCTGTCAAATAAATAAATAAAATCTTTAAAAAACAAAAACAAAAACAGGCCAGACTGAACAAAGACAGAGTAAGCAATATTGAAAGGTACTAAGCTCCCCATCACCAGAGGTGTTCAAGGGTAAGGCGAAGGGGCATTTAGGGGGCAGGCATTGAAGGGGGATCCCAGCAAGGGCTGTATGTGCTCCGGTAAGCCCTGAAGACCCTTGTGAGAGGGTGCAGGGGGGTTTCCCCCTTTCCTGCCCTTCCTGTGTTGACGGCTGCCACTCAGAGCCTTAGTCCAATTTTCCTCCCACCCGCTCGCTGGCTGTCTCCTGGGTGGGGACGGGGCCAGGAGCACTGTTAGGGCATATGTCCCGAGTCCAAAGGGGCAGGCAGACGGGCAGCTCCCTGGGGCCAACGTCACCTCGGTTACTGCGGCGACTTTAAAAATAAGTTCGGCCACAGAGGGCCTGTTGGCCTTTCTTCTCTGCTCGGATCCCGCTGTTGTTCATGCTGACGTGGAGCTGGGGGAAGGCGGGTGACTCAGCTCTTGTCCCCACGCTGCGGCAGTGTGAGCTGCCGCCAGCTCCTGAGCCCTCGGAGCAGGGTGCCTGCTCAGGAAGGGCAGCGAGGAGGTCAGGACGCCGAGGGGACAGCCTGTCCTCTCGGGCATGTGGCCCAGCCAGGTGTCCTGGCAGCCACGGGGTAAGGCCCAGCCACTGGCTGCTTTGAGGCTGGGTCGATACCAGGCCGGCCCCTCCTTCGAGGCCCCTGTGTGACTCTGGACGGGATGCAGTGTGCCCCCGGCCCCCCTCTGTACCTCTGGCCTCAGCTCGCTGCCAGTGGGCTGGGAACTCCAGACCCTTCCGAAGCCTTGTTCTGGGGGCTGGAGTAGGAACAGACCAGTAGGAATGGACTGTGTGAAGAGGGCACGGATCAGGGATACGGCGTGAGGCACCGTTCTCCTCCTTTCCAGCTGGGGGATCCAAAAGCCCATTGGATGTGCCAGAGCCCCTGAAATCACCTTGGGGTGTTACAGCTTCCAAACAGTTTTCTGTCGCCGCCCCCCCACCCCGACCCCATCCCCAGGTTAGCAGCCGCTGCCCCCACCTTGCAAGGTGGTCCCAGTGGCTCTCATGTCCCTGCAGGAAAATTTACAACTGAAACAGAAAATGGGAGGGCCAGGCAGGGCTGCCATGGGAGTGGCCAGCTGCTGGGGTCCTGAGCATCTGTCCCCGGGGCTGGGTGGGTTGGGTGGGGCACGGTTGGGAGGCCAGCCAGGGAGCAGGGAGCAGGGAGCTTGCCCGGGTCCTGCTGGCCAGCAGCTTCCTTCCGTGACCGAAAGCATGAATTTAGAGGAGTAATACTTTGTTTAAAAAGCTCCCTGCCCCTGAGATAAGGCCGGGGCTGCTGTGGTCAGAGTTTGCTGTAAATTTTCTGAACAAAGCAGGCTGGGGCGATGGCTGGGGAGTCTGGGGAACAGATTAATCATGTGCTAAGAAAACGGCATTCCCCTTTGAAGTGAAACCTTATGGTTGCATTTAAGCAGCCGGGCAGATGGAGGAAGGGTGTTCTGTGGCATGCGGGCTTGTGAAATGTCAGCTGTACCCACAGACAGTCTTCACGGGAAGCTTCACACCCTGGCAGCTCGAGAGACGCGGTGGTCGGACCCTGATGGCATCCCAGGGCCATGGAAAGGGAGAGGGGTGCCCGGTGCCTTGGTTGGGGTGCAGAGGGCGCCGTGCCTGTCATCCCGAATGCTGGGGGCGTTCAGGGAGTCGGCATGAATCCTCAATGCGCCCCGTGCCCCTGTGAGCTGATCCTCTGTCAGGAGTCACCGTGACCCGGCCGTCCTCTGAAGGAAACTGAACTTTGTCATTCCCCAGGGAGCTGACAGGTTCTTGAGGAGTCCTCCTTGCATGCTGGGAGGCGAGGAAGCAACTGTCTCAGGGGGTCTCCTGGGAGACCCTGGGATGGTCCCTCTGATATTTAAGACAGAAATGACAGACAGGGAGCCACCGGGGGGGACACCTTAGGGACGCCGCCCAGGCAGCGGGAGCAGCAGAGGCAAAGGTCCTGAGGCAGAAGGCGGTGTGAAGGAGTGGGCTGGTGAGCAGACCAGGTGGAGATGGGCGCGGGCATGTGGTACCTTGGGAGCCAAGGTAAGGCATTTGCAGTCGATTCTGAGCGTGAACGAGGGCACGGGAGGTGACGTAATGTGATCTTGAAGCGTCACTGAGATCTGGATGGAGGGGGCAAGAGAGGAAGCAAGCTCCCGGCTGGGGAGGCTCTGCGGGAACCCAAGCGGGAGAGGGTGGCCGGGAGCGACAGCCCGTTGTTCAGTTCCGGGGTATCCTGTGAGCCGGCTGTTAAACACAACTGTCGTTAGAAATGTAATCGAACACGTAATTCATATTTTGGGGAATGTATATACAATAAAAAGTAAGTTATATATAAATTATTGCTTAAAATTAAGTGCCGTGGAATTACTGTACAATCCAGCAGTTTGGGTTCTGGGTAAATGCGCGAGGGCGGGAGCGCGGGCCCCCGAGACGGGCACACGCCAGGGTTCCCAGCAACTCATTCCCCACAGCCAAAAAGTGGAAGCAACCCAAGTGTCCATCGACGGCTGGACGGGTACGCGAAATGTGCAGTGGGTCTACGGCAGAACGTCAGCCTTATAAAGGAAGGAAATCCTGACACACTCGGCCACACGGACGAACCTTGAGGACCGTGAGCTCGGTGAGCTAAGCCCGACCCCGAAGGACAAACACTATGATCTCACTCGTGTGAGGTTTCCTTGAGCCGCCGAGTTCACAGAGACACAAAGTAGAGGGGAGACTGCGGGGGTCGGGGGGGCACACGCGGAGACAGGGGTGGATGGAAAGAAGTTTCAGTCGGGGGATGGCCGCAGTCCTGGGAACGGCCAGGATTGATGTGCTCAGTGCCATGTCGCTGTGGGCTGAGGTCTGGTTTGAGTGCTACGCCTCACGTTCTGTGCATTTTGGCATCGCCCTATTGGAAACAAATCATGTTAGATTAGAAACAAATCACATTATAAAACTAAGTTATCTGCTCGATTTATATAATACAAATTCCTTTAGACATCAGGCAGCATGCACCCTTGGAGGGGGTTGGACCCGAGGTGGGGGCACTTGAGGTCAGAAGCAGCCGGACCCACAGATTTCCACTTTGGAGATGGAAAATCACTGATGGCCTGGCTGTGGGGTGAGGGGTGAGGGGACCCAAGGCTGATGCCTAGGCCCTTGGCCTGAGCCGCTAGGTGGATGGAGGGACCGTTTACAAAGGTGGCGGGCGGAGGGAGCTTGGGGGCTGTGGAGGGTCGGGCAGCCAATGGATCCAAGGCTCTGGAGCTCATGGAGGCCCTACTGTGCACCAGGCGTGGGCTGGGCTGAGGCCATGGGCGCCTGTCCTGGTCTTTGAGGAAACAGATGGTCCACTTAACAGGGTGTCTGTTCCAAAGGCTCAGGGCAGCAGGGCAAAGAGCCACTGTCCTCCCCCTGCTCTCCCATCCCCGCATGGAGTCCCGGGTCATGGATACAGGGGTTGAGCCAAACGGCTGTTTCCGCCCATCCGCTTCCTACCTCCCTCTTTCCCAAGGCTCATCCCACCAGGGCCTGACCCATGGGGTTTCTCTCCAGGCCTGGTCTTTCCCATTTCCAGAAAAGTCTAAAACTGGACTTCATATTAGACCTTTCTTATCCACCCCTGGCCTGTCAAGGATTATTAAAACTTGCTGCTTGCTGTTGGAATGTCCCAGCCCCCCAGTCCCCTCAGGACGGCCACCTGTACAACAGCATTCCTTATCTACAGCAGGTTTGGGGGCTCACACACCTCTTTGGGATGTGCACGTGGAGTCAAGGTCCGCAGAGCGTCTGGGTGTCACCGTTACAAAGGACCCCCACGCGAGGGGCTTCACACAGCAGAAATGTCTTCTCTAGTGGTTCTAGAGGCCACAACCCCGGAATCAAGGTGTCAGCAGGGCCCCACTCCTTCTGAAGGTTCGAGGGAAGAATCCTTCCTCACCTCTTCCAGCCTCTGGGGTCCCAAGTGTCCCCAGCTTGTGACCACATCCCTCCAATCTCTGCCTCTGACTTCACACGGCTTCTCTGCGTCTCCTCCTTTTGACCTCTTACAGGGACGCTTGTGCTTGGATTTAGGGGCCATCCGAATCCAGGGTGATCTTCTCTGCAGGGTGATCACATCTGCAGAGATCCTCATACCGAATCGGGTCCCATTCTGAAGTTCGCGAGGATGTGTGTTTTTGAAGCACCCACTGCAGTCTCCTGGGGGAACCTGGGAGGTGGGTGTCCTCTGCGGTGTCCCCTGCGGTGTCCCCTCTAATCACTATTTCCCCTTGGGCCAGGCCTACAGTCTTGCCTTCTCCGTGGCCATCACAGAATGCGGACGCCTTATTCTGCTTTTCTTGCCAAATTTAAGCTCGCTTTCCTCTCTCTGCTGTGGCTCCCTTGATCTGCCCAGCGCCCCAGCCCAGCCTGCCCTCCCCCTCCCCACCCTTTGCCCTGACCTGCCCTGAGAAGGGGGCTGGGAACCCCTCACCTCCCCATAAGGCCTACTTTGCAGACTGGATGAAGCCATCAGAGGTGATCAAAGGCTGGGCCGAGACAGAACTGGGTGCAGGATTTCTGCGGGGAAAGCGAAGGCGAAGCGCGGCCAGATTGTTTTCGGGTTTGGAGAAGGTGATCATTATGTGAAGGGTGGTGCTCAGCTGTTTCCCATCGCCTCTGAAGACAGACAAAAAGGAGGAAATAAATGATGTACAATTAGAGCAGTTGGTTAGATACAAGGGTGAACTTCCTGGCTGCGAGTGTGGCCAAGTGCTGGGTATGGTTTCCCGAGGGAGCGTGGGGAATGCTCCTTACCTGGAGGTGTCAAGGCCCAGGGGCAGCGGTGGCCCTGTGCTTAAGCCGAAGGCAGGGGTGTGGACCGGATGGGCACTTTCTGGCCGTGGAAGTTGGCTCCCTCCTGCCATTGTCCTTTGGGTTCCCACGGGGCAGCCTTTTGGCGAGGCGTGCACCGGGGCTGGGCTCCCCGAGGAGATAAGCACACATCTGTTCAGCTCCACGAAGGGGACACGAAGAATGCACAGTAAACCCAATCTGTGCTAATCTGGGGGAGCTCCAGGCCCGCTCTCTGGAACAATTGCGTGGGTGTGTCTGCACTCCCCCGGGGCTTTTTATAAGCACAGGGGAGAATAATGCCATGGACCAGCACCTTCCCAGGGGCCTGTGTAGTTAGGCCTCTTCGCAGGGGCAGTGGACCACCCAGCTGCCCAGTACCGGGTGGACAGGTGGCCCAGAGAGCTTGGCTGTTCAGCAGGCCCGGTGCTGGCTTTGCAGCAGGACATGCTGGGGCCACCGGGAAGGCTGTTGGGGTGCCCGCGATGGCAGCGGTGACTCCCTGGCTGAAACCTGGGCCCCAGGCAGAGGAGGGTGTGTGTGCATCCGAAGTGTCTGTGGTTTTGCAGTTCCATGTCCACAAACTCACTTAGTTGAAAATAGTTCAAAATATCCAAAGCATGAGGGAGGGAGTGACCACTTTTTTTTTTTTTTTTTTTATCAACTACTAGGGATCAGCTGCTTGATAAAGCCACCCAACCCTGTGTTCTCAGGAAGAGATGGGGAGGGACTGGGATGTCAGTCAGGCCTCAGCATCCCCTGCCCTCTCGGGGTCTTTCCAGACTAGGGGTGTGGAGGCTGGGAGGGGAGTGGCAGTCATCAACCTGAGACCTGGGACAGCCCTCCAGCTTGTGCAGGCCTCACAGGGAGGGTATAGTCCCTGCCGGGGACTCTCACTGGGCTTGAGGGCCTGACTTGGGGCAGAGGTTCTGGGTCTAAGGTAATGAGTGGGACAGCGGGCCAGAGCGGACCGCCTAACTGACTAGCCCGGGGAGGGACAGGAAGGCCCCTCCGCTGTGGGGGCCAGCCCTGGAGAGCCCTTCCTGGGGACTCTGTCCTTTTGCTTCGCCGGTTCCAACCCAGCCTGGAGGACCTGCCTGCCTCCCTTGTAGGTGACAGAATTTAATCAGTGTTTGCCAACGGATGGGCACGTGTAGAAACGGCTGTCTTGGAGGGCAAGACCAGGCCCGAGGTACGGCGGAGATGGCGAGCCCCCCTTCTCCCCATTCCGGAACTCCTTCCTTCAGGCCCTATGAAACATCGCCGCCTTACCAGGGGGAAAGGCCGACGTTGACGCTCGATGCCACCAAGCAGCGCCCCCCGCCACACACTTATTGTGGAGGCTGCGGGCGGCAAGTTTCGCTGGCTGTTCTGGCAGGGGCGCTCCTTCCTTGCGCCCCACCCCACCAGGGGCTGGCACTTTTTCTGTCACCTGGCTCTGAGGGTGCAGCAAGGGACCCCGGGGGTATACGGTTGGGGGTGGGGGAGTCGCTGGAGGGGCGGCCCCCCCCGCCCCTGGGCCACGTGACTCGGGCGCTCGCCCCTCACTCCGCGGCTCCGGGCCCACAGGCGGGGGTCCCGCGGCCCGCCAGCTCGGGCGCTTAACCCTTGCAGGCGCTGAGCGCGCGCAAGCGGCCGCGGCGGCGGCGGTGAACTTTGTTTGGCTGCGTAAATAAAACCTCCCGCTGGAGGAACCCTGCGCCCCAGGGAAGGGGAGGAATCTCTCCCCCCGCACTCGGCGCCGCCCCCGCGCCGCCGCCCGGCCCCCACATCCGCCCACATCTGGCCGCGGCGGGGCGTCCGGGGGGGGAGGGGCCGAGCCGCGTCGGTCGCCGTCCCGGGGCGCGGGCCAGGCGGGGAGGAGCGGGCGCCCAGGACTCGGCCTGTCCCCGCGGCGGCGGCGGCGGCGGCGCGGGCCCCAGCACCCGCCCCCCCCACCCCCAGGCCCGGGCCTTGACGGGCGGGCGGAGCAGCCAGTGCGAGCCGGGGAGGCCGGGCCGGGTGCGGGAACCTGATCCGCCCGGGCGGCGGGGGCGGGGCGGGGCGGGGGCGCGGGGAGCCGAGGCCGGCGCCCGCCCGCCTCCCCCATTCATTCAGCCGAGCCCGGGGGCCGAGGGGCTCGGGCGGCCAGCTCTGCTCGGCGGGAGCGCGGGCGCAGGGCCCGGGCCGCCGGGGCGCTTCCTCGCCGCCGCCCTCCGCGCGCCGCGCCGCCCGCCAGCCACCATGTCCGACCCCGCGGTCAACGCGCAGCTGGACGGGATCATCTCGGACTTCGAAGGTGGGTGCCAGGCGCGCCGCGGGCGCTAGGAGGGGCGGGCGGGACCCCCCGAAGGGGCGCCCTCCCGCCGCGCGCCCCCCGTCCCGCGCCGCCTACGTGGAGGACCCGGTTCGGGGGCCTGCGCGCCTCGGCGGCCCCCGCGCTGCCTCCCGGCTTCCTTCCTTTTATTGTATTTGCCGAACGGCGACAGCCCCCTCGAGGGCTCGCGGGGCGCCCGCGGTACTGGCCGGGGCCCGCGGCTCCCGCGGGGCCGTCGCTCGGTCCCCTCCCTGCGGCGCTCCCCGTCGGCCCTCGGGCCCCCGCGGCCCGGCGGCGGGGCGGGGAGCCGGCCACCCGCCTCTGCGTCCTGCCCGGAGCGCGGCCGCCCTCCCCCACACCCGTTTCGGGGCTGGACCGAGCCGAATCCCCGCCGGGGAGGCCGCTGAGCGGACGCGGCTCGGGCCGGTGGGGTCTAGAGGGGGGCGCCCCTTGGCCCCCCCAATCCAAGCCCGGGGACACCCCTTTCCGCCTCCCGAAGTCGGGCGGCGCGGGGGAGGAGGGGCCTGCGTGCGGGTGGGGAGCGCATTTTGGTCCCCTCCCCCCTTCGGGGTTTACGGAGTGTGCCGGGACTTGGGGATGTTCCCTCCGAGTGCGCCGGGCTCCCCAGCCCTGAGCCTGAGTGTGTGCGTGTGTGTGCGCGCGCGCGCCTTCGTGCGCCCTCGCGGCGGCCCGTGGCTCTTGGTCCTGGCGTCCTGGGGAGTAAATAAAGCGGTCGGGAGGGAAGCTCACACAATAGTCTGCTGCGCTTCTGGGCCGGGAATTCTGAGGGGCGGGCCTGCCTCTGCTGGGACCTGGAGCCCCCGCCCCTCCAGGGGACTCCCAGGGAGCCTTGGGCCGAGCCGTCTGGTGGGCCCGGCCTTGGGGCTGCTAGGCTGGAAGGAGTTTTAGACGTCCAGGTGCCAGGCCGAGCCAGGTGGTCCTCTAACAACCCCCCCACACCCCCGTCCCCGGGATGTGTGTGTCCCTGAGCTCGGAGGCACACATGGTCTGCTGCGGTCTGCCGCATCTCTGGGGCCTTCTGGGGACCAGAGTCTGGCTGGATCCCAAGCAGAGCTGGGGCTGCCGTGATTCTGGGCTGGGCATGGGCTGGCCCAGGCAGGGGTGTGAAGAGACGAGAGTGTTCGGGGTCTAGTGGCCGGCACACCCATGCAGGGGACGGGCCTGCGGTGGCCTGGCTCGCTGGCGGCTGCACTTCTGTGATTGCAACCCTGAGCGCCAAACAAGGGGGTCTGTGGTCTGCAGGACTCTGACAGCTTCTGCCTTGCTGTTGGGACCTTTTGGGTAACGTGGTCCTGCTGGAGTGTCTCTGCGTCTCCTTCGTTCTGTTGCGCTTTCTGCGGGCCCAGCGTGGCTCTCTTTTGAGATCCCACTGTTGCTCTCGGGGCCTCTCATCTCCTAAGTGTGCCAGTGCAAGAACCCGCCGGGCTGGAGGCGACTGCCCCCTCCAGGTCGTGCGCTGTGTGCACACCCTCCCTGGGGCCTGCGCCAGAGAGCTTGGCCTGCAGTCCCTGGCCCGGAAGCGTCCTGCGGGAAGCGGGGGTTGGGAGGGGGGAAGAACAGGATTCCGTGGTAGCCCCGAGGCAGGAGGGGGAGGTGGGGATTTGGGGATCGCCTGGTCCTATAGCCGGCCCTGTTCGCACCTCTGCTTCCAGGTCCCCGTGTGTAACTCCATCCTGACCCCGGCGGGCCCCATCTGGAGATGCTGGCCGCCTCTACCCGCTCTCCCAGGTGGCTTCTTGACCCTCTCATTTGGTCTGAGACAATGGCTGCATTGAGACCAGCCTGATGCGACAGTGGGCAGCCCTGTGACTCCGGGGGGAGATTTCTCACTCTTTGGGACCCTCTAGTTCCCTGTGGTCACCAGTTGCCCTGTTGTGTGCTCTGACAAGCTGAAAGGGTCCTGAAGGGCAAGGGGTCGGGGGTTCGAGCCCCCTAGGCTTTTGGCTGGAAGGGTGTCTAAGGGCCCTTCTCAGCCAGCTCAGGGACCGGAATGGTCTCCCTAATGTGCCCCGGGAGCTCGGGGTGGAGTTGGTTATTGGGTGTTGGGTGCTGGGCCTGGATTGGTCGGAGGTGGGGAAGGGGCCATCAGTGAAAGAGGACAGGGCATGACCCAAAGCTGCGGTGACAGATACAATGTGGCAGGGCCCAGGCAGAGAAAGGCCACCATGGAGGAGGCAGAACTTGGGCGAGGAAAGTCGGAATTCAATTGCCAGAGGGAGGAGGGGAGCACTCAGGTCCCGCGCAGCAGGCAGAAGCGGGGGAGGCTGGAATGAGCTGGTCCATTGGAGAATGGGGCACAAGGAGGGGCCAGTTGGAGTGGATCAGAGGACCAGGCCAGGCGTGCCTGCCCGGAGTTGGGACTCTCCTGGGGAGGCAGCCGGAGTGGCGAGAGCAGAGTTGGAGGAGCTCTGGTCTGGGTCCATGGGGTTTCTCCGGATTTCTGCAAGGTAGGACGAAAAAAAGGGTTAGGAAGGAGCCGGCCAGCCCCTCAGCTGCTGCTGCACCCCCAGAGTCCTGGGGCCTGGCGACGTGTGTGCTCACCCTTGTGGAACAGAACCCCCGCCCCCGCCCCCCCGGCCGCCAACAAAGCCCGGCAGGTTCCCAGCCACAGCGGCAGGTTCCCAGCCACAGCGTTGTTGGGGGCGGTTTGCAATCCTTGCAGAGTGGAACCCTGCAGGGGGCCCAGAGGGCCCTCCCTGGGGATCTTGGGAGGTTTGGAGCTAATGGGAGTATCCAGGTCAGGGTGGCATGCCCTGCAGGGCAGAGGGGAAGGCAGAGGGGTGGGGTGCAGGGTGGGTGTCCCGGCAAGAGCTGCGCGTCCCTGCAGCCCCGACAGGAAGCTGCCCCAGGTGGATGTGTATGGGTGTGTGCATATACCAGTGCCCCACTCCCGGGCACATCTGTCCCCTGCCCCGGGGGGGGGGGCGCTGTTCTTGTTTTGCAGTGGTCTTGATGGGCCTGAACGCCCCACACTGGCCTTGGCCTTCCCTTGAAGGACGACCTTGGGGCTCTGTGGAGAATCCCCATGTAGGGGAGAGAAGAGAGTTTTGTATTTTGCTCATGTGAATTTTTTAGAGAGTTTTGATCCCCCCCTCCTTACCCCCTGGGAAGATGGGCCTGGGACAGATGACTCCTTCCCACCCTGGTCAGTGGAGGCACGGAGCCTTCGGACGGGGTGTTCTTGGGTAAGGGCAGGCCAGATCTGTTATCGCGAAGGCTATTACAAGTCTGGTCTTTGTGTAACAAAGCCCTTCCAAGTGCCAGCTGCGGGCCTGCCTTCCTCGGCGCTGTTTGCTGGAACCCTGTTTGCCTGCGGTGAAAGAATCCTGAAAGTCCTTGATGTTTGTGGGAACGCCGTCTGGCCCAGAACCTCGGCACTCCGGTCCCGCAGCTGAGCTCTGTCGCATACAGGTGTTGCCTGTTCTTCCAGACCCTCTGCTGTCTGTTTGGAGGACCCTCCTAGAGGGGTCCTGGAGGCTCTGCGCCCCGGAGAGCAGGCCGGTGGGGCTGGGGGGCGGGGGCAGGGAGCGGGGGCAGGGAGTGGGTCTCCTGGGGGCAGGGATGGGGCCACACAGACAAGCTCACTCATCTGGGAGCCCAGACATCTCTGGGACGGGCGCTCCCTTGCCTGCTGGATGCAGGGCCCCCTTTCCTCCCAGAAGGACAAGGCCTGTTGCTTGGTGATGGGTACAGACCTGTCCCTAATTAATGCCAGTGGGCCTCTCAAGTGATGCCTCCTGCTTCTCAGCCACACGCAGGGCCCCTGTGAGTACTGCCTCCCTGTTGGTGGCACCTTGGAGGCAGGAGGGGGAAGCCAGACAGTGGTGAGATCCCTCGGCCAGACTGGAGGAGCCGGGCCTTGGGGACTCGGTTGATGCCTCTTCGGCAGCGATGTTGGGACAGCTTCCTTAGGATCCAGCTGCCCCCACAGCAGGGGCCTGGTGCTCTGTGTGGCCCGAGCAGGGGACCAAACACACCCCGGGCTTCGGTGCAGGGAGGAGAGCTGGGGTGCACGCTCGGGGTAGCTGGAGCACCTGTGTCGTGGGATCCTGGGCAGAGTGTCACACCTTGGCTGGGGAGGTGGGGGCCCGTCTCATGCCCCAGGGCGTCCATCTGGAAGGGCTTCTGGAGGACAGGGATCTCCGGGAGGGTTTGGAACAAGGCAGGTGGGCAGAGCTTGCTTCCAGAGCGGGAGGGCCTTCCAGAAGCTGCGGGCTGGGGCAGCCGAGAGCCCCCGTGGTGCAGTGCTCAGGAGGGCGAGCCCACTGCCATTGAAGGCTGTGTGGCGCACGGGAAGTTTCTGAGCTCGAGCCTCAGTTTATCCTCTCTGCAAGGATTGTCCGGGGATTTAGGTGGATGTGGCTGGCAGCACCGAGCACAGGGCCTGCTCCTGGGAGCGTTGGGGTGGGGGTGCTGCTGCCGCTCATGGAGTTAGGGGAGTGTTTGCAAGGGATGGGTGGGGGCCGACGCGGAGATGTCGGGATCTGGGGGATAGAAGGTGTTCTAAGGCCACAGGCAAGGGCCTGTGTGTTCACCCTGGGTGAGGCTGACAGTGAGGTTTGTAGCTTCTGCGGAGCTCCCGGGCCCCCTCTGAGGTCAGCAGATGCTCAGGCTGCTGGCCAAGCCAAGGGACCCCCCCCAACCCCCAGCCTGTCCAGAGGTGCCACAGCCCTGTCCCTGTCACGGCAGAGCTGGGCTCATGAGGGCTGTGGGGCTGCTTCCCTGGAGAGGTCACCCCACCTCCCCTGCCATTCCCCAACCCAGAGCATCAGCGATGCGGGGCCATAGGCTGGCGCTGGACGGCCTGACTGAAGACGGGTGGCGGGCTCAGGCGACCCACCTCCCTGAAAGGTGAGTGAGGCAGGAGCCTGGGTCAGGGAAGGGTGGACACATGGGGCTGCCTCCTGGTCCAGCGGCCCTTTGGCAAGTCCTGCTTGTGTGTGGGCTCTGAGCTAAGAGACGAGGGGGGCAGCTGGGGCAAGCCAGGTGCCCTGCCTGGGCCCCAGGAGCCTGTGAGCTCTGCCCCCCTGCCTGCCAAGGGCCTGGGGAACCTGGGCATGGGGTGGGGGCTCTGGGGCTTCCCTGCCTGGAGCTCAGACTCCCAGTGCCAGTTGTGGGCACAGCCAGCCCAGTGTCTGGCACGTCGGGGTCACTTGGTCAGGCCACACTTTTGGAGGTGGCCATCTTGCCGGTGGGGGCAGTGACACGGTGGCCCATGTGTGACGCGGTGACACCAATGGCCACATGGATGGCAGATGGTGGGCCTGCCCCACTGGAGTCAGGGATTCTCCACCCAGTGCCAGTGGCCTCAGCCTGCCACTTGGTGCTGTGGGCCACAGCCGCTGGCCAAGCAGAGCAGGGCTACCTCGTCGTCTCTCTCCTGGAGTGCCTAGAGGTCGTGAGAGGTCCCAGTCAGAGATCCTACCCCCAGGAGCCCCTCAGTCCAGTCGGGACCAGCACTGGCACCCCACTGGGTTTACCGGCCTGGCAACCCTGGGGTGGGGCCAGTTTGCTGCTGGGAAGAGTCCTTGGGGTGCAGATAGGAGTGTACCCTGGTTTGGCAGCAAGGACCTGGGGACCAGACTGAGGAACCCGTGGTGGCCCCCAAACCCAGGAAGGAGTCCCACCTGCCTGCCTGGCCAGACCAGGGCCTTCGTGCTGGGCTCGGAGCCCCCTTTGCTCCCGTTCTGTGGCTGGAACAGTGGGCTACATGCTGAATATCCTCAAAGATGGGGGTGGGGTGTGCAGAATGGGGGGGTGGTGAGGGGCAGGTGCCGCGGGGGGTTCCCGTGGGAGATTTTTCAGAGGGTGGAGGCCCCAGGAGATTTCTTTTTTTTTTTTTTTATTCATCCCCGAGACTCAGCCAGGAAACGAGCTTTTGTGCTTTCAAAGGCACCGGGGAAGAGTGGTCAAACAGCGGCTTTCTTTCCAAAGCCCTCTCTGTTTTTCCCAAATTTGGAGGCTCTCTGAGTTGCTAATGAGACCACACGGTCCGGAACTCTCTGGAACATGGTCCCAGAAGCCTGAGGATTTGTAATCTCCAGCCAAACAGACCCAGCCGTGGGCCCCTAGACACCCCTGGCGCCTGGGGGCAGTTCTGGGCTGGGGCTGTTTAATTCGGTTGGGACAGATCCTGGAGGCTCCGGTCAGCCTGGACCAGGAGACATTCTGGAAGTTCCCAAGCTTGTTGTCATTTTTAAAAGTGGGGTTTTAAAAGTTCTGGGCTGCTAGTGCCCAGAAATTTAGGCGGAGGGACGAGAGGACACACTGATGTCTGATGTCCGTGGAGTCCCCATGCCCAGTCCAGGGCTCTCTCAAGAACCGGGGCTTCAGGGAAGGTGGCGAGCCTGGAAGGAGGCTCCAGCCTACTTCTTTTCTTGCTTGCCTTTGGTGTTTTTCCTTGTCTTCCTCTCTTTCCCATGTTCCTGAGTTTTTAATAGCCCTTCCCGGGAGGGTGAGCCTCTACGGACTCTGGCCTTCTCCCTCGCCTGGGCCAAGTTGCAAAATCCAGAAAACCCAGGGCGCTGGCCTTAATGCATAAACGTGGGCTCCCCACCTATGGCTTAGAGCTTCCTGTGCCCTGGCCCCAAGGTGGGGAGCCTTTGCCTTCAAACACTTGGAACAGCCTCCTGGGAAAGCCAGGGGAGATGGGGAAGGGGAAGCAGAGCGGCGACCCCACCCCCCACCTCCTGGCCTTTCCACTCCTCCTTTGGTCTCCAAGGGCCCGTCTGGCTGGCTGGGGTTTAATGATTGTTCCCTGGGTACAAATTGGGGGGGGAGGCATGGGGAGGTGGGGGGGTTTTGCAGCCTGGGGCTTATTTGGATTAAGTGGGGGGTTCCTTCCCCTCTGAGCCCCACTTCCTCAGTTTTCCAAGGAGGGACTGGAACACAGAGCTCTTTTGCAGGCCTTGTCAGGTCTTTTTTGATGATTGTGTGTCTGGTCTCCTAGCCAAGGCCACAGCCTTCCCTGGCCCTTCGAGGAGCGCGGGCTCCCTTTGCTGATGGGCTTTTGGCTGTCCCCTGGGGCAGGGTCTGGGGGTCCTGCCACCTCCCCGTGGGAGGCTACAGCTGAGGGTCCCCTGGAATTGAGGAAGGGAGCCACCCGGGCCGCAGACAGCCCCTTCTCTGCCCGTGGGAGGTTAGGCAACAGACAGCATCATTCTTTTGGTGGGAAGAGAGAGATGTCTCCAGTATGGGCCACCTGGCCGTCTGCCCTCTCCCAGGCCGTCTCCCCTCCCCCAGACACTGACCTGGAGATGTTTGTTGTTCTGACCATCGGTGAGCAGAAGCCTGGTGGATTTCCATACTGTCCCAGGCAGGGTCTCATTCTGGGTCTGGGCTGGCTCCCTCCCTCAGTGCAGGCAGTTGGTTCTGAGCCGATATTTGGGCCTCCTTTCCATGTGGGTGGGCAGTTTCCCTGTGAGTGGTAGGCCGGGCCCCTGCCCCATGTCCCCTGGAGACCGAGATTATCTACAGTAAAAGCATACAAGTTTTCTTGGCTCCTAGCCAGGCTTGGAGGGGCGGTCTTCTCTGCTGTCCCCTGCCTCCTGTCCCCCATAAAAAGTCAGGGGAAGGCGCAATCTGGGAAGGGGCTGGGTTTTGGCTTTTTGTTCAGCTTGAGAAGTGCTGGGGTGGGCCGGGAGGAGGATCTGTGGGGTGGGAGAAGCCGTTGGCTCATTCTTGTTATTCAACAACTGTCTGCGGGCGCCATCTTTGTTCTAGGTTCTGGGGGTCCAGGAGTGAGCTCAAGAGAGGGGTAGGTTCAGGAGGGCTTCCTGGAGGAAGGAGCATGTCACCAGAGTCCCGGGTGGGAGGTCACCAGGTAGGGTCTCCAGGCACATGGTGCTGGCTGGCTTCTCTTGTGATTTCTCCCAGCTCATAGTTTGGGGGATCCCGTTGTGCCCACACCTGGCAGAGGTGCTGGCATGTGATGGGGGTGCCCCAGGGGCTGTGCTCATAAGGAGGACCCGGGCTCCATCTTTGCTCCTGGTCAGGAGCCTGGGTGAGCCGCGAGGGACTTGGGTGGTGAGTGATCGTGGTGGAGCAGAGAAGTAGCTGAGTCGTTTGCCTCGCAGGGGCTGGAGCTGGGCACAGGGCTGGATGGCGAGCTTCATCCTGCCCCACGAACCCTCAGGGAGGCCTGCTTTGCTTTTCTGCTAAGCCGCGAGAGAAAGCCTTGGCAGGGCTGGGGCCCCTCGGGAGCGAGATGGGGAAGGCCGTCATTCGTGCGCACCTTTGGAGGAGGGAGGTGGAGTCGCGTCCTCTCCCTCCTGGGTGGCTGTCCCCACCGCAGCCCCTGGCCCTGGGGGACACGGAGTCTCCGGGCAGCCGGGGGACGGGGACCCTGGTGGGCGAGGAAATCCTCTCCTGCCTGCACTCAGATATTTACATCTCCCCTGATATTTAGGTGCCGAAGCCAGGCTCCTACAAACAGCTGTCCCAGAGCCAGCTGTCGGGCTTCGGCCTCCCTCTCTCCCTCCTTCCCGCCCTGCCGCATTCTTTGTTTCTGACCCAAGTCCCGGCCCTTCCAGCTGTTCCCCCTTTGCTCACAGGCACTTCCTCTGACCGTGCCCGTTTCTTGTTAGTTTCCATAACCGTCTCCTTTATCGAGCACCTACTACATGCCCGGCACTGGGGGCTGGGCACTTCATATACTCCGTCTTCCAGTCTCCCCCGAGTCCAGCAAGGTGGACGGGCTGCTGAGGCTCACTCGGGTCACCCCTGGCCCCAGGCCACCCTGGATGGCAGACCCAGGCCCTCCTGACCTATACCTGCCTCTGTCCCATCACTCCCTACTGCTGACTCCTGTCCTCTGGCCCTCCCTGGTGTCACCTTACCCATGGGCTGACCCTGCCAGGCTGTGATGGAAATCTCGGGCCACTCATCAGCGGAATATGGGACAGCTGGGTGTCCAGAGCTGGCAGTCTGGGCTTGGGGGGGCGCCCCTCCCCCAGTCCTGGCCTCGCTGCCCTCCAGCTCTGTGACCGCTTTCTGTGACAGGATTCCCAGCGCCCACGTTACAGGGTGGCGGGGAGCTTGGGAGCACCAGGTGGTGAGGGTTCGGGGCTCAGTGCAGTGCTCGCGGGGGGGTAGCGGGCGCTCTCCCCTTGAGGGTGTGGCTCTCGGGTGGGGGCTGGTGGGGTTTGGAGTCAGAGTGGTGGTGTGCAGATTAGCATGCTGGCCGGGATCTGGCTTCTCTCATGCCCTGGCTGGATGCTGGGCCAGTTGCTTGCTTCTCCGGGCCTTGGCTGTCCATTGGCGAAACCGGGAGGGCATAAAGTTGCTGGGTCTTGGGGTGACCATGAGGATCGAATGGGCCTCGGAGCCGTGCCCGGCGTGGAGTAAGCACTCTGCAACATCGGCTGGTAGAAATTCAAAGTGATGGGCCTTTGTGGGTTTGTAGGACGTGCCAGGCAGTGTCCGAGGCCGTGGTGGAGATGGGGACTGTGCTGGTCTGTTTGGGCCTCTGTCGTGAAAGCCCAAGCGTGGGGACTTAAACCGTGCGTCCATCTCTTGCCATCTGGGAGCCTGGGGGTCCAGGATCACCATGCTGCCAGGTCCACGCTCACAGACGGCCACCTTCCCCGTATCCTCAGCGGGCGGAGGGCTCTCTTACAGGGACACTGATCTGTTCCTGAGGGGTCCGCTCCCACATCCTGAGCACGTGCGAAGGCCCTGCGGCCTCATACCATCACACCGGGGTAGGATTCAATGGAGGAATTTGGCGGTGGGGCACAGCAAACACCAGCGAGCTTTAGTCCCGTCCCCAGGAGGGTGACCGGCTGTGGGGAGGAGTGGGCAGAGGGCATCCTGATGCTTGGTTCTTAAGATTTTTGCAGGATTCTCAGCAGGGGGTGGTGGTGGAGACGAGGCTTGTAAGGTCTCCCCTTCTTCCCCTGTGATGCACCCTGGGGCGTGAGGCCCACCCAGCCCTCCTGACTCAGAACCTCCAGGAGGCCAGGACTGGCAGTTGACTTCTTAATAAGCTCCAGAAATGATTCTGACCGCGGTCTGCGCGGAGAATGATCAGATATCGGGACCTCGCAAGTACAAAAGAATTCAGAGTGTGGTGCTGGAATGAGTAGGGATTTGACCCGTGTGATGCTACCCAGAGGGCAGCTCAGAGCGTCCCCCTGCACGAGCCTGCCTACGAGACACGTGCACAGATGTGCGCAGCAGGAGGATTGGAAGGACCTTGGCCAAGATATTGACCGTGGTTCTCTGGGTCATGGGTTTATCGATGTTTTTTTCTTCTGTTTTCTTTGTGTCTGGCCAATTTTCTACATTGTCTATGAATTGCTTTTAGGGTCAGGAAAAGAGCGATGGATGTTACCTCTGCAAGTTATTATCAAAAAGAAAAAATCACTCAGTGCTGTCTCCCACGGCGGCTAGAAAGATGGGTGCCCACTGGCTTCTCCTGCTCCAGGTTGGGCCACTGGGTTGAGGGAAAGCCAGCTTCACCGGCATCGCTGCCAGCTGTGTTTTTGGCCCCAGAGGAATGTAGCCACACCTCGGTCCTCGAACTCAGCCCGGAGAGGAGGTGGGCTGGCCTTCCCTGTCCCCGGCCGGCCCCCTCTGGCTCTGCTGATGGTGGAGATGGCTGGTCGGTCCGGGAGCGGCAGAGTGGCCGGAGCTGGTGTCCGACTTCAGAATGGTCCTCGGGTCCTTGGGTGCCAGAGCTGGAAGGGGCTCTTCAGCCTGCCCTTTTCCAGGTCTGTCACCAGGACACTGAGGCCACAGGAGTCATCTCTCCAGCCCAGGCAGCCTTCCCAGCCCTGGGTTCAGTGGAGCTGCCCCTGCCCTTCCCACACTGAACTGCTGGTTGACAGTAGAAAAGTGTCATTCCTGCGGCAGCTCTGCTTCCTGCCCCTGATGGGGGTCTTCGGGCAGGGTGGGTTGGGTCCCTGTTTGAGCGGTGGACGCTGGGCGATTCGTGGGCTGGGGACCGCTCCTGCAGCTGGCGGCCTGGGAGGGAGAGGGCCTGGCTGCCTAGAGGCTGCAGAGGCGGGAGTCGGGAGTGGCACTTGGCAGCCTGGGCCCTGCAGGTGTGGGTCAGGCCTTCCGGGGCTGCGTTGGCTGCCCCGGGTGGTGGCGGTGGTCTGCCAGGGGCTCTGGCACAGGATTTAGAGCTCGCTGTAGGCCACGCTTCCGTTTCTCCTGCTCCTGCAGGCCAGAAGCAGAATGGAGGGGTGTCTCTTTATGGGGTGCGGCCCTGGAGAGGGTCATTTCTTGGCCCACTCGCAGCCCAGCAGGCAGGTAGATGTGGGTCACACACCACCTGCCCCAGAGGCAGCAAAGGGAGGACGTCCCGCAGGGTCCCGTGCCAGCTGCCTGGGCATGCTGGGGCCTGCTCTGCCCGGACTGGGGTCTGGCCCGTGCCCCGGGAGGTGTCTTCCTTGAAGCCGTGCGGGGCAGGCGAGCGCTCCGAGCCCCTCGGATTGAACGTAGAATGGGAAATGAGTCAGTTCAGCACTGCCTGGAAGCTGCGGCCACAGGGTGGGCCCTGGAAAGTGAGACGCAGACCCGACAAGTGTGTGCGATCAGCCGTGGCGCCTCGGGGCACAGGTGGGTCGGGGCACAGGAGGGAGAGAGAAGGCTCAGGCTGGGAGGCAGCGTGAGCGTGTGGGTTTGCCGCAGCAGAGCTCCACCGGCTGGGGGATAAAGCTCCGAGCCCAAATCCAGGCATCGGCTGGGCTGGTTCCTTCTGGAGGCCCCGAGGGAGGGTATGTCCCAGGCCTCTGTCCTGGCTCCTGGGGCAGCCGGTGGTCCTTGGCACTTGTGGCTTGTGGACGTGTCCCTGCCTGCCTCGTCTTCACGTGGCCCCCTCCTCTGCATGGCCTGTCTCTCCTCTTAGGAGCGCACTCAGTATGAACTTGAGGACCTACCCAGTACCCACAATGACCACATCTTGAGATTTTTAGTCACATCCGCAAAGACCTTATTTCCAAATGAGGTCCCCATTCACGGGTCCTGGGGGCTGGGACACAGACATGCCTTTTGGGGACCCCTCTTCAGCCCACCAGGGACCCATCTGAAGGGCAGCACAGTGGCCTAGACTTGCTGTGGGATGGGCGGGTGGGGACCGGGAGTCCAGGCTCCGAGGGCCGTCGGCCCGCCCAGGCCCCAGCCTCCGTGTCCAGGCATCAGGAGTGTGGTGTGTCCCATCTGCCATCCTCCAAACCGCTGCCCATGGCCTGCCTGCTGGACCTGCCCAGGGGTCTCCCCACGTTCTCGATGCATGTGTAGAGTTGACCAGGAGCTTGCCATCCCTGGGGAGAGCCCAGTGAGGCCCTGAGCAGGAGGGGCCCTGGATGCTGCCTGACTCAGCACCCCCTACCCCACCCCCCGGTGGAGGTGCTCCTGCTCCCGGGGGCCCCTTCCAGAATCTTCTCAGTGTCCAGCTCTGGTCTCTTCCACACAGTGGACTCACCTCTTCTTTTCGTTTGCTGTGCCCCCTCCCCTTCCAGACCCCTTCTGTCCTTGAGGATAGAGACCAAGTCCGCTCCCCGCTCTGTGTGACAGAGCGTGAACCCACAAGCCCATGTTAGCACAGGTAGGGCTTTGTGGTCACTGCGTCGTCCCCCCCCCCCCCCCCCCCCGCCATTCCTCCGGAGGCTTGGGGAGCAGCTGGACTCCTGGGTGCCGCTCTGACCGGTGCCTGACCCCTGCTCCCTGGGGTCATCGTCCCCTGTAATTAGGCCACAGCTCCCATTGGCCTGGGCAGCACCCGCTTGCCACCCGCCCCGAGGGCTCCATCTGTCGCCCTGGCGTCCCTCAATGGCCCGTGTGATTAATGGAGGGCTCCACCTGGGCTGGGTGACTCCTGGTAGTGAGCTGGGGTTTTTTTCCTTCATTTTTTTTTGTAAAGCGCATTTACCATCTCCCCCAGTAGTCAGCGAGTTGAGGAAGGGGAGGGGTTCCTCCACCCCAGCAGATTGGGAACAGCCAGCCCCCTGGGTGCCAGGTTGCTGGGCCGAGCGCCGAGAACGGAGGAGTAGCTCCCCTAGGCTGCTGGCCCCCCACCCTGACCCCCGTCCGGCAGCTCGGCCTCCCCCGTGGAACCCAGATGTCCTCGGTGTGGCGAGGGTCCTGGTCTTCGGCGCGGGTGGCTCATGGAGGAGACGCTCCCGGTGGTATGGCTGGGCCCCGCGGGAGGGGGCTTGTTTGCAGAGTGATTTTCACGGACTGTCCTTGCTCTGTGGTCAGGGGCAGCCGGACCAGCACTGCATCCCGGGTAGCACTTGGGGGCCTCCGTGGGCCTGCGGGTTTGGAGGAGGGTGTGTTTGGGAGAGCGGTGGGCTGTTGGAAGGTGCGGGTAGAAAGGAGGGGGAGGGCTGAGTCAGTGGTGGGGACTGTGTTGTGGGGAGAGGGGCCATGCTCTAACCTGGAACCGGCAGCTCTGTTCTCTTTTTGGGACAGGACCCCCTGGAGACCCCTCAGGATGTCTGGGGAAGGTTACAGGGCTGAAGGGCTCTGGTTTCTGTGACCTCTGAGGCCCTGGAAGCTGTGGCCCGTGGTTTTCGGGTTTTGAAGTCGGTCTCCTCCCAGGGGCTCCCTCCTGCCCTCCCGGGCTGCCATTTATCTGAGAACCTTTGACCCGAGGAGGCCTGAGAGGTCATGTGTCCACTCCCCTCCCTCCAGGCTGGGCCCCTCCTCCGCCCAGGGAGCTCTGGTGTCCCCACCCCGGGGCAGGACATTCTTGCCCTATCTCATCTGCCGTCGGCTCCGCTGGGTCCCCTGGCTCTGCGCTCTCTGCGTTTGAGAGCAAGGTCTGGTTTGCAGCACCCGCCGTCTGCAAGAATCGTTTGCGCGTGCACGTGTTCCTGTAACTTTAGTCAAGAAAGAAAGGTGGTCCAGCGTCTTAGAGGACTTTGAGACCTGCCCAGAATGCCACTGGTGTCACCGGGCCCAGGGTGACGGGGGGACTGGGCAAGATGGCAGGAACAAGCACAGAGAGGCCTTCCTCCGTGAGAAGAGGCTCCGTGCCCGTGTGTCATCATTCTGCTCCGTGTAGAGAGAGTTCCCGCAGGAGGAGTTGCGCCACCGCTGTCCCCGGCTGCCTGCCGGTTCTCCGGGACCGCACAGCTGTCACCCCAAGGCCTTTCTCTGGCGGAGGAGGGGTGAACACCAGTACTGAGCCCTCCGAAGGGAGGCCGTCCAGAGAATTTCCTGCCCCAAGTGTTGGGAGCGAACAGGTGCCCTCTCTGGTGACACTGGGACAGCAGGTGTGAGCTGGGATGTCCTAGGTGGGCGGGACGCATGGTCCCTGGTCCCAGGTGGACGTCAGGGAGGCTCTGAGGACGGGGAGGGAGAGCAAGCAGCAGGAGGGGCCCGGGGTGAGCCGCTGGCCTGATGCCGGAGGAGAGGCTCCTTCTCTCCAGGCCGGACGATTCCAGGGCACCCGTGTTCCGCTTCTCAGAGCAGGTGAGAAATGGCGGGCGGTGGCTTCAGCATCCGCAGAAGGTGGCCACGGTGGTCGCAAGAGCTCCCCTTCTCTTCCGTGTTCGTTTCCTGGGGCTGCTGTAACGCTAGCTCTTCCTTTCGGACTGGTTGGCTTCCTGAGGACACACTCCTCTCCCCTTCCCCACCTGCCCCCTTAGCCGTCTCCCCTCCACCAGGTGCCTGGAGGCAGCTCCCGAGACCAGGGTCCAAGGGGGAGTAATCCCAGGTGCTGTCCCGGCAGAGGAGGCCGGGAAGGGCATGGCCTGCAGGGGGCAGCTCCAAGCACATGTTAGGCAGGTGGTGCCCACCGGGGGTTCTGGGGGACCCTGCCACGTGCACCCCAGAGTTGACCCAAGCGGGGGACAGCTGGGGTATTTGCCTTCCATTTACTGCCTAAAGGCTGCTGGCCTGGAGAGCAGTGTTAACCCCATCCTGCATTCTGGGTATGGGCACCAGGAGGCCACCAGGACAGGCCCTCGGGCTGAGGGACATTGGTAAGGGCCTTGCAGCCTTGGCAGTACACGGGGGGACCCCACGTGCCTGCGTGCACACCCACCCACCTGCAGGTGCACACGTGAGCAACGGCGATAATTAGGTCATAGGCACCATCGTGTCATCCTGTCACTGCCACAGTAGGACAGCCGAGGAAGCAGAGACTCAGCGGTGACTGAGGTCGTGCACTCCCTGTGGGCTCCTTCTCCCCATGGCCCTGATGTGACAGTCTGTGTGAGCACTGTCGGTCCCACACAGTACGGCGACCCGGGCCCTCTGCCCTGCGGCGAGACCCCGTTCTGTCCTTCCCCAAGGCTCCGCTGAAGTTCTTCACCCAGAGCCAGGGGCCTGTGCCAGGGCCAAGCCCCCACAGGAGAACCAGGGCCTCTCGGCTAGCCCTGGGTGTCCTGACGCCGAGCTGTCACCTCTGGGGTGGTTTCCCTGTGGCCTTGCCCTAGAGGCTCAGGGACGAGGGCAGTACTTCCTGCCTGGTTCCCTGGGCTGCGGCCTGGGCTCCTGGGTGGGCAGCGGTTCAGGGACAGAGCCTGCTCCACCACTACCTCGAAGAGGCTCCCTTGGCCCGGGCAACAGTCCTGGGGCTGGAGCCCAGAACGGGACCCAACAATCAGTGGCGTCCCCAGCGCTCTGGCCCCTGGGAGCTGGGTTCGGGTTTGAGGGTTGACCTTGGTCTCTGACATTCCTTGCATAACATTTGTCCCTTCCACCCCTCCCCCGTTGGATCACGGCTCCATGCTCGCCCCCGGTGCCCCCTCCCCACACCGGCCGCTCTGTGCACCCGTAAGCGGGAAAGCTTTGCTGCAGCCTGTGGTCGGAAGGGGCCTGCACAATGGCCCCTTGTGTGCCCCGCATTCCTCCTTAAACAGGCCCAGATCCGGGCTGCTCCTGCCTCTGCCCCCACGGGCACGGACGGCCGAGCATCTGGAGAGGCGGCCCGGCCTCCGCGCTGGCCGGGCCTGGAGGTGGTTAGTGGGCTGGAGAGGGCCGGGCTTTGGGGCAGGAGGAGTGGGGCTGGGCTGGCGTGTGATTACCCACAGCCTCCCCTGTTCTCAGCAAGGGCTGTTTTTTTCAAAAACAGTATTGATGGTCTTACTTCCCGAAAGTGTTAAGCGGCCCACACGTGGGGCGGGCGTGCTGGGAAAAGGCAGGAGGCCTCGTGGAGAAAAGCTCCCACGTGAGCCCCTTCCAGAGCGGGCGTCCTCCGCGAGCGTGCGTGTGCACAGCACGTGTGCGTGTGCGACGCAGCCTGATCTGGGCACGCATCTGCTATTTTTACTCGATATTCTCACCATCTCTCATCTGCAGAACTGTGATTTTGATGACTGAGGAGGACTTCGGCATATGGGTTTAGAACATCTACGTAAACCCAGATTGTTTCCAGCGTTTGCTGTTTTAACGCTGATGCGAACGTCCCCACGTGTAAATCTGCTTCAGATTATTTCCTGGTGCTGAATTCCCAGCACCAGGCCAAGGTGCATGGACCACTGTCTCTAGGCTCTTGGTGCCCATTGCGGGGGGCCTTGGGGAGCAGCTGAGGTTTGAGCCTGGCTTTGGGGGGGGACTTGAATACAGAGGAGGGAGAAGGGGGGCAGTCTTGTTTTGGGAACTGTGTAAGCAGAGGGGGGGGGCGCCTCCTGCCCTGTGGGGATGGATGGCAGGATCGCTCCCTCCCAGACGATGGGAAGGGGAGAGGGACCTGCCGCTGGGGGAGGTCACACCTGTCTCCCTCGGAGCTGGTGGAGGGGGCTTCCAAGGACAGGGGGCTGTATGTGTGTGCCTGGGACCCAGAGTGTGTTTTTAGGATTCCAAGGCGGGAAGCTTCAGGACAATGCTAATTTTTCCCAGCTGGGTGCTGTTCGTGTCAGGACATCCTCCGTGGGGAGGCAGCTTTGTTCAGGGCGTCCCTTGGGAAGCCTGCCCTAGAAAATGACCTTGTTTCATTACCAAATTTCCCAGTGTAAATCTAGAGCGGGGTCACTCCCGACGATGGCTCCTACCATCTAGGGTTTGTGTGATTCCAGAAGAGGAAAAGGAGGTGGCTTTTCCTCCTGGGTCTCTGATGGGGGGGTGGGCTGGGGTGCAGGGCGGGGTGGCAGCACCATGGGAAGAGCCCAGAGGTCTCAGCCCTCCAGCGGTCCCTGTGGTCACTTCTTGGGGCGGCCGTAAGAAATGAGCACAGACTGTGGGGCTCAAACCACGGAATTTATTCTCACAGTTCTGGAGGCCTGAAGTCCGAAGTCAAGGTGTCGGCCGGGTCATACTCTATCCAGAAGCATGAGGGAAGAATCCTGCTTTCCCAGCTTCTGGTGGCCCCAGGCGTCCCTTGGCTGCATGGCTGCTGGTCCCCACGGTCTCCCAGGGCCTGACTTTGTGCCTCAAATCCCCGTCTTCTGTCTCGTGGGAGAACAGTTAGAGGATTTAGAGCCCCTCCTACTTCAGGATGGCGTCCTCTCGAAGCCTTACCTTATCTTCCCAAGTTAGGTCCCCTTCACAGGTTCTGGGGGTCAGGACTGGGCCATATTTTTTGGGGGGACAGTTCAACCCCCTATAGAACCGTACGGGGAGGTGGGGCTTCTCAGGCTGAAAAGGCCGTGAAGACCCTGTTCCTCTCCGCTCCCGAGACCCCTGTCTGGGGCTTCCCCAGGGCTCCGTGCCCACGGGTCCAGGACCTGGGACCTGCTCCCACCTCCAGCTCCTGCAGAAGCAGCACCTGAGGCCCATGAAGGGACGGAGAGGGGGCTCGTGGAGTTAAGATGTTTCCGGGGACCCCAAACACCCCGCCACCCTGAAGCGAGTCACTGTATCCCTGACATGGCCTGGATGACATGAAGGGAGAGGTGTGAACGCGTTGGGGCGGGGCAGGAGGCGAACCTGGCTTTGGTGGGGGGGGTGACTTGAAATCAGGGGAGGCGGTGGGGGTGGTGTGCTTGTTTGGGGGGGATGGTGTAAGTTGGCAAGAACTACCCTAACAACCTAGACACTTGCCGACAGTCCCTGCCCCAACAGTGGGAATGGCTCCGGTTCCCTTGGTGCCCAGGACTGACCCGGGATGGGAGACGGGATGGGAGGGGGCCTGAAGCCCAAGGCTGAGCACCTTGGCCGATGGTGTGCGGGACGAGAGGCACACAAGTCATGAAGGGCCCAGGGTGAAGGGTGCTGTGACGGGGCACGAAGCAGGTGGAGAGGGCGGCAGGTGGAGACTGGTATGTGCATCTGTGGAGGTGGCCGTGGCAGTGACCTGCAGAGGGAGGGGGGCTACTGACTGGGCTCACCGCTGGTCTGTGTGTGGGTCAGGTTCTGGCTCATCGCTCCCCCCAGCAACCGTGTGTGCCTGAGTCAGGGAGGGCTTTGCGTGGGGCATGGTCCTACCTCCTGAGTCGGTGGTCGAGGGCACCTCCAGTGGGCTTCCCGCGCAGGTCGTCTCATTCTGGGGCAAACCTGGGCAAAGGCCCCCCACCTGTTTCCTGTTCTCCACCTCGGGCCCCAGAGATTAACCCTAGGGACAACTGGAAATGCCTGTGCCGAGGTGGGTGGAGTGCAGAACCCTCCTCTAGGGAGCTCACAGACATTTGGGGGGGCAGTTTGGACAGTGCTCTCGAGGCCGGGGGTGGAGGCCCCGGGGAACCCCAAAGGTCCCGATTCCAGGTGTCCAGCTCTGGACTTCCTGTCCAGTTTAAGGCACTCTGGCCCATCCTTTGTCACCTCAGCCTTCTTTGGAACGAGCAGTTTGCACCCCATGGTTCTCTTAGGGGCTAGACCCCCGGGGGGAGCTGTGGCATCACGGACACTTCCCTGCCACCCGGCATGGGACCCCAGTGCCCTTGGCCACGCTCTCCACCGGAGGTCACTCGCTGGGTCCCCAGGCCCGTTGCAGCCTGGGTGGGATTCCGTTTGACCGCCCCGTGTCTGAAGAGGGTGGGTTTCCTCTGCTCCCGCATGCACAGATCGGATGGCCCAGACAGAAAAGCAGATTTCCAGATTCTCTGGCCGAGTCTGAAGCTCTGGCCACGTGGGGCGCCCGGGTTGCCTGGCGGTCCCGGAGCTGAACGGGAGGCAGATGGGTTCCCGGGACAGAGCGCTCAGTGACAGGCTAGGTCCCTCGACCAGCGACGTGTCTGTCCCGCAGGGCTTCTGGGATGGCTGAGCTTTGCAGCTTGGGATTTTGTGCCCTTTGTGTGCCCAGGGCTGAGAGCGGTGCGGCTGGGTGCTGCGGTGGGTGAGCACAGCAGCCAGATGCTGGGGACAAGGGCGTCCTTCGCTCTCTGACTCTTCCCGTGCTTACGAGCACTTGCTTCCCAGGCCACACACCCACTCAGCCACCTGCCAGGCCCTGGTCTCTGGAGGAAACACCATCCCTGGGAAGAGACAAGACTATGCTGGAAATTGGCGGAGGGAAGACACAGGGTTGGGGGAATGGTGGTGAGAATGGCCCCAGATTGTCATTGTTGGGACCCAGGCCAGCTGGGGGCCCAGGGAGGAGCTTTGTGGGGTCCCAGGAAATCCTGGGCTCAGGGAGCTGTGTTGGCAAGTGGGGCGAGGGGTGGGAGAGACACTGTGGGCCGCTGAGCCTGCTGGGGGCTGGGCCAGGAAGACGCTGGCAAGTGTTCTTGCCATGTGGGCCCTTCCCGCTCTGATCGTGGTAACGGGAGTGACTGGTTCTTATTGGGAGGGTAGCACCCAGGACTGTGGGGATGGCTGGTGGCTTCCCAGGCACTGTCCCCTGGCTTTGGAACAGGTCTTGGCGGAGGTGGCGGGTGGCCGGGCAGGAGCACTGGGCTGCGGAGTGGGAGTGAGATGGCCAGGTTCCCCCCGGGGGCCGAGGTCTGGCTGGGGCAGGTAGCCGAGTGCGGGATCAGATACAGCCAGGGGTGAGGACAGAGAGAGTGGGCTGGTGTGGACCATGCCAGGGCTCCGTTATGCCACCTGAAACGGGACAGCCAAGCCGACGGAACCCCGGGCCTCGCAGCTGGACAGACGCGTCTTCTGACTCCGCTGCTCTATCTCCTCACCGTTGGGCACATTTCTTAAGCATTGGGGCCTCAGTTCTGCCATCTGTACCAGGGGCTAACAGCAGTGTTTACAGCAAAGGGTCGCGGGAGGCATCAACGTACACAGTAAACCCAGTGCCTGTGTTAGAGGTTCTGTGCCGCTGTTGGTGGCGGGTTGTTATGATGACCTCCTTGCCGTCATGATTCTGCAGGTTATGGCTGTGGCTGGTGTCACTGAGGACGCCCCCTCCCTGCCCCCACTGCCCTGCCCAGTTGCTGTCTAGTGGTGTCTGTGTTGGGTGGAGGTGAGGACAGGTGAAGGCCAACAAGGAAGAAATCAAAGCTCCCCTTGAGCCAGAACATCTTTATAGAAAACGTGGCTGGCAGGTGGACACTGTGGCTGTGGGGGACAGAGAGGCTGGTGTCCTGCAGACTCTAGCCTTCTTGTTCCCTCTCCTCCAGTGGGTGCGATTGCTGGTGCTGGGGTCCCCTAGGACAGTGGGGCTGTTCCCTTTCTTCCCAAGAGGTGGAGGGTGTGGGAGTCTCCCGGGCCCCTTGCCCAGCACCCCTGCCCACTACCTTAGCAGCATGTTCCCCAACCGCCCACTCCTCACATCCCCCCTTTCTGTTTTCCAGCCCTGAAAAGATCTTTTGAGGTCGAGGAGGCCGAGACGCCCAACTCCACCCCGCACCGGAGGGTCCAGACCCCCGTGCTCCGGGCCACTGTGGCCAGCTCCACCCAGAAGTTCCAGGACCTGGGAGTGAAGAACTCCGAGCCCGCAGCCCGCCATGTAGACTCCCTCAGCCAGCGATCCCCCAAGGCTGCCCTGCGGAGGGTTGAGCTCTCGGGGCCCAAGGCCGAGCCCGTGTCCCGGCGCACGGAGATCTCCATCGACATCTCGTCCAAGCAGGTGGAGAGCGCCGGTGCCACCGGGCCGTCCCGCTTTGGGCTCAAGCGAGCAGAGGCACTGGGCCACAAGACGCCGGAGCCTGCCCCTCGGAGAACGGAGATCACCATAGTCAAGCCCCAGGAGTCAGCCCACAGGAGGATGGAGAGCCCTGCCTCCAAGATCCCCGAGATGCCCACAGCTCCCGCTGTGGACGCAGCCCCCAAGAGGGTCGAGATCCAGGTGCCCAAGCCAGCCGAGGGGCCCACCTCCCCGCTCCCACCCCAGACCCTGGAGAATTCAGAACACGCCTTGATGTCTCAGCTGCAGAGCCGGCTGGAGCCCAAGCCCCAGCCCCCCGTGGTTGAGGCCCCCCCCCAAGAGCCAAGAGGGTGAGTAGCGAGTGTGTGTCCTCCGTGCTCCAGTGCGCGGGGGGTGGGAGCTGGCTTTGCCTGCAGTCTGGCTGTGGGGGGAGGGATGGGTAGCAGGTGATGGAGACACGAATCCGGGGAGGCCAAGAATACACCAGGGCAGGGGTCCCAAGCCTGATGGGGGCCCTGGTGGCCTTTTCCATGCATGGGGGTTGGACCAGGATGTGGCAGAAGCTCGGCTTGTGTTGGACTTTGGGCAGAATCTTGGGGGCTCAAGGGGCCCCCTTTACTGGTCAGAATGTGCCATGGTGTAGAGCTTCTGCTGGAGAGTCCCGAACGGTGGGGATCCCAAAGTCTGGGAAATGGGGAGGTGGCAGGCTCACGTCGGGACATGGGTAGAATGGGTTTGGGACCCAAGGATGGGTTCCCACGTGCTGCTGATTACCGGGTCATAGAGAGGCAGGCTCCTGCTCAGGAGGGACTGTGGGCTGCCATGTGTGGCAGGGCCTCGGGTGGGAGGAGGAAGTTCGTTCCCTCCCGAGGTTTTGTCCTGGAAGGTCTTTCTCCAGCTCTTAGGGAGGTAGGGTCATGGCCGGAGGCACAGGAAACAAGAATGCCTGATCTCTGTGCCCTGATTCTTCGGGCCGCTGGGAAGGGGTCCTTGGGTCAGGGAGCCCCGTGATACCTGCGCGCAGCTCTGTGTGGGGTGCTCCTCCAGTGAGGGAGGGAAGCCAGGGGCTTGGGTGCTGCTATCCTCTGAGGGCCCAAACCCAGAGTTGTGCTTCCGTGGGGAGCTCGCCGGGGCCTGCTTGGGAACATCTGGCGGTGGGACACGGTGTTCTGGGCTCCTCAGCGGTCAGGAACCGGCAGGGCTGCAAACCCTTTCCAAGCACAGGACCCAGTAAACGTCCAGTAAGTATTCTTTGGGTCGGATAAACAGAACATTCTAGGCTTTTGATTATTACTTTTCATTTTGGTAAAATACACGTAGTGTGAATTGACCACTTGAGCCGTTGTGAAGTATGCGGCTTGGTGGCATGGAGCCCACTCATGCCGTCACACAGCCGACTCTGCCATCTGCCTCCAGAACCTTCCCCAGCTGAAGCTGTGTCCCCAGTAAGCATAACTCCCCGCCCCCCTCCGCCAGCCGTGGGCGCCCCCCCCCCCGCCAATCTACCTTCTGTCCCTGCAAACCTCCCGGACGTGGGATCTGACCATGTTCATCCTTCTGTGTCCGGCCGACTTCGCGGAGCACTGTGTCCTTGCTGGCCATCTGCGGTGTCGCACGTGTTGGCACTTCTGTACTTTATATGGCTGAGTTAATAGCCCGTCATGTGGGTGGACCCCGTCTTGCTGCTGCTCCTCGGCTGTTATGAACGATGCTGTGAATGTGGGTGCACGCTAGCCCGTCCGTGTCCTGCTTTCAGTTTTTCTTGGTTTTCCTTTGTGAATGCAAGTTTTCCCATGTTCCACGGGCTTGGGGACCGGGATGGGTTTTGGCGTTGGATGGGGCGGGGCATTGGATGGGGGCTCCCCATGCTCCTCATGCTTTGGTGGGAGCAGCTGGGGATGGGGGTATGGGCCGAGACTCCGCGTTGCCTGCAGTGCTGGGCCTCAGTCCACTCTCCTGTCTCCCCAGACATGACCCTACAGAGCCATGCCCACCCACTCAGGTGCTGTGGTGCTGGCACGAAGGCATGTCCAGTGTGTGGGGAGGGGTCTTCTGTTGGTCCAGGGCCTTTGCCACCAGGTATGACCCCCTCCCGGGGGTGAGGTGTTGGTGCCCCTGACTGTGTCTAGATCTCTATGGTGGCTGGTGCTGGATGTGTGAGGAGGCGGTCTGGCTCTGGGAGAGGGGCAGGAGGGGGTCTGCCCAGGGTGGTACTGCCCTGGGTCAGCAGGGCAGGTGGGGCACAGCCTCAGAAGTGCAAGAATGTCTTTCTCCAGCGCTGACGTGGCTCAGGCCCCACTTGGCCCAGAGGCTGTGCTGGGAGCCGGGGCCGCTGGGGCCAGCCAGGCTGGCTTCTGCCAGCAGGAGCCATCAAGGGGTCAGTGGAGGTCTTCCCAGAGCCCCAAGCCCTGTGAGCCAGCCTTGGAGAAAGTAGGATTTAACCAGGCCAAGAAGGGGAGCTGAGGCAGCTGTCCCAAGGTGCCCGGGACCCTGGAGCTCAGAGGAACTATAGAGTTTCTCCACGGAAGAAAGTTTAACTGTCCAAACCCAGTGCCAGAGCTCTGCAGTCAGCAGCCCTGGTGCCCCTCCTAGAGCAGCTGGTGGGCCCAGCAGACGGGGATCCAGGGGCTATCCTCCTACCAAGGAGCATAAGCTGGGGGTGTGTGTGCCAGGCACGTGTGTACATGCATGTGCCCTGACCCGCTGCGTCGCATCGGCTGGGTGGGGAAGGGGCTCTCTAAGACCCGTGCTCACAGGTTGAGAACCTTCAGGCTGGACAGATCTGGTTAGACGGGTGGCTGCCAAGGGGTGGGATGCTGGTGGGGTGTTGAGGGGGTGCTGGAGGGAGTGGGGGGCTCAGATGGCTCAGTTGGGGAGGATTCTGTTCCCTTCGGGCAGCACTGCAGGTGACTCTGGTCCTTGAGCCCCCGAGTAAGGCCGTGTGAGATGTCGGATGAGGAAGAGGAAGCCTTGGGCCCACTGTGGGCCGGTGGACTTGGCCCTGATGGCCTCGGCCTTGGATGTCCAGTCTTAGAGTCCTGGGCAAGCCCAGGGGCGGGCAGGGCCTTCCTGGTGGAGGTGTGCTTCTGGAATCTGTCGCAGCAGCTTCTGGGGGCCCCCTGCTCGGAGGCTGCATCTTCTCCCCTGCCCCTGCCCCTCCTCTGGTCACAGCCTGTCTTGTCCATCCAGACACAGACCTGGTTGTCCCTCAGTCTCGCTTCGCATCCGTCTTTCCTGCCCCACTAGCTCTCCCATCCCCTTCCGCCCCCTCGCAGACACCCCCCACCCCGACTGCCCCCCGTGGGCACGCTGTCCCTGGCACCCAAGGCCAGCTGCACCGTAGGGGCAAAGGATCCGGGAGGGCAGGAGCTCTGTGTCTCCTCTGCCTTCTGGGTTGTGGCTTCTGTGTCCTCTGCCTTCTGGGCTGGTGCAGGACATGGTCTCGGGGACCACAGCCGAGTTGCTCCCAGATGGAGCCCCCTACGGCACGGCACTGATGAAATCCGTACCGGCCCCAAGTCTTCCTGGCCCGCTTCTGTTCGGCCCTCCACAGTGGATTCACCCCTGCTCCCTGGGCTCTTCCTGCTTTGGTCTTGTCACAGCCTCCATAGGCCCGCTTTCCTCACCTCCTGCTCTGACCTCCTGACCCCTGGCCCCTGACCTTCTTCCTTTCCACAGCACTGCTTTTTGAACTCCTATGCATCCTTCAGAGCCCGGCTCAAATGGCACCTCTTCCCTAAAGCCCTCCCACTAGCCAGAAGTAGCCTCACTTCCTTTGACTCCTGTGCCTTTTTGCCTGTGCGTCTGTGTGTGTGTGTGTGTGTGTGTGTGTGTGTGTTATCTTGTGTTTGGTTTGGAATGTTAATTGTGTTGCAAGAAAATTTCTTCCTGTGCTAAACTTCTTTTTCCTTTTTTTTCTTTTTTAAAATATTTATTTCTGTGACAGAAGAGAGGTGTGTGCTTGCGTGAGCTTGTGCAGGGTGAGGGGCAGAGGGAACCGGGAGTCCTTCTAGGAGCTGGATCCCAGGACCCTAGGATCACGACTCCAGCCAAAGGCAGATACTCAACTGACTGAGCCTCCCAGTGCCCCTCCTCCGCTAAACTTCTAATGTGAAAATAGTTTCTCAGCAATACCTTTTCAAATTCAGAAAATCTAGGAGCTAGAATCGATAGCTCACCTATAGCCAGCGATATCCACTCCCAGCATTTACTCGGTGTTTCTCAGAATTCCCTCCATGCCCCCGACTGGGTTCTGGGATATTTGAAGGTAAGGCTGTTGTTTGTTTCAGGGTTGGTTGGTTTTGGTTTTGATTCTTTTAAACCGGCTGACTGACCCAGACGTAGGGAGGGCTCAATCAAACGGGGTTGGAGGGGTGAGATGGCTTTTTGTGGCCCCTGCAAGCAGACACAGGGACCCCGGGGACCCCATGGGACCTTGCAGGGACCAAGCAGATCCTTTCCTGGTCAACCAAGAACCCACAGGTCTGACCTGCTCCATCCTGGCATGTTGGGGTCTGTGTTTCTGAGGCTCCTGGGCCCTGACCCTTGACCTTGGCCCCCGACTCTGTTTGTCACCCTTTGGTCATCCCCGCTTCTCTCAGGCTCTGGTTGAGTACGGTCTTGTCCCCTCACCCAGGTCCCTGCCTTTACGCTGCCCCTGTATGGGTGGCTCTGGGTGGGGCTGGGCCCCGGGATCCAGAACCATGTCTGCATGGCCGTGAGCTGCTGGCTCTGCTCCCCCTGGGAACCACCCACCTCCGGCTCTGTGGCTGACAACAGCCAAGTTTCCCCCGAGGCTGCCTTATAAGGCGGGCAGAGGCTGCTCAGTCCCTGGGCTGCTGCTTTGCCATCTCGGGATGCTAATTGGGAGCCCTGGGGGAGGCTGGGGCTGCCTGGGCAGGGTGGGGATCGCAGCGCCCTGGACCAGCTCCCGCTGTTCTTGCCAGGGTCCTGGTTCCGCCCCACGGGCCCGCTGTGCTGGTTCTGAGCCATCCCTTTACCCGCCCCCAGCCTCAGTTTCTTGATCTGTCCCACGAGAGTGGTTGGGGCCTCTGTCCTGAGGAAGTGGGGTGGGAACCCTGTCCCACGGTGCTGCTGGGCGTGGCTGGTGATGGTGGGTGTGAATTGGGGTGAGGAGGACTCACTAGGTGTCTCAGTAGGGTTTCTCTCTGACTAAAAGCATGTAGAAATGGCCTTGGGGGTGGAACATTGAGGCAGGGGCTGCTGGCTCCCCAAGCTTGTGGTGTTGGGCACAGTGTCTGCGCACACAGGGGGCACCTGCTTTCCTTCCCGGGGGGACCCGGGTGCCTGGTGCCCCAGGACTGCATTAGGGGCTGAGACAGAAGGGAGAAGGTGTCAGCTCTGCGGGGGACATGGAGGGCTGCAAGCACGGGGCTCCTGGGGCCCCCGGCAGGGATGCAGGGGCCTGGCAGAGGCGTCAGGGAAAGTCAGGTGTGTACTGAGTGTGAAGGGGGAGGAGGGGCTGGCCAATGACATGCGTGGGAATGTGCCAGGCCCTGAGTGGGGAGGCGGATGAAAGGGTGACCACTGTGCGATTAGGGAGGAAAGGCCCAGGCTCTGCAAAGCCTCCCAAGACCCTCCCCCCCGCCCTGTTTACAGGACACCCCCCTAACTAGGGTCCACGCTGGGCCTGACACTGGGCCATGAACTCCCTGGTGACATTTCCTCCAGCACGTGGCATACAGCAGGAGCTTGATAAATGCTGAGGGACTCATTTGTGTGTGATCAAGCAAGCAGAGCAGTGGGCTTGTACCTCACCGAGCCCTGGGCCCTTGGCCTGCAGGATTTCCTCTGTATGGAGCTAAATGCTTTTTTTCTTTCTTTCTTTCTTTTTTTTTTTTTAAAGCTTTATTTATTTATTTGAGAGAGACAGAGAGAGCACATGCACGTCTGCATGCAGGGGGTGAGGGGGCAGAGGGCGAGGGAGAGGGAGAAGCAGCCTCCCCGCTGAGCAGGGAGCCCGATGTGGGGCTCGATCCCAGGACCCTGAGATTAGGACCTGAGCTGAAATCAAGAGTCAGCCGTTTAACTGATGGAGCCGCCCAGGCGCCCCTAAGTGTTTCTCTTCTGGCAGAACAAGGCCATGCCTCCGGCAGGGATGTGCCCCCCACAGGCTGTCTTACCTGGAAGGATCCCTCTGCTCTGAGCTCCCCTGTTCCTGACTCAGCCCTAGAGAGCGGCCAGGTACCCACTTACTTTTCTGGATTGGGTCTCTTTCCCCTTCTTCCAGTAGGAGCGAGCCGCCGGCCACTCCTGGTCTGAGGCAGGAAGTCCCCGTGCACGGGGGTGCAGGAGGACAGTGGCCAGGACCAGGGGTCTGTCCTTTGAGGTGAGGCAGAGAAGGGGGCAGCAAGGACAGAACTTGCCTCCGCTGCCTGGGCAAAGGGCCCCGCCTCCCCTGGCCGGCTGTCTGCTCAGCCCAGCCCCGGGGTGAGAAGGACCCGTGCAGGGAATGCAGCGCCGGCGCTGCGGAATGCCTGAATGCCTTACAGGAGCTCAGCACAGCTGCGGGGAGGGTCTCAGCGCTTCTCAGCTTCGGGGGCTGTGGCCCTGACCACCCAGCCTGGCCCCTGGACGGAACTCGGACTCCCAACATATGGTGCTGGGTGAGGCCTCCTGCGGGCTCATTCTGGGACAGCTGCTGGGAGCCCGGTCTGCACAATGGGGCCGCTGTCTGTGGGATGTGCCCGTGCCAGACAGCCACGCTCCGTGCGGCACGGACAGAGGACACATTCAGTGCTGGAGGAGCACACTCAGACCCCCACCTGGTGCCCGGAAGGGTGGGCAGCCCTGGCAGGACTCTGGGTCCTCATGGTTGGCCTGGAGGATGCCCCTTGGTCCACACTGGTCTGCTGTGGCCCAGGGTGGACCTGTCATGGCCTGCCCGAGTGCCGTGGCAGGGGTGGGGGGTTGCGGGGAAGCAGGTCCGGAGGCTTTCCTCTGGGTACGATGTGCCTTCCTCTCCCCGGGTCGGCTTTCCCTGACCTGGGGCTTTTTGTGGGCATCACAGGTGCCCCTCCCCTGGAATTCCCGGGGTGCCGGGAGCTCTGGGATGTAGCTGGTGAGCAGAGGCTGCTTGTGCCTTGGACTGAGCTTCCAGTTCCCCAAGTGGTGGGACAGGTATGAAAGGGGTCACGCTTTTTTAAAGAGGGGGGCACGGAGCTCCCACGATTGATCTCCCCTCTCCATTCCCTCAACTGCCATCTCCCTCCTTTCAGAAGGACGCCCAGAGCTTCCAACATCGAAGCATAGAAGGTGAAGAGGGAGGAGTCCCCGGAAGGCCTTGCCCACCTGTATGTGGGGGCACGGCCGACGGGGATCGTCTTCAGGCCGCCTGGGCTCCCGCAGGCTGCCCCGTGCACCCTGATCACTTTGGCCTCTGTGGCTGGTTTCTCGTTGTGCGCTGGGCGCTCACGGTTCCTCCGGCGCAGCCTCTTAGAATGAAAGTGGTGTTGGGTGACGCTGAGCAGCGCGGGCCTAACCCGGGAGCGCGGTGCCTGGACACCCCCTCCCCCCTCTTCCCCGGGGCAGCCGGTGTTAGCAGCGGGGCGCGTCGTGTGGCCTTCTGGGGTTTGCGTGTGGGGACTGTCCTTCGGTGCCTGTGGAGAGGAGTTTGTGTAAGTATCAAATGAAATCAGACCCTACAACTACTTCTCCATTATCCTGGGGCTGTCTTTGTGCCCAGCGGGTCCCTCTGGTCCTTCCGTCCTGCCCCGCTGGTCACCAGGATGTGTGAGGCTTCGATGAACTCCCCGTGTTCCTCTTCATGTGCCCGGGACTGCCTGACTTCAGGAGGGGGATGTCTGCACCACGGGGCCGGTGCATTTAAACTGTCTGTGCGTGGTGCCACACCGGCCTTGGAGCGGTCACAGCAGATTTGGGGGCTTGCGCACAGTGGTCCCGGGCCCCGGCCAGCTGTCGGACGGGGACTTTTTGTCCTCTGTCTTTCTGGGTGGGAAGGGGAGTATCTTCTCCCACGTTTACAGGTCCTGGTTTCTCCCTAAGCGGCTCCGTCCAGCCCTTCTTAGCCCGGCTTGGGCTGTTTGTCCCAACGAAAACATTTTCGACATTTTCTTCCTTAAGAGTCCCTCGTGCACCTTCGTTGTCTGTCACTGGTACATGTGCTTCTTCCCGGTTGTTGACTTTGGATTCTATTTATAGTGTGGACTTGCAAACAGAGGGTTTTAATCCGAAGGTTGTCAAGTGCATTCTTTTTTTTCCCCCTCTGTTGGGATCTGTGCTCTGCTTGGAGGCCTCCTGTGTTCCAGGATTATAGAAAACATGCCTTCCAGGTTCGCTTCTAGCACTTCTTTGGTTACGTGCTTTACGTACTGCAGTCATTAATCTACTGGAATTTATTGGGATTTAAACAGCGAGGTGGGGACGTGTGGTTTTGCACAGATACACGTGGGCCTGACCCATCGTGTGTGGGGTGTGCTTGTGCCTGCTATATATACATATATATATATATATATTTTTTTTTTTTTTAAGATTTATTTATTTATTTGACAGAGATCACAAGTAGTCAGAGAGGCAGGCAGAGAGAGGGGAGGTGGGGGAAGCAGGCTCTCCCCGGAGCAGGGAGCCTGATGTGGGGCTTGATCCCAAGATTCTGGGAACATGATCTGAACCCAAGGCAGACGCTTCCCCGACTGAGCCACCCAGGCGCCCTGCGTGCGTGCTATTTTTATCAGTTTTGGTGTCAGCGTCCCGCTGGCTTCAGAAAAATAATTTGTGTGTCTTTCTTCTCTGTGTTCTGGAACGTTGTAACAGCAATGCAGTGTTCTTCTCGTTACAACTTCTAGAGAATTCCCGAGGGACACCGTCTGAGCCTGATACTTTCATAGGGACCTTCCTCCTTTTTAAAACCTCAACAAGGTTTTTTCCAGATCATCCTTTAAGCCACTTAAACCCTCCCCGACGGTTGGGAGGTGATAGTGTGGGGGCCCCATCGCTCCGTGCTCCTTGGCTACTTGCCTTGGGCCAGGCGCCGTCCGCGGAGGGCCAGGTGCAGAGACGCATGGACGTGGCTGCTGTCTGGGGTGCTCCCTCCCACCCGTGAGCAGTGCCGCGTGACGGTTTCTGAGAGTGACCAGTCCCGAGGGCCAATCCCCAGGGAGAGCGCTTCCACCATGCCGGCCGAGCCCTCTTGGTGGCTGTGCTGGGGGACCTGGGGCTCGGAGGGGCCAGAGTGGTCCAGGCAGGTGAAGGTGTGCGTTCCAGGAATCCCAAGTTTGCTGTGGCCCAGAGAGCGCCTTTCACACTTTGCTGGGCTGCAGCTCCTGGTAAGAAACACATTTTACAGCACAAACCAGGGCACAGGATTGTGTAGATCGAGGCATGTGTGGGGGGGATGGTGGGTGTGTGCAGATGTGGCATCTCCCGGAGTGAGCCTCGGCTCTCCAGTGCCCGCTGCGCTCCGCTGTTCTCTCTTCCTTTCAGTTTTCCGGGCAGCGGCAGGAGCTTTGCTGATTTCTTTCAAAGCAGGTTATCAAGTTCCACGTTACAGACCACGGGGTGTGCTCATCAGAAGGGCTCACGGGAAGGGCACACCCGCAGACTGGTGCAGGCATGGCTGTGTCCAGTTCTAGACTATTTCCATCACCTCAGACAGAGTCCCCGTACCCTTTAGCTGCTGCCCCCCACCCCTGCCACCGTTTCCTCCAGCCCTAAACCGTGCCAGGTCTTTCTAGATGTGCCCGTTCAGAACCTTGCTTAGAAATAGGGTCAGGGTCGCCTGGGTGGCTCAGCCGGTGAAGCCTCTGACTCCTGCTCTCAGCTCAGGGCTTGATCTCCGGGTGGTGGGTTCGAGCCCTTATGAAATATACTTCTTTAAAATGTGTGTGTATATTCATTTTCCTTTGGGGGCTTTTTTGGGATGTCCCTAGGCTTTATTCTCTACTCCGAAATATCTCATTCTCAGGCTCAAATCCTCCCATCCCCCGGTCCCCTGAGCCCCCCTAGTGGTGCCCCCACCCACCGCCCCACTCCCGTGAGAGCACCTGCTGCCCAGGTGTTGAGGTGTTGGCCGTGAAGGTTAAGGAAGATGGTATGCTGTACCAGCGAGACCACAGGTGCTGGAGCCCCCACGACACCTTGGAGGCCGTTTGGTTGGCTTGGTGGGCCAGGCTGAGTTCCTGGAGAGGATGGCTCGATGCCAGTGGTGATGGCGTAGCCTGGCCTCCCCCAGGAGTTCTGCTGCAGGTGCAGAGCTTGGGCCTGGGCCGGCCCCTCCTGCTGATGGTGGGGAGGCAGCCACTCCCCCTTCCCTCACTGCCCCAGCAAAGTCTTCAGATGCTTTGCCAGGAGCAGAGGGGCATCTCGAGCTGGCGAAATGGCACATTTGCTTTCCAGGCAGCCCTGGCTCGGCCCGGCTCCACCATCATTTGAGACCCGTGGGCCTTGTGTCCCGTGCTGGGTTGCCCTGGGGCCTGTGTGGGCCAAGGCCAGCCCCCTCCTGCCCCCCCACCCCAGACCATGAGGCCGGGCAGCCCCTCCCTGCTTCCCAGGCCCTCTGTCCCTAATATCCTGCGCTCCAGGGTCCAGCTTGGAAGCCTCCGTTCTCAGTCACTGTCACGGACAGTGACACCGCCTACAAAAGAATCACTTTTGTCCATCTGTGGGCACCGGGACTTTAGGCCTTGCCTCCCTTGTGGTCGGGCAGACACAGGAGATCCCGTGGGGCCCCCGGAGGGTGTGAGGTCTACGGTGGTTTTTCCCTCTGTTCTCCCTTGAGGTGGGTCTGGCAGAATTTGGGGTGTCAGCTTCCTCTTGTGCATGGCGTTGGGAGCGGGTGGGGAGCCTGTTATCAACGGGGAACTGAGCTAGAAGGGAGGCGACACCCACGGTCTCCACTTGTCACTGGTGACCCCAGAGCTATGCCTGAGGCACGGTGTGACCCCTGCCTGGGGGGCAGCGTCTGCATCTCTGCATGGTCCAGTATCCCAGCCTGAGAGGGAGAAGAGGGGCTCCGTTTTCCTCTGCAGGGTGATCCCCACCCCCCGCTTAATTCTGGTCGAAGAACGTTGGGCCTCCCTTAGGTCTGTGGCTCCCTGCCTGCCTGCCTACCTGCTGACTAATGTCTGTTTGGTGCCTGATAGGAAGGACAGCATGGTGAGGCAGCAGGCCCCCAGCACAGGGGCTCAGGTTACTGAGGGTTGAGGCATCTCCTAAAACAAGGCCCCCAAGCCACTGACCCTCCTCCGCTGCCTGGGATTTCAGGCCCGGCCCTGACACCCGCTCCCGGTGAGTTCAGGCTGGGGGCGGAGGGCCAAGGGGTGGTGGGTTTCTGGGGTGGGGCATGGCTGGGGAGGCTGGGGTGGAGGAGGGCGGATCCTCCCCTGTCCTCTGGGCAGGAGATAAGCCTCCTAGCTGGGCCCCACCTTCTTCTGTGGCAGTGCTGGGTGGGGGTCTTCGCGGTTGGTTAGGCTGGTGCAGGCACTGTGGGGCCGGGGCCCACCTCGCATCCAGACCGTTGCCTGTGGCTTACCAGGGCAGACGCTGGAAGTGGATGTTCTGTTTTGGGGAGGCAGCCCAGCTCAGCGAGTGAGAATGCCCTGAGATTTAATTCGGCAGCAAGTCTCCCTCTGCCCAAAGCCTTGGTATCATGCGCGCCTGTTCTTGGCACTCTGCTCTCTGTGGGTGGGGAGGGCTACCTTGGCCTTGGTGGTGCCCCCATGTTAAACAGAAGCCCGGGCTGCACCCCCCACACCAGTGCTGGCAAACCGCTGAGACACTTGGCTCCAGTGATGGGTGATTTGTTCAGACCCTCAGCATCCAGAAGAGTCTTGGGGAGGGGGTGCAGTCTGAGCGCTCCTCCTGTCACATGGTCACAGGCACTGTTCCACAGGCACTGTTCCGGGAGGGTCCTCCCCTTCCCTCTCCCTCCCCCTTCCCTCTCCCTCCCCCTTCCCTCTCCCTCTGGCACATTCCTGCCCCTCCTCCCTCGCTTTTCCTTCCCTCTTCCCTTCCCCCCAGGCACTTTATCTGGCCCAGGCACCTCCCTTTCTGGTTGGGACTCGGCATTGGAAGACTCCCCATCCCGAGTCACTGCAGTTAGAGAAATCTTTATCTCAGCCGGAGGATTGATAATAACCTCACAATTGCAACGTGATAAGGCTAGCCTCTGGCCAAGGTTTCTCTCCTTATCCCATTTGCTGGATTAGGAAAGCAAGTCCAGAGATACCCAGCCTCTGGCCTGAGGCCGGGCAGCTGCTCACAGTCGATTTGAATCCCGGGAGAGCCTGGGAGTCCAGCGGGCCCAGGAGGCGGGCAGCAGGGGTGGGGGTGGAGCTGCGCGGGCACCCGGGCCCGTGCGTGAAGCCACGCCCCTGCCCCGAAGCTTTGGCTGGGATGCCGAGGAGCCCGGGCTGGCACCCTCCCTCTGCTTCTTTCTTTCGCGAGGCGCCAGGAGATGATGAAAGAAAACCCCGTTTAGAAAGGAGAGACTCTGGTATTCCCCGTCCTCTTCCAGCGCCTTCGCTGCGCTTGGTTTTGAAATAAGATACCGCTTGTCAGGGGTTTGAGTGGGAACAGATTGGAAGCCCCATTTCTCTCCCTTGGATCACAGCTGCGGGGAGCCCCGCGTGTCTGCTCTCCGCGGCTCCAGCCAGCCCCCCAGCTGGGGCAGCCGCGTCCGCACAGCCCCGCCCGCCCCGTGCGCGGTCCCGCCCCTCCCGGCCCTTGCCCCGCCCCGCTGCTCGGTTCGGTCCTTCTGCTGCCCCCTCGTCCTCGAGTGCTGCTAGGAGTGGGGGAGAGAGGGAGGTTTTGCTGGGCGCAGGTGGGGGTGTGCCTTCTTGGTGGGGAGTTAAAAGAGTTAAAACTGGGGTGTCACGCTGGCGTCCCGCCTGCCGGCTCTGCTCCCAGGCCTTGCAGCAGGTCCCAGAGCTGGTCGTCTGTCCCGTGCACTGATGGCTTCCACAGGCTCGCTTGGGTTACGGATGTTCCTGGAGCTTGGGGTACTTCTCCATCCTCCATCCTCCACCCTCCTGATGGGGCTGAGCAAGGCGCCGACTTGGGCCAGGACAGAGCTTTCCTGCCCCTACCCCCCCAGCGTGAAGGTGGGGAGCAGTGGGTCTCCCCCTCGGACTGGCAGCTTCCATGATTGCTTCAGAGGCCTGCATGCAGGTGTGCGGGCACCGGCTCGGCTCTTGGCGGGTGTTACCAGCAACAGCACAGGCCCTGTCCCTGTTCCCTGCACACCGTGGCCCAGGCCATGGGGACTGTCAGAGAGTGAGTCAGGTGGGGAAGCCGGCAGAAATGCAGGTCTGCACTCCTGTCAGTGCCCGGCCTGGGAACCAGGACAGGAGTGAGGCCACATGGCTTTCTGGGGGGCCAGTGGGTCAGCATGGCCCCGGGGTTGGGAGGGGAGCTTCTGTCCTTGGGTGCCCTCATTCCTGGTCTCTGGGCTTTGGAAGCCGGCCCCCAGAGTTCTGCCTGGGGATGCGAGGTGGGGAAGCTGGGGTGAGAGCAGGGCCCTGGGGGTGCTGGGGATCCCCCGGAGAACCATCGTCCTTACCCCTCAGGGAGCAGGCCCCTGGCCGCACACAGCCATGGGGAGGCTGATGGCGCGTGAGGCTTCCCCGTGGCAGAAGGCTGCTCGTTGTCAGCGCACTGCTCCCTCTCCTTTTGGGCCCGAGTTCTCTCTCCAGGCTCTGGAGAGTTAGTTCTAAGTCTGAAATGCAGCTTCCTAGGCCCAAACCCAGCCCTTTGGACCCAGGCCCCTGGGGAGGGAGGGGAGCTCGCTGAACGCTGCCGTGAACGCCTTCCTGCAGCTTCCAGTTCTCTCCCCGTGCCCCTGGGGTCTTGGTCAGGACCCCACTCCAGGATCAGCCCCGAGTGACGGCTATAGGCTCTGAGACCTCACCGGCCTCCAGGCTGTGGTTGCGTGTGAGGAGCTATAGCCCTTCTGAGCATGTCGTGCACATGGTGTTTGGGGGGGCCCTCTGGGGAGGTCCCCTGGATGCAGTGTCCGGGACCACGTGACCAGGTGGGGACAAAGGCTCCTGCCCCAGAGACTGGAGAGCTGGGGCCCCTGGCTAGTGCCTCATCAGGGAGTCGGGGGCCAGGCTGGCCTGGATCATTGCCCTGTGACCCCGCGGCCCGTGAGATCGAGGCTCTGCTGTGAGTAACCCTTCTGAGCGCCACTCCCCCTGGAGCGGCCGCGTTTCCTGCTGCCCAGAAACTTCTCCAGGGAGCCAGCTGACACACTTGGCCTGCACCGTCTGTTTTTGAACAGGCCTGAAAGGAGAGAGTGAGTAAGAAAGTGTGGGGGGGGGGTAACTGAGTAGGGGAAGGTCAGAGAGAGGGGAGGAAAGATCTGGAAAGTCCCAACATGTGCTTTGGAAGCAGGTGCCAGCCATGAGCTACTCTGGAGGGTGGGGCCTGTCCACGGAAGAGCAAGCGGAGACTGGGGTGGGGGGAGTGTTCGGAAAGGGGATCGCGGCTCAAAGCCAGACCTGGGAGCCTGCCCTTGGCCGGCTCTCTGCCGCTTTGGGAACAGAGTTGTTTCCATTTTAGGGACACAGTGGGGAGGCTGTCATTCTCTTCATAGCTCTTATTAAGATTCCATTAATCACAGTGATCACTCCAAGTGCTGGACTCCAAGCTTCTCCAACTGCTTCATGGGACGTATCTGCGCAGCAACCTTAGCAAACACTCACCGACTGTTAGGTGTTGTAGAGAAGGAAGCAGGGCACAGAGAGGTTGAAAAACTTACCCAGGCCACACAGCTGGAAGTGGCAGATGCTGGCTTGGAGTTTGAACACGCAGCTGTTGGGACTCCAGAGCCCCAGCAGGTTTGTAACTCGGGGCCTGGTTTCTCTGCCCCTTTGCCAGCCTCTGGTTGGCTGGCTGTGCTGAGGTCCCTGGCACGTTCGGGCAGCCCCAGTGCAGTGTCCCCATGCCTAAACTGGGGCCAGGAGAGGAAGGGACTGCAGCTGGAGTCTTACTCCCAGTGGGTAGCCACCCTGAGGACGAGGCCACATGCCCTCTCCTGGAGCTCTGGAGCCCACAGGTACGGGGTTGGGGCTGTCTGCCGCCTAGTAGGAGAGGGCCTATGGCACCAAACCCTTGGAGTCTGGCCTGCGAAGCCTGGAGGCTTCTGGAGGCCGCTGGCCCAGCTCCCTGTGCAGCTGGTTCTCCCGCACGCTCAGTCCCCAGTCCCCAGTCCCCACGACCTCCCACATCTGGGATGGTCTTCCCAGGCTGGGTCCTGTGGTGCAGGCCGGCGCTACTCTGGGGGAGGGCGGGGTGCCAGGAACAGCCTGCAGAGAGGGGGCCCCACTCCCCTGGAATGGAGTCAGAGCTCACTTTGGCCCAGCGCCCATTCGGCACAGGGGCGGGCTCCACTCCCAATGGGTGGGGGTGTGGGGGTCCCTCCATGTGGCCCAGCTCTGCACAGGCCCTGTCAGTTCCCTGCCCACGTGTCCATCCGTCCACCCACCATCCCCCCAGCCCCCCGGTAGGCATTTATATTGTACTTGTGGTCTGCGGGAGGAGAGAGACTGTCTGTCTGGCTCGGAGCCAGAAGTTGCGGGGCGATCCTGGGTCTGCTGGCCACCGGCCACTTGATCTTGGGCAGAGCCAGGCGTCCCTGCATGACGGTCCGAATCTGTGGGAGGAGGAGCTGGGACGTGATGGTTCTGGGTCGTGCTGGGGCATTCCCCGCTGAGAAGTTAAGCTCTGTGTTCACGCAGGGAACCTGGACCAGTGAATCAGGCTGAGTGGAGGGTCCTGGGCTGGGGAGGGCACCCCTCCCAGCCCAACACTCTCCAGCACAATCGGACATTTCCTTCTGGGCCCACACCTCAGGCCTCCTGGTCAGGAAACAGCGGCACCCTGGGAGCTGCCTGGGCCTGAGAAAGTGGAATCATCTGCCCCCCACAGCTGTCTCCAAAATGTCCCAGGCAGTTGCCCCATGTGGAAATGACCGTCTACCCCACGCTGCCCCCTGCTGTCCCCTGCTGTCCCCGTCCTGCAAGGCTCCTGCGCCTTCCGACAGGTCACTGCGTGATGCTCGACACTGTGATCCTGGCAGTCCTTAGTGATGTTCCCGGACGGTTCAGATCACTTTGTGCCTCAGACCTCCCAGTGGGCACCCCTTGTCCATGGGACACTCATCCCCCTTCCCCGGTCGTTGGCATCCTGCCCCCCTGCCCTGGCCCTGGCTGCCCCTGGGACACAAAGGCTTGTCCCCATGGAGACTTCACTCTCTTCCTTTCTGGGCCATCTTTTTTCTGATTCTTCTGGCTGCTTCATTTGGGTCCCTGCCTAAATGCCACCACCTGAGAGGTGTGGCCCCTGCCACCCCAGCTAAAGTGGCTCTCTCACAGCAGTGGGTCACTTACTGTGAGCGTGAGTGGGGGGGTGTGCACGCATCTGTTACTTGCTGCCCACATGCGGCGTGCACACTGCATGAGGGCAGGAGAAAGCGGCTCGTGTTCCCAGGACGGGCTCGTCCTCCATACTCAGTTGAGCCTGTTGGGCACTGAGCAGTAGGGGAGTGCAGGAAAGGAGGTTCCCTCTAGCTGGAGCTAGTCATGGAAGACTTCCTGGAGGGAGTGGTGTATGGTGGGCCTTGGAAAAGTGAAAAGTTTGTTTGGGGCAGAGATTAGGGTAGAAGGCCAAGGGGTATTGTCAGATCTCACGAGACAGCCGCCAAGCAGCGAAGCCGGGAGCAACGAAGACAGTGCTGGGAAGTGGATTGCCACCGGTTGGGGCCTAGTGGGAGTCCCAGATGACCGCGGGCCGGCATGCCTAGGGAGGCAGAGCTCCCGGAGCAGAGGCCCGAGGTGGGAATGACACCTGTGGGTGTGGCTTGGTGTCTGGTGGATCCCAGGAGGGGCAGCCCTAAGCCCACCAAGCAGAGGGTGAGTGGAGGTGTTTCCAGGACACCAAATCCAGCATGGGTGGGTGGACTGACAGGCAGAAAGGGGGCAGAAAGGCCCGGGGCTCTCGTCCGCCGAGTCGGGCTGCCCCACCTCCCCGGCCCACCCGCCTCTAGCTTTTGGGCTGGCACAGAAAGTGTGCTTTGGTTGTGGGGCTGGCTCTGGCCCCGCAGTCATGGCTGCTTGAAGCGCTGTGTTGAGGATTCTGAGGCCACAGGGAAGACATCTGCTCTGGATTGGCGGCATCCGCCTCTGGTTGCGGGGGTCCCCACTCTGTGCTCACCTGCCTCTGTCCCAGTCCTGGGGAGACCCACTGGAGCCCATCATACCTGCTGGGGCAGGCAGCACCGTGACACGGGGAGGCCAGGGGCGCAGGCTGGATGGGGGGACCAGGATGGCACCCAGGCCCTGACCCGGTTGCGCCTGGAGCTCTGCTCGTCAGGCCACCAGCACTCATTTGTCTGATCAGCACCCCATCCCTGGGCTCATTCGCCATTCTGGCTTGATCCGTTCATTGTCGCTGCTGTCCTCACCACCCCACGACTGGCTGCCAGATATCCAGCCTTCCTGGCACGGCGGCCACTGGGCTCAAAGCTCTCCATGCCTCTCCTGTGGCCTTCGCAGCAACCCAGGAGGCAGAGAGAGGCTGAGTCACTTGTCTGTAGTCACACTGCAGGTACTGGGGATTAAGCTGGACTTCTGACCCCAGGGCCTTTGCATGGCCAGGGTGGGACATTGGCAAGGAAACAAGGTATGTGGGCTGACCTCGCCTCGGAGCTCATGTAGGATGGCCCAGCTGACCCAGTGGCCTGTGTGGGCGGGGCTGTTGACAAAGCATAACCATGATGTGTGCCGTGTCTTTGGGGGAGGTGAGCGTAGTAGACAAAAGCGTAGGCTCTGAGCTACATGCGCCCATTGCGGTGGGTGACCTCGGGTGCTTTCCAGAACCTTTTGGCCTCTTATCTGGGAAGAGGAGGACTAATAGTCCCTACCCCTAAGGCAGGTGGGGGCAGCAGGCACAAGATTCCGGGAAAGCTGGCCTGTGTCCCAGGCGTAGTTGAGATTGGCTGCGCAGGTGACCCCTCCATGACCTTTTGGAGCAGACCACTGTTGCTGTCTTGGTTTTGAAGGAACAACCCAGAGAGGTTAGGGAACTGTCCCAAGTCCCACAGCAAGAGCTCAGGCGACAAAGAGCAGTATGGGAGGGGCAGCCTGAGCACAGGAGGGAGGACTGTGGGGTCAGCTGAGGGAGGGCGTGCTTTCCAGCTGCGGGGGGAGGGGCTCACCCACTCACTTGCCCACTTTGTGCCAGTGCCTGGTGGGTAGGGAGGTCATTCCTGGGGCTGCTGAGAGCTGATGGAACTCAGGGCCACACAGCAGACGGGGCAGCCTTGGGGCCAGGCTTCAGACACCCGCTCTGTTGGCATTTGCCTGCGGAGCCGTGGGTGATCTGGTGGAGCCAACCACCAACCGGCTTTGCCCCGTGGCATAAATGCCGTCCCCTGTTCTGCAGGAGGAAAGGGCGCCTCCGATGTCCCGGCACCCGCCTGGGGTGGACCCGGGGCCAAGCACTGGGCAGGTCTGAGTATGCCAGCCCTCCTTCCCACCATGCCTTGCGGCTTGCCTCCCCAGGCTTGCCCCTCAGACCGTAGCTGTGCCTTGCCGCGGCTAGCCCGTCGGAGGTGGCCCCGGGCTGGCCTTGCGTGGGAGGCTCACTAGCCTGGGATGGAGCCCCGCCCCCCTCCCCCACCACCGACCTTGCCCACTGTCCGCAGCATATGGTCGTCATATCCCGAGAATGGGCTTGGGGAGAGTGCTTCTGGGTTTTGCTAGTGGCCATGGTCTCCTCTGCTTGGAGACAGACCTGAGGTCTGTGGCGTGTGCTGTGTGGGCAGAGCCACTTGCCCACCTGGGAAGTGGGTGTCCAGTCCCGCGTGGCCTCATTTCGTCATAGAGGAATTGAGGGCCATGAGGTTTTTGGAGATGGGAACTGCCATGGGTAAGAGGCTCCCCTCCCGCCCCGTCCCGTCCCCGTGCCGCCAGCCCCACTCCCCACCTCTGTGTGCTCGCAGCCTCCCTGGGCACGCCCCGCATCTTCCTCCCTGAGTCGCTGCTGGTCAGTAGGGGGCAGTGGAGGTTGCAGGTCCTTGGAGAGGAGTGGGCACAGCGCTTTTGATTTGTCTCTCCCTGGAAAGTCTCTCCGATCTTGCCCACAGTGGCTTCCCTCCCTGCTAACATTTTTCCTGGGGTTGTCACACTGGGTGGGGTGGGGGGGGTCCCCACCAAGCTGGGGACGGAGCAGAGCTGTGTTGATACAAACTCCAGCTGAACCCACATCCTCTGTGCAGCCCAGCGGGAAGGGGCCTCGAGGCAGGGCCTGTGGAGCCCCCACCGTGCGTCCTGTCAGTGGCTCCTGGACCCGCTCTGCCCGTGGAGGCGAGGGGACCCCAGGCCTGGCTGACAGCTCTTTGGAACGTTCCGCCCGCTTGGCCGGCCGAGCCAGCGTGCCTTCGTAGGGGCTGCTGAGAAGCTGCGAAGCATCTGTCTTCCTGGTTGAAAACAACCCTTATCTTTTGTGATTTAAAAATTATGCCAACTCATGGCAGAGAAAATTAAATCTGAAAACTTGAGAGAATGTGCTCACTGATCATTGTGTCTCTTCCAAGCTGGCTTTCTAAACGTATGCTTAATGCAAGTGAGTTAAAAACAAACAAAAAAACCCCCACAAAAATGGGATTGGACACTTCTTTCTGCCACACGCAAGCAAACCTCCCCTCCTGGGGGGTTTTCCTCCTCCTGCCTGCATCTGGCCTTGTAAAGACTGGGCCCACTTGTTCTAGGACAGTGTGCAAAGTCAGAGGACCATCTTGGGGCCACGGGGACTTGGAAACAGGCTGGGGAGCTTTCAGCAGAGGGGGGTGGCAGACCAGGGCTGGGCCCCCCTGGATGCTTCCTCTTTTTATTCCATGGGATTATCTGTGAGTGGTGTGGTCAGGAGTGTGGGCACAATGCTGGGCGGGGACGACCTTCTGGAAGCATGACCTGGGCAGCATGGCCAAAGTACTTTGTTCCCATCTGTGAAATGGGCTTATAGAAACACACACTCCAGAGATCTCGGTGAGAAACGGTTTTGTCCATTCGAACAGAGGGCTTCGAGGAGCTCTGCCATCGTGGTCTGTGACGTCTGCCTGCGTTCTGACCTCGTCGCTGTTGCCGCCTCCATTGTCCACTGTCAGGCTGTCTTTCATTCATTCACCTTTGGAGGTGCCAGGCCTAGAGCTGAGGACTAGGGGTAGATCCTGGGGTTTCCTGGGAGAGCATGAGGCTCTCAGGGACGGCCCCAACTGCCCCACCACTCTCTCCTCAGCCGGTCCCCACGAGGCCAGCAGGGAATGGGGCCGGCTCCTACCCCTTCTTGCTGTGTGACCTGGGACAAGTGGCTGAGCCCCTCTGTGCCCCATTTCCTAACCTGTTGAAGGAGAAGAGCCACAGGAGGGTTCCAGTCGGGTCGCTGTGAGGACCCAAGGGGGTTGCGTGTGGAGCTCTGGGAACCGTGCCTGCCATTTGTAAGCTCTTAGTCAGTCTTCGCTCTTCTCGTAGTTGCGGTCCTGGGAATGTTCTGGATCTCGGGACACTGACGACTGTAGATGAAATGCTTTCTTTGGGAGCCGTCGAGGAGGGACTGTAGGAACGTCGACTGACTGGGAGCCCTTCCCCGGAGCTCAGTCCCCTTTCTGCAGGGGAAGCAGCCTGCCCTGGAGTCCCTCTCCCAGAAGCTTGTGTCCTGGCTCTGAGAGGGGGCAGTGGGGTGGGGCGGGGAAGGGTGTGTGTCTGATGGCTCTTTGCCAGGGATCTGGTTCTCCCAAGTTTAGACCCTCCCTGCTCTGACGCCGAGGGTCCTCCCTCCCTCACCTCACGGCCCACTGCGTTCTCAGCTGCTCCCACAGTGCTTTTGGGGCCGTGAGGCAGAAACCCCAAACCACATGGTCCGAGAATGTACTTTAGCGCAAAGTGGGAAGCCCAGAAACCAGGCAGCTCTGGGGTACTCTAGAGGGTGCTTCATCAGCCGTCCTCGTCCTCTGGTGTGACTTTGCTGTCAGCTGGTCCCCGTGGTCACAGACACCCCAGCGTTCAGAGGCAGGAGGGCCCCCTCCTGTGAGCCCTGCCCCCCCCCCAGCAGCTGGGGCTCATCTTCGAAGCCCCTCTGTGTGCTCCCTCGTGGCCCCCTCATCCCAGGGTTTGTCTCCCAGCCCCTGACCTCCAGCTGAGACGCCGCGGCTCCTATCCCTGTAGCACGAGGGGTTTCAGGGCTGAACAGAGAGGAAGGTGCGTCCCTGAACTAAATGAGGGTTGGCTGGGAAAGTGGGGATTGAATTGAGAGACCCTCCTTCAGCAGAGGGAGCAGGGAGGAGGCCTCCTGACTCTTGCTGTTGTTCCCGTAGACACGGGGCACCGAGGGGCCATTCCTTCCTGATGGGGCGAGCCAGGTCATCAGTGTGAGCCAGTGAGGCAGGACCTGGTTTTGCCTGCCCAGGGGGACTTTACTGTGGTCCCCCTACCCCCCACCCCCACCCCCACCCCCTATCCATGCTGGAAAAACAGCAGCTGTGGCCCTAGGCACTGACCGGGCTTTCTTGGGGCTGCAGAGGGCTGGCTGAGCCTGCCTTCCAAGCCGGATCCAGCTGTCCCGGGGACAGGCTGTAGATACAAACGCTGGGGGAAAATCTGCAGGGGGAGGGGGGGTCAGGGAGGCCTGGCTGCTCCTCCCTGCAGGTTTGGCTAGGAGTGCACCCTGCTCTTTCCTGGTCCCCCTCCTGCCCCTCGTGGTTGGTTTCCTTTCCTGCCCCTCCCCCCTGGCTCTCCCCTCCGATCTGCGTATGGTACTAATTAAGTCCTTCCGCCCGCTGCTCAGTGGACGAGAGCAGAGCTTGTGTGGGGCCTCCCCTGACCCTGGGTCCCCCCCACCCCCCCGACTCTGGGTTCCCCCCCACATTCCCCCTCTCCCTGACCCTGGGTTCCCCCTGCCACATCCCACCCCCCCCAGCCTTCTGGCCTTCAGAAACCAGACATTTTGCCTGTGCGTGTAGGTTTTGGTGCCCTAGAACACCAAATAGATGCTGTTCCACGTGTCTGAGTTTCTCCCTTTTCTGCTTGGGGAAGGCCCCTCAGCTTGGGGTTCCCAGGCCAGGTCCCCAGCACTCGCCGGGACAGGCAGAGCTCCTTCCGCCTCTCTGGGCAGCTTCTCTTCACTTCCCTAGAACAAGGCCCAACAGTTGGGGGGGGGGGGCTGTGGCTGGGGTCCTGCCCTTCCCCCGCCTGGAAGTGGTATGAGGGGCAGGGTCGGGGGTAGCCCCCAGGGAAGGCCGGAAGCCCTGCCAAGCCCCTGGTTTCTGGAAGATATTCCTGGACTCCCCACCCCCGCCTGGAGGCCTCGGTGTTCTCTCTTCCACATGAGGCTAAGGCTTGTTCGGAGGAGGGAGGAAGGAATAAACGGGGTTTTGAAGAAGATGAGGTCATTGTTCACCTTTCTCGAATGAGGACGAGGGTTATGGCCTGGGGCATCTGTGGTTACCAGCTCAGGACGGTGGTTGGTCACTGGGAAAAAGGGCTGGGCTCCAGCATCTCAGCTGCTGTCAGAGGGGAGAGAAGAAAGGAGGGTGGGGTAGCACATTCTGTGGACCGGGGCCTCCAGCTGCCAAGGCTGCACAGGGCCCCCAAAGACTGGCACAGTGGTCTTGGTGTCCCTTCGTGGTGACTTGGGCTTCCCGGGGACTCTGCATGGCCATAGGATGCTTTACCTGGTGTATCTCCTTTCATCTGATCTGCACTGGGAAGTCAATTCTGTGATTCCCATTTCACAGATGAGGAAGTCAAGGCACAGAGAGGTTATGTAACCTGCCCAAGGCCACACAGCTGATGAGGGCGACAGAGAGAAGGTTTGAATTCAGGAAGCCAGACTCCAGAGCCCCTGTCCCCCCCTACCGACATAGCTCCTTGGACCTCTGACCTTGGGGAGAACCCAAGGCCAAGAGAGGGGCAGTGACTTGGCCAGGGTCACCCAGCAGGTTCGTGGCAGAGCTGGAATCCTGCCTTCCTGGCCAGCGAACAGGGCCTGTGTGCAGGTGGAACAGCCCATCCTTGGAGTGGGACTGTAGGGTGCAGGGGTCCCTGGTCAGTGTGGCCTGGTCTCCCACATATCGTTCCAGAAAGACGTCAGTCCAAGATGGGGTGTCTGAGGGGCGCAGACAACCTTTGGGCTGATGACCACAGTCATCCACGGTCGGCTCCTTTGGGTATGGCTTCCCTTCGCCGCGTACCTGTCCTGCCTTTGGTCTGAGGCTTGCCTCCAGCACAGGTGTGGGGATCTGCACACGTTGGCATCAGAGCCCTGCCTTCATGTCATCGGTGAGGCAGGAACCTCTTGGGCCCTCCGTGTCCTGCAGAATCTGCACACGGTTACCCCAAGCACACGGCTTACCCAGGGCAGGGCTGAGAGCCTGGAGGGAGGCCTGGCCGCAGGCCTTCTGTACCTGTCAGGCCTCCTGACTGTACCAGCCGATGGTGTGTGTTCTTGGCCTTGACTGTGCATGTTTTTATGTACGAGGTGCGGGCACTGGCTGGTCGGCCCCTGCTGTCCACCTCTGGTTCCCAGCGCGGTGGGAGCTGGTGGGGCCGCAGGAAGTTGGTGGGCAGGAAAGGGTTAATGATGAATCCCAGGGCTGGGGCTCCAGCTCCAGCTTTTCCCAGGGAAAGGGCAGGACCAGAGGCCTCTTCAGAGGAAGGGGTGGGTGGGGGCGGCAGTGAGAACGAGCTCTTCCGTGCAGGCACCGGCCCCCCGGCCCCCCGGCCCCCCGACTTCTGCAGGCCAGCTGTTCAGGGCGAGCCCGGAAGGTGGCGGGAGAGCTTTCGATGAGCAGAGGATGGAATGAATGTGGGATTCATTACTGGGGTTTGGCAATGCGAGGAGCCTCACTTTCTCCCTGGAGGGCGGATGGGGGACGGGGGTGGGGAGGCCCTGGGCTGGAGCCATGGGGAGTTGGGGGGGGCTGTCGGGCCAGAGCCCCTGCCCATCCCCCATGGCTGAGCCGGGGGGCTGCCGCTTCCCTGTCCCTGGGCTCCCCTTGCCCTGAGAACCCGGGGCTGGGGTCACGTGCCTCTGCTCCCCTGGCTTCCGCTGGAGGGAAAGGCCTGGCCTCCTTGGCCCCTGCCACCTACGGCCTCCTGTTTTGCTGCCTCGGCGGCCTCTCTTGCAGAGGCTGGGGTGGGTGTGGGCAAAAGCCACTTCCGGGCCGCCGCCCTGGTCCTGGAAGCCGCTGAAGTCGGCTGATGCCCCTGCAGGGTGGGAGGACACCAGAGAGAAGGCCAGGGTGTCCCCGCCTGGGATGGCACGTAGAGAATGTCCCCAAGTGTTAGGCCGGGGCTGTCGCTGGGTTCCAGAAACGTTGTCCGCGGGAGTGTCCCACTCCCTCAGTGTAGGGAGGAGGAAGGGAGAGGCCCAGAGAGGCAGAACCTTGTCAGATGACAAATAGGTGTTGTAGGTCACAGAGTTTGTGACGGTTTGTTACAGCAGCAACAGGAAGCTGATACAGTCAGGAAGTGGTAATCTTCTTCTGGAAAGATTCCAGGCGAATTCTCTGTGTGTCCCGAGCCCTGGAAGACGCTGGGCTCCCCCAGCCTCTCCCTGCTCTGGAGTGGGCAGGAGGGCTCCGCCAGGCCGGGCAGGAGGGGATCCAGTGGAGCAACGGGTTCCCCTTTCTAAGTGAAGGCAGGGGTGTGAGTTGGCTTGCCCGCCTCATTCTTGTGGCCTCCCCCCCCCCCCGAATGTTCTGTAGCTGAAAAAGACTCTGGGGCTCATCTGCCTGGTGTGCATGTGAGGAAAGGGAGGCCCAAGGCAGCTCAGTGCCAGGGTCAGGGGCACGCAGGGAGTTCAAGCCAGGCTTTCAGCTCGCCGCCTCCAGCACTGTCCTCCATGGTGGATGGTTAGCAGACGTCAGGGAGCAGACTGGATGGGCCTGGGGAAGCTGGAAGAGCCGCCCCTGCAGCCTCTGCTCCCTTCCCCGCAGCCCTGCCTGGGCCACTGGTCTCCGCCTTACAGTGGCTGGAGCCCATGCCTTGGCTGAGGCTGGGGAAGGGCCAGGGGCCCTGCATGGGCGAGGGGGCCTTCTCTGCACATTGCCGCTGCCCTCCACCTCCTGCGGGTGCCTCCAGGCTGCCTGGGGCTCCCGGAGACCTCGGTGACTGGCCTTGCCACCCCCCGCCTTTCCCCATCGGCACCCTGAGGCCAGCAGCTTGAAAGAGTCAAGCTCTTCTTTCTGGCCACGAAACCATTCCTTTCTGAGCAGAGTGGGGACCCGCTGAGCAAGTCCCTATGATCCTCCTGTCCTGGGGTCCGGAAGAAACAGCTGGGAGTGACACTTCAGCACGGTGGGGACCTCCGGCCTCATCACTTGCCCCTTGGTCTCTCCAGACATCTGCGTGCAGGTGCCCCTGCTGGCGACGCCTGCCTTCTCCTCTCATGGGGCTTGGGCCGCTTTTAGGATCCACTGGGAACAGCCTGGGTGAACCGTTCTCGGGTGCCGGGGGTCCTTGCGGAGTGTTGCCAGACGCTTCGCTGGGCTTCTGCCTACCGCTGCGTTTTAGCTCCGGGTCTCCTCCCTGATGCGATCGGAGGCGCCCAGGTCCGCACACCCAGGACAGAGCCTGTGCTCCAGGCGCTGTGCTGATGCGCACCGCACAAGGAGACGAAGGAAGAAAGCGTCTAATACCCCATTTCCGACTCGTATATCGCGGTCAGTGTTCACGGCCCGTTACATTTTTGATGTGCTTTTAAAAAACTTTATTTTGAAATTGTCTTAGACTGTAGACTCACAGGACGTTGCAAAAGTCACAGAAAGGAGTTCCCGTGTCCTTCACCCAGCGTCCTCCCTCGCGACATGTCATTATCAAAGCCAGGAAGTGACAGTGGTCCAGTGTGGACTCAGCTGCAGACCCCCTTCAGCTTTCACCAGCTTCATGGGCACTTCATTGTTTTGACCTGTGGTTCCACGAACTTTTACCACGTATGTGGATTCGTGTGCTCTCCGTCACAGTCGGGGGACAGAAGTGTTCTGTTCCCCAAAGAATTGTGCCTGGTTTTGTGCTTACGCAAGGGCACTAGACAGCACGCTTTCATTATTTCTTTTTAATTTATTTTGCCTTTTTTCACTGATTATTGTGTATTCATCCTTTTTTCTTGTCTTTTTTAAACGTACCTTTAAAAGAGAAATTCCCCCAAGAGATCCTGCAGGCACCCCGTTAGGGTTGGAAAGCTCAGATGCTCCGGCCTCTCTGCACCAGCAGTTTCTGCTTATTCCTGTTGGCATCTCCAGCTCACAGCCCCGTGCATCTTGGCCGCAGATGCTCGCTCCGGGCTGTTCCTGGCCCCGCACCCGCGCCCATGCCGGGAAGAGGTGGGCGGCCCGTGGTGCTGGAGCACCTGCTCCTGCTGGTCTGTGCACCTTCTGCCTCTTTCTCGGGTTCCGGGGATGGGAGGACCCTTTCCCCTTTCGGTGGCTGGGAAGACCGCTGCCAGGAGCTTGAGAAATTTGCCCAGAGTCCCTCAGCTGCTAGGTGGTGGGGAATGGAATACAAAGTGGGGGGGGTGGGTGCCTGAGACCACAGGATCCTCCGAGGGAGGGATCACTGGACCCCCCAGCCCCCCACATGGGGAGGGTCTAGCACTATGGGGTGCTGGGGCTTGTGGCGTGAGCCCGGGAGGGTCAGCGTCCCCTCTCTGAATAAACAGCCGGTGATGTGTGGGCTGCTTCACAGCCTCGAATTTCCTGAGCTCCTGCTTCTGGGGGGAGAGAGGAAAGAGCAGGGCTGGCTCGTGCCCAGTTCAGACAGGCTTCTCCGTTGCTGCGAATGGTGGTTTCACCTGTGCCCCTGTTGGTGCTAAAGGGGTGAGGGGCTTCAGGGGCCCCCCCAACAGTGGGTCCGGGCTGACGGAAGCCTCGTGTCAGTCTGAGCAGCTGGCAGACCTCAGGCCCGAGACCAAGGCCTCTGCCCCGAAGGAAAAAACAAGGTTTCCTTTGGCTGGAACACTTTCTGCCAGGTCACGAAAACAGGCCTGGAGTGGGGGGCTCCCCCTCTCCGGGCGAGGCGCTTCATGTGGTTTCCAAAGCCCTTTGAGGCTGTAAGCTCATTATCATCCTGCCCAAAACCCCATAAGGGAGGGCAGGAAATTTGAGCAGGCACCTTGCAAGCAGCTGATGAGCAAATGGGTTTGTTGCCTCGGTTTACAGGTGAGTAAACTGAGGCTCAGGGACGTTATCAGGCCTTTAGCCAGTCAGTCACAGAGAAGCTCACGCCTCGTTATTCCCCCAGGTCCTCCGAAGATTTCTTTAGCTTTTAGTAAACCTGCACCATCAAGGACCATGAACACCCGCGTGCCTCCGCCTGGCCCGAGCGGCAGCAGGAGCCAGCCCTGTTTCCTTCCTCCCACCTGACACGCCCGCATCCTTCCCATGTGGGCCTTAGAACGTCCACAGTGTCGGTTGCTGTGTTCCTCTCAGTCGTGCACAGTGGTGTGGTGTCATTTTCAGTTTCTGCCTTTAAACATGCTGCTGCCGTGACACGTTCCTGTGTTCTCTGGTAACTTTGGAATTTGGGTTTAAAACTGTTATTCCAAGATCTCGGGCAGGCCATCCTACCTGTGGGGCTTGTGATCTCTGCCCCCACCCCAGCTTTGTCCGGGAGTCTGGAACCGATCTGATGCCTGGCCTGGAACCAGAGCAGAGGGCTGGCAGGCTGAGAAGTCTAAACCAGTGTTTCCCAAACTGTGTTCTAGTCTGGGACCATGAATCAGTATTAAAGGTGCAAAGTAGTTCCATGGCCCAACAAGTTTAGGAAATAAAAGAGTTCAAACAAAAAACAAAAAACCCAGAACTCTAGAGAATATAATATTTAGCATGCTAATAAATACTTGTGAACATTAAAAGAGGGGAGCAGTTGATGGATATATTTGTGGAAACCTTTTCGGATGGAGGTGTCCTGCAGAACAAATTTCCTTGCTTTAACAGACTTTGAAAAACGGGTCTGAATTGTTGGCTGTGGGTGGGGAAACGTGGATTTGTAGTGAAGAGAGGGGTTGCGTTTGTTTTTGTTTTGTGAGTGCTGGTAAGGAAAAACTTTTCCTCTATATTCTTAGGTTCAGTACCAGGGGTCTGCAAATTAAACTGCAGGAGGCACCCCTCCCCCCCAGTTAAACGTCAAGAGCCACAGTATGGAGAGAAAAGACAGCTTTAATCACATAGGTATGGGAGTTTACAGAAAAAATGTGATGCAAAGGGGCAGTTAGAATGAAGCTTATATGCTATCACCAGAGGGGTAAGAACACTTACTGGAAAACAAATCACTTTTTGGAAAGATAAGTTGCCATTAGGAGAATAGATGGGAAGTAGATAGTTCTGTGAATGTCTCTCTAGGTCTGGTGTGAAGACTTTTTCCCGTCTTCTGTGATGAAGTCTGTGTTGCCTGGTTACCCAGAGCAGGGGATTGGTGACAGCCAAGTCCTTCTGGGAAGTTCTGCTTTTAGACTGTTAAGAGATTTCAGAGCTCAAATGGCTCCTCAGAATCACTTTTACGCCACAGTGATGTCCCCTGGACCCCTCCCAAGGTCTCCTTTTTGTCTTGTTCTTTTCCAAGTCCCAGCCAGGCAGCGGGCAGCGTGGAGACACTTAATGGAAATCAAAGAGCCTTGCCCATTGGGTGGCCTTCTCTGGACAGTGGAAGGAGCTGCTGACCCCCCAGCTGCCCCCTCATCCTGTGCGTGCCTCTTGTACATTTGGCTTAGAATGCTCTCGGCAGAGACCCCGGGATCTCGCCAGATTCCAGACATGTGTCTGCATCTGTCAGACCCACATGGTGCCTTTTTTTTTTTTTTAAGTTTTTACTTATTTATTTGAGAGAGAGCGTGAACACACAAGTCAGGGAAGGGGGCAGAGGGAACGGGACTGGATCCCAGGACCCTGAGCCAAAGGTAGCGGGAGTGACCAGGCTCCCCACACGGTGCTTTTCAACCCAGAATGCTGGGTAGAGTCCCCTGAAAAGTTTTCAGAAAATACCAACCCCGGATTAGTGGACTCAATGGCTGGGGTGAGGCCCCGCCTCTGTATTTTTTGGAAGTTCCCCTTTAGAGTAGTGATGTGCTGCTAGGATGGAGAACCTGTTTCCAGAGGTCAAACAGCCAGGGTCTCAGAGCCTTGTGCAACCCCGCCCCCGCCCCCGCCCCCGCCCCCAATCCCACTGTCTCAGCTGCTGGGCTTTGGTTTCCGTCCTTGTTTCGTGGAGGGAGGGCGTGGAGGCTGCTGCACGTATCACCAACCTGGAGCGCCCCCACCCGGCAGCCCTCCCTCCTGACACCCGGAGAGAGCCCGCCCGAGACAGCTTGGGGTCTCTTGGTCTTTGAAACCGGTGCAGGGTTCGGGTTCCGGCTGTTCCGTGGCCAGGCATCCAGAATTCTGGCTGGCTGTCACCGGGGCGGCCCCGGGGCTCATGGGTTCCCGAGGGAGGGTGGGCGCGGTTGGAAGTGGGCCTGGGGCTTCCCTGATCCGCCCCAGGGGCCCTCATGCCCGCCGCTGGAACAGAGCTGGCAACCAAGAGTTAAGATCATCACATAATTTCCAAGACACCCTGTAGACATGATAGCTCTTCAAGGGGAGAAAGAAATGTGTATTAAGGTGCCATGGAGGGGAAGAGGCAACCTGACAGCGGAGGTGGGAGGCGCAGGCTTCTTAGAAAGGAGGAAATGGGGCCTTCCTGCTGCGGAGCTCCACAAACACGTATCTGCTACCTAGGAGACCAGGAGGGGGTGAGTAAGTTCCTCTGGCAAGTGCTGTAGATCAGGGTGTGACTCCAGAAGCACGGAAGGGTGGTCGAGTCTGAGGGAGGGCATCTGGAGGGCTTCCTGGAGGTGGTGATTTTTAACAGGGGTGGGGTTTTTAGGAGGGGTTTGGGAGACTGCGGGGCCTGTGCTGTGAGAGGTGGTTGAGCTCGGAACACGGTCTCTGGGCTGAGTCTGGGGATGGAGAGGGGACCCCCGTGTGCTGTGGAAAGCCCTGCCTTGGGGGACAAGGGAGGATAGCGCCCTGAGCAGTGCCCTTCCAGAAGGAGGGGCCGTTCATCTGTGCGCCTGCCCAGGTCAGCCTGGTGGAGCTGGATGTTGGCGCTGAGTATTTTCTCAAGAGGCTGGTTTAAATAGTGAAATGGGCGGACGCCAGACAGCAGAGGTTAAGACGCGAGCAGGTGGTGGGAAGATAGGACCGCAGGGCAGACCAACTGTTAAGAGGTGGGGAGAACGCCAGCGGTTGGAAGAGGTCGGTGGGAAGAGGTCGTAGCTGGGCCTAAGGGGGGGGGGGCTGGTTTTTGAGATCAGAGGCAGCCTGACTGTTGTCCTTGGTCATGTTGTAAAGAAACCTGAAGAAAGATGTCAACCAGATAAGATCGAACCACCAGCCCGCTAGGCATTGCTCTGTGGCGAGAGAGACTTTGCAGGCCCCCGCCCCTCAGGCTTGCCTGAGCCCTCGCTCTGGGCCCCTTGGGAGCCCACCCTAGGACAGCAAGACCGTGTGCAGGCTCCCTGCCCCCCAGGGGTGTGTGGCTGCACCTGCTGGCTGTCCACCTCAGGGGCCTCACGCTGCTAACCCACCACCCAACCCTTCCCCTGCCCTTGTGTGCAGGGCAGCCCAGCAACCCGCCTGCAGAGCCTAGGGAAGGGTGTTTTTTTCTTGGCCTTTGATGGTAAGTATCTGTGCATCCCATGGGGGTTCATCCAGGGTGGGTTGGAAAAGAGGTCGTGGGAGGGCTGGGTGTCGTGTTTACAACCCCGCTTTGGGCTTGGCAGGAGAAAGCAGGGGCGGGGGTGCGCCGGGGCATGCGTGCTTGTCGGGGTGGAGGGAAGGGAGGCTGTCACGTGACTACTTCCTTTCCTGTATGCTGCCCTGCGCCTGAGGGGGTTGGTCTCGGGCATCATCACGTGGGTGTCCCTGCATGGCGGGGTGGGTGACACCCCCAGACTCTGCTTTCCTCCCAGTTGGCCCATCTGGAGGTGGGAGCCTGCCCTAACTGTCCCCCTGCCACTTTCGGAGTAGAACCCTGTTGCAGGCCACCTGTCCTGTGCTGCCACCACTCCCTGATGACTGTTCTGACAGGGGGACCCCAGGGAGGGCAGTGGGTGCTGCTCACGGGCAGGTGGAAATGGCCCCCGGTAGGCATCCTTGTCAGGGACACCATGGCACCCCTTCCCCTCCCCTGCCCCACATGGCAGCCTGTTGTCCAGCAAGGGGGCCAGAATGTCCTGGAAGTGACAGCCTTGGAAAACCCGACCTAGACCCCCCTCCAAAGGGCTGGGAGGGATCCTGTTCGTGCTTCTGGACTACCTTGGCCCCGAGGTTTCCTCCAGCTCTAAGCGTGTGTTTCCCCGATTGAAGGCGGAAGCTCCTACCTCACTCTGGCTCAAATCAGGACTACAGGGCTGTGTGAGGGTCCTGGGGCCACTGTGACAGAGTACCACAAATTACCGTGACCTTAGGCAACAGAAAAATCTACTGTCCTGCAGTTCCAGAGGCCCTGGGTCTGGGGTCAGGTCGCTGGGCTACGTATGGTGTGCTGTGGGCAGGCCCCAGGAGGATCTGTCCTCGTACCCGCTCCAGCTTCTGGTGGCTGCCCGTGGGCCTTGGCTCGTGGCCACGGCACCCAGTCCCTGCCCCCATCGTCACGTGGTCACCTTCCCTGTAGTCTTCAACTTTCCCGCAGGACACCCAGGATAGTCTCTGCATCTCGAGTCCCTCCTGCCATATCAGGGGACCTCCCCAGGCTCCAGGCAGGGGACATTGCTCCATCTCCCCCAGCGCCCCTGCTTTACCTTGGGGCCCTTGTGGCCTCCAGGTAGAAAATAACACGATAAACTGCCCTGTGGAGAGGAAAGGACGCATTAGACTTTTTCCTTTAAGTATAGTTTTTATGGTATATTTTTATGGCGCCCAGAACATGAAATTCACCGTCAGTAACACTTAGCACATTCACAGGGTTGGGCAGCATCACCATGATCTAGCTCCAGAACATTCCCATCCCCTCAAAAGGAAACCCCATGTGCATTAAGCGGTCAGTTCCCATCCCCCAACCCCTGCCCTGGCGGCCCCCAGTCTGCTCTTTATAGACTCTTTCCTGATCTGCGTGGCTGTGTGTGACTTTGAAGTCGGTAAACAGAGGCAGGATGAGTTGGTTACTGGAAGGACGAAGGTGCACGGAAGTCAGAGTGTGGAATGCCCGGGCTTGGAATGGGCGAGGCCTGCGGGAGCTCAGCCGGCCCACGGGAGCTCAGCCGGCCCACGCTCTCCGTTCTTGGGGTCTCCTCCTGCGTTTCCCCCCACGCTGCCCTGTCCCCTTTTGCAGTTGGCCCCGGACAACTTCTCTCCCTTAAGTCTGCATGACCTCAGGCTTCTGGAGCCTCCACCAGAAAAGCTGCTGGGTCCGGGCTTCCGGGGGGAACGCTTGAACGGCCCAGCTCATCACTTGCTCGAGACAGGCGCAAGTCTGGGCCGCTGGTCAGCCTGCGGTGGGCTGCCTTCGAAGCAGGAGTTCACCCTGGCCTGAGCACCTGTGAACCAGATGGGACAGAGAACCCCAGAAACCGGTGGTGGTCTCACTGACGCTTAGCCCAAATACAGCAGAGTAACTTCTTTGGAGAAGTTGTATTCTTTGTGATAGTAGAATGTGGGAGACATGTCCCCAGTACATCCCGGGGAGGGGGGCGGTGTGAGGTAGGGATCAGCGGTCCCTGCGACCCAGTAGAGGCTACTGTGGCTTCCATCAAGCTGTATCCCTTAGCACCCCCAAACGTGGCTGCATGTGCGCCGCGGAGAGTGAGGTATAGCGCTCAGATAACGGGTCTAAGTGAGCTGCCCCCAAGGACCTGGAGCCCGGGGTCGATCGAGAACCTCCAACGGCTGCTGGCACAGTAGCCACAGCAGCCGCTGACCACGTGAAGTGTGCCTCGACCGGTGGTGCCGGGCCGGCTTCGTCGGGACAGCGTGCGACCCTGGATCGTGGGGTTGTGAGTTCGAGCTCCACGAGCGGTGTAGAAATTACATAAACCCTGAAAAGAAGAAAAAACAAACGTGCCCAGTCCAAACCAGGGGGGTGCCGTGAGTGCACCAGGCACACTGCATTTCCGAGGCTCAGTACAGAAAGGAAAAAGAGTGTAAAATGTCTAAAAAGTGTTGGGACCCTGGGTGGCTCTGTTGTGAAGCATCTGCTTTCGGCTCGGGTCATGATCTCGGGGTCCTGGGATCCAGCCCCGCCTCAGGCTCCCTGCTGCACACACAGCCTGCTTTCCCCCCCCTCAGCCCCTCCCCCTGCTCGTGCGCGCTCTCTTTCTCAAATGAACAGATTCTTTTTAAAAAATGTAAAAATAAAAAAATAGAAAGGGTTTAGAGGGGTGACATGTTGAGTTGATACTGTTTTGGCGGTACTAAGTAAAATACATTAAGTGTCGCCTGTTTCTTCTTAGGTTTTAAACGTGGCTACTGGAAGCCTCCAGTGACAGATGTGCTGTGCTTATGGGGGCCTCACTTTCTGTTTCTGCTGGGGATTTGGTGGACGGCTGTGTGGGCTCCAGGCCATTCCGGTAGATGCTGGGTGTGGGCCGAGAGCGCTGAGTAGGCCCGGGGGGGCAGGGCTAATTCATCAGAAAAGCACCCCCCCACCCCTGGGCTGAGTGCCTTGTCAGGCCCGGGGGGGTTCCCTCTCCTGCGCTCTGGAGACTCCCATCCCATGGGCGATGTGCCAGGGAACGCGTGGGAAGCACCCAGGCTACGTTCCAGGCCAGCGGTCTGCAGGGGTGTAGGGAGAGAGGAAGAGGAAGGGCAGGCAGTGGCCTTGGAGAGCTGGCAGGTTGCCCACATGGTGCCCAGGAAGGGGGTGGTAGGTCCTAGGTGAGAGGCAGGGAAGGAGGTTCCAAGGGGAACGCTGGGAAGGAGGGGCCCTGCGCACAGGACGGGCGTAGACGGGAGGTGGCATCTCCATGGTTCCGTGTCAGCCTTGACACCGGGTGTGACAGGAGTCGCTCCTGCTGTCACTTGGAGCTGTCCTTCAGGGCCCAGTGGCAAGGGCCCAGCAGGCTGGGCAGGGGGTGGTTGGAGGGGCTGGGCCCTCCCTCTTCCCTGTCCTAGGAAACCACCTGTTGGAGGAAAGAGAAGCCTAGCTTCCAAGTGGCCAGTCTTCCTAGCTTGAACGTCACGTCCTGCTTTAGTTCTTGTAAGGTGATCGTGTCCATTTCACAGGTGGGGAAGGTCAGGTCCCACAGGGTTGGGTGATGAGCCAAAGCTGATTTGAGTGAAGGGGACCTTGATTCTGGTGTGTCTCTGAGGCGCTCAACTCAGATCCTCCACCGTCCTCCCTCACACTGAGATGGGAACAAGGACTCTGGACACGGGGTCCCTCCCCTGGAAGCTGCCTGTGTTTGGCCCACGGCCCAGAGACCCAGGGCAGCAGCTCTGCACTCTGAGGGGTGGGGAAGGGAGTGGGATGCCAGCCTCCCTGAGGCCATTATGGCAAACCTGGAGACTCGGGAAGCCTTGGGGAGGAAATTGGCCATCTGGAGTGGGAGTGGCCAGGTTGACCACCAGTGGCTGCTGCTAGGGAGATCTGGCTTCTGAGGAACTGGAGGGAGGACCCGCTGGACATGATTAGCCTGCCAGTGTGGCCAGTGGGCTGGGTGCTTGGAAGGTGGGGTGGGGGCTCACCCACCAGCCATGGGGGCGAGTGGGGATGGGGAAGGAGAGAATGCCTCGGGAGCAGGGGCTGGGCTAGAGTTGCTCCTCCCGAGGGTGGCCACCTGCTCAGGTGTCACTCAGAACTCCTTTGCACTTGAACTTCTTGCCCTCTGCCCCTGCAAATTCCCAACACCAGCAAGAGCTCTCCCCTAGTGGGGAATAGGTCTGGGGCTGGCTGCCTTGGCCCCGCCTGCGCCTGGGAGTGACTCACTCAGGGTCAAAGGTCGTGGCACAGGATGGGTCTGGCGGATCCCAGCGCCCAGGCCCAACCCCAAACAGGGTGGCTCCCAAGCTCCTCCTTCTGGGGACCACCTAGCCCATCCGTGGGGTCTGCAGGGAGAGTGACTCACTGCCTGGGCCCTTAGGGCTGTAGAAGCTGCAGCCCAGCTCCCCGAACCCGAGTGCTTAGACTCCAGGAAGAAGACAGAGCTTGAGGTGAGCTGGGCTGGCACCACCCTTCCCTCCCTAGCCCCGGCCCGTGGTCTCCTTCTTCTGCTTCTCCCTTGGGGGTGATTCTGTCACCGTGGCCTTAGGCAGTGGGCAGCACACAGGGCGTGCTTTGCTCTGGCCCCCAATGCCCAGACCCTGGAACAGCCCCAGCTTTGGTTCTTGATGGCTTTCCTGGGGCGGTCTGCAGCCCTGGGGGGGAGGCCTGCCCGATAGCCTGCTGTGCCATCTGAGCTGGATGGGGTCGGGACCCATCTGGGGCTCACCTGGCAAAAAGGGTGCTGGGCGGGGCAGCAGGTAGAGGGGGCACCCCTGGGCCATGTGCGATTCCTGGCACCGCCCTGCACTCCTTTCCCATCTCACCCCGGCAGGACAGTTGGAGGAGAGGGACTGGAGGCTTCTCGGGCGCACAAACTTCTTGGCCAGGGCAGCTGGACTGGGTGTCCAGGTGAGCGCCTCCTGCCCTCTCTCCTTCCTGGACCCCATGGCCCTTTCCTTTTGGGGGTGACTCAAGCCAGCTGGGGGGCTCAGCTCCTTGGCGTTTCCCAGGCACGGAATGCACCCCGCACGGCCGGTTGGCTTCAGGCCTGCAGCCGGGCACCCCTGGTCTTCTGGGGGGGGGGGCTCCGCTCCCCTCGCCCTGCCTCTGAGCCTCAGTTCTCAGGCGGTCCCTCCTACCTCTGCCGCGCTCTGGGAGGCTCCTTGTTCCGCGGCCACAAAGCCCCTTTGATCCTCTGCTCGGCTCGGAGCCATGTGACCCGGTGGGCGGGCCGCGCTCTCAGGCGGCCGGCGCAGCCCGACTCCGCGGCTTGGGTGAGTCCTCCGCTCCCTTTGTTCCTTGCAGCCTCGCACGGGCGGCTGGGGGCCTTCAGGTGGCGCGGCCACCCGGGGGCTCCCCGAGGGCACAGCAGCGGGGCCGAGAGCGGCGTCTCCCGGGCCCCCCGCCCGCGGCCGGCGGACTGCTGCGGGTCCCGGGGAGAGGGGCGGCGGGAGCTCGGTCTCCACGCGGGGCCCAGATTTTCGGCCGCGGAGCAGAAGAAAGGGGCTTTGTGCGGCCACAGCGATCTCTTTGTAAATATTTGGCCAGATCGGCTGAGTGGTTAGGTCCTCCTCCGGCGGGGAGTTTCTCGGAGCCGGTTTCCCGTTCGCAGGGGGCTTCCCTGACTTCTAGGAGGCCCCGGGCTGGAGGAGGGGCTGCTCGGGTTGGCCGCCGCCGCCTCCTGAAACCGTTCTGCGCCGATTGTCAGCCCTGGGGGCCGAGGCTGGGCGGGAGACTGGCTTCGGCAGACGCCGGAAACGCGGGATCCGACGTGGTATCGCGGGTCGGGGAGTCGGCGGAGGCTCGTCTGGGTTCCGGGGCGCTGTGGGGGGCGCGGCTCGCTCCGGAGCGGGCAGGGGCTAGGACGCGTGCGCCGCGCTGGAGGAGGGGGAGCGGGGCGGTCCGCCACCCCTTGTCAAGAAGCAGGGGTGAGGAAGCAGCCCCACGGGGACCTGCCATCGGAAGGGCCCTACAGCTGAGACGCTGGGGAATGCCCCAGACTCAGATCCCACACTGGCCCAGCGCGGCCTGCGAACCCCAGTGCTGGGACGGCCGAGGTGCTCTGGGGCCAAAGCCATCTGCTGCTGAAACTTCATCCCACATGTGTGTCTTGTCGTCCCCCCCCCCCCCCACCACCGCCATCGCTCTGCCTCCAGGCACTCCATCCTGGTCCCCCTGTTTCCTCTCTGCTGGGGAGTCTTCCCAGCTTTTGTCAGAGGTTTGGGGCACATCTCTGCTCACCAAAGAGCAGTTTGAAATTCCTATCCTGGAGGAAAATGTGCCACCCAGCCAGTGGGTTTCTGGCTGTAGAGACAGCGCCCTGATCGGAATTTGGTTTGGATCCCTCATGGAAAATCCTGTTAGGGGACGAGGGAGAAAAAGCCCCCATGGGCTTACGATCCTTTATATTCCCTTATAACCCCTTATAACTGCGTGTGGACTTCCCACTTCATTCATTGTGGGTGTTTACATAAATGTCATTCCTCTTTGGCCTCTCCCCACAACCCAGGGGGCCCCTTTTCAGGAAATAGGAAGAAGAATGAGTTTGTTTAACCAGTTGGGGCTGGAGAGCCAGCGTCTGCCTGAGACCTCTTGGATAGGATAGGATTCTTGCTTCCCTCCTTTGGATCTCCTTTGGGTTAAGGTGTGACTGCGGAAGGAGACCTCTTCCGAGGCTGACCCCCTCCCAGGCATCCCCATGCCCCCCCCCCATCATTTCTGTGTTGTGGCACCTACGACACAATCGTGTCTACCGGTTTGTGTGTTTATTTCCTCCAGACTGCACCTTGTGGGACGATGGTTGGCTGCTGTGTGGGGAGGGGCCTACTCTGCGTGGGGCCCTGGGCGCTCCAGGACCGAGAAGTCAGCACCGTTCTGGATGGGAAGGGGACACCCACAAGGCTACACCCAGCCAGGCCAAAGACAGCTCTGGTTGGGACCCATTGGGCCATCCCCGCACGCCTGGCCCAGCCTGTCCTCCCCAAGTCTGGAGGACAGGGTTTACCCTGGGCTTTCTCCCCAGAAGCCCTGTACCCGTTTGGGTGACCAGAGTCTGGGCTGACTTTCCCTCCCCACCTCCCTGGCCACGTACTGTCCCCACTTCCTGTTCCGCCACTGCCTGAGCTGCCCTTGTCATTGTTAGATAGGACAGAAGCATTCCCTGGGAGCCTTCAGAGAAGGGGAAGACCCCATCCTTAAGAGAACCCCCACCAGCTCCAGCCAGGCCCAGCTTCCTGTGTTGTCAAAGAGCTCAGTGCTTTTTTCCGAAGCTGTTGGTTCACTGGGGAGCTTCCGTTATCCCAGGCCCCCTGCCCACCAAGATCTTGGGTGGCTTTTCCGTACGGCCCGAGAGTTCTGGGTGCCCTCCTCCTCTGCTTGGCCGAGGGCACAGGAAGAAGGACTGTATTTCAGGGCTGGTGATGTGGGGAGAGCCCCGCGCCCCGCAGCCGGGTTCTGGGGAAATGCTTCCAGCACAGATCACAGCCCTCGGCGAAGACGCCATCCCCAGGCTTCTGCCTCCAGCGGCTAGCTTTGATTTCTCTGTTGAGCGCCAGCCTGGTTCCTTGGACAGGTCGGGGCCTGTTCTCAGGAGCTCGGTGGAGCCTTAGGAGGCCTGCTCAGAACCGCTGCGAGGGTGGTGGGCTGTGCAGCCGGCTGTACGGGCGAGCGGGGAGGCCCAGGGCTAGTCACAGGCCCTCTAGCCCGCCCCCTCCCAGCCGGTTCATCTGGAGCCTTGTTCAGAGTTGGAGGGACGGGGCCGGGGGATAGGGGGGCACATCTTGCCTGCGGTGGCCTGTCCCTGGGCCGTGGGTGCGTGAGTGGGGTCCACATGCTCTCCTCATCTCCTTCTCTGTTACCACCTCTGGGAAGCTTGGGGCCACCAGACCTGTGGGGGCAGAAGAGCAGCCCTGCCAGGCCCAGGGGTTCCGAGTTCTGATTCTGACTTTGTGGAGGGGCCTGAGCTGCCGCTGGGCCTCCAGGCGGAGCAGAGTTCGTGCGCAGCTGGCAGGCGCTGGTTTCGGGGAGGAGGGCCTGGGCCTGGGTTTGGGGGCAGCAGCATGGTGCAGAGGGTGTGCAAGGTGAAGGCCAACCTGTTCGCTCCCTCCCCTCGTCCTGGCTGTTCCAGCCTCAGCTGAGTTTTCAATGTTTTGGTTTGGGTTCAGTAGCTGGATCATGGCAAGGGCGCCCTGACATTTCTTGTCCCTCTCCTGAACCTGGGGACGGGGGACAGCTCCTGAGAGGTTGACTCCTGACCACCCAAGGCTGCACCTGGAGCCCCAGCTCTGGGTGGGGGGTGAGTCACCGACACTGACCCGTGCTTGGCCTTGGGCAGGGAGGCTCCGCTGGTTCCGCTGTGGTGCTCCGTGCTGGGCTCTGTCACACCTGGCTTAGGCCCTCCCCTTCCGGGACCTGTGTCCCCAGAGGCCTGCCAGTCCTGGCCCGGCCCTGCGAGGGCCAGGCACCGAGTGGCCGGTCACCGAAATAGTGTCCTTGCTGGTGTCCCCAGTGGAATGTGCGCAGACCTCCCCCGACCCCCCAGGCCCCGTTCTAGGTGCCTGTCACCAGGCCTCTGACAGCAGATAAGGTTTTCCTAGCCCAGAGCAGGACGGTGAATTCATCCTCCCGCACCCTCCTGCGTGGAGGAAGGACCCGCCCACATCGGGTTGGGACGTTGGTGTCCAGTCTAGGGTCTTTCCCTAGACCGTGGGCCTGTGGAGAGAGGGCGCTTTCTCGATCTCGGTCTCCGGGTCTGGAGCTTGCTCAGTTCATGAACGCACTCCGGTCAGCGCGGGGGGACCGCAGCTGTTCATCTGTCCACCCGGGACTCTGTGGTTTCCATGCAACGAGCTCCGGGGGCCTCACACGAGCAGCTGCGGGTCCTGCTGTCCTCACGCGAGCTCTTCTTGGAGTGTCTTCTTCAGGCCCCAGATGCATTCTCCCCGGGACCAGGCACTGGGCCAGGTGACCCTGGCACCGCTCTGTGCCCTGGTTCCGGGGAAGTAAGGTACCAGGGAAGGGATCCATGTCATGCCCCTGTCACTGGCTGTCCGTGGTGGGCTCCGAAGACTAAAGACGGGGACAGTGGCTCCACTGAGTCGGAGGAAGGACGTTTGCTGGTTGTGGGCGGGGGGGCACGGGTGGGCAGCGTGGCGCGGAGAGTCGTGGAGGGAGGCGGCACATCTGTGGCAGGGCCACGTGTCCTTCCAGGAATTCTCTCCCTCTTAGCCTCACTCACCTGCACAGGTGGGCTGGCCTAGCCCTGCGGACCCGGACCATGGGGTGGAGGGAGGCTGGGAGGCCGTGGTCGGTTTGCAGACCCCATGCTCTGCTGATTGGGGGCTGGTACCCGTCGCTCCGGGGCTTGGCAGTCGGTCTGCTGGGGCCGGTCCCTGTGGCCGGCACCATCCGGCTGACCATAGTCACCTCTGGGCCTGGTCCCCGGGGCCCTCGGTCTTCATCTTGGGGAGTTTACTTAAGTAACGAGACTGCCAGGTTCCCTACCTGGAAACTGAGGCAAAACAATAAAGTCATCCCGGAAGCATTTTTAGGTGGGTAAGAGTTTCTTTCTTTAAGTAGGTTTGCTTAGTAGGAATAAGTTTATTTATTACAGAAGAAAGGAACTTTAAACTGACCCCAGGGACCCCCTCACCCCAAGGCCAGTTTGGCCTTTGTGGATGCTGGTGTCCCCTCCCAGCCCTCCTGCAGCCTCTGCTCCCCGGAACCCTCTGGAGCCCACCTGGCTGGCTGAGGGGCTGCTTCCTGCGGGTCAGGACTGTGCATCTGAACGGTGCCTAGTGCGGACTGTGCGAGGGCCTCCGGGTCGGTCTTCCTGCACGCCAGGGATGTTAGAGCTCAGGGCACAAACCCATTCTCCCCTCCCTGCAGGCAGACGCCAGGGGCCAGACCCGGGAAGCAGGTCACTGGGGCCCATGGGTTCAGTAGCTTGACCCACTGAGGCCAAATTGGCGGCAGTGGAGCTGGGACCCCCTTCCCGTGTGTCCCCTACTCAGATTTAGTGTGAGCCCCTCTTAGCCCCCCGCTGAGGGCCCCAGCAGGCTGAGGACCCTTGGAGGCTGGATCCAAGAGAGCACAGCCCCCTGGGTAAGGCCTGCCATCCCTCGATGTGGTGACTCTAGGAAGTTGGGGAACAGTGGGGAGTCTGGTTGGGTCCAGCGGGCCTTGTGTACCAGACGAGGGGAGGGTCGGACGGGGTGGGGTGGCAGGATTTGGTGGACACTGGGGATAAGTGGGTGTCCACCTCCGCTAACTTGGTGTCGGCCGGCCCCCAAGGACTGGGGGGACTTAGTGTTTCCCGAGGCTCCCCACTGCACCCCTCATCTTGCCCTGCTCATGCGCTGGGATGGCCTGGCTGCTCGCGCCCCAAATTCAGGGAGGAGATGGATGTTCAGGGAGGTGGTTTCCCACGCTGGGCCACTGACCTGCCCCGCCCCCTGTGCTCCTCTGGAGGACGCTGTGGCCTTCCACATGTGGCTCGCCGCCTCTGAGCCGCCATCCAGTGTCCAGAAGGCATGATAACAGTCACCGCTTCACGGGGTTGGCCTGAGGGTGAACAGACATAAATCAGAGAATGTGTGACCCTGGCCACGGAGATGTACCTTAGCCTGCGACGGCCGCTGTCATGAGTTCAACCACGTGGCAGCCCTGGGACCAGCAGGGTAGGGAAACACACACAAGTCGGGCCTTCCAGAAGCGTCCAGTTAGGTAGGTGGTGTGTACACGCCAGCTCCAAGATGAGACGCCCTGGGACCCACGGGTGTCCCCAGGAAGGCAGCTCGTTGGCCACGGGGACTCAGCAAAGCCTTCAGGGCCTGGAAGTGTTGTACCGGTCGTCCTGGGCTCCCTGGACACAGAGGAGAGCAGCTGAGAATCGGGGCAGCCAGAGAAGCAGGACAGGAGGGCAGAGGAGGGGCGTGGGGGGTGTGGGGCCACTCCCCTGTGCTGTCCTCAGGCCGCCCAGCTCCGTGCACACCCTCCACAGCACACCTCTCCGCAGGTGCCTGCTTCCTGCTTTAGCTCACCTGGCGCAGGTTCCTCAGCTGACCTTTGCCGTCCTTCCAGAGGTCTTGGCTGCCTCCCCAGCCTCCCCCAGGGCTCACGGTGGAACCTGCGTGCCTGGTCTGTCTCCCTGAGGCTCCTGGGTCCTTGAGTGTGGGCCCGCAGCCACCTCTGTCTCTGTCACTTCCTGCTGCGCTCACCCAGCCGTGTGTCTTCGGCGCTGCTCAGCAGGAACGGGCAGAGAGACTTCTGGGCCCGAGACCCAGGTCTGGTCCGCCGGAGCCTCATGCCGCCGGCTCCTGGGGTGCCGCTGGGGCCCTGGGAGGATGAGCCAGCGGCCTCTCTCTCTACCTCGCTTTCTGCGTCTGGCTTAAGAGCAGAAACTCCCGTCTACTGCTCCTTCACGGGGCTGTGGGGGAGACTGAGTCAGGGCTGGGAGGCGGGTTCTTTGCGGGTCCCAGGATTTGCTGGGTGGGTTGTGGGTAGAAGAAGCCCCTCTGTGGGGGCTGGTCTGGGCTGCCTCCTCCCCATGGGGCTCTCCAAGGACAGCTGGGGAGTAAAGAGCTAATTAACACCGCGGGGCTCTGGGAGACTCAGTACTAAAGTTATAATTAAACCTTGAGCCACCAGAGGCCCCTCTCCCTCGGGGGCCTGGGCTGCCCCATAAAAGTGGGGCTTCAGTGAATTCTCTCTCTCTCTGACTTGTTTTTATGGAGCCTCCTGGCAGCATCCCTAGGGCTTGGGATCGGGGAGGGAGTGGCCGAGAGCCTCTAACACATCTGGGGTGGGTGCTACCAGAGATGGCTCCGGAAATCCGGGGGCCGCCCCCAGCAGCTGCTGGCTCCTGCAGTCACTTCCTCTGCCCCACCCGGCAGGCGAGACTGAGCACCTGCCCGGTGTGTGTGTGTGTGTGTGTGGTGTGTGTGTGTCGGGCGGAGGGTGGGGGTGGTGCCAGGTCCTGCTGCTCCCGCACACAGCTGGTTCTGGTACCGGTGTCCCCACAGCCGGGAGGGGATGCTGAGTGGGCTTTCCCTTGTCCCTCCTGCCCAGAGACCTGGGATGAGCCAGTGTACCCTTTGTCATCCCCAGTTGCTGCATGTTTACTCCTGCCATCCCGCCCTTCAGGGTGAGGCTTAGGGCCTCCTTTGGTATTAAAGGGGCCTGCTCCTAGTTCACTGTGACTGACAGGTTCAAGGCTGGGCCACTGAGGGCCCTTTTTCTGAGATGAATGGTGAGTCCTCATGAGCACTGCTGGCGAGAGGAGCACAGTGGGGAGTCACGGAGGAGCCTGCCAGCGCCCCACTCCCAGGGCTGCAGACTCAGAGTCGTGCTGGGAGCTGGCCATGGACGCGGACACAGTCCTCGCTCTCGTTTACTAGGGATCCCTCACGGGACCCCCGTTACGTTGTTAATAGCTTTGTTGAGATAGCATCCGTACGCCGTGAAGGTCACTCTCCCAGAGCGTTGTTTCAGCGGTGCTTCATGCATTTACAAGGTCCTGCAGTTACTGCCACTGATTCCAGAACATTCTCATCATCTCAGAAGAGACTCTGTGTCCATTAGTAGCCAGGCTCTCTCCGCAGCCCCCGGCAGCACGGATCTGCGTCAGTCTATATGAATTCTCCTTTTCTGGGTATTCTGCGTGACTGGAATCCAACGCGTCTGGCTTTTCACGGGGTGCGGTGTCTTCAAGGTTCGCACTGTGGCAGGTGCCAAAGCTTTGTTCCTTCTCGTGGCTGGACAATACTCCACGCGACGCCCACGCCGCGCTCCGTTTACCTGTTCATCCGTGGGTGCGTGTCGGGGGTGCCCTGCATTCTGTCGTGAATCACGCCGCCGTGAACACGGGTGCCCGGGTCCTGGTGTGCACGTGTTTTCGTTTCTCTTGGGGACCTGCCCGTCCCGTGGTAGGTGGTGGGGGCCCCCTGGGCGTCCTGCCCCCAGTCCCTGCGCGTTTCTTGCACTTTCCCCCGTGACATGTTGAATCTACGTGTGGACAGTTCTCCAGAGGTGCAGGGCCAGCCTGGTGGGATATGGTGGCTGGGCCTGGGGATGGGTTTGGGGGTCGGTTTGGGGGTCGGTGTGGGGGCACAGAAGAGCCATTCGGGTCTGCAGCCGAGGGCTGGTGCTGGCTTCTGGTTCCCTTCGCCCATGGGGCCCAGAACTCGGCAGAAGGGGGAAACAGAAGAAGGTCTGCGGGTCCTCCCGCTGGGGCGATGGGGAAGCTGCAGCGCACCCGTGAGCGGGAGGAAGTGGGTGGAGGGAGTGGCTGGGCTGCGCAGACCCCCCTCCCTTGTAGGAAGCTGGGGGAATGGATGGGGTGTGGGAGGGGCCTCTTCCTGAAAGAACGGGCTCCCCCTGACCTCACCAGCCCTGGCCCCAGGCAGACGCTTCCTTCCAGGGAGGGTGGAGGTGCGGGGGGGGGCTGCGTCCGGGACCCTGGGAGGGGGCACGGGCAGCCGGAGCATCTGCCCCTGCGCCACACACAGAAAAAGTTAGGCTCAAACACAACACGTGTCCTTTGTCATGTGAAACCAGCACATGAGCGCAAAACGCGAAGGCCGTTTGCCCTGCGCCCCGGTGCGCCCGCTCCCCACGCAGCCCACAGCCCGAGCTGAGCGCCCCGGAAGGGCCTGGTGGGGCTGGGAAGCCAGGAGGGGGCGGTGAGGCCTGGGCCAGGCCGCCCTCCTCCTCCGGGCAGCTGGAGGGGCCTCCAGCGCTCGCCAGTTGCAGGCAGAAATTACCATATGAATGTGGCTCCTTCCCGGATCCTGGAGCTGCGGGACCTGGGAGGGCACAGGCTCCCACCCCCAGGGCCTCCTTGTTCTGTGCTGGCGGCCAACCTAGCGGAGGAGGCTGACTTTGACTCGTTTCCGATCCCTCTGGCAGGTACCCCTGGGGCACAGAGGGTGTGGGGTGAGCGGGACACCCCACCGACAGCACGCTTCAGGCTGGGCCTTCTTCCGTCCCGACTTGTGTAAGGACAGGTTACCCTGGTGTTGGTTCTTTTGGTCTCATTTCAAGAGTTGCAGCTAATTATTGCAGGAAACGCAGGCTCCAAGGAGAAACCGGCGGCCGGGTGGGGGGCGGGATAGCAAGTTTGAGCGCGTTTAGACTGAAATGCCCTTGCACAGCCGTGCCCTGGGGTCGGTGCTGCTCTCCTGGCCCAGCAGCCTGTTATGTCTGAGCTCCGGGTTCTGTCCGTTGTTCAACCACTCTTAAGTTTGGGCTGGAGGTGTGTCACGTGGGTCAGCTGGACGGAGGATTCAGGGACAGCAGGAAAAGTCTCCCTGGGGCTCTGCAACGCACCGAGAGATGCCAGCTCCCAGGGGTCGTGTCTTCAGGGTTGCCCAGTGACCGGTGGCCTGGTCCCCAGCACACAGGGGACCCACTTGGCGCTGTGGCACCTGCCAGGCCGCCTGTAGCTGGGGAAGCCACTCAGGGTAGTGCCTCAGGCTGGTCCCAGGTGTTCTGCTCTGAGCCCCTGCCCATCTGCTGGGCCCGCCTGCCCCTGGCCCTGTCACAGGCCACCAAGTGTCCGCCTGGTTTCCTTCTCCGTGGGCGCCCTACCCCCATTTCCTGAGTGAAATTTCCTGACCAGGCAGGAGCCACCCCCGGAAGCACATCCATCCATCCATCCATCCTTCCTCTTGGGGGTTTGGTGCCTCTAGAAGATGACGGAAGCTGGACATGGTTAACGTCCAGCTCACACGCTGCCGCACACTGAAAGCCGCCAGGGGGCCCGTGGGAACGGATGCAGGCCAGCACCTCGGGGGCCAGGGCGGGAGAGGCGCCACCTGGATTGGCCGGGGAGCAGTGGCCGGCCCCCCAAGATGTTCTGGGAAGAGAGGAGGGCTGGAGGAAGGGCAGTGAGCTCCCTGTTCATTCATTCAGCAACCTGGGGGAATGGGGGAGGGGGGTTTCCACAGGGAGCAGGGGGCGGGGAGAACCTCTCTGAGGACCCTTGTTTGCAGAGCTGATAGGAGCTCAGGAGACTGGCCACGCACCCAAGCTGGGGAGCTGAGCCGGGTCCTGTATTTCATGGACAACGACTTAGAGCGTTGTCTGTGCCTCGCGTGTTTCTGCCTCAGCAGTAATCTTCGATTCTTACAACGCTCTTGGGAGGCAAGTGTTACTGTTCCAACGTACACATAAGGAAATGGAGGCACAGAGAGGTTAAGTTACTTGCTCAGGGTCACACAGTAAGTGTGGTGAGGGCTACCAGTGAGTGGACAGAGGCTGGCATTTAATGCCCAGAGGACGGGCAGTCTCCTGGGGAGAGCGTCCAGCCGGGGACCAGGATGGATTCCGCTGGTGGAGGAGGGGCTGGTGAGCAGCCTTAGCCCCAGCAGCTCAGACAGAGGAGGCAAAGCAGCAGAGGTCAGCACGGAAGCCCAGAGAAGAGAGCACTTAAGGAAAGGAAAGGGGGACTGGTCAGAGCTCATTCCCTATAGCTTGGGGTGAGGGGGTACCCCAGGACTTGGCTCTGCAGAGGCCCAGCAGCTGTGTTTGCTCAAAATGCCAGGTCCAGAGTGTACCCAGACTTCGTGCCACAGCACAGGCAGGAAGATGGACGGGACCTGCTTCTTCCCCTCTGCTGTGTGACCCGGCACTGGGTGCAGGGGTGTGTGCACCCCGCCCACAGCCACCATCCCACCCCCTGCCGGTGTTTCGGGGCTGATGGACGTGTCTGTCCAGAGGGTGGGCAGCGGGCTTTTTCCTGGGAAGGGCCTGGGCTAAAGGGCAGGGTGTGTTTCCAGGACTCCTTGGATGGGCCAGCAGCCTGTCCCACGGTCCCGCTGGAGAGCGTGTGACCGTAGGGGTGGGCCTTCCAATATCACAGCGTCCTTCTTTGGTTTATTCACCAGGTGAGGGGCTCCTGTGGGCGAGCGGGGGCTGGAGGGGGAAGGGGGTGGGGAGCCGTGGGGTCTTGAAGGCATGGAGGGTCTGAGCAGCCCCGCTGGCAGGTGGGCACAGTCGGGGGTAGGCTGAGGGCCGTGGAAGGGTCCTTGCTGATCCCTGGGCCCTGAGCCCGCTGCATGCAGAGCCCCCGCCCTCCTGAGCAGGAAGGACCCTGGGTGGGAAGGCGGATGCGTCCAGCTCCCCCAGCCCCCCTCAGCCCAAAGCTGGAGCCGCAGATGGATGGGTGCCCTGGTTCAAGATGGTCTGGGGCTGCCGACCCCGCCCCTGCTTTCCCCCACCCTTCCTGGACCCTCAGCCCCTGGGCCTGTGGTATGAGACATCCCTCTCCCTGCCTCAGGGGTCATCTGGCTGGGCTTCTCTTCCGGCCCAGGAATGTGCCCCTCCCTGCTTGGCCCCCTCCCAGGCGCTGCACCCGCCTTCCCAAAGGGTGCTCTGGGCACGGGGTCGCCTTAGGCAGCACCTGCATCACCCCACCCACCCCAGGCCTGACCAGAACTGCACAGACATGGATTGTTTCGTAACTTTTTTGGGGAGGGGGAGGTGAATTTTGATGTCTTTTTCCACGTAGCCCCTGGGGGTGGGGAGGCTGCCCCATGGTAGCCGGAGAGCCCTGTCTACTTTTTGTTTTCTCAGATGACTTCATCAGCTGGGGGAGGCAGAAACCCCAGCACCCCCAGCCTCTGTCCGGTCTCACCCCAGCTCTGGGGAGCATCTGCTGACAGTGCTGCTGATAGGAGAGGGGGCAGGGGCAGGGGAGGCGGAACCCCCCCTCTTTAGGGGTCATCCCTGATAAGAGGAAATTCCACACTATGACAAATGGCCAGTTTCCATCCATCCATGGGGGCGGGTGGGACCTTTTCTTTCTCTTCTTAACTTGGCAAATATTTGCCAAGAACTAACGGAATCTCTGTGGTCAGCCGGCCCCTTCGGACCTGGTGGGCGGGCTGGCTGGGGCTGAATTCTGGGTTAGCTTGGGGGCGGGGGTCCCGGTCATGCTGGAAGATTCTCTGGGGTGGGAGGAGGCTCTGGTGGGTGGGTGGGCTGGGGGCACAGTCCCTGATCCTGCAAGGCCAGTGGGTGCTGGAAAATGGACTAATAACTCGACACAGGAAGTCAGAGGGCTCATCCCAGCCCTGGCTGCCTGTCAGTTCTCCAGGCTGCCTTTTAGGAAGGGAACACGGGCGGCTTGCAGGTCGGAGCCTGCTCTGAGCGAAGAAAGAAGGATGTCTCGCCCGGCCGAGAGTCCCTGGGAGGGGGAGGCCGGCCTGCAAATCAGGAACAGAAGAGGGCCTCTTCCAGAAGGGGGTGGGGTGGCCTGGTGAGAGGTGGCCGCTGTCCAACTCGTACTCAGCCGGACTTGGGCCAACTGAAGCGAAGAGCTTCTTGAGATTTGAGACTCCTGCCTGCAGGACGGCGAAGCTTGCTTTCACGCGTCCGGCGGGAGCGAAGCCCGGGAGCCTTGGTGGACGGTAGGAGCGGGGAACCCCCTCCCCGCCTTCTCTGCCTTTGGGGCGCCTCCGGTCCTTGAAGGAATGAGTGAATGAGTCAGAAGAGGATGGCAGGGCCACTACGGTGTCCCCTCCCAGGTCCGCAGAGGGCAGGGGGTCCTGGGAGATCTTCCTTGATTGATGCACACTCCCACCGGTCTCCCCACCGGGGAACCAGAGATTGCAGCTTCGTCTTCCGCCGCTGGGGCCGCCTCTCCCTCCTCCTCCTCCTTGGAAAAGGGAAGGAGCTCCGGGAGCGGGAGAAAAATGCAGCCCTTTGCATTTGCAAATCCCTCTTTTCTCCGCAGAGGCGCGAGCCTTTGTGCTCCTTTTCTAAGCCCGAGTTTCAGGCCAGAGGGCGAAGTCGCGGATTTCTGGCGTCCTGGTTCCCGACCAGCCTCGGCCGAGACACTTCCTGCCTCGTACAAAGTGTGAAGTGTCATTTGATTTGGAATTACTTATCGAATTAGATGAGGCATGTGTGCTCTTGAAATTCAGTCCTCGATCCCCGCCCGCACAAATTTGCAAAATTTGGTCATTTATATTCATTGTTTTCCATCTTTAGAGAGGAACAGGAAGTTCCCCTGCGACGTTTATGCGGAGCTCGTAGAGGCTTGGGTGGGTGAGTGGGGGACAAGGAGCAATGGCAAGGAGCAGAGGAAATGAGAAGAGGTCCTGTTTTCAAAGCCCTGCGGGGGGTGAGGCCCCGCACCCTCCCTGCCCACCCCCTGCCCACCCCCTGCACATGGCTGGTTCTCACTGGCCCTCTCGCTGCAGCTCTGGGAGGGAGACCCCCGGCCTTGAATCATTTGTTGAATGAATCTGTATTGTGGTCTTGGTCCCCTAGGACCTTGTGATCTCCCCCCCCGACCCCGCCAAAGATTTTATTTATTTTTGACAGAGAGCACAAGCAGGCAGAGAGGCAGGCAGAGAGAGGAGGAAGCAGGCTCCCCGCTGAGCAGAGAGCCCCATGCAGGGCTCTATCCCAGGACCCTGAGATCATGACCTGAGCCGAAGGCAGCGGCTTAACCCACTGAGCCACCCAGGCGCCCCTATTTATTTATTTTTGACAGAGAGCACAAGCAGGGGGAGCAGCAGAGGGAGAGGGAGAAGCAGGCTCCCCCCCCCCCCACCAGGCAGGGAGCCCGACGAGGGGCTTGACCCCAGGAGTCCAGGATCTTCTAACACAATTGTTTCTAGCCAATTTTTAAAGATCTTGTTGCAAAGCAGTTTCGTGTGTGTGTGTGTGTGTGTGTGTGTCCCCGTGTGTCCGTCTGTCCGGTTCGTCTGTCCGGTCCCCAGCCCCACTGACTTCCCCGGGTTGGCTAACAAGCACCTCTCCCTCCCCTGCCCCTCACAGCCAGGAGTGGGGAGTCATCTTTGAGGCCCCTGTGAATTTGTCAGCTCAGCCTGGGGCGACCTCCAGGAAGTGGAGTTCTGGGATGGGAATGGGCATTTTGCTCTCTGCTGGGATGGCTCCGTCGTGAGCTCTGCAGAGCAGCAGCGTCCCAGGCCTCTGTGTGGGGCCTCTGCTGTGTTAGGGTTTGTGTTCTTTGCCCTGCCATCTTCCCTGGGAGTTCTGCGGCCTGGAGAAGGCCCCTGGACTCTGGGATCCCTGTACTGGGCCCTGCGATTACTGTCGAGGAGCTTGGCCAGCCATGCTTGGCATTTAGGTGGTTTTCTCCCGGGTTGTGGGGGCTAAAATGCTGGGCCCCTTGATAGGCCTGGGGCTTCCCTAAAGGGAACTCCCTTCCCAATCGGGTGGGCATCTCCTGGCAGCTGCTGGGGAGAGAGGGGCGAGAGCACCGGGCCTCCCATCCCTGCCCCCGCCACAGACCCTGCCTGGGTCTTTGCTGGAGGACTTGGCCTGTGGAGGCGCCCTGCACTGAGCAGGCTCTCGGCGGGTGCGTGAGTAGCATCTGCAGGACGGCTGGAACAGTGCCTGGGGCGCCGGGAGCCCCCGGGAGACCTTGGCCGTTGTGATCAGCGTCAGGCCTGCATTTGTTCTCTCCTTCATGCCAGACAGCGAGTCTTGGACCTGCCGTGTGCTGGCGCCGCTCTGAATGTGGCAGCTGAGGGCTCTGGCTCGGGGACTGTCCCCGTGGAGGGGGACGTGGGAGGGAGCACGTCGTCCTAACGCAGTCCCTGTGGAGACTGCTCGAATGTAGGGTATGGGCTCAGTAGGGGACTGCGGGGACACGAGGTGCCCAGGCCAGGGCCTGCAGGGCTGCAGGCACCGGGGGAGGTTGGACAGGAGGGCAGAGCGGCTCCTTTCACTCTGCCCTGCATCCAGGCCTCGTTGCTGGGGACGAGGAGCATCAGCCGTCTGTGTCGTGGCCACGGGCTTGGGTGCTCTGGAGGCGTCTGCACGTGTCCCCTCGGCCTGTACTGCAGAGCTGTGCTGTGGTCCCAGAGGGTAGACTCCAGGCACCTGGGTGGGGGGTGGGGAGCAGCCACTGAGCCTGGAGGATACCGGCTGGAGGGCAGTCTTCTCCAGGGGAGGCCTTGGGGTGGGAAGAGAAGAGGCAGGACCCCATCCTCTGACCCCCGAGTGGGCCTCCCTGGATCTGCTCGGTGACCCCGGTTCCCTGCCTGGGCCCGTCCGGTAGCCTTCTTAGGCGTCTTCGGACCGGTTGGCCTTGCTCTCTGCTCGGGCACTGTGGGTGGGTGGTGATTGAGTGAGGTCTGTTCAGACAACAGTGGCAGAGTCCCCGGGCTCTGAGAGCCAGGCATGGAGAGGATTGGGGTGAGCTGGCGGATGGCACGGGCCTGACCCCGAGGGGGCTGTCCCGGGGCCAGCTGCAACATGGGACTGGCCCCATGTGCCTGCTGCTTTTGCCGGGAGCAGAGTCAGGCAGTGGCCCAGGGCAGATGAGACTGGTGCTAGGGAGGATGGAACTTGGTGGGTGGGGGGGACGTTGCTGGGATGCAGAACAAGGCAGCAAGACCCCCAGGGAGGCGGCAGGCTGCTAGGGGGGACTCCTGGGTGTTGGCTTCCAAGTCAGGCCTTGCAGGCCTGCACTGGTGCACTTTCCCAGCCACCGCCCAGGAGTGTGAGCGGCCGCAGAGGCATCCCACAATAGCGGGCTCCTTTCCGGGGGCTTCCTTTCAGCCAGGGGAGAATTGGTGACGCGGGGCAGGAGGCCACAGAGGGGGCCGGCCCCAGGCTGTGGGCACAGAGAGGAGCGGGGTTGCCGGGTGGGGCAGGGGGAGCCCTGCACTCCTTCCTACATAGGTGGCCTTCTACAACGGGCTGAGTCACACACACAGCCTCTCCATGGCAGGGTTCTTCCGGGTTGGGGCCAGTGGCCAACGCCACTGCTCTTGATGGCTCACGTTCCGTGTGTCGTCCGTCCATTCTGTTGCTGGAGGTCGTAGGTACTTCTTGAGGGCCACTCTCTGGGCGAGGGGTTGGGGGCACCACCGAGCAGGCCACGGTGTCAGGTTCAAAGAGGAGAGAGCAGCGGTGGGGGGGGGTGGTCAGGAGCCACGGGGCCTGTTTTCCACCCAGGTGGACAGTGCCAGTGTGGCAGGGTGGGGACCCTGCTAAGAGCCACGGGGAGCCACGGCCAGCACCTGAGGCCCGAGACACGCACCACGCAGGCCGCGGAGAAGCGCTACATTGCTCTGACGGTCGGATGACTGTGCAGTGACTGCCTCGCCGAGGGTCCCCTGGGTTCTGTGAATAGTTAGGCTGGATGCCCGCGGGGGCCCAGAGCAGGGACCCCGGCTCTTGCACGGCCGCGCTCACAGCAGCGTTATTTACAGACGGGGGAGACAGTGCAAGCGTCTGGGGATGGATGAACCGATAAACAGCGGAGTGTCAGGCAGACGTGGAAAGGGAGGACATTCCTGCACCTGCGGTGACATGCAGGCTCCGCGAGAGAAGCCGGACGCAGGGGACGGGGCTGCACGAGGTCCGTAGGCCACTGAAATCCACAGTCCGAAGGTGGACGAGAGGCCACTGGGGCGCGGCAGGGGAAGTGAGAGTTCCGTGGGCGCGGTCCCTGTGGAGGGTGACGGACGCATTCCGGAGGTGGCTGGTGGTGATGGGTACGCGCCAGCGGGGATGGGGCCCAGAGCAGACACCGAAACATGGTTTAAATGCCTGAAACTTGATGTTATGTAAATGTTACCACAACCAAGAGGATAATTAGGCTGGAGGAAGGGATAGCCAGTGTGTAGGGTCACCCCAGCCTGGGTGGTCTCGAGCCTTCTTTCTATGGGGGAGGTTGGTGGCCTGGCGGGCAGCCACGTCACCCTGGGCCTGAGAGCTGCCCGCGGGGGGCGAGGGAAGGAGGTTGACCTAGGGCCGCTGGGGAGGGAATGAGGCTGCACCAGGGCCCATGCCCTGAGATAAAACTGGCATCCCCTTCTCGGAGGAGGGGAAGGAAAGTCGTGGCAGTTTGTCGTCTTTCCACATTGACTTGTCCAAGAAGCAGGCAGGAACAGTGAGCGAAGGCAGGTGGTGCTGTGTGACCACGAGTCAGTGACTTAACCTTTCTGAACCTGACTTTTCCAGTTTTAAAAAATAGGGCTCCTTTGGGGCACCTGGCTGACCCTTTCCATCTCAGGGTTGTGAGTTCGAGCCCCATGCTGAGTGTAGCAATCACTTAAAGATAGGGTCTTTTTTTTAAATGGGGCTCAGGGCGCCTGGGTGGCATAGTCAGTTGGACCTCTGACTCTTGGTTTCGGGTCTGGTCATGATCTCAGGGTCAGGGAATCGAGCTGTGTTGGGCTCTGCGCCCAGAGTGGAGTCTCCTTGGGATTCTCCCCTCCTCTTCCCTCTGCTCCTCCTGCTCATACGCGCTCTCTTTCTCTCTGTCGGATAAATACATCTTTAAAGCAGGGCTTCCCCTGGTTCTGTTTAGCTGATGAGGGTGCGGAGAGGGTCATCTGGAACAGAAATGTGAAACTTCTTTCATGGGAAGAACATCCCTTTGCTGTTAGTAGCATCTCACGAAGTTTGGGTATGAAACACAGATTCAGGTGCCGGGGCCACAAGAAAGAGGATGAGGCCCCGGCCCCAGGGAGAGGTCGCTGGGGGACGTGGGTCGGATGCAGGTCTGACCATCGTCGCGGCGGGGCTGTGGGCCAGGCTGGGGACGCAGAGCCCTCCTCCCCTTAGCCCACACCAGGGGGACAACTCCCAAGACCCCAGTCATTCCACGAGTGTTGTTCGGGTGTCCCCTCCCTGTACAGCTCTGGACGGACGGGGCGGTGGGGGGTCCACCCAGGCTGCCGTGCTCCCTGGGCTCACGGTGTGTGTGTGGTGGGGGACACGGACGGTAGCACACGGCACAGCAGTGAATGGGAAGCTTTCGCATTGAGTAAATGCAGTAACGGTTGTCACAGGTTGGCCTGGCTATTTCTGATGGTGTTTCAGGGAAAAAAGGGAAAAAAATCACTCTGCAGACTTCAGTTTCCCCATTTGTGAAAGAAGTAGATGGAACTAGAATTCTTTGCTATCCAGTGTCTATGCCATTTGCCCCAGGTCGCTTTTTAAATGTAAATTAATTAAAATTAAATAAAATGAAAAATTTGGTTCCTCAGCGGGACCGGCTGCATTTCCAGTGCTGGGAAGTCACATGTGAAAACAGGTGGCAGTTCCTCAAAAAATTAAAAATACTAATGCCACGTGACCCCGCGATCCCGGAAGAACTGGAAGCAGGGTCTCCAGATCTCGCACAGCTGTGTTCCCAGCGGCGTTAGTCACAAGAGCTAAAACACAGAAGCGCCCCAGGTGTCGATGGGGACGGATATGCAAAAGGGACTCTGAGCCTTAAAAGGACGTTCTGACACTTGCTACAGTGTGCACAAGCCCTGAGGATGTGATGTTAGGTGAGATAAGCCAGCCCCCAAAGGATAAACACCTTAAGATTCCTCTACATGGGGATCCCTGGGCCTGCAGATTAGAGGGTAGAATGGGGGGAGGGAGTGAGGAGTTGGTGTTTAATGGGGAGAGAGTTTCAGTTTTGCAAGACAGCATTCTGGAGACGGGTTGCACAACAGCGTGAATGTCCTTCATGCCAGGGGACTGTGCACTTAACGTGGGTGATGGTGAATTTCACGTTACATGTATTTTAGCACAATTAACACAGTAGCCCCACATGGCCGCTGTATCAGGCAGCGCGGGCCTGGGGTCCTTCCATCCTGGAAGTCCTCTGGGACGGTGTTGGGGGAGACGGTCTCTGCTGTCCCTGCCAGGCGGCCGGAGCAGCCAGGTCCCAAGTGGCTCTCCATGGAAAGCAAGGGTTCGGAGAAACCGTCTGGGCAGGTTGGCCTGATGGGGCCTCTGCTTCTCCCATCGTTGGGTGGGCGGGGTCCTGCCTCCTGGCCCTGCAGAGCAGGCGTGCTGGTATCTCCACTGGCCCGGAGAGAAGGGGCTTGCGGGAGGGGACCCTCACCTGTGCAAAGGCCAGGCCCTTCCATCAGTGGTGGGGGGGGTGGGGGGAAGAATGGGGCTTGTCTCGTTTTTGTGATTATTTCTGAAGCAGGCGCTGGTGGCAGGATGTTTGCTTTGTGGTTTGAGTTTCTGCCTGGGCGGGGGGGTGGGTCGCTGGAGAGAGGAGGGAGGGGATGAGGGCTGGATGTGGGAGTGGGCGGGGCCAGTGCAGGCCCCCCGACCAGACCCAGGGGCAGCTGGAAGCAATTTTCGGTCACGTGGGGCCAGGCCGAGCCGCTGGCCTGTGAGACAAGGCCCCATGTCTGTGTCCAGGAAGCAGCCCCGTGGCCACATGTTCAAGGCCAGCTGCTGTGCTGGTCTTTGTTTATTTAAAGATGCTGGAGCTGGGGACAGTCTTTCTGAAGAGGGGGCAGAGGCAGATGCCTTCCGGGTGCTGCTGGGAGGAGGCCCCATGGCTGTCCTCCATGCCTCCTGGGTTGCTTGCCTTTCCCTGGCCTGGGAGTGGGGTGGGCAGCAGGGACCCGTGGGCTCTGTTACTGCTCGGTCCCCGATTCCGTGAAGGGGGAGTCACGGCGCTTTGTCAGGCTGAGAAAACGGGGAAGTCAAGCGATGTCGTACAGAGAAACCACCACGCTCTGATTTCTGGAATTTGTCAGCCGATCATCCTGGCTGCAGAAGGAGAGGGTGTTGGCCCCACCGTGGTCAGCTCCCTCTGACACTTCCGCAAAGCAGAGGTGCAGCCACCTAGGTGCGAGCCGGTTGGGCCCACTGGGGTTTGGCACTGGGGTTTGGTTGCCCGGCAGAGTCTGGTCGCTTCCCCCGGAAGTCAAACCCCCGTGTCCTGTGTCCTGTGCGTGAACCCCGCCCACCCCCCACCCCGCCCCAGCGCACACTTGGGAGCGGGGTTCCGAGGCTGATGCCCAGGGAACCAGCCAGCCCCTCCCTGGGGGGGGCCCGGGGAGATGTTAGGATGTACCTTGTGCTTCTTCCCATGAGCGTTCCTGGGAGACGGGAGGGAGCTGACCGTCCTCCTCAGTGGTCGGGGGCTGGGAAGGCCACCAGGGAGAGGGGTGGGCAGGCGCATGTGGTGTGTCTAGGGGTACTCCAGGTCATGGCCAATGTGCTCCTGGCAGACCCTGGGAGGGACCCATGCTGTTCTGAGCACCCTGACCAGCTCCACTGGGGGAGTGGCCCTCGGGTCCTCACTGGGTGCCTCTGGCCACTCCTCCAGGCCTCTGACCTGGGTGTGCAGACTCCTCAGGGCAGGAAGGGAGGGAGGTTCTGATCTGCAAACTGCAGAGGCTTGAGTTATTTCTAGAAGCTCAGTCCCGCCTGCCTGTTCGCAGACCTGGAAGCAAAAGCTGGGGGTGTGGGGCACACAGGTGCTGGGCAGAGAGAAGGACCCCCCCAGGTGGGGGGCGGGGAGCTGCCCCAAAGCCCCATCTCCCTGCTGGTGCCTAGGAACCGCGGAGCCCAGGAGGGGCATACTCTGTCCAGGTCTATTTATGGGGACCCAGGACTGAAAACACCTCACCCGGGAGCTGCAGGATGATACCCGGGTCCTCTCCTTCGTCCTGGCTCACGGGCTGGCCCCACCGGTCAGCTGTTTGGCCTTGAGGGTCCTGAGGCTTGTGGGTTGGAGCGGGTGTGGGAGCCTGTTTGAGCCTGTGATGGAGGTGGAGACGGCCCACCTGGGTGCCCTGGGGCAGGATGGAGGCTGGGAAGAGGAGAGCTGGGGTCACCTCTGCCTTGGAGCTGAGGGAAGGAACCTGCTAGTAGGCAGCTGCTGGGGAGGGGTGGGGCTCTGCGGGTGCTGTGGTGGAGGGCCTTTAGTTCTGGGGTCTTCTGCAGGGGTCTCCTGGGCAACTGAGCCTCAGTTTCCCCACTTGAGAAATGGGGGTGAGGGTCGGTGCTTTGCAGATTCCTGTGTTAGACCCCCTGACGCCCCCCATTCTCCCCACAGCCCCCGAGGCAGCTCCTGGCTGCGTTGGCGACATGGCTGACACCCCCAGAGACGCCGGGCTGAAGCAGGCGCCCGCGCCCCGCAATGAGAAGGCCCCCGCGGACTTTGGCTACGTGGGGATCGACTCCATCCTGGAGCAGATGCGCAGGAAGGCCATGAAGCAGGGCTTCGAGTTCAACATCATGGTGGTCGGTGAGTACGCACCCCACGCTGGGACCCCATGCCGCAGGCTCTGGGGCTCAGTCCGCTCCTTGGAAAACGGGGGTGGGCGCACCTGGCCCACAGGGCAGATAGCGCGTGGCACCGAGCGTGAGCCCGGGTGTGCGCCCGTGTGCCTGCCGGGAGGGCGGCAGCTCGCTGACCAGCAGCCTCACCCCCCCTCCCCCCCTGGGGCTCAGCCCTGGACTTCCAGTGACGGGGCCGGTCCCCACGGCCAGGAGGCCTTGCTGGAGGCTTCCTGGTTGGCCCCAGGAGAGCTGGATGGGCCCCAGGGCAGGTCACTGATAAGCCCGGCCTGATCTGGGTTGGGGGCCAGACGTGGGGGCGCACTGGGCCGCTTCTTGTTCCTGAAGTCCTTGGGGCCCCATTCGGTCCTCTCAGACGCCCTGTCAAAAGGGTGTCCCACTCTGTAGGCAGCAGTGAGACCCAGAGAGGGCCTGGCACGGCCTCTGCTCACAGGGCGGGGAGACCGGAGCTCTGCTCCCTGGGCCAGGCGTGCGTCTGTTTGGGGATCTGCAGACCCAGCGTGGAATCCCGGCCTCACCCCTGCTCAGTGGCGAGCGGTGCTGGTCCTCCCTTCCCCGGGGCTTACTCATCCGTAAGATGGGACCACCGGGAGGGACAGATCCAATGCGTGTGTGGCTCCTGCGTGGCCGTGGGCGCTGGAGGAGTGGCAGTCGCTGAAGCAGCAGCGGGGGGAGGGGAGGATGATAATCCCAGACTATCTGGCGTCTCCCAGGTGCCAGGCACGGTGGCCGGGCTCTCTGACGTAGCTCTGGCCTGACTTGGCAGGGACGCAGACAGGTGGGCTGAGGGGGACGTGGACAGCTGGGCCCAGGGGTTCCCGACGTCCACCTACGGCGTCCTGGGAGCTCACGCTTTGTCTTGACAGGTTATCAAAGTCGGAAAATCGGTACAGTTTAATTTTATAAAATATGTGGGCTAGTGTGGCATAGAGCAGCTCAGGGAAGGGGTGAGGTGCTGGGGCTCCACGTGTGGGGTCATGCCTGTGAGGTGCTCCCGGTGTGGACCCTGAGGTGGAAGGTTGTTTCGGGGCCCTGGATAAGGCTGCGGGGTTCCCATCCCTGCACTGGGCTCTGTGCCTGTTTCCTCATCTGTCAGGCGGGATGGCGATGGCCCCCAGGCAGGCGAGGGCGTTACACAGCCTCACTGAGGACAGCGGCTGGCGCATGCGGTGGGGAGCACTGTGAGCAGAGCCTGGGGTCTGCGGCAGCGGCTGCAAGGCCAGCCCCCCTTCCCCTACCATGCCTTCTGCCTTCTGCCCTCCTGCTGTAGGCGGGCCTCAGGTGATGTGAGGATTGGAAACAGCAAGGCCGGGAGTGTTTCTGGGGCCCAGGGGTCTGGGAGCCCCATAGGGGGCGGCCTGAAGCCCCGGGGGCTCCCTCGACCACCAGGGTCTGTGGACATGGGCACTGGCCAGTGGCTGTTCCTGTTCCTGGCGGCGAGACCCAGCTGCCCCCCATCTGGCTGCCCCTCCACCCCGTCCTGCCCCAGCAGGAACTGCCCCAGTGGCTTCTCACTGAGCCCCATGGTCGCTCAGCTACAGGCTTTGAATGCTGAGCGTGCTGGTGCTTCCAACCTAGATGACCCCGGAAACCGGGCAGAACCCTGCAGTGCAGCGGCCTAGCGCGGTTGGACTGTGGCAGGTTTACAGAGCCTCCCTCCTGTGGTCCTGCAGCTCTGTGCAGCTTTTCCTTCAAACCTCATGACCTCGGTGTGTCCGGCTGTGAAGAGGAAAGCTGCATCAGGGGGCCCAGCTGCCCCACGACAAAGCACCACGAGAGCTGGGCCACTGCCTGGGCATCCCAGCCCTTCCTGCCTCTCGTCCTCCCCTGACCTGGGGCCCCTACCGAGGGGGTGCTGAGGGACAGGGCCCAGGTACTGCCGAACCACTGGGCCCACTGACCGGCTTCCATCCTCTCCCCAGGGCAGAGCGGCTTGGGGAAGTCCACCTTGATCAACACCCTTTTCAAGTCCAAAATCAGCCGGAAGTCGGTGCAGCCCACCTCGGAGGAACGCATCCCCAAGACCATTGAGATCAAGTCCATCACGCACGGTGAGAGCCGGGGTGGGGCTGGGCGTGTCGACACGGGGTGTGTGGTGCTGCTGAGTCCTGAGTGGCCAGGTTGAAGTCTGGGTCAGGGATGCTCTCTGGGAGCCCTGTAGGCCCTGGTCGGAGGGAGCCCCCTGGGGACAACTGAGTTTTAAAGCAAAACCTGTGGGTAGGAGCTGCCCAAGTCAGCGGTCACCAGTCCTCCCTGTGCATCACCTGGGGGATCGTCGCTGGTCCCCGTGGGGCACCCCAAACGGGCCTTGGGGGGGCTGGGCTGGTCAGGTTCCTCCCAGGCAGGACCCAGCCTGCCCCAGGTTGTCTGTGGGGGTCCGGGGGTCTCCCCCTGAGCTCAGTGGGCTCTGTGGTTCTGCAGATATCGAGGAGAAGGGCGTCCGCATGAAGCTCACGGTCATCGACACGCCGGGCTTTGGGGACCACATCAACAATGAGAACTGGTGAGGACCCCTGGGGCTGCCGCTCCTGGAGTAGCGCCCTGACGGCCACCGGGGCCTGTCTCGAGGCCTGCTCCGCTGCTGAACCCTCAGAGGCCCCCAGATCCTGGGCCAGCACGCAGTTCCCCTGAGACTCGTGACCCCCGCACCTACTGGGGTCAAGGGTCAGCACAGGAGGCTGGCTGGGGAGCTCTCAGGGAGGCTGCGGTCTCTGCTCAGACGGCCCCGCAGCCTGGGCCCTCGCACCGGCAGGCCGAGGACGGGGCTGGGACGCGGGGGGAGAGCGGGCAGGAGCCGTGCCCCAGGGCGGGCTGACGGGGCCTGTGCTGGCAGCTGGCAGCCGATCATGAAGTTCATCAACGACCAGTATGAGAAGTACCTGCAGGAGGAGGTCAACATCAACCGGAAGAAGCGCATCCCGGACACGCGCGTGCACTGCTGCCTCTACTTCATCCCCGCCACCGGCCACTCGTGAGTTCCCCGCAGCCCCGTCCCAGTGCGGAGCCCGGGCCGTGTCCACGACTGCCCCTGTCGCCGTGCGGGAAGAGCGGATGCAGCTCTGCTCCCGGTGGAGGACGGTGGCCACCACTCGGGGTCCCTGTGGTGCTGTCCCCATGCCCTCCCAGGACGGGCTTCCGGTTGGGGGTGGTGGCACACTGGAGCCAGTGGGCGAGGCTCTGGGGGCACCCTGGGCAGTAGCCTGTCCCGGAGGCGTGGCTGGGTGGGCCCAGAGCTGCTGGGGGCTTCCTTCCCCTCCTCCTTCCTCTTGCCTCCGAGGGGACCCCTCACCCAGGACGGGGCTCAGAGCCGGTCTCACACCCTATGCTTCTGTCTGGCAAATGTCCTCTTTCTCTTTCCTGTCCCTTGTGTCCCTTCTTTCTGGCGAACGTCCCTTCCTCTTTCCTGTCCCTTGCTTAGGGTTTGGCTGGCCATGGCCTTACCGGTGTGTCCACACCTGGGAGCCCGCACGGGCACCCTGATGGCCCTTTCTCAGCTGGAGGCAGCCCTGCCTGCCTCATTCTGTCGCCGTCCGTCCGTCTGTCCCCCTCGGCCCATCGCTCACCCACACCATTCTGCTTCAGCCTCAGGCCCCTGGACATCGAGTTCATGAAGCGCCTCAGCAAAGTCGTCAACATCGTCCCTGTCATCGCCAAGGCCGACACGCTGACCCTGGAGGAGAGGGTCTACTTCAAACAGCGGGTAGGGCTCTCCACCTCCATCCGGGCTGTTGGACGCAACACGCCAGGCCTTCCCGGGGGAGAGCAAGCCCAGAGCGGGCGGGGATAGGTGGCCGTGTCCTCGCTGCCTCGGTCCTGCTTCAGGCCGCCGTCTCCGCAGGAGGGCGCGCTCGGGCCTGCGGCTTCCCGACAGGTGGCATGTCCGAGCCACCTGGGGAGCCGGGAGAACGAGGCCCCCGGGCCCCATGGAGCCTCCACCCCCGGTGGACATGAGCCGGGAGGCCCCTTGGTCTCATCCCCAAAGCACTGGACGTGCTCATCGGTGGCCCCGGGTGCGGGGATTTTCCCAGCAGGCTGAGGGGAGGACTGTGCCTTCACCATGGGCGCGTCTGCCGGAGGGAGCAGGCCGCTGTGGGTCTGTGCTCGGGGCAGAAATGACGCTGTGCGCGGCGTATCCGCGTGTGGGGGAGCCAGGGCAACAAACAGTGGTGACCGTCTGACACAGGCAGGTGCACGCTGGGCTGCAGGGGTCCCGGGCAGCATCCAGGCCCCGCCGTGACAGAGGGTTTCCAGGTGGAGCTTGAGGGACAACTCACCATCCCAGAGCTGCTGTCTCCGGGGCGTGCTGGCCTACAGAGGGAGGACAGGGAGACGTGCGGGACTCAGGTGGCTGCACGGGTCTCCCGGCAGGCCTGCAGCTCTCCCTCCTCCACTCGGGAGGCTCGAGAACTGGAGTATCAGGGTCACCAGCCCTGTAGAGCCTGCCTTTGACCCCAGGCTGGGCCCCCTCGCTTTCTGGAGGTCACAGTGCGGGCCGATCCCGGTGGGTCAGTCCAGCCTGCTGTGTGGACGGCACCCACATCTCTCCCCTCCGGATCCCCAGATCACCGCGGATCTGCTATCCAACGGCATCGACGTGTATCCCCAGAAGGAGTTTGACGAGGACCCGGAGGACCGGCTGGTGAATGAGAAGTTCCGAGTGCGTGCACTGGCCGTTGCGGAGGCCCCTCGATTCCTGCTAGAGGCCACGGCAGGGTCTTCCAGACTGCTCCAGTGGGACTGGGGAAGCGGGAGGGATGGCCCTGAGCCATGGGAACGTATTCTCTGGGCCGGAAGGAGTCAGAGCCCAAGTGTTCACATGGGGCTCTCTAGGGCCAAGGGTCTCCGTTCTGGGGGGCCCCGGGCTCAGGGCAGCTCCTCACTGGTGCCTAGGAAGCGCACTGGCCTTCGCACACACGTGACCCATGCTGCCTGTCCTTCCCCCAGGAGATGATCCCGTTCGCCGTGGTGGGCAGTGACCACGAGTACCAAGTGAACGGGAAGAGGATCCTTGGCAGGAAAACCAAATGGGGCACCATCGAAGGTAATTGTCAAGCTGCTGGGGTCTCCAGACAGACCAGAAAACTCAAGCCGCTCTGCCAGCCTGGAGCTTGGGCACCCAAGCCCCAGCCGGGCGCTCCTGGGGCCTCATCTGCGGCATCACCGCACTCAGCCACTCAGTGGCTTGTCTGGGGTGCATAGCTGTTAGCTGATGGAGCTGTGCCTTCACCCCGATCTCCCAGGGGACAGGGAAGTATCCAGAGTGGAAAGGAAGGAGCCCTGAGGGGTCCTGCCGAGTTCTGGGTTTTGGTGTTTCATAGCGGTGCTGTGTGACCCTGGGCAAGTTGCTCCACCTCTCTGGGCCTAGGACAGGGCTGGGAATAGCGCTGTCCAGCTGTGAGAACAGACGGCGCGCCCCCTGCTGAGGTTCCCGGGACCCCACATCTTGGTGTCCTGCGGCTGCTGTAACAGATGGGCTGAGACTGGGTGGCTTGAAACAGAAATGTCTTCCCCCGGTTCTGGAGGCCAGAAGTCAAGGCATCAGCACGGCTGGTTCCTTTCAGAGGCCCTAAGGGAGAACATGTTCCAGGCCCCTGCCCTGGTGGCCGTCAGCCATCCTCCTCGTCCCTTGGGCCGACCACAGTCCCCACTCAACCTTCGGACTGTGCCTCTGTCTGTTCCTCAGGAGGCCATCTGCCTGTCATTGGCTTAGCTTCCCTTGGAATCCACGTGATCCCCTCTTAGGGTCTTTACCTTAATTACATCTTCCAAAAAAAACTCTCCAAATAGCCCCCATTCACAGGTGCCGAGGGCGTCGGCTGTTGGACATGGTTTGGGGGACACAGTTGAACCCCCTTTGGGTGGTGGCGCCCGGGGCGCTGCTTCACCCTCCGCTCTGTCCGTCTCCCTCTTTAGAACAGAGAAGGCAGAATGGACAGGTTCGAAGGCCCACGTTGTCTTTCCTCCCGTGGCTGAGGGCCCAGCGTGTGACAGACTTAGACTTAATGAAACTTTTTTGGGGCAGCAAACACCCTTAAGAAAGGGATCATCGCGACATCGCGACACGGGACAGCGAGCTCCCTCCCCCTCCTTCCCTCCTTCTGTGCCTGCTCATTTTACATACATTACCCCACTGGGTGCCTAACTCCCCCTCCCGCCCCCACCCCTGCAGTTGACCCTGTGCCCTCCTGCAGAGAGGACCAGGCTGTAGCACCCAAGGGTTCACCCCTGCCCTGCCGAAGCCTGGGGGAGGCGTGGAGCGGCCCACAGACCCGCCGTGGGGCGCCCACGTAGGTGCCGGCGGGCGGTGCCGCGGGGTGTTTTCCAGCATCTCCTGGATCTGCGCTTCCGCATCCGTCCCCTCCTCCAGGGGTGTCTCTGCAGCTGCTCAGCTCCTGTCCAAGTGGGCTGTTTCTCCGTCAGGCTTACCTGGGCGCATCCTGCCTCGGCTCTACTCCGTGCTCTTCAGGAACTTGGCGCAGACGCCCGTTCTGGAGGGTGGAGAAGTGTGGGATCATAAGGGCCCATGGGGACTTGGGACACAGGACTGGGTTGGGGGCCACCCAGGGCTGGACAAGCCTCTGCTGCCCCCTGGTGGCCAACTCCGGCCTGCAGGCTCACCGTGGGGTTGTGAGAAACGGCCCTGTGGCCCCTATGGGGATGGTTGCAAGGTGGCGGGTCTCCTGCAGCCTTCGTGAGCACCCCAGAGATTTCTGCCCCCCGTCGCACAGCTGGACCCCGCACTGAGCTGGTGGCTCTTTCTCTCCCGGGCCTTGCCCGCTCGTAACTGACCCGAGGACGGGCTGCTCTGTGCTCCTCCCTGGCCAGCCTGGTTAATGTGCGCTCTGTCCTCCTCCTTGCCCCCCAGTCCCTGGTCCTGTTTCTTTGATCCTGGTTTCGCCGTCCTGAGACGGTGCACCCATCCTCGGAAACTGCCTGGCGCATTCAGGAGGAGGGTGGGGTGTGAGAGAGCACGTGGTTAGCTCATCGGAGGTGGCTGGCGTTTGAGTCCCACCTTACAGAGGAGGAAACTGAGGGTCAGAGAGGCCAGGAGAAGCAGCAGCCACATGCACACACTCCCAGCTGGGGGGCTCCCATCTTCCCGCCAGCTCTCTCCACTTCACGTTTGTAGCAATGCCGCGTGTGAGTCTGTCGGCAGAAGGTTCTAGTTCGGGCACAGCCCCGTGCTGGTGGGGATGTGGGAGGAGGGCCAGGGTGTGGTGGGCAAGCAGCCACTGGAAGAAAATCGCAGGGCTTGGCAAGGTGGAGACACTGGGGCTTTTGGGCTTTTTCTCCCCAGCTTACTGGGGGCGATTGGGGAGACAGGCCCATTCCCTGCGCTCTGAGCCCCGATTCCCCAAGACCACAGACGGGGAGCCCTAGTGGTGTGCTGGGTGCATGAAGAATTGATGACACACACGAGTCATGCAGCAGAGCCCTCGGGGGCACAGGGCCACTGCCTCTCTGGGGGACCTGGGGGCATCTGGGGGGCCCGTCCTCCCACGTCCGCAGAGCTGACTCCTGTCCTGCAGTGCATGCTTTGGGCGTCTGTGTGTAGCCGGGCAGCGTAGGGTTCCCGAGCCCAGCGGCAGTGGTGACGAGCGTGGGAGAAGGCCCACCTTCGGTCCCTGCCTTGTTCCATTGCCACCATCCCTTGTTTTCAGGGTCCCCTGGGACATGCTGCTCTTCTCAGGAGATGCCCCTCCCCCAGCTCCCAGTGAGGAGCAGTGGCCCTAGTGGCCCTGGTGGACAGGAACCCTCTGGGGGGCGGGCGCCTGGCAGGGCCTGCCTTAGGGTGTCTGCAGAGTCGGGTGCCTGTGGGGGCACAGTGCTCCCCTGTGGGGTGGGGACTCCCACCCCCACCAGCCCACCCACCCAGGCTTCTCTTGGCCCCTGAACTACTGGGGGGAGGGGAGAGGCAGGGCGGGGGGGGTGCTTCGAGTGACCTTAAAGCTCTTTTTGTCTCCTCAGTCGAGAACACCACCCACTGTGAGTTTGCGTACCTTCGGGACCTCCTAATCAGGTGAGAGAGGGCTGTGGGGTGTTGGTCTTGGCCCCCGAAGGCCCTGAGAGGGCCCTAAGTCAGGAGTACGGGCAGTGGGGGGGCAGCCAGAGGTGCTGGACAGTAGCTGACCCGTCCTCCCCCAGGAGGAACTCGGAAGGCCGTTGTCTGAATCAGCTCCGTGGAAATGAAGCAGGAGGTTAAAATCCTTCTTAATCTGTGTGAAGGCCCCCCCGGATAGGAGGGGGCTGGGTTCTCATCACTGCAGCCTGGGGCTTCAGGGGCTCTCTCACGCCGGGCATGGAGATAGCGTCCCCTACTCCCATCCCAGTGTCTTCTGACCCCACCACTCTGGGCCGTGTAGGGAGGAGCAGGCAGGAAGGGGCTCCAGGCTGGCCAGGCCGGCCCCCCCCCCCTTAGTTTTCTTGAGCTCAGATAAGGAGTGGCCGTCCTTAAGCCGGTAGAGAAGATGCCATGTGGCTGGGTCTGGGCACGTAATGAGACAGTGGGGGGCGGGGGGGGCCACCTGCCGTGGTACCAGGAGTTCCTGGCTTCTCTGTTAGCAGGTGGGTGCATTCTAGGCATTAAGTGGAGGGACAAGGCCATCCCTGGGGTGGGGGGGGCTCTAGGTTGAGGGGTGGACTGTGGCTTCTGGGAGTGACCCCACCGTGGTAGATAGCCTGACTGCCCAAGACCCCCACCAGGCCCTTCCGAGTCTCCTGTTGGGCTGCGAGAAAGGGGGAACCTGGGCACAGGACTGACTAGCAGGGTGGACCAGCACTCCAGCTCAGGGCATAGCCCCAGGACCTGGTGCTTCTTGGTGGCAGCAAGGACATTCGAGCACTGTCTCCTCTGAGTGTGCACCCAGCCCCTACCCTTGGACTGGCCACAGGCTTGGCACGGAGAGAAGGGGGTGCGTGCGTTAGAACATAGGTGTTCTGAGAGGGTCTGGGTCACTGGAAACTACCCCCCACGCCCCCTGCCGTACCCCAGCCTGGGCCCACTTGCTGGGCCTTATAAGCCCTCCTGGGGGGCCCCCTGAAAGCCAGGCAGGAGGGATGGGGTGCGGGGGGGGCAGGCAGTGGGAGTCCCAGCTCCGGCCCCGTGGGGTCAGCACCCGTGTCCCCCCGTGTCCCCCCAGGACGCACATGCAGAACATCAAGGACATTACCAGCAGCATCCACTTTGAAGCCTACCGTGTGAAACGTCTGCACGAGGGCAGCAACGCCATGGCCAACGGCGTCGAGGAAAAGGGGCCCGAAGCCCAGGAGATGTAGACCCACCCTGCCCCCGGGACCCGCCCCTCCCCAGCCCTTTCCAGCACCGCCCACGTGCCCCGTTTTATTTTATACAATTTCCTCCACTTGCCGTCGTTCTCTGCCCCTTCACACGCTGCCCAATAACAAGGTCACGTGCGCCCGCCTGCGTGTGCCTCCTTAGCCGCTCAGTGCGGGGCCTGGACCCGGTCCTGGGACGGGAGGGGCAGGGGAGGGGCCTCGGGCCTAGTGCCAGGCCCCAGCCTCTGAGCATGGCAGGCCTGTGCGGGGGGGGGGGGGGGGCGGGGGGGGCCTGGCCAGCCTGGAGCCCCTTCCTGCCTGCTTCTCCCTACACGGCCCAGGCCACAACTCAGACCCGTAACTCAGACATCCTCCCCCCTTGCCTCCCGCCCCAGGGGCAACTAGTTAATTCCGTGAGATGCAAGTTGCCAATTGCTTAGACGTGGGGAGGCCCATCAATGCCCGCAAGCCTGTCCTGCAGCAGAAAGTGCCTTTATCTCAGCCGTCCATGAGCCCGTCTTCTCTCCCCTGCTGTCCCCGCCACCAGCACCGGGGACACATATGAGAGAGGGAGGTGTGTCTTCATCTCTCCATCGCTCTCCCACCCCCCAGGATTCGATTGAGCGTGCAAGGGAAGGGAAAAGATGCCCCTCACTCCAGCCCCGCCCCAGGATTTGGGGGAAGGTCCCAGCAGGTGAAATCCGGTGGAGGTGCTGAGGGAAGAGGAGGTGACCATGTGGGAAGGAGGGGGCTGTGTGGGCTGGGGCTGGGCCGTTCAGAGTGGCCCAGGTAATCCCCACGCCTGCCTGCACCGCCCTGCGTGACTGCGAGAATGTTTGTCTGTCTGTCTGGATATCTCTGGCCTAAGATGCTCCACCCCGGGTACACCCATTCAGCCCTCCTGGGCCAGGTTTTGCTGACACCTTGACCCCGGGAGCTTTTGTCACCCTAAATATGCCTGGGTTCCCGCACCCCAGAGCCCATCGTAAATACCTCCCCGCCCCAAAGAGGGAGAGGTCAGGAGGCAGATGTGCGTGGGCCCTCATCAGGCTGCAGCCCAGGCTGGCTTCTTGCAAGGGGAGGGGAGGGGATGCAGACAGACCTGTGGGGGATGGTGCGCACACGTGTGCGTGCGTGTGTACGATGTCCTTGCATTGTGTGTTCCCTCCCCACCTAAGACAGGAAGGACCCCTTAGCGAAACCGTTTACTTGCCGACTTGCCACGTTTTTGCCAAAACCAAGACTTCGAAGGAAACCTCCACCTTTGGCGGCGGGGCGAGGGCGCGGGGGGCAGCCTCGGGCGGGCCGGACTCGCTTTCCTTCTCTGTAGCCAGATCTCGGCAAATGGTATTTCACCGGCGCCTGTTCCCACGGTGGCCTTTTGCTATGTGCCTCCTGAGAAATTCGTCTTTTTGTATAAATAACAAAGTGTTGAGACTGTATTTCCTGAAATAAATGTCCAAACGCAAACCTTCCGGGGGGCACGTGCTCCTCTTCCTGATCCCAGAGGCGCGGTTCCCGCGGGCCAAAGCCGGCCAGGCGGCGCGTGCCGGGGGCTGTTCAGCCTCTTGACGGGGAAGCCGGTGTCGGGGAGGTCAGAAGCCCACGGGTACCTGGAAAGCCAAGGGCAAAGCTTTCCTAATGGATAAGGAGGCTGGGAAGGGTTTCCCACCACGAGGCGCCGAAAACCGCTTCTGTTCCTGTATTGTCGGAAATAAAGTCCTATCAGATCGAACCGTCGGAACTGGTCAGAATTTGACAGTCATTCCCTACCAGTGACTTGTTCCTGGAGAATGTGGCCCCGAGGAGAGGGAGAGGTTCCGGAGGCTGTCATGGGCGCTTCTCTCTGCACGACAGCCCTCCCCCTTGCCCCGGGGTGTTGGAGGCTGGAGCCCTTTTCTGGGCATAACATGTCACCATGAGCTGGGCCGTCTCAAACGACGGAAATCCATTCTGTCCTGGTTCCAGGGGCTGGATGTCTGCGATGGAGGTGTCGGCAGGCTGTCCTTTCCCCGGCCTGCGCTGTGCCAGCTTTCCTCCTTGCGGACGAGAAACAGATCTCGTGGAAGGCACCTCTGTTGAATTTGGGGCCCCTCTTCAGGATGGGTTCGTCTCCTCCTCAGTTCCATCTGCAAAGACCCTGTCTCCAAATAAGGCCGAGTTCTGAGGTTCTGTCTGAGGACATGAATTCGGGGGGTGGGGCAAGTGCTCTTCAACCCAGGGCATCCAGTACCCCCTCCGTCACTGGGCCCCAGGGACAAGGTGGCTGCAGAGGGCCCCGCAGCAGGGCTCGGATGTGGGTTCAAGGTTGGCTTGTTCTGCAGAAGGTCAGTGGGTTTCATGTGCAAATGAATCCGTGGGCAGAGGCCACATGAATCATGTGCTTCTGGATTCTGGGGTATGTCAGGCACTGCCGACCCCTGCTGGGGGCACGGGAGGACAGAATCAGACCAGGGTGGGGCTGCGGGACCATCATCTCAGGGCTCTTCCCAGCTCTCTCAGCGACCGCTCTTGAACTTCTTGACCCTGAGGCTTCCCTTTCCCTCCCTCCTCCAGACTGAAACCACCCCCATCTTCACTCCTGCTAGACATCCATATCCGGCAGCTGCTCTCTTGGGCCTGACCCCCACCAGGGCCCAACCCCCACCAGGGCCCAACACCCTCTCCAAGCCTTGATCTCCCGTTCTGGAATCTGGCGAGCTCCCTGTCCCTGGCGCTGCTGGTCCCTCACTTGCCAGGCTGACGGGAACCAGGACACGGGCCCACCTGCACTTCCCTCCAAGGGCAGCCCAGAAATGCCGGTGGGGGCTCTCCCACCCAAGCAAGCAGATCCCCTGCTCTACGTCTGGGTGACCAACTGTCCAGTCTACCTGGACATGTGGGGTTTCCAGGGATCTGGAACTTTCAGTGCTAAAACCTGGAAGGTCCTGGGTGAGCCGGGCAAGTTGCTTATCCTGTGGAGACCCCACACCACCCTGCCCCCTCCCACCGCTCAGGGTCATGGTCTTGGACTCCTCCGCCCAAGGGGCTCTTAAGGAGTTGGGCTGTTGCCAAGACATCCTGGGGGTGAGCAGGGGCCTCCAAGGCCAGCCAGAGCGTCAGACTGGCTCTGAGCACCTGTGGGGGTGGGATGTCCCCAGGGGGCTGTGACCAGGTGTCCTATGCTCCCGCCTTCCCTGCTTTGGGCAGCAGGGTTTGACCAAGCCAGGAGAATGATTCAGTGAAGGGGCAGTTTTTTGGGGGGAGGGGTGCTTTTCCAGACCCTCCCTTGTGTATGTCCTTGTATCCCTGGGGGAACCATGTGGGTGGCCCCCACTAGCGGGAGAAACCAGGTGGAAATCAGCTAAGGGGTATCTTTTCACATCTGTATTTAGGGATGTGCCCCCCTCATTGTTAAACATGACATAGACCAAGTAGATGATGTGCGATGTGGGAAATGCCAGAAAAAAAAAAAAAAAAAACAACCTCACAAGGAAATGGAAAGCCCACCATCCTCCCTAGTGCCCACTCGGGGGGAGGGGCTGGTGTCATTGTCATCTTGGTTCCTCTGCTTTGCCTTGTGTCCTTGATTTGGTTTCAAGGGCACTGGGAAGAGGAAGTGGGGGGGCAGGAGGGAGAGTGGGAGCCGCGCTGACTTCTGGCCGGACCCCAGTGTGAAAGCTGAGGGGTTTGGAGGCCTCCTGTCTTGGGGACCACCCTGCAGGGGTCCCCAGCTCCCGCTCGCCCCTAGCAGGTGGCCGGGTCCTTCCCAGATGAGGCTGCCTTGTCTAGGCAGGAGCCCTCTGTCCCCTGCCCGCTCCTTCCCCCTTCTCCCCGCTCGCCTCCACACCTCTCCCGAGGAAGGAGAAGGGGGACAGGCCTCTAAGTAGGTCGGGCCCAGCTCAGGTGTCCCCGATGGTGGAAATTGGGACACTCGCTGAGCAGACCAGATGCATTTCCTGCCTTGGCTCCTAGAACACTGCAGGTGTGTGCACGGCCCCAACCACAGGCAGGAGGGGCCCGGGGAAGCAGAGGCAGCTGTGTCAGGGATGTGAGCCTAATGCCAGCACATGGGGCTGTCACCGTGAGGAGCCCAGACCGGAGAGCCTGTCCTTGGAGAGCCCCAGGGAAGCTGTGGTCCCCTCCCCCCACCCAGGCGAGCTGCAGACTCCTGCCCTGCCTGCACTCCGAGGGCGCTGGCCTTTTCCAGAAAGTAAGACGTCCCAGCTTTTCTCTGATAATATTGGCCCTACCTGCTCCCTGTAGAATGTGTGAAAAATAGACAAAGGCCAGAAAACAACCACCCTAACAGCGAACACAGAACCCCCCCCACCCCGTTGCCTGTCCACCAGCTAATGGATAGGAGATAAAGAAGTGCTTTTAAACATATCGGCAAAAAAATAATAATAATAAGTAAGTAAATAAATAAATAAATGCATCGGCAAACTTCATTGTGTTTGTCTTTCCGGAACTGAGCTCAGACCGAGCACACCCTTTTGTAACCTGTGTTTTCACTATCAGGGAGGGTTTTCCTACTTCATTATGTTTTCTTGGAGAACGCGATTTTCATGGTAGTACGTTAGTCCATCCCATACACCTGCCTTCTTGTGGATGGCTACAGGTTCACCCCCATCCGTGGGCTGCGCCAGGAGGGCTGGAGGGGTGCGAGCCATCCCTGTCCTCCTCAGAGATGAAAGAGGTGCCTGGTGGCAGGAAGCTGCTGGAGACGGTTCTGAAGCCCACGCTGTCAGGGTCTGTGTAGACCCAGAGCCAGGAGGGGCCCCGGGATCGTGTGGACCCGTCCTCCCCCCCCCCCCCCGTGTTCCCCCTCGAGGCTCTCGTTACTGCCGTTTGGCGCGTGGGAGGGCAGAGCGTCCCTTGAAGTGCATACCAACCATCAGGGTCTCCTGGAGTTCAGGGCTCACGCACAGAGCACGACTTTGACCCTGTTACCGAAATGCTCATTTCTGAGCTCCTTTTCCACGTAGATTCAAGTAAGCAGCTGGGCGTCTCCCAACTGGGTCCGTCAGGGAGACGCCGGCAGGTCACCTTTCACCGATCATATTGATCAATATATGAGGACGCCCCAGAGGCCAGAGGGGGTGGGTTGGGGAGGGAGGGTAGGGGGCAATGGCCCCTAGGCCCTGCCCTGGGTCCCTCATGGTCTGAGATGACCCTGATCAGTCCCTCAGCTTTGGGAGGGACAGGAAGGCCCAAACAGCCTTGTGATATTGGTCACCGTGGTTTCCGTGCCGAGGGAGAAGTTGGGGTAGGCATCAGAAGGGGCCTCCTTCCTCAGGGGGGAGCATGGAGTTGGAGGGGATCAGGAGGCCGGGAAGCTGGAAGTGGCAGAGGGCGGGGTAGGGTGGGGGGCTGATTCTGCCCCAAGCCAAGTCCCTCCCTGCACCCCTGCAAGGCTGGCCTCACCACCCTCCTTTCTTCCATCTGGGTGAGCCCCAGCCACTCTCCTGCTGCACCCCGCCTGGCGCCCCACCCCCCAGGGCAGCAGGGCTCCTCCAGGGACAGCTGATCCCCAAAGTCCCCCACGCAGGGGTCCCTGGCCAGCCCTCCGCGGTTCTGTGGAGAGCCCTGGGCAGCCGCTCAGCCGCCGTTTCCTGGCCGAGTGGCGGATCCCGACGGAAGAGTGCCGCTGAATGGATGCCCGGAGCCCAGGGAGAAAGCATCTTCCTTCCCGTCAGCGAGGACGGCTGTAAATAATGAGAATAAAGAGGGAGCATGAATAATTAAAGCTGCCCAGAGTGAGTGGGTCTTGAACCGTCTGCCTGATTTAAAAACTAATTACTTGGAGAGTTCCACAATGCCCTCCTCCCCCTCCTCCCTTCTCCTCTTCCTCCCTTTTCCCTCCTCCCTCTCCTCCCCCTTCTCCTCCCTCTCCTCCCCCTTCTCCTCCTTCTGTCCCATCTTCCCCCTCCTTCCTCCTCTCCCAGCTCTCTCCTCTCCCTCCTCCCTCTCCTTCCCCCTTCCACCTCTCTCTCCTCCCTCTCTGTCTCTCCCCTCCTCTCCACTCTGTTCCCTCTCCTCTCCTCCCTCCTCCCCACTCCAAAGGGGCAGGGGGGGGGGCGGGGGGGGACCAACAGCATCAAGCTGATCAGCCAGTCCTGGCACAGGGAAACTGCCATGGCCCCTCCATCTCCCTGAGTAATGACTTCAGTAGAGCCTGCCGCACAGAAATACCCAAGTCCCCTGAAGGAAACAGCCACATGGAGGGACCACATTGGGGAGGCGTCGAGGACCCACGCAGGCAGAACTGAGTCTGGAGCTGGAGCACTCTGGAGACCCCAGGGGCAGCCTCACCAGCCAGGCCGGGGTGGGCACGGCTCAGACCTGGCCTCTGCAGCCTGCCCAGAGCCCCTTGAGGGGGCTGGGGGAGGCGTGGCCCCAGGTGGTGCCCCGGGCTGGGTGGCTCCCGGACACAAGGCCCTCAGAACGTCTTCGCGTGTCAGGAGTTGGGGTAGGGGGATGGGAGGGAGTGTTTATGGGGACAGAGCTTCAGTTTGGGCAAAGAGAACGTTCTGGAGGTGGACGGTGATGGCGGCCGTACAGCTGTGTGAATGTGAACGCCTCCGAACTGTGCACTTAAAAAAGGCTAAAATGGTTATTTTATGTTCTGTTTTACCACAATTTTAAAAATAAGTATGTAAAAAAAAAAAAAGGCTGTCTGTGTCTCAGGCCCACTGGGTCTGGGACAGGCTGGTCTCATGGCGGAAGATACGGTTCCAGCATGTTCCGGCATGACAGAGGGTGCGTCTCTGCGTCTCCCGCTAGAGAAGGGGGCCTTGGGGCTGTGGGGGGGCCTCTGCCAGGGGAAGCGAACACTGTGCCCTCCCGCCAGCTGCAACTGGGGCTTTGAGCCCTGGGTGGGGGTAGGACCAGCAGTGCCTCCCAGACGGTCAGCTGTGGGCTTTGCGGACATGGCCTCAAGGGGGCGTTGCTGAGTCTTGGGATTTGCAACCAGATTAACCCAAGGGGGCACTGGATCCCTGCTCTGGCTCTGGGGCAGGTCAGAATCCTGCAGGAAGTTCCCTTCCCCTCCTGCTCCCCAACTGCTGCCTTTCCCCACCCCTCCTCCTCACGGTCCTGTCCGGAGCTCCAGCTCCCCCGGGCAGCCGGGGATCTGTAGGGGAGAGAAAAGTCTTTCCCTGTAGCAGAGGCCCTGCTCTTTGTCCAGCCCTTCAGGGTTTACAGAGCATCCCACTCCCATGGTGCCTTTGGAGAAGGCCCATCAGGGGCTGCCAGCGCCACTGTCCTGATGAGGAGACAGCTCCTGCAGCAGGGCGGTGGAGGAGGCCTGCTCCCAGGGTTCCTCCTCTGGGGGACCTGCGCTCTGGGAGCTGCTTTGGGCAGCCCTTCCTCTGCTGTCACCCTCCGTGGGAGGAGTGGGGCTGGAACACAGCTGTATTCGATGTCACCGCACTGGACTGCCTGTGGTCTCAGAGCAGGAAGCGTGCGTCTGCGTGTGCACAGGTGAGCACTCCAGCAAGCACGTGTGCCCCATAGCACAGGATACAGGGAAGCACACAGGGTCGAGAGAGCCCCCTGGTTTGGGATTGCAATCAGTGTCCAGCCCAAATTCACATGTCGGAGCCTACCCCCAATGTGATGCAAGTTGGAGGTGGGGCCCTTGGCCAGTGACTAGGTTTCTTCAGGATGTGATTTTTGTGCTTTACAAGAAGGGACCAGATAGCTCTCTCTCTGCCTGTGTGCGCACTGAGGAGAGGCCATTGGAGCAGTGAGAAGGCAGCTGCCCACAAGCCACAGAAACCCTCTCACCAGGAGCAGAATCTATCAGCACCTTGATCTTGGGCTTCCCGGTCTCCAGAAGTGTAAGGAATAAACTTCCATTGTTTAAGCCACCCAGTCTATGGTATTTTCTTATATCTTCTCAAGCAGATGAAGACAACCGTCATCATCATCACCACCATCACCACCATCACCACCATCATCACCATCATCACCACCATCACCATCACCATCACCACCAACATCATCATTACCATCATCACCATTATACCACCATCATCACCCTCACCATCACCATCAGCACCACCATCATCACCATCATCACCATCACCATCACCACCATTATCACCACCATCACCATCATCAACACCACCATCATAATCTCCACCATCACATCATCGCCATCACCACCACCATCACCATCACCATTGCCACCATCACCATCACCACCATTATCACCACCATCACCACAACCATCATTATCATCACCATTACCACTTTCACCACTGTCACCACCATCACCATCACCACCATCACCATCACCATCACCACCATCATCACCATCATCATCACCACCATCATCACCCTCAGCACTGTCACCACCATCATCACCATCACTAACATTATCACCAACATGCTGAAGCTGACATGATGGCCTTAACTTGCTTCTCTGTCCTGGAGTCAAAAGGAATGAAAAGCAGGGGCACCTGGCTGGCTCAGTCAGTGGAGCATGTGACTCTTGATCTCAGGATTATGAATTCGAGCCCCACATTGGGCATAGAGATTACCTAAAAATAAAATCTTAAAAAGAAAAAAAAAAAGGAATGAAAACCAGCCAGAAGGTGGAGGGTAGAACTGATAGCAGAGGAGAAAGTGAGCTGTTTGCAGCCCCTTCAGGTGCCCATTCTGCTGCCCAGGCCTGTTCACACATGCTGCCCACCTTCCCCTCTAGATTTTTTAACATCTTTATCATGAAGCCCTTGTCTGGTAATTCTAACCTCTCAGCCATCTCTGGGTCTACTTCTACTGACAATTTTTCTCCTGATTATGGGTCACATTTTCCTGCTTCTTTGCATGTAATTTTTTATTTACCCCAAATGTTATGTGTAAAAAACCCAGGAGAGTGCAAAATAAATATATTTCTCTTGGAAAAAGAATATGACCCTTCTTTCAGGCCGTGAGTGGGAGGGTCTGAGCTCATCCAGTACGCAGCTGAGCCGGCTCTAGGCTTGGCTGCTGCATTCATTAGATCCATTTCATTACTGGCTTCCAGGGTAAGATGAGGCCTTTCCCTTTAGTGATTGGGAGAGAAGATGGCAGCATGATAAAGTTAATGTGTGTCTCTATGTAAAAGGTAGGCGGAGTGTGCTCATATGTGGCTGGCGTGGCAGGGGGCAGGTGTATGGAGGGGGAATGCTGTTGAACAAGTGGGCCTTAGTATGCAGAGGTGGGTGGTAGTTCTCAAAGATGGCAGAACATGTCTTTGAAGCTTAGACATTACTGCTGTGATTGGAGAAAATGATGATGGGCTTTCTCCGCTGACACCGGCCCCTCACAGACCCTGGGAGACATCTCAGGACTTCCAAATCAACTGGCCATAGGCCACGTCTGCTTCCACGTAGTAGGAAAATGTGAACATCCCAGTTCTCCCTCCAAACCCCAGTGCATGGTGTGCTGTTCCCCCCAAAGGAATTCACCACTAGAAAGCAGAAACTGCCTGGTCCTGGACCAGATCTCTGCGTCCCAGCCTCACCCACAAGAGGGGTTCCCATTAGCCCCACTCAGCTCCCTGCCACATCTCCCACAGAGCTTTTTGGCTTTTGTCTGCTCAAGACAGCCCTAGAAATCTGTGGAAGCCAAGGGGGTGTGTGTCTAATAAAGCTGGAACTCTGTAATTTAGCAATTACTGTAACCCACACTTGTAATTTCGGGGGCTTCTCGTAATTCTTCTTTGTACTCTCTCTCTCTTTTTAAAAAATACGCGGCTCTAATAGCTTTCTCTTTAATGCTCCAAAGCCTGGCGTTCACCCCCCTCCACCCCAGGCAGCTGCAGAGCCCACAAAGTGTGCAGACGGCGTTTGTGCTTCTTTTCAAGGATTAAAAAGGTTAATTTAATGTTCGGCAGCTCCCAAAGGAAATTGAACTTGCTCTTTGCAATTGTGCATGACTTCAAAGCCCAGAATCCATCCAGTTTGATCATCGGTGTGGACTGAAACCCGCCGCAAGGTATAATCGGCCCATCTCCCAGGCTCTGTTATTAACCAGTCCCTTTACTGCTCCCTGAACGCTCGAGCACCACTCAAGCTCCTTGGCCTCCATTCATGTGATTACCTGTTTGTTCATTTAAGGAAGGTTTGTTTTGAGAACCTCTGTGTGCCGGTAATATGCTTCCTATGGGGAATCTAAGTCATAAAAGGTAGGATCTCTTCTCGGGAGTTTGTATGTGGTGGGGAAGACAGATGACCGTCTCATAAGTCTAGTTCAGAGCTGAGCTGGCCCAGGGGCTGTGGGAGCCGGGGTGGGAAGGATGGAAGGATGCGGGAGAGACAAGGCCCGGGGGAGGGGCAGCACTTGGCTGAGGCAGTGGTGAGCAGAGAGAGAAGCAATGCACGGTGGTCAAAGACAAGCACATAATTCTGCGGAGCTGGGAGGAAATCTGGAAATGGGCAGGAGACGGCTCAGAATGGAGGCAGGGCCACGCTGCGAAGAGCCTTGGGGGTTACGGTGAGGAATTTGGCTGCATTTTGCAAACCATCGGAGCTACTGAAGACTTTCCTGAAGGGAAATGACACAGTTAGATCTGCTTCCAGAACGGGGCTGTGCAAAGGAGCTTCCGGCAGCCTTGCCAGTGTTCTGTGATGGAGATGTCCAGGGCAGCAGCCGTGAGACCCTATTAAAAATTTGAAATGTGGCTGGGGCATCTGAGGAATTGCATTTTTAATTTTGTGCAAACTTGCCTACCGTATTGGACGGTGTGGTTTTAGACAGCGTTCTTTATAAGCTTCGCAAAGACCATGTTGATGCTGGATGAGGACAGGAGATGAGCCGGTTAGGATGATCTGTGATAACCCAGGTGAGAAGCATTAAGGATCTGGCTTAAGGGGGGGTGCCTGGGTGGCTCAGGGCATGATCCAGGGTCCTGGGATGGAGCCTGGCATCAGGATCCTTGCTCGGCGGGGAGCCTGCTTCTCCCTCTCCCGCTACCACTCCCCCTGCTTGTGTTCTCTCTCTCTCTGTCAGATAAATCAATAAAATCCTTAAAAAAATTAAAAAGAATCTGGCATAAGGCAGAGACTGAAGAGGAGACGACAGATTTGAGAGAGATGTTGAAGAGCCAGGCATTGGCTATGGCTTGGAGAGAGAGGGGGGATCTTAAATGACTTATGAATTTGTTACTGTGTGTCTGGGTGGGGGTGGTTCTTGTGTCACAGAGAAAACCGAACACACACACATACACACACAAATGTACTTTATATGTTATTAATACTACTATAATTCATTATGTATTAAAATATATTGTATATATTATATAAAATATGCATAGGTATATTTTATATGTACATAAAATATATACTTACTATATAACTATATGACACACACACACACACCATAACAGACCTAGAGTAAGAAAGAGAAAATCAAAAAAAGAAAAAACATTGAAAATGATAGACTAATGAAATTTAATAATATAGTTAGAATTGCCTATTTCATTTATACCAAGTAATGTAAATGACATAAATCACCAGTTAAAAGGAAATGACTCTAGAATCAAGTCAGAAGACAAACTCAGTTATACCTATTTATAAGGGACATATATGAAATAAAGCAATTCAGTCAAGTTAGACACAGAAGAGGGAAAAAGTGTACTAGATTAGCCAAACAAAACCAGAAGTATCAGGGTCATAGTATTGACACCAGCTCGCATTCAGCTCAAGGGCAGAAGCGCTTAGGGGCCACAAAGGGGCCATGAGAGTAGAACAACGCGGTGTGAGATCTGGAGGGCCAGGGGGAGGGGCCAGGAGGGCAAGCCGGTCAGCATACTGTGGCTTGCATCTCCACATCACAGGAAAAGTAAGACCAGAAATAAGTAAGGCTGCAGAGAGTCTGAAATCGGCTCTAGATGGAGCCCACGGCTGTGTGTTAACCGTACCCTGGGGCTGGTGTATTTTCTCTTCGAGTGACCATGGACATTTACGAAAGCTGATTCTAGGCTATGCCGCGAAGAAAACCTCAAGAAAATCCCCCCAAGAGGAAACACTGCTGACTACATCTGACTTCAGTGTAATAAGACGGAGAATTAATAACAAAAATGAACATAAAAAAATTAACTAAAATGGGTTAAAATGGGTGCCTTAGCTAATCGATAAAATTGTAAATCCCAGCAATATAATGGTCTGAAATTCATATAGAAGGTAATTCTGAGTTTTACTATAAGCTTTGGCTCTGTGCTGTGTTCCCGGATTTGTCTCTATCTATCCCACATGAACAGAGCAGAGCTTCCTGTTTGTTGGGAAATAGTTGAGTGTCTAGGTCACACGCACCCTTAAAAATCTATTGCTCGCTTCAGCTAACAAATCAATTTAGCACATCGATACTGATGGAGTAGGGTAAAAATAACCATCTCTCCGTCGTGCCCTTGGGCAGAAAACTGGGTGTAACAAGAATGGGAAGAGTTAAAGAATTTTATGCATTCGGAATATTTAAGCTACGTCAGCAGTAATGTGAAGTCAAGCCACATATCTTTCTAAAACAAAACTATCCTTAATGAGAGGATAAATCCCAATAGATTAATGATATTATATATGAGAGCCAGATGTTATCGTCTTGACCTGCAGACGATCATAATGCCTCCTCACAGGGTCTGGCAATAGTTTTCATTTTTTTTAATACTTAAAAAAAAGATTTTATTTATTCATTTAAAAAAAAAAAAAAAACAACAGAGAAAGCCCAAGCAGGGGGAGAGGCAGAGGGAGATGGAGAAGCAGACTCCCTGCTAAGCCGGGAGCCCGACGTGGGGCTCGATCGCAGGACCTGCAGATCATGACCCGAGCCAAAGGCAGATGCCCAACCAGCTGAGCCACCCACGTGCCCCAGTAGTTTTCATTTTTTTTTTTTTTAAATCTGGGTAGAGACATTCCTTATCAGATGTGACCTGCGCATGGGTAGAAAAGAAAGCAGTTGGAAAAGACCCACTTTGTGACCTAAGCTATAATCAATTTTGTGACCTCTCCATGGATGTTTGAAAAGAGGCAATATTATGGAAAATCCTATTTTTCTACCCATCTATCTATTAGTCTTCTACTGCTTTGTAACAATTGACCCCCAAACAGTAGTGTCCAACGACAGGCAACAATTCACTCCCAGTTTCTGTGGCTCAGGAACTGAGGACCAGCAAAGGGGGAAGGTGCCACCCAGGGTCTCTCGAAAAGGATACGATGTTGGCCAAGGCTGCCGTGCCGGGAAAGCGTGACTCGGGCCAGAGGATTTGCTTCTACGATGGCTCCATTCCTCTGGCTGTTGGCAGAAGCCACGTGGGCTCCTTGCCACATTACAGCTGGCTTCCCCGGAATGAGTGACGTAAGGGACAAAGAAAGAACATGAGCTGACCAGAAGCCGTGATGGCTTTCAGGCCCCAATCTTGGAATGCACCATTGGATGCACCATTATTCCTGTGTACGCCACGGGTTACACAGACCGCTCTCAGGGCCCAGTGGGAAGGGAGGACACAGGGCTCTCTTGATCTATTTATAGACATGGCTAGAAATTTCTTTAACCTTATGAATTGTGTTATCAAAATACTTTGTCCATTTTTTTCTCATTCGTCTATCAACTGAGAGAAATAGTTATTGTCAACCACTGCTCTTCTGAATCTTTTTGTATTTGCACACTTTTTGTTAATAGGTTTTGATTCCATATTCATCTGCAGTATGACGAATGAAACGATTTTTTCACTGTGGATCTTACCTTTGATCATTATAAAATAGCGGCGCATTTTGGTATCTTTCGCTCTTGGTGCTGTGCTGACTGGTCAGAACGTTCCCACCCCCGTTTTCCGTTTGTTTGCCTTTCCCTGATCGCGTTTGCCTGCTGTTTTAAATTTTAATCTCTCCTTAATATTTAATTTCTCTTTTGTTTTGGAAGAACCTCTGGTAAACAGCATATCCTTGTAAGTTTTTTTTAATAAAAGAAAACACTCGTTTACTTTTATCGTTATGACAAACACATTTGGTTTTAATGCTTTTGTCTTCTTTGCTTCTCTGTTTTTCTGTGTGTGTGTGTGTGTTCCAAGTCCTCTGGATTTTTCTCTACAGATTGTATTTTTTACCTTCCTGGCATAGTCTCTGAGGAATCTGTAAGGTTAATTAATCTTGTTAATTCTGTATTTAATTGTTTTTTAAAAGATTCTATTTATTTTTATTGGAGAAAGGGAGGAAACATGAACAGGGGTGAGGCACAGAGGGAGAGGGAGAAGCAGGCTCCCCGTTGAGCAGGGATCCAGACGTGGGGCTCGATCCCAGGACCCTGAGATCAGGACCTGAGCCGAAGGCAGACGCTTAACTGACGGAGCCCCCCCAGTTGTAAACTTAAGAACATTAAAATGTATATGTTTTCAAAGTTATCTTTTAATTACACTAAAGCATGTGTGTTGTTTTAAATGTTTAATAATCTTAAAAGAAAGTAGCAAAAAGTCACGTTTCATACCCTGTCTCTCCCCCAAAATTCATAGGTGGGAATGCTAACCACCCCCCTCCAGTGACAGTGCCTTTGGGAGGTGACCAGGTCATGAGGGCAAAGCCACAGGAATGATATTAGTTTCTTTCCTTAGAGACCCCTTCTGCCACTGGAGGAGACGCTACGAGGGAGGTCTGCGAACCCGGCAGCGAGCTGTCACCAGAAGCCAAATCTGCCGGCAGCGTGGTCTTGGACTTCAGCCTCTAGAACTATGAGACTTCTGTTTCTGTGGCTTAGAAGCTACTCTTCTTTGGGATTTTGTTATAGCAGTCTGAACGCTATTTCTTCCCACCTCGCCTCTGAGATCCCTTTCTCAAGCCTATTTCATCTCGTTTTGATTTGGGTTTTGGCTCACACCTCCGTAATGCACTTCTGTGACCTCCCTTGACGTTGCCCTCAACATCCCGTGGCGGAGAATGAAGACGTGTCCCCGCACTTTCTCTCCCGCCCCGACACCCCCTTCCCTGCTCTCTGTCCATCTATTATGGCACCCGGTGAGTTAAAATCATTATTTAGAGTTTGGGTTATTGAGATCGTACAATAAGGAGTTAGAAAAAAAACACCACTGAGGTAAATACCGTTACTATGTTTACATTTCCCTCCTTGTGTCCTCGATCTTCTTAGAGTTAATATATACATTTGTTCATAATATTTAGTTAGATATTGTTATTTGGTTACACGACTGATGAGGTCACGGTCACGATTTCGTCCTAAATTCTCTAACACCACACGATTATTACAGCAGACGCTTCATGAGTCTCTCCCGCTGCACCTGATGGACCTCTACAGTCCTCCCAGAGCTCTGCTCTCCCCGGTTGCCATCCCCCTCCCCGTCCATGAACACGCAACTTCTCTTTCCTTCCCACTGGAGTGTGCGGCACCTGTTTCCCAGATCAGGTGTCTCCCAGGGGCTTCCCGAAAATGCCCGAAGGATGCATTTCCTGACCTTCGCTTGACAAATGCTTTGCTCTGCCTTTATCCTTCGCCTGCACGTGGAGCGTGCCCTGAAAACCGCTGCTCTGGGAGCACCCTGACTGGATTGTGCTTTTGTCTTCCAGTCCGCTACTGAGGGGGTGAACTTGGGGCCTTTTGTGTCCTTTACACGTGGTCTCTTCTTCTCTCCGAAGCTGTTCAGATCATCTCTCTAGCGCCGTAGTTCAAATATGCCTGTGAGGTTCCTCGACGCACTCGTTTAAAATTCACCTCACTGGGTCCTTTCTAGGTGTTTTCCTTGGGAGTTGAGCTCAGGGACTTTGGACACCACGACCTTGGGCTCTTTCTGGTGGATAGTGGTGGCCACGAAAGAAGTCTGAGTGGGGAGGGCTGATGACTCCCTCATAGCTCTGCTGCCCGATGCTGGTGCATCCAGATCAGAAGAAGGTCTTGCACATACGAAAATCCTTATTCAACAAATAACAGGCACCGGAGAGTTCAGGCAAGGTGACTGGAGGCAGGCTCAACTCCCAGCATCTGTCTCTCCCTCGCTCCCCCTACACCTGTACGGATGGCTCGTCCACTGCTTGCCCCAGCAAGCAGCGCTGCCTTGAGCTTACAAAACTGTGGGGTTTTCCCTTCATCCCTGGTCGGGTGGCCCTACCACGGTCCTTGCTGACCTCGCTTCGGGAGGATGGGGGCCCCCCAAGCGAGAAGACCTTGGACCCTCCTATTACTTCCCGAACAAGAACTTCACGGTGTCCCGTCTGCCTTTGGCCAATTCCCATTGCTCCCAAAGGCGGATTTTTGACAACTGTGTCTGGTTTAATGCTTGTTTTTTGTGGAGCGAATTCACTGAGCACTTCATACCATCACAGCCCAGAAGGACCTCAGGCAGACTGAGGTTTAAAAACCAGGGCGCCTGGGTGGCTCAGTGGGTTAAAGCCTCTGCCTTCGGCTCAGGTCATGATCCCAGGGTCGTGGGATCGAGCCCCATATCGGGGTTTCTGCTCAGCGGGGAGCCTGCTTCCCCATCTCTCTCTGCCTGCTGCTCTGCCTACCTGTGATCTCTGTCTGTCAAATAAATAAATAAAATCTTTAAAAAAAAGAAAACCTTACGGCCGGACAACCTCGACAGATAAAGAAAGGTAAGGGATAAATGCCATGGCCACTTACGAGTAGTAATTATAAACTTAATGTGTGATAACGGTTGTCTAGCAAAACCTGACAGCCACTTACTGGCAAAATGTTAGAAGCTGTCTCTTCAACGTGAGAAGCCGCTCCAGGAGCTCCAAACACAAGTGGATTTTTTTTTTTTTTTGAAGATTTTATTTTTAAGTCATCCCTATACACCCACCGTGGGGCTCAAATGTAGAGCCCCGAGACCAAGATTTGCATGTTCTACTGACTGAGCCAGCCAGGTGACCCCCAACGGATTTGACATAGGAAAGATGTTGTAGGTCAGGAGATGGCTGGGACAGTGACCTTGGAATGCATCACCATCTTTGAGGGTGTGGCTCCACAGCTGGGATCCCGAGGTCCTCGTGCGGTGCTAACCTCACACCCGTGGGGCTGGAGACGGGCAGCTGGTCTGTGCACATCTCCCCACCAGCACCGCAGGAGAGAGCTAGGACTCCATGTCCCCGTATCTTCCACGTATTACACACGTGCCTCTCTTCCAGACCCTAAACCACTTTTGGTATCCTACAAAAGCAAGGCAGTCGGGGAAACATGGCTCTGAACCTTCCAGTTCCCATGCTACAGAGTGGCGGAAATGGGGGTGCTGGGTGGCTCAGTGGGTCGAGAGTCCAACTTTTGGGTCAACTCAGGTTGTCTCTCTGTCTCCCTCTCCCTCTCCCTCTGCCCCTCCCCCTGCCCACACTCGCTCTCTCTTTTTCAAGTAAATAAATAAATACAATTAAAAAAACACACACACACACACACACTAAAAAAACCCAAAGGGGTGGAAATGGTCTGCGGGTCCTGCAGAAATTACGGCATGCAAATGTGTAGAAAAATTCTGCCCTAGTCTTTGGACAGAATAAGAAGATCTACTTTAGCTCCAAACCTGTCTTGAATTTCCCTGGGTCCCCAGCTCGGGGGAAGCGAGGGGAACAGCTTGTGAACATTCATGCAACGTCTGTCGTTCACGGACGGGGCTTCGAAACTTGTGAACCTTGGCTAGACGTGGCAGAAGGAGTCTGTCTTCGTCTGGTCAGGCTGCTTTAACCAAATGACCTTAGACGCACGGCATATAAACAACACACATTTCTTCTTCTTCTATTCTGGAGGCTGGAAGTCCAAGACGAGGATGTGAGCAGACTCGGGGCCTGGCAGGAGCCTGTTCGGGTTCACAGACGGGCGGTGGAAGGGGTGGGCGAACTCCCTGGGGACTCCTTCACGCAGGTGCAGATCCCACTGGTGCGGGACCTCCCGCGGTCCTTTCCTCCAGTACCCTGGGGGCTAGGATTTAATAAAGGAGCTTCAGGGGGAAGCCAACATTCAGTCTAATACCTGGAAGACGGCGTAGCTAACCCTCATGTTAGACTCTCGAATTCTGACCACGTTCCTATGAAGGAGAAAACACATGTGGTGCTTCCTACGGAGGAGGGAGTCTCATACTGGGAACAGGTGCGCCGTTTCTCTGACTCCACTGCCCAGCCTGGGGACCCAGACCCTGCCCAATAGGACACCCCAGGTCTGCTCCTGAAGGTGGAGGTGCTTGTCCCATGTCAAGCCGAAAGCACCGGGGTGGGGGGGACTGACTGTAGCCAAAAGCCATCTGGGAAGTGGCCGCTGACATCTGTTTAAAGCCCTGGCTGTGGGTCCCCTGTCGTGTTTTTCAAGTTCAGTCCTACTTTTTTGTCCTTGGAAGGGTCATCTCGTTTGGCCAAGGCTCTGTGGCAGTGCCCCCCAGTCCTGGGACTCACAGTGGGAGGCGGTGGGGCTAAGGGGCCCTGCAACGTATTCTGGGGGACAGTCTGTCTCGAGCCAAGCAGGACTCCTCTGGTGACGCTCATGCTCCGTGTAATGGACAGAAGAATCCCTGGAAGTCCACAGCCTGCCGGGCCCGCGGCCCCTCGCAGGGCTCAGAGCTGAGAGCAGCGGCTCTGGAAGATGCAAAATGGATTTCCAAGGTTTCAGTCCGGGCCTGCGGAGAGAGAAGACAGCAACCTGAGCCTGGGCCCCCCTTCCCGTCCCCGCTGCGTGGGGGTGTCACGCCCCGTCCTTGGCGTCCTGTGTCCGTCCGACTTGGTGCTAGAGGCTTGGATCTTGCAGAACCACAGCCGCCGCAGCAGGAAAGCCTCCCTGGGGCAGAAAGGCAGGGAAATGTGGTTATACGGGAGCCCTCCTCCCTGCCATCTGCGCACACCATCTCTCCCTCCTCACCCCCTCTCCAGGCTCCCACGTGGATCTTTGTGTAATTAATTAATATTGCATTCATCAGAGCTTAATTCATGTTCTTGTAATATACAGGATTAAAACAAATCCTACGAAGAGAGCAGTGATAGGCTCAGGCTTTCCAGGCTGGGAGAGAGGATAAGGAGCCCCCATGACAGCCTTGTCTGCTTGCCCGCCCTCCCCAGCTCTGAGCACGGGAATGCTCAGCACAGGGAGCCACCCTGCTCCCCGCCCACCGCTCCCACCCCTGCCAGGGAACACCTCAGCCTCCCTCCTGGGGCGGGGGCCAGGCTGGGAATGCATTCGTCAGGCAGAGCAAGCCGGGGTGCGGGGACAGGACAACGGGGTGCAGGGGAGGCCTCCGGGCGGGTCTGATCCGAGGGCCCCGCTTCCCTGCAGAGATGCTAACAACGCGCTGTGCCTCCCGGGGCCACTGGCCTCTCTGCCACCGTCTGCGTCCCACGGCAGCGAGGGCTCCTGGCCAACCACCTCACAGAGCAGCACGGAAGGGAGACTACATGGAGCTTTCAGGGTGTGGATTTTGCTCTGTGACCAGAGGGAGAGGAACGCAGAGGACCAGCACGGTGGGGGCTGGGCTGTTGAGGGTAAATCCTATTGGGGTGCCCGGCAGGCAACATCTGGGTGCCCCCGAGTGTTGATGCCGGCTCCAGACTTTGCTCTGAGGCTGCTCAGTGCACGTGGGGGTGTGTATAGTCTTGGGGGTGCTGAGGCCAGCTGAACGCTCTGTCTCAACCAAGCCTCTCCCTCATGTCCTCCAAGCAGAGGCCCCTGTCGCTCTGGCCGTGGTCCCCAGGGACCTTGTCCCAACACAGTGGTTATCTGGGGAGAGCAAGAACAAAACCAGGGGGGAGGGGGCACCCGGAACGACAGCAGCCACCGTCACCAGGGAGGGGGTTGGGTCACAGCCCTGCCTTTGTTGACCCCTCGGCTCTCACCCCTTCCTTCTCTCTCCTCCCCTAGCACAGCCCCTCCTCCTCCTCCCCTGCTTTTTAATGCCTTCCTTTCTGCAAGGTTCTTGGTGTTGCCTCCCCATCCCTGAGCCGCCTGCCGAAGAAGGCCTCAGTGCTGTCACCTCTCCGCAAGCTTCCAGGAGGTCCGCGGCGTGGGAAGAACCTGCAAGCATCCTGGGTGCGCAGGGCGGGCGCCCCTCCTTCCTCTGCTGGTGTCCCCCGTGTGCAGCTGTTCCATTCCTCCGCCCCCTCCCTTCCTCCCCCCTCCTTCCACAACTTCCCAGGGGCGGTGGGGACGTGGGGGGACAGAGGGGATGGGGGCAGCGGGACCAATGTTGAGAAGAAAGGCTCACCTGTGCCCACCTGTGCGGGGGCCAGAGCAGGCAGAGCCCCGTGGGCCAGGGCCAGGACCAGGTCCAGTGTGTCGCTGTGTGCGGCCAGCTGAGGAAGCTTCTGGAACGCTAGCTCCTGTGATAGCAGAGAGCATCCAGAAGGGATAGAGCAGGGTGGGGGCTGGAATGAGCTTTTCTGCTCTCCGTCTTGGTGCAGAGCTGGAAATGCCGATTGGCTGTGAGGCTAAACGAGACGGGACGTAGACAGGGTGATCACAGGGCAGGGAACGGGCATGGACTGTGTGCGCAGACGGGAGCCCCTTTGCGCCCCCACCGTGTGGACACAGGGGCCACCCGGTCTCCCGGGAGATGGGTTCTTCCTTTTCTCCCTGCTGCCTGGAAGGGATGGGCCAGTCCGGAGGGTGAGGCTCCTTTACCCTCCCAGCGGTAACCGACCACTGCCCCCGCCAACTCTCAGCCACACTCTGTTGTAGGGGGCTGGTAAGGGCCCCCGGGGACCATGCCGCTGGTGGTGGCTATTCCACCGACCCTTGGAGAGCCGGGAGGGACGTGCTGTTGCAGGCCGCCTGCCTGGCATCCTTAGGCGGCCTGCTGTCTCTCTGTCCACCGCTGGGACGACGTGGCTGGAGGAGAGGGTGACAGAGAGGAAGATGTTCTCGGGACAGCTGGTGATTTGACCTGACACGTGTCAGACAGGCACTGGCCTCCTGCCCGCATCCCCCTGGGGAAGAGCCGCGGCAGCTGCGGCTCCCAGAGCTGGGAGAACCGCCCCGGAAAGCAGAGGATGGCCGCTAACGAGCCCGCAGAGGGGTTTCCCAACCCAGGGGGTCAGGGGGAGCGGCAGGGGTGGTGGGTGCTGTCTGCCTGCTGGCCAGGCCCCGCCATGAGGCTGTCCTTCCCTCCCATGCTCCAGGCCGCCTCCTGGGTGGTCTAAGGTTGACCCTGGAAACCACCTGCTCCCCTCTCTTATCAGGACAGTGCTTCAAGTGTGGAACTTTCTGGAATGTGCTCTCTGCCTTTGAGGCACGTTTTTATTATTTATGTGTAAATCACCCTCTGGTGTATTTATCCTTAAAGATAAATAAAGTCAGTGGCTGGAACCGGGGTTCTTACGGGAGAGCCCTCGAGACGATGCCAGACACGGGTCCTCAGGAAGCCCCTCTGGCGGGTGGGCAGGGTCTGGAGTGGACCGGACACCCCGGCCCACTCAGACCCCAGCACCTAGGATGCCGAGAGAAGGTCTTTGAAGAGATAATTAGGGTTAAATGAGGTCACCAGGGTCGCCTTGATCCAGGGTGACTGGTGTCCTTCTAAAAAGTGGAGATGAGGACACACTCACAGAGGGAAGACCGTGTGAGGACACGGGGAGAAGTGTCCATCTGCAAGCCAGGGACAGAGGCCTCCGCAGAAACCGGTCCTGCCCACACGCCTGGATCTCGGAGTCCAGCCTCCAAGAATTTCTGTTGCTAACGCGGCCCAGCCCGTGGTGCTTTGTTGAGGCAGCCTGAGAGGACGAGTACGGAATCTCTTGGAAAATGTGAACCCAAAAGTTTATTTCTAGAGGCTCAGTCGGCTGAGCATCCGACTCTTGATTCTGGCTCAGGTTGTGACCTCAGGGTCCCAGGATCGAGCCCCGTGTTGGACTCCGCTTTGCTGGTCATGAAGCCTGCTTGGGATTCTCTCCCTCTGCGCGCGCCCCCTCCCAATAAATAAATAAAATAAAAACAAAATTTATTTCTAAAAGGTACATCCCAGGTCCCTAAAAACATCTGCTCTGATAGGAGAAGAAACTTCTGGAATGCGTGTGCTGGGCCGCGCCAAGATGTTTTCGTGCTCCAAGCCCCCTGGCCAGCACATCCCCCCTCAAAGATGTTTTCTCAAAACATGCTCTTTTAAAAATGTATTTACACAACAGACTGACCTTTAAATACATGTTTAAGGAGCAATTATGACTATGCTCACTGTCAGAGTGAGACGGCGTCGTTCACGTGCGTCCAGTTGGTTGGATAAATAATGAGTTTGCACGTTTGTTTTTTTTAAGCCTACCACCTCCTGTAATTACGTGTTTACCTTTATGATGATGCCACACCACTCTCAGTTTTAGCTACGAATGGCGGTACAGTATTCCAGTAAGAGAGAGAGGAATGACTGAAGGAGGGGGACCCTGGTACCTGCCCGCCCCTGCCCCAGGGCACATCTGCCGATGTCCCCAACTCTGGGAGCCGCTGTCACGCACCACGGGCGCGTTGCCTCCTGCAGTTTTTCGTATCTATGACCCACGTGCTGAGAGGGCCTCCCTGTGTGGGGACCAGAGCGTGTGGCTCACCCTCGCTGTCGCGGGAGAGGGGACAGCACGTGACCGCTGCTAGGGGGCCTGGCGGGCAGCGGGCGCTGAGCTCTGCTGCGTTCTACAGACACGCGGCCTCCATCGGTCTTCACACCCTCCCTCCTTAGCTCACAGAGGCTTGGGTGATGATGTCCGCACCTGGGGGTGACCATGCCTTCCTTTAAATTTCCTAAGCAATCAGGATCTTATGCCTGGACTACTAGGGACAGAGCCCTTACCTCATACCCTCGACTCTGGAGTAAATGAAAGAAGTCACATTGTGCCCATTTTACAGATGGGGAGAGAGAGACACACAGAGAAGCTGTCATGTGGCCCAGTTCTGGCACTTGTGATTTTTAGGCCTCATATAGATACCTGGTGCTCTTCCAGAACAGTCTGCCATAGGAAATTTGGGGACATGAAGCCATTTGACAGTGGGGTCACTACCTCTACAGGGGTCAAGAAATTCTGCTGTAAGAAGATGTTGAGTCCAAATCTACTTCCCGAGTCAGGGATGGCTGCTTTCGCTGGGAAGCTTAGCTACAGAACACGTTGGGACCACGAGCCCCTTAACATGCTTTGGGTGGCAGGGGTCACACAGCGCGCCCCAGAGGGCAGGCCCTCCTGCTCTGCAGCTTGCTAGCGGAGTGTGTGTGCATGTCTGTGTGCGCGCGTACGTGCGCGTGTGTGTGTGTGTGTGTGTAGAGGGGCCCCCCATTCTCATTACCTGGGCTCTCTCCTGCAGTGATTAGAAAGGAACCAGAGAAGCTAAAGTCAAAGGAAATGGGAAAATTTTTTTTCTCTAATAGCAAAATCAGGCAGAAGAAGAGCTCCAAAGTGTTACTTCTTAACTCAGCTTTTTCAGGTTCAGGAGAAAAGCACTCAAATTGGACTCTAAACCAGGCAGGTTTGGGGCCGGGGACATCTACCTGAAGGCATCCAGAGTCTGGACGCTGCACTTTGACAAGTGAACTGGAGGGTCTGCTGCGGTCCCAAGACAGGCGGAGGGCGGCAGGCCAGGCCTCGGGCTGTGCCAGGAAGGGCCTGAGCAGCTCCTCTGGGTGGGCTCCCTGGGCCACACCCCGGAAGCCTGGGTACCAGCCCTCCCCGACCATCCCACCAGCCCGTTGTCTCAGAGCATCTCTGAGGACGCCTTCAAATATTCTCAAAGCAAAACTAACCATGACAGAAACCAGGTCAGCCAACACCATTTGTCATTAAGAAAATGCAAATCAGAACCAAAGCATGACGTCATGTTCCACCTACGGGGGTGACGGTGGGGGGGAGGAGCTCATTACTGAAAAAAACGGAAAATGACCAGCATTGGTGGGGATGTGGGGAAGCCGGAGCCCTGCTGCACAGCTGGGGGTGAGGGTGGGGGGAGAGGTGCGGTGGGGGAGGGGCATGTAACATGGGGCAGCCTCCTGGCCAACGGTCCGGTGGTTCCTCGGTAGGTTAAATACAGAATCACACGACCCAGCACTCCCAGCCCTGGGCACATGCCCGCCAGGCCCGAGAGCAGGGACCAGAACACATTCTTGCGTAGCCACGTTCACAACAACGTTATTCCCAGTAGCCCAACGGGGAACCAGCCCCATGTCCGTTGAAAGCAGAACAAAGCCCGACCTGATGCGTCCAGACCCTGGAAGACGATTCAGCCTTAAACAGGCGTGAGTACAGGGTGCGCACAGCATGGAGGGACCTTGAAAACCTCGTGCTGGAAGACCGGAGGAGGGTGTCTCCGCCCCTCTTGATGCCAGGGGCCTTAACTTTTCCTCTCTTTTTCTTCCTTTCTTTCAGAGGACAAGGTCATCTACTTCTTCTCCATGCTTCCTGGTCCACATCGATCCCCCCAGCTAGATGGATGAACAAGGTCAAGGTGGTTTTCTCTCCTTCCTGAAATAGCTTCTGAGACTGACTTTCGGGACAACCCATTCCCTGGGTTGCCTCCCGCATCTCTGCTGTCCAGCTCAGTCTCCTTGACTGTGAACATGGGCGGGTCCCTTCTTGGACATCTCAGGCAGTGCCCACCTCCTTGGGGCCCAAATCTCCCCCACGGCTTTAGGTACCGACTGCGCTGACCCCCAAGTTCCCATCTCGTCTGTCCTGAACGCCAGGCTCGTGTGTCTGTCTCTGGCACATGTCTGCGGGGTGCCCGATCGAGACAGCAAACAGCATGGCCAAGCTTGTGCTCCAGGTTCCTGCCTCCCCAACCCGTCCTGCTTCAGGAACAGCAAAGCCACTCACGTGGTGGCTTGGGCGCTCCCTGTCTCTTCTCTTTCGTCACAGCCCATAGCCCGGCTCTCAGCAGCCCCAACCTGCTCCACCCAAGCCTAACCTAGCCTTCCTCCTCGCCCCAGTGATCTTCCATCTCCTAACAGGTCTGCCTGATGCCCCCACGCCCCCTCCAACAGCCTCCTCGCCGAAGACGAGCCAGGGCGAGCCTTTGGCAACTTAAGTGAGACCGGGTTAGTCCTCTGTTGGAAAGCCCCTACGACTTCCAGCTCAGAAAAAAAAAAGTGCAAAGTCTTTATCTTGGCCTCTGAGGCCCAGCATGAACCAGTCCCAGTTCATTCCTCTCTGAGCCATACTGCCTGCTTGTGTTCCTTGAACATGTGTGCACTGTGCTGCCTCAGGGCCTTTGCACTGGCCATTCCCTCACCCTGTGATGCTGTTCCCTCCCGAGTTCCACATGTCTCACACTTGCATCTGTGTCTGTCCATCAGAGAGGCCTTCTCCAGCTATGCTGACCTTGAAGGGCAGCTGTTTTCACTCCCTCTCTGCACACCTTGCCTTGTTCCCACAGCCTTTATGCCACCACATATGTGTATAATTACTTACTTGCTTACTGTCTCTCTGCCCCACTTCGTGAGGGCCCGCGTTTTGTTTTGGGTACTGTGTCTCTAGGGCCTGTAGTCGGCCCTAATACATGGGTGAAATAGAGTAGCCCAGTGCCTTTGCCCGTCATCTTGAAAAGATCTGGGCTAACTCTATCTATCTATCTATCTATCCATCCATTTATTTTTAAGTAGGCTCTGTGTCTAATGTGGGACTTGAACACATGACCCTGAGTTCAAGAGTCCCATGTTCTGGTGACTGAGCCAGCCAGGTGCTCCTGGGCTAACTCTGGAGATGTTATGGGACACAGAGGCCTGGATGGTGAGATGTCAAGCCCAGAGGTGAGTCAGTCTGAGCTTGACTTTCCCTTGTGTCTCTGCCTCCAAGTTTTGGGGTGCTTTTTCCATTTATACTCTCCTTTGAAGGCAAGAGGCCGGGACAACAGGGCCAAGATGCCAGGAGGTGATCTGAGGTCTGTGGGGGACATCAAGGAAAAGCTATATCCCCAAAATCTAAGGTGTAGACCCAATCTGCAAATACCTTGCATGTGGTCTTTAAGGGGATTTGGCTCCTGGCTGAATGTCTGTGGTCTCCTCACTGGCCCCAGCTTCCAGGCCCCCTGGGCCTGGGTCCCCCTCGCTGCACTCTGTCCAGGTGTGGACAAGAGACACTCACATGCCTCTGACGTTAACAGGGAGGCGCGGGGAGAGCGAGTCGGGGCAGGGGGCGCCCCTACCACGCTGGCCTGGGACCCAGCCAAGAAACACCTTTCTGGCTTGGCTGTCCTGGAGGGAGGGAAGGGAAATCTGACAGCCCAAGGACCCCAGGGTTTTCAGACCTGTCCCATCTGGCAACAGCTAGTCTGAAAAGGCGGGGGGTTTGTCAACAAAGAGTCAACCGAATTTTATTCCCTGAATCCAAAACTCCTGGGTGGAGAACTCGAGGCCAGATGTCAGAGAATGGGGAGCTGCAGGCTCTGCATGTCTCCCTCCCCACCTGCTTCTCTTCTGGGGTCTGCACTGGGCAGCCAGGAAAAGCAGTGCCTAAGGGCTAGAGCTCACAAGGTGCCCTTGGTCTCGTCCGTGGGAAGCAAGGAGATGTCCTTTCCCTGGGATGCCGCTCACCGCCACCCCTGCCAACAGGCAGCGATGGACTTGGTGGGAGCTGCGGGTCATCTGGGGCAGTGATCTGCCGGTGGGGGGGGGGCAGCCCACCAAACAAGCACCTGCCTTTGATCTCCAGCATAGCCCTGGGGGGAGGGGTCTTTCTGCTGTGTATGGTGTCTTTACATTAACCCGTTGAGGAGAGAATTTAATTTGTAATAAATCTGTATTACGGTGGAGGTTCAGTGCCCCAGCGACTATAAAAATTAATTCCTTATCCCAAACATTATTATACAGCTTTTGCAATGAGTTGGCTTGTCGTTGGGTTGCTGGTTTGGGCCACGGAGAATAATCAGTGTCACCGAACAGCGTCATGTAATATGTCCCCTCTCTCTGCAGCCCTCCACCGGCCTCACCCCCGTGTCTCATCGCCAGCTGGATCCCATTGTAATCAGTCTTGTAAATGGGCTACGCTGGGCCATGACTGCCTGTTGGCTTTGACGGTCAAGAAAGATGTTTTCTTTCTGTTCCTGAGTGGCCAACTCTGTTCTGTGTTTTCTCCTTCTTTCAAAGTACTGTGTGTTCTTGGGGAGATCATTTTTCTCCCGAGCAGATGAGGATTCTGACAGCTGTTTAGGAAGGAGATCTCCTTAACCTGGGACCCAAGGGGGGCTTCCAAAGGTCTCAGAACACCTTGAAATTTCTGGAAAATGTTGTGTCCACATGCACTGATAAGCACTTAGTTCCCCTCTGAGGAAGTGAGGTGGGAGGTTTCTGCAGATGGACAGAGGGAATCCACCTCTCAAAGGATAGTAGCTAGTATTTATTGAGAAGTGATATAGACCAGACACCCGAGGTCTCTAACCTGGTGTTTATGGACCTGTAGAGGTCCAAGAGCTTGGATGAGGCAAGTTTACATTTTTAGTTTTGGCAAAGTTATACTGCAGTTTAGTATTTCCTTCCATTATAAATGGACTCAACACACCACTGTGGTTTTCACAACTGTTTCTTCACTACATGAATATTGTTGCAGATATCTCAAAATATTCTTTATGCCCGACATCACTTGGAAATCATGTTGGTTATCGAATCAGCAACTATGCTTTATTTAATACATTGAGGAAGAAGCACATATACTATGGCGATCTTTACGACGTATTTTAAGAACGGGTATTCATTGTCATTTGTCACCACTGTAATTCTATGCATTTCATTTTATGCATTTATAAGTATTATTCTGAGACGGAGTCCATGGCGGAGCCACAATTAAGCACCACTGGTGTGTACTAGAGCACGCGCATGCATCTGAGACGATGCTGTGTCTGAGTTTGGACACCTCTCCCACTTCCTACCTGCCTGGTCTGTGCTCTACTGGTTCCCTTTGAAATGGGGACAACAGCCACCAAACAAGGGTGCTGAATGGTTAGAATTGCTGGTATAGGTGAAAGTTTTGAGGCTGCCCCAGGTACGACATCATACTCTTTACATCAGTTTTCTCATTTAATCCTCCTGCAACTCTATAAATTCAGTCCTAGAATTATTCCCATTTTACAGATGGAGACACTGAGGTTTATTTTAAGGAAGAACCCAAGGTCAGCTAGTTAGGAAGTGGTAGAACTAGATAGAAGTCCAGGCCATTGGACCGCCAATCCCCCGTGCAACACGTGCTTTCATTTTTTACCCATAATATTTACCACGCCTGGCACTCTTTATTCCTTCTTGTAGATCTGAATTCTCTATGGCATTATTTCCCTTCATCCTGAAGAACTGCCTTAGGCATTTCTTGTCATGCCGGGTTGCTACAGAGGAATTCTCTGAGTTCATTATCTGCAAACGTGTTTGTCTCATTCTCATTTTTGAGAGCTATTTTCACTTGACATAGAGTCATGAGCCAACAATCCTCCCACCGCCTCAGTTCTTGCCTCCATTTCTTTAAGATTTTTGCACCCTTATCTTCTGGCTGTGACTATATCTGTTGAGAAAACAGCTATAATTTTTATCATTTTTTTCTCTGTATGTAATGCATCTTTTTTTTTCCTGCCTGCTTTCAGGATCCTATTTTTTTCTTTTTCTTTTTAATCTTTCTTTCCTTTTTCTTCTTTAGCAGTTTGGCTATAGTGTACCTAGGTATGGGAAGCTTTGAGTTGACACTGCTTGAGGTTCTCTGAGATTTTTGGATCTGCAAATGAACGTTTTTCATCAAATTTGGAAAATTTTAGCTATTATTTCTTCTGCCCCATTCTCTTTATCTTCTCCGTTAAAAACTCTACTTACATTAAAAAAAAAAAAAACCCTCTGGGGCACCTGGGTGGCTCAGTGGGTTAAGCCTCTGCCTTTGGCTCAGGTTGTGATCTCAGGGTCCTGGGATCGAGTCCCTCATCAGGCTCTCTGCGCAGCAGGGAGCCTGCTTCCCTCTCTCTCTCTCTCTGCCTGCCTCTCTGCCTACTTGTGATTTCTCTCTGTCAAATAAACAAATAAAATCTTAAAAAAAACCCTTCTGCTTACATATATGTTATACCACATAATTTTGTCCAATAGATTATCAAATACCTGTTGGTTTTCATGAAATCTCTTTCTCTGTGTCCTTCAGATGGAATAATTTTTATGGACCTGTTTTCAAGCTTCCTAATCCTTGGTTTCATAACATCCAATCTCCTAGTCAGTGAATGTCAAATAGTTTACCTTTAAGTTCTGGAATTAACTTGGCTATTTTTTAATAGTTTCTATTTCTTTCCTGAGATCCCCCCTATTTTGTTCATGACCGACCTTCATTTAAGTTCATGAACACATTCTTAATGGCTGTTTTAAAGGTCTCTTCTGCCAAGATAGGTTAGCTCAGCTCTTTTTCTATTAATTTCTTTTTTCTCCCCTTGATACAAGTCATATTTTTCCATCTCTTCACATGTCTAGTAATTTTCGATTATATGCTGGACATTTCAGAAGATCTGTTGTATGGCGTCTGGATCATCTTAACCTACTTTAAAAAAATGTTGAATTTTGTTCGGCATGCAGTTCAATTCTTGGTGAATCCTTTTCCTCCTGCAAGGTTTGGTTGTATTCTTTGTCTGGGTGGACCCGCTTTGGTTTTCAACTCGGATCTACAGTGTGGCCCTTAACCTAAGACATGATCTTTACTGCTAAGACCTGGGCTTTCTGGGGCCTCAATTTAATTTAAAATATAGGCTATAGATTGATGCAAACTTCTTTTAGGGCCTTTGAGGGTGCATCACAAAGAGAAAGTAAGTTATGCTGGGTAAGGGGGTGAAGATAAAATATAATAAGAAGTATATTTGCCTGACTGTTGGTAGAGATCTGCTGAGTATATTCAGATGGTGGGGGCAGAGAAAATGCACAGTGGTCACAGATCTAAGTCCTAAATAGGAAGTCACAAGACAATACAGACGAATTGCCTGTATGGGTTTGTGACAGAGCCGCTTCTCTATAGAGTTCTATATAGAATTCTATATAGAATTACAGCGTAATTCTATATAGAATGCTGTAATTCTATATAGAAAGTTCAAGGATTTACTTATGATTAGATTCAGAGTCCTTGGAACAATGTTGGAGAGGCAAGCTGGTTATTAAATGTTTTTAAAGAAATACTGATGGGTTATATTTAGATACCTGTAGTGACCACTTAATGTACTCAAATGTCTCGAAGTTACTTAGTAAGGACCAGAACAAATAGATAAGTTTACTTTGTGACTGTAATAGTACCTCTTTGTAAGCAAATACACATTATAACAGATGTACCTGAAAATAGTTCCTTTGTTTTGTTTTGTTTTTAAATATTTTATTTACTTATTTATTTGACAGAGAGCACAAGCAGGGGGAGCAGTAGAAGGAGAGGAAGAAACAGCCTCCCCACTGAGCAGGGAGCCTGATGCGGGACTCAACCCCAGGACCCTGGGATCATGACCTGAACTGAAAGCAGACGCTTAACCAACTGAGCCCCCCAGGTGCTCCTGAAGATAGTTTCAATAGAGAGTAGATTTTCCCCTATTGTCTTGGGTACATGATTAAGTTGCTTACATAACTCCTTAATTCAGGCAAACAGAGGACACACTTCATTTTAGCCCAGGTGGAAATTTGGAATGAGAAGTATCTGAATTAATAAATTAAGATAATAAGGGGCAACTGGGTGGCTCAGTGGGTTAAAACCTCTGCCTTTGGCTTGGGTCATGATCTCAGGTCCTGGAATCGAGCCCTGCATCGGGCTCTCTGCTCGGCGGGGAGCCTGTTTCCTCCTCTCTCTCTGCCTGCCTCTCTGCCTGCTTGTGATCTCTCTCTTTGTCAAATAAATAAAAATAAATAAATAAATAAATAAATAAAGATAATAAATTAATAAATTTTGAAGGTAAAAGTGGTATTTGCTGTCAGAGGCACAAGGTTGAGACTGATCACAGGTATCGTTCTGTTTCCCTAGTATTATGTAATAAGCCCAAACTTAGGAGTTATTTAAACAAATGACTACCTTAATTTTGCCCACGGGCTCAGTGGGGACAGCTTTTCTCTGTACTATGCAGCATCAAATGGGATGGCACAAAGGCTGGGCCTCGAGTCATCTAAAGGTATGTTTACTTACAAGTCTGGTGGCTGATGCGGGCCATCATCCAGGACCTTAACCGTTGTCCCTCTATGCGGCTTGGCACCAAGGGTGTGTCTGGAGAGAAGGAGTCAGGCAGAAGTTGTATCGCGGACTGATTTTTCCCTCCAGCCCACTGCTATCCTCTTTTCATGTCCTAAATGCCCTGTATATCTTTCCACATTCTATGCAGCCTCTCCTGTTCCTCCAGATGGGCTCAGATGGGGACCCCCAGAACCTTGTGTGCCTCGTCCTGTGACAACATGTGACACTTACGGGAGGGCCTGAGTCCTACCACTTGCCTCATTCTGATGGGCTCTGACAAGGATAAACTGAATGGCTTCAATCCTGTAGAGGTGCTTTTGCTTTTCAGAGGGACCATCCGAGCTGGACCTCCATGTTAGAAGCCCCCTCCCCCCAGGTTCCTAAGGTCCAGACCTTTCCCTGATGCCCGGCCTCATCTTGGTCTACTGTGCCATGTTCTCTATTGCCTTGGTTTCTCAGTAGTTTCTGACCAAGCCAAGGGATTTGGAGCTTTCTTTCTTTCTCTAAGGACTTGCCTGTCAAGGAGAATTAGCTTGAGAGGAAATGGGAATAAGGACTTGATGTGAATTAAAGGCAAAAATCTCCAGGATCTGAAAAGAGTGGGTGTGACAGCAACGCAGGTCTCAGGGACCCCGATGGCGATATTCCCACGGGTGCTGAACTGTGTGCTGACCCCTGACCAGGGAAGCACCTGCTGGGACCAATTAGAATCTCTCTTCCTGATCTGAGTTCATTTGCATAAACCTGGGGCCCCCAGGAAAAATTTTTCAAATGGCCTTCTATTCTTTGCTAAATGAAAAAGGTTCCTCTTCTTTCGTCAGCTGTCAGCTCACACTGGCTTCCTCGGCAAGTTCCCGCTGGCTGCTCAGACCAGGTGGCCTCATTTGGCCACACTCCTTTGTCCTCTGCCTTCTCAGCCACACACCTTAGCTCACAATTACTTGTGCTCTCTCCCAGACTCCAGCACCAAGGACAGGGCCTCTGCATTGTTTCATAGTAGCCCAGGCTTAGTGCACAGTAGGACTTCCTTGCTCAATGAACAAATGGATTTCCTTCCATGACACCTGTCTGCCCCCTCGTGAGCCAGACCCTACGTAAGACCACTCAAGGGCCATTTGGCAGAAAGCTAGTCAGTTGCTATTTTCTTTAGCTTTTTACCATGGTTAAGTCTCTGCTGGTTTCCAGGCCCTCCCCTTAAGGAGCTTACAGCTGAGCTGGGAAGATAAGATGTAAGTACATGAAAAGATTATTTTTATTTTTGGAAAGTTTAACGTTTTAAACCAACATCCCATGAGGCTGTGGGGGTACGGCTGGAGGTAGAACAGGCTTATCCAATTTGGAATCACCGAGAGAGTTCCAGGAAGGGCTTAATTCTCCATCCCTTTTTATTTTTGAAATTCTGCAGAGATTGAGATACTGAGGTTAGAACTGGGAGAAAAGCAAACGTCGAAATGTCAAATGATGGGCTGGAGCAAGTGGGAGCTTTCAAGATAACGCCTGAGGGACCGGCTTTTGGGGGCCCTGTGGGATGTCTCAGGGCCTGGCTAAGACTTGTGATCGGAACAGCATTCATGATAAGCTGTGTGCACATTTTCCGAGTCCCGTTTCTTAATGGGGCGGGCATCCAGCTGCTGGAATCTGTGATGTAAACGGCACACAGTAGAAACATTTTCAGGTGCTGCCTTTGTCCCAGGGAGCTTGGCAGAAGGTGCTAGAATTTCTAACCAGGAGCAGACGGCCCGTGGAGCTGGACAAGCATGAAGACAGAGCCTCTGCGGCCGTGCAGGCAACCAGGCTGCCCCGCGGGGAACTTGAAGGCACAAGCTCCCGAGTTCTCTTTCATCTCCTTGCAGGCAACCCTAAGCATCTGAAGGAAGAGGGGCAATTGCGCCGAGCGGCCATTGGGTGGCAGTATGGAACCAAGTCCCGGAGCGTGTCTGCTCCCCGCTCCGTCCCGAGTCAGAGGCTGCCGGAAGCTGGGCATGCAGCCCCAGGCAGGCTGGGAGTTGGGGCTGGAGCCGCGAGGGCTCTCCCTTAATTTAATCGACCCGTGCACTGAGCTGAGAACGTGTCTGCCAGCTCTCAGCTTGCGCAGCTCCCCGTGTACGGAGGCTTGGGAGCGCTTATATGCTGGGCTGGGAACACGCTGATAAAAAGTTAATTTCTATTTGCTGTTGCTCGTTAATTGGATGAACATGAAAGCAATTAAATATTAAAACATACAAACAAATAACTAAGTCACTGTAATTAGCCAAAGTTTGATCACTGTCATATTTATTTAAAAAGAGGTGATATGTCTCAGCAGGTGACATTTTAAATACCCCGGGCCTCTCTGGCGTTGTCTTCGGAGGATGCTGAATAATGTACGGAGAATTTAATTAAACCCTGTTGTAAATCAGCTATGATGACAGGGAAATGACAGCCACATGTTGAAACGAGAATTAGTCCACAGCAAGGGATATTAATTAACTCCTTTTCTGAAGGCCTTTGGCACAGAGTGGCATTTAAAAAAAAAAAAGAAGAAGAAGAGGAAGAAGAAGAAGCGACCAGCGCTTTGACATGGGGAGGAGACTGCGCCTATTATTATTTTTATAATCATCATTATTATTTATGGCTGGAATTTCTTCAGTCGCCCACGCGGAGCTAATCATCAGGGCACGGTACAGTGAGATCAAAGAGTCCTTTCCCTGGGAGCCAGAGACACAGGTAGACGTCAGCAGCACAAAAGGACGCCAGGGGAGGAGAGGGTCCCTTGGAAAACGTAAGCGTTTTCATAAGCCCCGGATTACTCTATTCCAGATTTCGGCTCAGGGAGAAAGAATGGAGGTGTTGGAAGCCAATGTGCAGACCTCGGAGCTGAGAGAGGCCACGGAATCCCAGCGGCCTCACCCCGCTCACCTCCTGGAGAAGGAGACAGAGGCCCAGGGAGGTTCAAGGACATGCCCAAGGTCATGGGCTGATTGGGGCACAGTGAGGGGGGTGCAGCGTGACCCTGGGACCCAGGTCAGTGGAGTTTCCAAAATGCTGAGGCTGTGGCTATGCCAGGAATGGGAAGAGGCAGCTGTGAGCCCCGGGGTGACCGCAGTGCCTCGTCTGTCCACCGCTAAAGCTGCAGGGGCAAAGACTGGAGCAGAAGGGGGGTGCACAGGGACCCCCACTCGGCCTCTCCCTCGCTCAGAAAGGAGGCTGGGTGCAAAGATGAACACTTGGCAAACAAGTGTCCCACCATGGTGTAGGAATGTCATCGCTCCGGGAGGAACCCTGACCCTTCACCGAGGACGGGCCACTCCGCACATCCTGCCACCTTGAAACTGTCACTGCATGACGGGAGCTGGGCAGCTCCCTCCAACCGTGCGCGCGGCTGGGTACGGCTGGGACACACACTGTCGGCTGGCAAGGGCAGTCTCGGGACAGTTCATCGGCACGTGGACGCCACGTGTGCAGTCCCCTGTAGGCCACAACTGTCACCCTATTGGCTCCCTGGGTTGGTGATGGACCACTGCGTTGGCCAATCCAGAGCTGGAAAGGGCAGGCCATCAGTTGCAGGAGAGACCATTCCAGATGATCCCGACCACATACGTGGGCGGATGTGTGTCCTCCTGTCCCGCAGGGATGAGAATCTGGTCCGAAGAGGTTGTCAGGACACAGTGTTTACAGCCCTCCCCGGGGGTGGGGGCGGGGGCAGCTGGTTCAGATAAAAGCCAGCCTGCTTGGGAGAGGTGGCTGCTGTGGCTTCAGCGTCTCATGTGTGCGTGTGTATGCGTGTGTCCCCGACGCTGGGACCCTCACGGTCCCCAGAGGAACAGGGCTGGAAGCAGAAGTGGGAGTTAGGCTGACAGCTCTCTTGGCAGAGTCTAAGATGCGTCTGTGTTGAGAGGAGAGCACAGTGTCCCGTGAGTTTGGTTTGCATGATGTTATCTGCAAGGTCAGGGACTTAACAGAAGCTTAGCTTAATCCCTGGGGCCCTGCAGTCCTTGTGTCAATGTCACTGACCCAGAGGCACAGGCCCTTGGCGGGGCATGGGGAGCCCATCTTATCTGGGTCAGCCAGAGCCTTATGAGTAAGACAACAGCATTTTTGCTGCTTCCTAACAGGGTTTGATGGGCAGTTAGAGGGAAAGGTTCCTGTGCCCATCTCCTCGCTGAGCCGTAGTCCGATTGTGCGCTGCACAGCTCAGCTGTCTGTGGCCTCAGGTGAAGTCTCACTGGACCTGGGAATGTGGGGAGGGGATCAGCCCCGTGTTTCCAGGGGAGAACAAACAGGTGGTACAGTAACCGCCAGTTCTCTTCCCTCTTCCCGAATAAAAACCAGCACCAGGCACTGGGTGGGGGCGGTGAGTTCCCGGGGGAGCAGTCTGGGTCCATCTGGCCCTGTCTTACCTTGCAGGTTCACCTGTAGCATCTACACGTCCCTCCTGCCTGTCACCAACACCTGTGAGCCTGGTCTCCAGCCCCCACCCCCATTCTCCAGAAGCCCCACCCGCCTGCTCTGGCCTGGCCGGCAGCCCCTCATCACCCGTCTGCAGCCTCTGGTCTCCTGGGAGCATCCTCCTTCCTGAGCTCTGCCTCCTGGAATGTACTCTGGCTTTGCTAGCTCCCCCTCACCCTCCTCCCCTGCCCTGCCCCTTCCTGCCCTTTCCTCAGCATGGCTTTGGGTTCTGGAGTCCCTAAAGAAACGGAGACGGTGGACCAGTGTGGGGCTGGATCCAGTGGGTATGCCCACGGGCTCCCAGGACTGACCTGCGCCCTCCTCTGGCAGAGGGCCAGCTGAGCATACTTCTGTAGGGCTCAGGTCCCTTCCCAAGGCTCCAGAGTTGATTCTGGTAGACAGCCAGGGCTGAGAACTCCAGGGAACATTCTGAGAAGGGTTCAGAAATGGGGAGATTTCTCTGGAAGCTGCCCTGCCAAGAGCACTATTTTGGGAACACAGATTTCAGACTCAGACCGATCTGGGCTTGGCTCTCAGATGTCCCCTCACGGATCCTGTGACTTTGGACTAGTGATTTCACTCGCCAGTGCCTCAGAGCTTATCAGTAAAATGGAAATAATTCCGCAAGGAGCAGAGACTGCCCGAGCCAGCTCAAAGACGCAAGAAGGGTGTTGACTGTAAGAATGGGAGGCGCCTCTGGGGCCACGAGCGACACCCTAGTTCAGCAGGTCACCGACTCGTCCTCCGGTCTCTCTGTAGGTAAATGCACGGGCCAGCCGCTCAGAGCAAGACTGGATCTCTGCGTGTCAGTTCCAAACTCCCAGGGTACGGCTTCTGTCTGCCCACTTCACATTCTGTCTCTTCAGTTCCAGGCATCACCTCTGCACCCAGGATGGCTGCGGGCCAGACAACTCTCCCGGAAGTCGAAACATCCTAGAAGCTGGAACACATCCTCCCCAGGTGAGTGTACATTCACTTAATAAAAGCAAGACACCTAAAAAATAAATAAATAAATAAATAAAAGCAAGACACCTGTTTTTGGAGAGGAGACTGCGTGGTGGCCCCAAGAGGGGACAGGAGAGCTGGGCCTCCTCCCGTCCGGCCCCCGGGGCCGGGCACCAGGGACGTGCGGGGAGTCTATTACTTTAAGTGGAGGGAAGAAGGTCTCTCCCAGGGCTCTGGGCTTTGCAGACCTTTCCTTAAACAAACAGGAGAATTTATTTGTCTTCGGTCAAACTACACAGAGGTCAAAGGGCTGGTGACTCCTTTTAGTTTGGAGTGATGGGGTCACTCGGTATTTGCTCATGGGCCAAGCTGATCCCTAGTGGGCGGAGAACTGGCTCGTGGTGGTTCGATCTCAGCCCTTTGCCTGGTTTGCTCACATAATCCTGATGGAGCAGACAGCCTCCGTGATAGTGGTGGGCTGCCGTGGGCGCCCAGTGCCCCTCGTGTGGCTGCCACCTCTTCCCTCCCAATACACCTTTCAGAGCACATTCTTCCTTAAGTCCTCACCTCTCTTCTGCTTGGTCCCGCCCTCATTCTCCTAAGCCGTTACCCGTTGGGGCCCTCCGTATGTCTCAGCGCGCTGGGTCACCCACAAGCATGTTGACACCTGTCCTGCCCAGCGACCCTCCCCATGAATGGCAGGAACCTCCACTGTAGGAAATCACAAGGAGCCCTAGTATTAATTATATGACTTGACTTTAGCTCCCTGATTTGGACACATGCCACACGTGTTGATAATAGATGTTACCTTCCTGTTACAAATTTATATTTTAGTAAGGTCACTCTGATCGTATTCTTTTTTTAAGTCTGGTTACTGGGGTATAATTTGCATTTGGTAAAATTCACTCTTGCTAGTGGCCAGCCCCGTGAGTTCTGATGGATGTACACAGTTATGTAAATGGCACCGCAATCCAGCCGGGTAACACGTAGCTCCCTCAGCCCAGTCCAAATCTCCCCACCCCCTGGTCTCTGGAAATGAATAATCTGTCATCTTTCCCTATAGTTTTACCTTTTCCAAAATGTCCAGTACAGAGACTCATACGGTCGGTAGGCTTTGGGGTCTGGCTTCCTTCATAGAACACCAAGCATTTTTGTGTCATCCGCGCTGCGTGCTGGAGGCCCCTTCCTTTTTCTTGCAGAGTGGTTCCCTGTTGCATGATTTACTGTTACTTTTTTATCTGTCACCAGCTGAGGGACATTCAGGAGGTTTCCAGTTTTCGATGAGGATGAATCAAGCCGCTACAAACACTCCCACGCAGGTTTTGTGGGGACACACATTTCCAGTAGGGAAACCCAGTGCGGTCCTATGAGTGTGTGCCCCCAAATGGTCATCCCGCATGGCTGTTCCACCCCGCAGGGCCAACGTTCCACGTCCTCACCAACTCCTGCTGTTGTCAGACTTAAAGCCCTTCTGATATCTGTGTGGGGATATCTCACTGTGGCCTTAGTTTGTATTTCCCCGACAGTTAGTGGCGTTGAACATCTTTTCTTTGCGTGCTTATCTTCCATCAGTATACTGTCTTCAGTGAAGTGTCTTTTCAAATCTCCTGCTTACTGGTGAAAATGGGACTGCTTATTTTGCCTTATTAAATTCTGAGAGTTCTTTAAATATCCTGGACGTGAGACTTCAAACAGAAATACCTTTTGCAAATACTTGCCCCCAGTCTGAGACTTGTGTTTTTGTGTTCTTCACAGTGTTTCTCAAAGAGGGGAAGTCTTTAGTTCAGAAGAAATCCAGCTCATTATTATTTTTTTTAATGGAGTATGCTTTTTCTTTCCAAGATTTTCTGCCATGTTTTCCTCTAGAAGTTCATGTCTGCGTTCCTTGTGAGTTTGTTTTTATATATGGTGAAAGATATGGGTGGAGATTCATCTCTTTTGCTTGTGGGTGTCCGGTTGTTAGACCATTTCTTTAAAAGACTGTCCTTTCCCCATGGACGTGTCTTCATGCTTTGTAGAAAATAAATGGACTGTCCTTCATTAGTTTTGAAAAATTTGGCTTAATGCTTAATGTGACCTGAAGGTCTCCTTCTGAGTTGTTTATGTCAACAGTGGTTTGTGGTGATGCTAGATGGAAACAAGGTCTCGCAAATATTATGTAGATCCAAAACAAAACAAACGAAAGATATGTAGATTCATCGGGAGGAAGCAAGAAGGAGGCCGCAGCTACTAAACCAAGGTACTTGTTTTTCAGTCCCATCTGACAATTGAGTGATTTTTTTTTTTTAATTGAAATTTGTTGTTTTCATTTCTGTCTTTCTTTATGTCAATCAGTTGTTCCCACAGTCTTGGAAAGTGTTGCACCTTTCACATCTTTAGCAAATGAGTTCAAAACCCACAACACTCCTCATATAAAATATTTTTTAAAAGATTTATTTATTTATTTATTTATTTGAGAGAGACAAGTTGAGAGAGAGACAGCACATGAGAAGGGAGAGGGTCACAGTGAGAAGCAGACTCCCTGCTGAGGCAGGGAGCCCAATGTGGGACTCGATCCAGGGACTCCAGGATCATGACCTGAGCCGAAGGCAGTTGCTTAACCACCCAGTTGCTTAAGCCACCCAGGCGCCCCCATATAAAATAATTTTTAAAACTTGTTAGGAAATTGCTTCCGGGTCATATACACCTGTAGGAGACATTTTTTAGACAGGTGATATATTGTTTTGGGCAGTGATGATGCCAGCTTGACTCTACTGAGGACTTTCCCCCTCGTTTTCTAGATTCTGAGCACCGTGCCGGAAATGGGGTACACGGATAAGGGGTGGTGCTGATGCCAGAGCGCTAAAGAACATGGGAGACCTGGGTTCTGTGTAAATGGTGACTTATTCCACACCTGTGGGGGTTTGACTCTCTATTCAATAGTCTATTGAAGACTAAAAGACTAAAAGTCTTTTACTAAAGACTAAATAGTCTATTGAAGACTAGAAGACTAAAAGACTATTCCATAGTCTATTTTCCCTGTAACCTATTAAAAAATATTGACGAAACTCTGCATTTGGAGACTAGCATCCGACAGTACCAAAGACAGCGTGTCCTCTCATCCAGCAAGCACTGGAGAGCAGGGGCAGCTCTGGGGACACCAGCTTGTTGGTCCGCATGGAGAGCCTCACTGAGAGCCACACCTGCTTACCGTGAGCGTCTAGGATGCAGAGATGAGGCTCCTCAGTGAGCCTACCTACCAGCATTGGAATGGTGGGTCTGCACACCCCCTCAAGTATCCTGTGGGTCACATCCTGAATTTCATGAACTTGGGGGAGCCCTGAGACATCACAATACTGAGTGCAAACTTGCTTTTCTCTGGGTCCCTCCTTTTTTTTTTTTTTTCTCTTGCAGCACCTCAGTTCTTGGAAAGGTGCCCCGGAGATCTCACTGTGACGTTGGCATTCATGAGTTCTACAAAGCCCTGTGATCCCGCCTGTACCCAGCAAGCACTTGAGTGTGGACTTTTATGAGCTCTGCAGGCTTAACAGCTCAGGCATCCTGGAGAGAAATGCTGTGCAAGAACCTCCATGCTGCTCTTCCCTCCCAGCTGGGATGTGACCAGGGCACACAGAAATGAAACAGGGAATGAAGAGGAGTGGGTCCTCCCCTTGTGGGACTACAGAGAAGCTGGAATTTGCTTTGGAGGAGGCCCGGGGACAGACCATCTGGCTTCCTAAGGAACTGGCCGGAACTGGAGGCCTCTCTGCCTTGGCCTGTCTGGATGTCTCATGCTCTTCTCGAAGGGAGAAAGCAGATCTTAGAGCTGCCCAGCTTTTGAGGAACAGCCTGAGCCGGGGCCACCTGCTGGTCACTTTTCCCCGAGGATGCCCGTGTGTCCTGGAACCAGGGCCTTCTGACGCGCAGGAACCATGGCAGCGCTAATGCGCGTGTGCGTGTGTGTGCGTGTATGTGAGTGCACACGCACATGTTTGTGTTTTTGTCTCCAGGAGGTCCCAGCGGCTGCCCGCAGCTCCTCGGGACTCCATGCTTTCATGGTCATCTCTGGTAAGAAAGAGAGCGCCTCTTTGTCCCAACATTCCAAGCGAAGGTTCTGAGCTTGCATTAATAAAGCCGGATTGGTCCGCATGCCCACCCTTGGGCTAATCACTGTGACAAAGGGATGGGAATTATATAGGGGGACCGTCTATGTCATGTGCTTTGTCTCCAAACCCAGCAATGAAGTCAGGTTCCTGGGAGGCAGACAGACCCCACCTGGAGAGATGGAGGCTGCTGGGAAGAGGGCAGGAATGCTTGGGAGGCAGCCAACAGGTTAGGTTACTAAGGTTAGGAAGACCAGAGGCCCACACCCCATCGCAGTGTCCGACAACTCTCATCTAATTCTTCCATTGTTGGCCTTTGCAATGAAACGGGTCCTTCTACTGACATTCTCCTGCTGCTCGTTTCAGCAGCATCAGGCCAGGATACTGGGATAGATGGCGAGGACATCCTCGGGCACGAGGCCAGACTCTAGTTTTGAAGACCAGAGCCTCGGTGCTCTCCTGAGAGAAATGGAAGTCCCGATCAAAACTGCCTTCTGAAGACGTCTGGGGGATTCGGCAGGCTAATCGCGCGCCCTTCTCGAGTGTCTGGGAGGCCATAACCCCACCCCAGACTGGGGCTTCAACCATACACCTGTACTGCTCACAGCTCTGGGGGCTGTAAGTCCAAGATCAAAGTGCCTGCAGATTTGGAGTCTGGTGGGGGTCCTCTTTCTGCTTCTCACTGTGTCCGCACGTGGAAGGAGGGATGAGGAAACACTCGGGGTCTCTTCTGTAAGGGCACTAACCCCATTTGTAAGGGCTTCCCCGTCCTGACCTGATCTCCTCCCAAAGGCCCCACCTCCAAAGGCCGTCTCACTGGGAGTCGAGATCAAGCTATGACTCCTGCAAGGACACAACATCCCCCTACAGCACACAACAAGGGCTTAGCCGAGAGGCAGGGGACCCTGATTTGGGCACAGGGAGTGGAGCTCTTCACTGGTTGTCACTAGTCCACGGGGCCACAGCCCAGAGGAGCAGGAGGTGGTGGTATTGGAGGTGAGAGACACAGGGAGGGAGAGACGGGGAGGTGGGAACTCCTGCAGGCTTAGCATGTCCTCTGGTGGACCCGAGGCAGCCGCCGTTAAAAATAGAAGCGCACTTGGCAGAGAGATTCTCAAATGACACCCACCAAGTGCCCATTAACTCATCAAAGTGGTGATTCCAAATTGATTATTTCGAGTGTAAGACATAATAACATGTTCATCATGGAAAATAATTAGCAGTGGAGTGGGGCCCGGGACGGCCTGCTGCCTGCCTGCCCCCCAACCCTGCAGCCGTGGGGGCGGGGGGAGCTGGTGGGTTCGGAGGGGGGATGCAGGCCTTCACAGGGTGGGGGGGAGTTTAGGATTAATCCTTACCCTTCCTCCCCACCCCCCCCGCCCACAGGCTGGGGCCTCTCCTGGGGCAGGGTTTGGGGTGCCCCAGCCCCCTGGCCCCCCGCGGGCTCCGTGGCAGGCGAGACTCTGGGGATACCAAGTGGGCAGTAATTGGCTGGGCTCCAGCTGGGCGCCTGGGCCCCGCATGACACGCATTTCTCACTCGAGTGTGCGCAGCAGCCCGCACCTTCACCGTTTCCTTGGAAACCGAATTGCTCTGGCAGCATTCCGCGGTGACACACGCATGCACTCACGTGCGCACACACACACAGTGTACACACACACCGCGGGGAAATCAAGTGCCGTGGGCCACGTCGTCGTGCCCCTGACCACCCTTTCCCGCACCCCTGCGTGCATCCCCCCCACCCCCAGGCCTGGTGGGAAGTGCCACCCCTCCCTCCCCCCAGTGATCGAGGGAGGCGAGCTGTCTCCTCCAAGTGCTGCTGAGGAGGTCGTTTGAGCGAGATGTTTATGGGCACTTGGACTTGGATGGGAAAACGGCCCCGAGGGGCGGGGGACACCCCAGCAATTCCGGCACAGCGAGGTCTATACAGAGGGTATAGGTCCTGCAGTTCCGCTGCCCCTGCCCACCTCTCCCCTCCCCCGCCCACCTCTCCTTCAGTGCCTGCCTCCCCCGCTCTGCCCACCTCTCTCCTCCCAGTCCCAGCCCTCCCACCTCGCCCCCTCTCCCTCCCCCACCCACTTTTCCTCCCCGCCAACTCTCCCTTCCACTACTCATCTCTCCCTTATCCCCCATTTCTCCCACGAACTGCCCCCCTCTTCCTCATTCCCAGGCCCTCACTGCTGCCTGCAGAAAGCACTTGCAACGGCAAACACTTGGGAAGGGCTGTCCTCAGGTTTGGGGTGACAGCCACATGAAGGCAATCTGGGCAGCGTGTGCTGTGGCGGGCCCCCAGAGGTCCATCCAGGCTCGGGGCTCACTTGCCCCCAGATCTCAATGGAGTCCTTCTGGGGGACTTGCCTCCAGCTGGCCAGAGCGGCCTGTGTGCTGGCCGGCGGCAGGGGGCAGGGGTGGGGTTGGAAGCACCTTTCCTCCCCCTGCACCACCCTGGCACCTCGAGCTCCAGCTCCAAGGCTCCCAGTGGGGCTGCAAGTCTTCCCCGAGCCTGCATCAACTCTCCAAGAGCATGGGAGACCTCCTGCACCCCAAAACTGTATCCAGCCCGTGGCCCTGCAGGCAAACCATGGCTGGGTGTCTGTGTGGGGTTTCCGAGTGCCTTCTTTCCTTCCCTCCTTCCACAGTCCTTGGAACACCTACCGTGTGCCGAGCACCATTCGACCAGACAAGCAGGGCTCTGTTCCCACGGATCATCTGTGCAGGTTGGCGGAGACAGAAAAGAAAGAAGTAGGAAAGTATCAGATAGAGAGACGTGCTCTGCACAGTTAAAAGGGTGATCTTCTAGAAGCTGGCAGGGTGAGGCCACCATCCTCAGGTGGTCAGGAGAGCATCTGTGAGGAAGTGACATCGAGCCGGACCCTTCAGCAACCAGAACAGCCGGCCTCGTGAAGGCCTTTCCAGGCAGGGGGGAGCAGCAGGTGCAAAGGCCCTGAGGTGAGAACAAGATACACGTGTGTAAAGCTTACGTTTCAGCCACGTTTTAAGTGGATCGCTCAGGGCATTAAGTCCATTTGCCCTGCATGCCCCCATCACCGCTGTCTGTCCCCAGAACATTCGTGTCTCCCCCAGTCAGATCTCTGTACCCGGTAAACACGGGCTTCTCATTTCTCCCCCCGCCCGGAAGTACTCCACTTTCTGTCCCTGTGACCTGGGCTGCTCTTGAGTACCCGCGTAGAGGGAATCTTCCGTGTCCCCCTGATTTTGCCGAGCAGCACCTTCTCGGGGTGTTGGAGTTTCCCCCTCCTTTTCAAGGCTGTGGGTCTGGACTATGTTGTGTTCATCCACGCACAGGTGCTTCAGCTGTGAATGTGGGCGCACCAGGGAGGGGGCCTGCGTGTGGCTGTAAGGGGCACGGCTGTATTGATGTTTTAGCCAGATCTCTCAGGAGAGGATGGGTTAGGTTGGAGGTGAGTGAATTGTGGGGAGGGGGTATCGGGGGGAGGGGAGGGTGACGCCCCTGGGGCTACTGGTGAAGACCACAGGCCTGAACCCGGGGTGCGTGGGAGGCACCATCGTGCCCACTATCCTGACTTTGAACACAACAGATGAATCTTTGCCTCCTTTAAGATCTCATGTAAATAGGATCGTGTGGCTGGCCCCCTTCCGCTTCGTGGCTTCTGTTGCTCAAGGGCATCTCACCCATACCTGGAGATTTCTCATTCCTGTTGCTGCAAACCGTCCCACGGGGGGTTAAGAAGCCGAGCCGTGTTTATCCACCCATCGGCGGATTTGAGGGTGTTTCCGGTTCGGGGTTTTTCTGAATAGGCTGCGGTGTACGTTGTCACGTATTTTGGTGGACCCGGGACAGATCTGGGGGGGGGTGCGAGCCTGGGAGCGATCTCGAAGATCCTGGTGACGTCTAGTTGTACCACTTCCTACTCCCAGCGGCACGCCAGCATCCGGCTGCTCCGAGGTCTCCCCGCTCTCCATGGTGTCAGCCTCCCCCATGCAGCACCCGCGCGGCGCTGGTTGCCCTGGTCCTCGTGGATTTCATCAGCGGATCCCCGGTGACTGTGAGGCTGGCCACTTTTCATATGTTTGCTGACCATCATCACTTCTGTGAAGCACCTGATCAAGGTGTCGGCTCGTCCATATATTGAACCGTCTGCCTTTTTCCTAATGACGTGTAGGCGTCCTTGCTGTATCGTGATGGTTAACTTCAGGGGTCAAAGTGACTGGGCCACGGGGAGGCCCAGGTAGCTGGTTAAACCTTGTTTGTGGGTGTGTCTGGGAGGGTTTCGGAAGAGATGAGCCTTGGGTTTTGGGTGAGTTAAGTAGATATTCCGCCCCGACGTGAACGGGGATCCGCCCCTCCACCAAGGACCCCAGTAGAACAAGAAGGTGGAAGAAGTTTGCATTAACTGCCCGGCGAGCAGAGCTGGACGTTGCTCTCCTGCTCACAGTGCTTCTGGTCCTCAGGCCCCAGACCCAGGCTGGAGCCTGGGTTATGAGCTGTCCGGCTCTCAGACCTTCCAACCACACCATGCACTGTCCTGTCTGGGTCTCCCATCTGCAGAAGTCAGACCGTGGGACTTCTCAGCCACCACAATCATGTGGGCCAGCACCTTGTAATATGTATGTATGAAGACAGACAGAGACAGAGAGAAGCAGGCAAAGAACGCCTTCTCAGTGTGTGGCTGTGCCTTCCCTTTCCATCCTCTTAATCGTATGGACTAGTGATGAACAGAGGTCTTCGATTTTATTCTTTCTTTTTCTTTCTTTCTTTCTTTCTTTCTTTCTTTCTTTCTTTCTTTCTTTCTTTCTTTCTTTCTTTCTTAGTCGGCTCCAAGCCCAGTGTGGGGCCCAACGTGGGGCTTGAACTCAAGACCCTGAGATCAAGACCTCAGCCGAGATCTTAACCGATGAGCCACCCGGGTGCCCCAGAAGTTCTTCATTTTAATACATTTCCTTTATGGTTAGTACTTAGTGTTTTGCTCTGGGAAGCTTGGCGTCTCCCCCAGCACAGAAAAGTCAGCGCGTGTGTGCGATGTTCCTCCCCGGGAGAGCCCACTAGGGAACGCAGCCACTGGGCGCAGGTCCCACGGGCTCTCTCAGCCTGGCGTGAGTGGAGAGGCCAGACCCCTGGAGAGAAAGCAGGTGCTTATGTAGCGGAAACCACACTGCTCCTTCCTTCCCGGTGAAGGGGCGGGTGGTCCTGAATTCCTATGCCCAGCCTTGCACGCACGCCTCCCCAAGGAGAGCAGCCTCGGGCTGCCGCTGTCCTCTCCCGCGTGGCGAGAGCACCATTTCACAGCGGGAACAGTTCCTTCTTCTTGCCTGGGAGTTAGTGCCTTTCTGTGTTTTGTGTTCTGCCAGCTGGCCTGGAGCTCGGGTGGGAACGTACATCCCTCGGGTTTCTTTCCCAGTCTGGAGGAAACCGGAAATCCCACCAAGAAAGTGAAAGAACGAGAGCGATGGCGTGCGTCTGCGGAGGTCGTGTCCTTTGGAGGGTCTGATGACAGCCTCCGCCCCTTCCCTGGGACACACACCCTCACACAGCACAAGCCACGTGCTCACACACAGCTAGCACACACCCACACACACACAACACACAGACACACACACAGCATAGGGGGCCATAGCCTGGTTCTCCTCTAGACACCCCAGTTTAAGCCTCTAACGTGGCTCTTAGGCTGAGAAGGGGCCCTTGCAGAGGGAGGGGTCGCCCAAAGTTGGGGTGGGAGACCCTGCCTCCCCCCGAATGGGAGCAGCAGCTCTGAGGGCAGCCTCCCCATGCACCCCACGTGAGCTCCCCCACCAGCAAGGAGACCCCAGAGCGCGAGGCTTCCTCGGAGCTGGCCGTCATACTGAGCACGTGACCCTATTATCTCATTTGGTCCTCCCACAGCCCCATAGGGTAGGTGTTTGTTTCAGAAGGGGAAACGGAGACCTGGGGAAGGTCGCTTGCCCAGGGCCACACAGGACTGGGGTCCAGGCTGCCTGTCTCCTAAGGTCTCAGAACCTCTATTGGCCTTCAATGGTGCCGCTGTTGGAGGTGACCCATGGTACAATCTTCGCCCATTTTCCTGTGACGTCCAGCCCCTCAGGGAGACCCTGAGCATGTCAGCCAGTCATCTCCTCGTGTCCTCAGCACAGCCCGCCATCCCGGACACTGGTCAGAGAAGGTCACCCCGGGCAGAGGCCCCCCTCCTGCCAGCGTCACCATCTTGCTTATAATCAGTAACCTGGTTCCCTCCCTCTCACCCTGAAGGCTTCCATCTCGGAAGGAAGGGGCAGGAGGAGAAGCTGTCGCCATGACGGGCGACGACGAGTGACGACGAGTGATGCCTGCAGCCCAGCACCGTGCGCCAGTCTGTGCCAAGCATGGGACCCAGGCCCTCCTGCGGAGTTCTGGTACCTCCCTTTCGAAGACGGCGCTCTCAGATTTCTCGTTGACAGGTACAACAGGTAAAGACGTGGCGGCTCCAAGGGGGTTCAGTGATTTGCTCAGCGTCAGGGTGTGAAAGCCGGGCTGGAACCCAGCCGGCTGGACCCCCGATTCTCACCGTCACAGCACTTGGCCTCCCATGGGTCCCTCCCAGTAGACACGTGCCAGCTGTGGGTGTCCCATAAAGGCCACCGTGTGGATGAGTGCTGGGCAGTGGGCATAGCCGGCTCATGTCCCTGCAGGGCTCAGCAGGTCTGTCTTGCATGGGTGGTGTTAGGAAAGGGGGTCCCACTGACGCTGGTTCTCACAGAGTGTGAGACATGTCGTGGTTGGCAGTTCTAGCTTGGTCCTAGCACGGGCTCCGGAGTGGGGACAGACTCCTCCCGGTGACCCGTCACTCTCCCCACACCTTTCTCATCCTGGGGTCAAACGCTGCCATCTGGACGTGCCCACTGGTGCGCGCCATCGTACAATTGGTCACCACTGAATTCATTTTGTCCTTGGTGGCTCTTCCGTGGCGGCTCCCCGGACCCCCACCCAGAAGCCTCCCGTAGGCACGAAGGCTGGCCAGTCATCACGGAGGAAGCAGCCGGGACTCCCGACGGATGGGTCATCGCATCCTCCTCCCGGCCACTCTCTGGGTCTTGGTCTCAACTGCCTCTTCCAGAGGCGGGAGGACCAGATAGCAAGTGACAGATGGACCGGCCAGGTGGAGGCAGCGTTCTTGGTTCTACACCCCTAGCTCCTTCCGCTGTGATTTAAGTCCGTGTCCACCCTTGGTGAGCGAACTTCTTGGGGCAGTGGCTGTCCTGGTCTATCTGCCCCTCCCGCTTCCAGGAAGAGGCCACACTTTTCCCTCTTGTGCGTGAGGGACGTGCTCATTTGCCCCAGAGCTGCCCTGAACCTTAGAGACTGGACAGATGTGACTGAGAATGAAAGCTTCCGGGCTGAGCCCTTTGTATATCAAAGGAGCTTCATAAATGCTGATTACATCAATGCATGCTTTCCTTGGCTCTCCCGGTGCCTGGGAGAAACGTCATGAATTCTTTTGGCTAACAGTCCTTGCTCGGGGAAAAGTCAGTTTCATGGGGACATTCAGAGGAGGGAAGGCTGGTTGGTGCCCGTCTAGCCACTCAGAGTCATTTCCTGCCCCTTCTGTGGCTGGTACTGTTAGAGTGTATCTTGGGTTCCGAAGGACATAAACATGGCAAAGGTAGGATTCTTGTACGTTTTGTTCACTGAGAGTCTCCAGCCTTTGCAACAGGACATGGTTGGCCCTCGGTAAACCAACAGGGAACTGATGGGAACATGAAACTATTCCTGTGACCCTCTCCCCTGACCTCTCCGTCCTTGCTCATCTTTTAGCTCCACTGAAACGCAGTCTCTATCAACATGGTCATGACAGTGAACTTGGCCAGGGAGGATTGTGTCTCTAGACCTTTTCCCAGGAAACAGAGCTGCTCCTGGACCACCATCTCCAGGGACAGTGGCTGGACCAGCCCGCGTGAACCACATCCTTGGGTTTCAGGGGTCTACCGAGGGGGCTGCAGAAGACCCTAGCTGACGGAGATAACACTCGATCAACAAGGAGAGTGTGCCGTCCCCCTCTGCCCCTCTTTTAGATACCCAGAGTTCTTTATGGCTTTGCTCAGGTAGATCATTCATCGTCATAAATTTTCTTATCTTCAGTGCTTTTCCAATTACGGATAACAACAGAAAAGCAGTCATTGGTTTCTAAAAGGTCATCAAGATATAGAGCCCGTTTGGGAAGGGAATGACTTATGCAGTTGACTTGTATAAATCTGGAGAAGGTTTATGTACAAGTTGGACAAGAAATGTAAGTGAGATTCATAAAATATATAAAGATTTATGGCGCCTCGGCCGATGAAAATTGCCTCTCCTTTTGCTGTTTGTGTGGGAATTATTGGTTCTTTCCAAGTGTTTTACATATGGCTTTTGAGCCAACGAGGCCTGGTGAGGCCCCGCGAGTGGCCGGTGGCGTCCGGAGGGCGTAGCGACAGTTAGTCACGGCAAATGTGAACCGCAGGACGGAGGCGGGCGTCTCAGAAACCGCGGCTCATCTGGACACCGAAGGTGCTTGGATCCCTGCACGCCGCAGCTGTGGCATTTTGGGGCCCTGCTGACGGACACAGACGCTCAGGGGGATGGCCCACCAGCTGGTCACCCTGTCACCCCTCTGGGACAGCGGGTGGGACACGGGGAGCTGGCTGCTTAGCGTTTCTCAAGGTGGTTCTCAGACGACCCACCGTGGGCGCCATGCAGAGTCTCAGGCTCAGCCCCAGAGAGCCGGGTCTTCCTGGTGGAGCGTGGGCCCGGCCAGGTGCGTCCCACCGGCCACACAGGTGTTTCGTGAGCGCCCCAAGGTCTGAGAGCACCCCGTGGAGCACTTCCCTTTGTCCCCCTTTCTGTGGACCAGAGATGGAGGCCCAGAGCAGTGAGAGGCGCAGTTAAGAACCTTGCCTTCCTCGGGACCTCGAGGAGTAGGAGGAGGAGAGTGTCAGAACCCGAGGTCACCGTCAAGAACTCCGGGCGAGCGTGTCCTCGAAGCTGCCCCATGCAGGCTCGCTCATCAGCCTCACTCGCCCTCATCAGCCTCCCTCGCTCTGCCCCGCCTGCAGTGGGGGAACTCGGTGAGCATCCTCGGGGTGGCGTGTCTCACACCTGGCTTTCTGGGGAGAGAAGCCCTGACGTTCGCCAGTCCCCATGGTGGAAATGCTCCCACCATGGCCAGTTCCAGGCTTTCTGGCGGGACTTCTCTGAGGGGGGCCTGGGAAGGACCGTGTGGGGTTGGCTCTCAAAGCTGGTCTGAGCCCACCACGGTGTCTGCGTCCCAGGAGATGAGTGCGGTGGAGGCAGAAACAGATCAGGCTTGAGAAGGAGGAGGCTGGCCAACACTTCGGGGCCAGGCAGACGAACAGTCACATCCAGGAGGCCAGCCGGGGGCTACCCACATGCACGGGGTGACGGCCAGCCTCGGGATCCAGGGGAACTGAGGACGCCCAGACAGCACTGGGGCACTTGGTGTAATGCTCCCCCAAGGACACAGGAGGGTCGCTAAGTCCAGCCCCCTGACCCCAGCCACAGGGCTGCTTGTCACCGGGTCACAGACAGGGGCTTCTTACGCTTCTGGAGAAGAAGCCAGACGTGTCCTTGCAGATCAGAGTTGTGCCTCCTGCCAGGCATGGGGCAGAGGTCAGAGCCAAGTGTGAGTCTTGCTTTTGAGACCTTCCTTTGCGGACTGGCCTCACCCCCTTGTCCATCTCTTGCTCCCGTCCCTCCCCACCCGGACTCCACACTCTGGCGACAGCATGGGACCCAGTGAGCCCCCTAAAAACAACAGAAGTTGCCCCGCCTCCTGGGTCTTGCTTAGGCTGTGCCTTCCACTTGCTGTATCTCCCCCCAAACCCTGTTTATGGTCTGTGGGGACCCGAGGCTTTCTAACGTTTTCTTTTTTTTTTTTTTTAAAGATTTTATTTATTTATTTGACACAGAGAGATCACAAGTAGACAGAGAGGCAGGCAGAGAGAGAGGGAAGCAGGCTCCCTGCTGAGGAGAGAGCCCGATGCGGGACTCGATCCCAGGACCCTGAGATCATGACCTGAGCCACCCAGGCGCCCTTTCTAACGTTTTCTAACTGCAAATATTACCCCCCGGTGAGGACCTTCGCAATCACCCTCCACCGTGAGAAGAACCCCTCCCCCTCCACCCTTGACCCCAAGACGCTGCATGCCTTTCCAACAGCGTGGACGACATCAGCCCCTTGTGGTCACGTGCCCTTTCCAGGTAACTTGACCATGTTTCCCTCCACAAGGGCTGTCCATTAGGCTTTAGGACTCCAAGTGAGGGAGCTCCCCCATCTTCATGGCCCCCACAACATGGGGGCCTATAGCCCGAGACCCTGCTAAGGTCTGGCGTTACCGCTTAAACCAAAAACAGTTTGTCAACACACTAGCAGGGATGAGCGGCTGGGCCGGGCTCCCCACGTGTAGCTCCTCTGGGTAAGTCTGTCCTGCCCACCAGTCCCTGAGCCCAGCAGTGACGACGGACAGACCTGCAGTTCCGGCTCGGACCCGTGTCTACCTGGCTCCGGAAGCCTCCCGTTCACTTCCTTCCCTGCTCTCCTTTCCCGAGATGCTCCATAGGGCAGGTGCCCATTCCAGCTGCCCATGCCAGGCGGGTGGGAGGCTGCCCTCTACCTCCGGGAGATGATCTGTCGGAAAGTTTTGGGACCAGCTACAGCCACACGGCCATGTCGCGATGGGTCATGGCCTGCCACAGCCAGAGCCACTCCTTGAAGACTCATCCCGGGCTCGTAGACAGGCCTCGGTGTCGGGTGAAGCCTGCTGATGCCGTGTGCGTCCGAGTGGGTCCCGGGGCAGCGACCCTCTTCTCTCCTTCTTCCCTCCCTCCTTCTGCATCTCAGGCCATCAGAAAGAAACTAGTTTCGTGGCTAAAAACTCAGGCCTTGGGTCAGAGAGTCCTGGGTTCAAACCTCAGCTCTACCGGTACAATCCCTGTGACTGACAGTGTCTGTCTCATCCGTTCCTGGGGGCCTTCGATGGGCGAATGCAGACAGAACTCCGAACGGTGCCCGGCACAGGGCAGGGGTGCCCTGCTGGTTCGCTGAAGGCTTCTCCTTATAATAACCACTGTCAGGAGGCAGTCTGGCCTCTGTGATCAGGGTGTCACCCACGGTGTCTGTACCGCTGCTTTTTCCTCTAGCTCTCGTGTGTGTCTTACCACACTTCGCTGAAATTAAATCAGAGCTCACAGGGGAAGCTTCTCGTTGTGCCTGGCACACAGTGGGCACTTTACAAACCATGGTGCCTTCCAAGAGTCTGGGGGCAGCATACCCTAGCCCAGTGCTGGGCACATAGTGGTCCTCCACAACAGAGCGGAGGGGTTAGCCTAGCGCCCTCTCTTCCTCCTTGCGCGCCCCCCTTCAGTGCTCTGTCCTTCCCCCTCATCAAGGTGGCTCCCAGATGAGCTCCAGGAGAAGGTTCTGTGTCGCCCATGGAGGCTGGGAAGAAAGACGTCAGGACAGACATGCTCTGGGGCCCTGGGGTGAAGGGCTTCCATCTCAGCAGAGACAAGGGGACAGGACTCTCTCGGATTGCTCTCCCGTGTGATGCCCAGCTCTGGCCCCTCCTCTCACTGTCCTTACCACCCCCAACCACTTGGTCAGGCACCCAGCCTTCTCTCGGGGTCACAGCCCCAGCCCCGGATCTGCCACCAGGCCAGAGCGAGATCTCACCTGACTCATGCGGGTCCGTGGGAGATAGGATGGGGGGATAGATTGTCCCCACCGAGGCTCTTCTCCAGGACAAAGGCCAGCCATGAGGCTGCATTGGCAAGCAGGCTGATGAGACGCTGTGGGACGGGGTACAGGGACATTTGTCACGGTGGAGAATGACAAAGAAGAAGAGGCGTCTGACCTGGGCTGACACAAACCCGGAGCAGGGGGGCAGGGGGCAGAGACGCAGTGTCATTTTTCAGCACAATTTTCCTCCATTTAATGTTCCCATAGATTCTGGGACCCCATCATCTGATGGCCCATAGAGATGGTTTATGGTGTTAGGGTGTCAGGTTCCAGGAGAGGGAAAAATTAACTGTGAACTTACTGTCCTACAAGGACCCTCATTGCCTGCAGAATACCGAGTTGATTTGGTTTTGCTCTTCTTGGAAATGTACTCAAGGTGAGGGAGATAAATGGGATGGCAAACCCCCTTCTGCTTGTAAAGAAAATGGAGAGACAATCCCCTCCCCCCACCCAAGTGCGCCCTTCCTCTGGCTTGGGGGGGTGTGGGTGTGGGTGGGGGGTGGGGGGGTGGGGGCGGAGGAGCTTCCCACTCTCTCCTGGCCCCAATGGGGACCGAGACTCCTGCAACAGCAGAGCAGCTGAGGCTAAAGTTTTCTCTAGCCCTCCCTCTTCTCAGCCTCCCCCCTGCAGTTCTCCAGCCCTCCCTCTTCTCAGCCTCCCCATGCAGTTCTCTGTCCTCGGCTCTGCGATCGTCATCATCGGGAAGGTCTGAGGTGACACAGGGTCAGTTCTCTGTCTCCGACGGACCTCGTCCTTGACTCCAGGAGGGAGAATCTGGAGTCCTGAACCCCATTTCTTGGCAGGGAAGAAAAGTGAAGAAACGAGGTGACGTTCAAGTCGGGCAGTGCACATACTCAAGACCCCCAACACCATGGTCGGGGAGAAGGACCGTCGGACAGTGAGGTCCCGCGTCGCACCCGCGAGGATGGGTGGAACCGAGGCCCTTAGTAACAGGTACGACCAGGATGTTCCAACATGGGAGCCCCCGTGCGCTGCTGGAGGGGGCGGCGGGATGTCCGACGGGCTAGCTGCTTCGGAAAACAGCCTGGTGGTTTCTTAAAAAGTTAAACGTAGAATTACCTGTGGCCCAGCAATCCCACTCCTGGGTATAGACCCCAAGGAATTGAAAACACATGTTTAAATCAGGATGTGTACGCGCGAGCTTGCAGAGAGCCGTTCCCCGTCCATCCACGCCCGCGTGCATGAGCAGAATCGGGCAGCATCCCTACCCAAGCTCTACTCCCCCCGAAAACGCAGGTGGAGCCCCAAAGCCTCACGCTCAGTGAAAGCAGACAGTCGCACAGGGTGTGATGTCACGTCCATGAAATACCCAGAGGGGAGCAGGGGCAGGATGCAAATCAGGTGGCCAGGGTCTGGAAAGAGGAGGCAATGGGGAATAAGGGCCTGTAAGAAGGGGTGTGGGGCTTCCTTCAGGGGTGGCACGAATATTCTGGAAGTACGCAGAGGGGGTAGTTGCAAAACATTGCCAACGTACTAAAAACCACTGGATGGTTTGTTCCCTTTGAAACAGTTAATTTTATGTTGTGCAAGTTTCATCTCGATTAAAAAGAAATTAAACCATCATTTCGAGCAGGGCCCTGAGAAGCCAGCTTGGGGAGAGAGGCTGCCTCAGGGTGGGTTGTTGCAACTGGAGGAAACGCTTGCTATGTTTCCCTCCAGAATTTCTGGCTTCCCCCACCCCAGGAATGAAGGCTTGGTGGGAACGTCAGGTAACATGTACGTTCCATCCTGGGAAAGCCTTGGGAACCAGCCCGGACAGAGCCAAGAACCCAAGGGACACAAGAGGGTGATTGTCTCCTCCTCTGCCACAAGTCCCCTACCCCCACCCCCACCCCACGCACATGCAACCACCTGCCCAAACCACCAGGCTCTTCTGCCTGGGCCAAGACAGTCCCCAAGAGCCAGCACAGGCAAGGGCTCGGGCAGCCAGCTGGGAGAGCAATTCCAGAAAGCTGAGCCCGTGGGATGCATGCGTGGCCCCCGGGGGGCCGTGGTGCCCTGTCTCCTCCTCCCTTCTTCAGGCTTCAGGAGGGCAGCCCAATTTCTCTGCTTCCCTCCCTTGCCGTTGACCCAGGGTCGACCTTCAGGCCGGCTTCATAAATGGTGTCTATAGAAGGAAGACTGAAGGAGTCTTCATTCGGGGTGGCGTTTGGGTCCCAGGCAGCCCCTAAGATTTTCTGGAAGGAAGGTGGGTGGTCTCCTCCCTGCTCATTCTCCCTGGCACCATCCCTTGGATCTTTCCTTGTTGAAGCCCACCACGGACTGGGATTCCAAGAAGACCCCACCTGAGTCTTCACCCCGATGTCCAACTGTCCCCCTTGTCCCGCCATCACCCCTATGTCCATCACCCATCCCCAACTACAATCCTCCCAGTGTCTCCTGGTGCCTTTGGGGATCCCCTCCTTCCTCTTCTGCATCCCTGCCGTGTGGGCAGAGAGAGGCAGGTCCCCAACCTCTCCGGCCTCTTGGAAACCTCTTGGAAGAGAAGTGGCTCCCAAGGGTCATACTAAGATCCCGCTCTTTTTGCCTTAATCCATGAAGAGAGAGACCCCATGATGGACACCGCCACTCCCCACCGACAGGAGCATCCGGATCCGGATATGAAAAACTGTCCTCGATCTTCATCAGCCACAGCCGCCGCCCCGCCCCCACTGCCCCCAGCCATGGAGCCTGCGTAATCCTCAGCAAGAGAGGATAATTAATTCGAAAAGGCCCGCATCCCGGGGCCTCAGCCCCTTTGACGAGAGCGAAAGGAGGGGAGGCAAGAAGAGAAGCTACGTCTGTCGGAATAATCCCTGTCTCGGGGCAAGATGGTTCCAGTCCTAATGAGACCCCCGGGCATTATCCTGGCGTGTATTGTCTATCACGGCCAGGAAAAGGGCGAGACCAACTTTATTTCTGAATTTGGACTGACTTAAAGAGGTGGCATCACATTTGAAGGGCACCCAATCAATCTGTTACCCTCACTGCATGAAATTGTATTTGCTTGCCTCTTCCTATCTCGCTGGGCGCAGCTGGGCTGTGAGTCATTGGTGATAACATTCTTTATTATGCCGTCCTGTTTATGAACTGTGCCTGGAAAGAGATGATAGAAATATGCAGCAATATGCAAAGGGGTGGGGGGGGAGAAGGGGGAGCAAATGTTAGTTGCCAGGGCAACAAAGGGGCTATTTTGGGCATTGGATTTTGCGGATGATGAAAAACCATTTCCTTGCGATGGTTGGACTCTCCCCTCCCCCCTCCTGGAAGCGATGAATATAGAACTGAAGATTTAGGCAGGGGATGGCTTAATTTCTTAATTAAAAATTATTTTATTTTCCCTTCTACCTCCTTTAAAAATGGATGGGGAAAAAAAAAAAAACAAACCTAAGGGTGTTGATAAGCATTCTCGAGTGGAAGGCGAGCTCTTGTTCTGGTAGAGAGAGATGTGTGAATAATTTACTAATCTTCACTGATCCCTGCCACCTCCCCCCACCGCACGCTCCCACCTCTTCTTACCTACACTGACTTAACTCTGATAAACTCCCCGAGCAAAATCCCCGAGCTCTGGACCTCAGCAAAATCTCAAACCTGCAGGTGTTTATAAGCTGCCTGAATTCCAATGAGCTTTTTGCAATTTGGCTGCAGAGGAGATGGCGAGAGCTGAGCGGAGCCCGCACCTCTGGGCACGGGCGTCTGCACCGATGAAGGGAGAGGAACCCTGCCGTGGCCCCTCCTGCGAGGCCCTCCGTTCCGGAGGAGGGACTCGCCCTGGGGGCAGGGGGCAGAGCCCGCCCAGCAAGCCTGGTTGGCTCCGGGCCCTCAGGATCTGTGCCCGCGTCAGGCCACCCCTCGCACTGCCTCCGTTTCCACGGGGTGGAGGAGCTGGTGGGTTTCAACCTTGCTGCCTCCCTCTTGTGGCTTCACTGGTTCTCAAAGTGGGGTCCCCTGACCAGCGGCGGCACATAACCACCTCACGGACGTAGGTGCTCAAGAACTAGGTGTTGGATGGATGGAGCTGGGTGGGGACAGTCCTCAAATCCAGCCTCCCAGCCAGCAGCACCCCTGCTTCCCAGTGCTCTCAGGGGTATATGTGCAAGGAGAGGTAGTGGTGGGTGAGCCGCGGGTAGTTTGCCCGGGCTGGACCCCCAGGTATTCTCCCCCTGCCTGCTGAGCTCTGGTGTCAGGTCTAAGATATGTCCCTAGGCCCAGGGTGCGTCTTGCAGCACCCACTGGTTCTGGAAGTTTCCACAGATGTCAGAATTGGCAGGATGGCAGGGGAGGCTTGGGGGTGGTGGTTCTTTTGCTGTGGTTGAATGGGTTTGTGCCTTGAAAGTACGTTTTTGTGCCTCTGGCTTTGAGACCATGGGCCGCGCTATGTTCTTCCCAGTGGCTCCCTTCTGCCTGCTTCCTCCACCAGAAAGAACCCCCGCCCCGCAGTTGTATTTTGTGGGCAAATTGTGGGGGAGATTCTTTATGATAAATTAGGGGAGAAGGTGGCTGGTGCTTCAGATGTGGGCCCTTCCTGTGCGGTGCACCCATGACAGCATCACTGCCCTCAGCCCCAGGAGAAGACTAGGATTTAGACTTTCTTAGAAAAATGAACTTTTAATCACACATCACCTAAGTCATACGTGCGTGTGCAGAAAAAACTGGAAAGTAGAGCACAGTACAAAGAGGTAAACACATCTGCGCTTCCCTGTCTGGAGATAAGAGGACATTTTTCTGCTTTGTTTCTCCTCTTTGTTCTCCTCTTTTCTCTTTCACTCTCTGTTTATTTTTACAAACTTGAGGTCACACGTATTCGTGTTTTCTTTCCAGCGTACACCCTGGGGCAGCGTCTCCCCCATCTCCTTAAATAGTTTTCAAGACTCGCTTTTATTTTTTTAGCGGCTGCGTACTATTTTATAACGTGGATAAGTCATCGTGAAGCTCTTTCTGCGAAGCCATTATTTTCCGCGTCTCTTTCAGGATGTGGAAGTGGCACCTCGTGATTTTAATACCAAAGAAAGCCGAGGGCGCCGAGAGGCCGAGGTGAGTCCCTTTGTCTTTGACGCCTGGAGCGCCGGTGGAGGCCGGCTGGGAGAAGCCGATCAGTCAGTGGGGTTTGAAGTGAGTTTCTGCGCTGACATTCGGGGTAAGAGACGGAATTACTTCCCCCAGGGCGAGTGGCAGTGTTTGGCATTTGGAAGCTTGGCAACGAGATAAATGTAGTAAAATAGCAGCTCACACAAAGCGTCCCTTGAACTCCCTGGAACGGGGCTGTCGCAGGAGGAAAACGCGAGCCAGGCGGGTCTGGGGGACTGCCCACCCCCTCGGGGCCTGGAGAGAGGCAGGGGTCCGTCCGGTCTCCTGGGGTGATGTTTCTGCTCCATTTTATCCCCTCTGTGAGCACATTTGGGGTCCACTCGCCTGTGAATGGGAGCAAGTGAGGCAGAAATTTCTTCCATAAACGGAGGACCTCTGATACCCGCTCTGCCCTCCACTGGGGCCTCCAAGCGTTCATGTCTCTTTGCAGCTCTGCTTTCCCATGAGTTTGGACCTGCCCTTGGCCTCCAAAGCCGACCAAGCTGCCCCTTTCTTCCCACGGGTCCCACCCTGGCCACCTCCTCCAGCAGGGAGCCCCTAAGCCCGTCAGGGTGCTGTGTACACAGCACCGAACACGGGGCCCGCCTTTCCAGGGGGTTGCGCCTCTCAAGGTATAGCTGTGTATGTGCAGGCGCGCCTGGGACCCTCGAGGGCGGGGTTTCTGTTCACACGTGGAGCCGCCGTTTCCCGAACTTTGTAGGATGTGGGCAGCACTCCCAGGTCTCCCCACCCCACTTCGCGCCGGCAGCGCCCCTTCTCACAACAACCCCAAATGCCTTCAGACGTTGTCAGTTACCCCTTGGGGCACAGCCCACTCTGGGTTAAGAACTGTGGGTGTAGGACAGCATTTCCCAAGGTGTATTCTGGGGAAACTGAGTCTCATTCTAAACAATGGGGTTCCAAGATGAGCTAATGTGAGGAAACCGTGGGCTGGACAGCATTCGACAGGGGGTCTCTGCTCCCACCTGGTTTGTCCCTGCCTCACGTGCTTTCCCGGTGCTCTGGGGGGCCGCATGCCCCCCACTCTTCCTGCGGCACCTTCATTCCTACATGGGGGTCCTAGCTGCTGTCTCTCCTTCCTCTTCTTCTCTGGGCTCTGCCACTTCTTCTCTCGTCTCTCCCAAGCTCTTGGACCTCTGATTTGTTCTTTTGTGCTATTGACGTCATCGCCTTTAATTTGGGGGAGGGGTTTTGTCCCAATTTTCGTCCATTCAGTGGCAACACTTTTTCTCTGACTGTGTGAGCTCTGTATGCCTTCCTGGGCGGCTGCTGGCGACCTGCCTGGAGAGTGGGGTGGGCACCGCCTTGGTCTGGCACCTGCTGCTCCCTGCTCTTCCTCGACTCCCTAAACCTCTGTCTAAATCCCTCCATAGCTCCCCACAGCACTCAGGCCAGAGTCCAAGCTCCCTCCCAGAGCCCCGAGGCTCTCCGCAGGCAGCCCCTCTCCATCACAGCCCTGTGATCCCAGTGAACGCCCTCCAGGTGTCCAAGGGCCCAGGCCCTTCTCTGGCCCTTGGTCTTGGCACACCGCAGTCCCCCCGCGTAGCGTGTGCGCCACCCTCCTTATCTGGCACCTTCTTTCATCCAAGGGGGCTGCGTGCCCGGGCTCAGCCTGTGGTTGAGGAGAACGATCACAAGATCCCTGGGGCCTCAGACCTCCCATGGACACGCTTGCCGCCTGTGGCTCCGTTCTCCAGGTTCAGGGAGGAAGGACCGGCTGCTGCCCCTGGCTGGCATTGGGACACCCACCAGCCAGCTAGCCAGGCCAGGCCAGGGCAGGCCTGGGGAGGGGAGGGAGCTGGCCTTTCTGGAAACAACGGGCACCGTCCATCTCTTTCATTCATCTCTTGTAGCTCAGCTCAGGTTATGAAACTTGCCATTTTTGGTCCCCACATCCATACCCTAGATGTCATCTGTCATCACAGCGTATCACTGCTTCCCTTCAAACTGACTGTCGGCATATCCCCCAAACCCCCATTCCTCCCAGCCTTGTGAGGCTTTGATCTATTTAATTCTGTTTCTTTCTTCTTTTTTAAATTAAGACCATTTTTTTAAGAATAGGTTCCCAGCAAAATTGAATGAAAGGAACAGATTTCCTGCATACCCTCTGCTCCCACTCATGCAAAGCCTCCCCCACTACCAACACCCCCCCCCAGATGGTTGAACCTTCCTCACATGTCCTACCACCCAAAGCTCATGGTTTATACTCAGCTTCATTCTCGCTGTTGTATATTTTATGGTTTTGGACAAACGTACGATGACGTGTGTCCACCATGACGGTACCCTACAGAGTCTCACTGCCCTCAGATTCCCGGTGCTCCCCCTCCTCCTCCCTCCCTCCCTGCTAACCCCCTGGCAGGCGCCCATCCTTTCACAGTTTGCATTGCTCTCTCTTTCCCAGAATGTAGTACAGATAGAATCCCACCGTCTGTAACCTTTTCAGATTGGCTTCTTTCACTGAGTGATATGCATTTACGGTTCCTCTGTGTCTTTTCAGGGCTTGAGAGCTCATCTTTTTTTTTTGGAGCTGAATCCCGTTCTGTTGTCTGGATGGACCACGGTGTGCTTATCCATCCCCTACTGGAGAACATCAAGGTTGCCCCCCTCCTAAGTTTTGGTGATTACAAATAGAGTTGCTGTAAACAACCATGTGCAGGCTTTTGTGTGGACATACCAAGGAGCACGATGGCTGGATGGTATGCCAAGAGTAGGTTTAGTTTCACAAGAAACCGCCCAATGGGCTTCCAAAGTGGCCGTGCCATTTTGCTTTGGGGCCAGCGGTGAATGGGATTCCTGTTGTTCTACCTCCCCGCCAGCAGGCGGTGTCGTCAGTGTTCTGGATTTTGGGCCATTCTAATAATTGTGTAGTGGTTTCTCACTGTTGCTTTAATTTGCATTTCCCAGATGACCAATGATGCGGAACATCTTTTTGTGATCATTTCCCATTTGTGCATCTTCTTTGGTGAGGGGTCAAAGTCTTTGGCCCATTTTTACTCGGGGTGTTTGTTTGCTTGTTGAATTTTAGGAGTTCTTTATATGTTTTGGATCACAGTCCTTCATCAGATGTGTCTTTTGCAAATATTTTCTCCCAGTCTGTGGCTCGTCTTCTCATTCTTTGGATCCTGCCTTTTGTAGGGCAGTGGATTTTAATCTTCATGGAGCCCGTCGTATCAAGGATTTCTTTCATGGATTGTTCCCTTAGGTCTTGTGGCATAAACTTTTTATTTTGAAATTATTTTAGATTTCTAGAACGGTGCAAAGATAGTACAAAGAGTGCTGTTTGACTGGTTCTTCATTGGCCCCTTGGGGGACATTTGGCAGGATAAGGAGACATCATGGGTTGTGCGCACAGGCAGAGATGCTGTTAAAACCCTACAATGCACAGGACAGCCCCACTGCAAAGAGGTTCTCATCCAAAATGTCAGCAGAACGGACACAGAGAAGGCTCGCCACATGCCCTTCACCAGCTTCCTGAATGTTAACATCTTAAAATAACCGTGGCACATTTACTAAAATGAAGAAATTGACATCGGTACCATACTGATATTGGTTGGCTTTTTCTTACTTTACTGACAAATTTTTATGTGTCCAGAATATTACAGTTAACCGTAATTGCAATGTCATACAGACGTCTCTAGACCTTCCCTGTCTTGCGTAATGGAAACTTCATGCACGTTGAAATGCATCTCTTCTTGCTCCTCCCCTCGGCCACTGGCAACTACCGTTCTCCTTTGGCTTCTATGAGTTCAGGTTCTTAGAGATCTCATACAAAGGGAATCATACAGTATTTGTTCTTCTGAAACCAGCTTATTTCATGGAGCGTCATGTCGTCAAGGTTCATCCATGCTGTAGCAGGTATCGGGATTTCCTTCCTTCTTGAGACGGAATAAATATTATTCTATTGTCTGGATGGACCACATCTTCCATATCTGCTCATCTGGCCATGGACATTCAGGTTGTTTCCACCCATTTGCTGCTGTGAACGATGGTGCCATGGACCTTGGAGAGCCACTATGTCTTCAGGCTCCTGATTTCAATTCTTTGGGATAAATTTGCATAAGTAAGATTGCTGGTAGTTCGGCTTGTAATTTTTTGAGGACCCTCCAGACTGTTTTCCCCGGTGGCTACAACATTTTATATCCCCACCAACAGTGCACGAGGGTCCAAATTTCTCTACATCCTCATCTTTTTTTTTTTTTTTTTAAGAGTTTACTTATTTATTTGACAGAGAAAGCACAAACAGAGGGGAGCAGCAGAGGGAAAGGGAGAGGCAGGCTCTGCTCTGAGCAGAAAGCCCGACGAAGGGGCTCCATCCCAGGACCCTGAGATCATGACCTGAGCCGAAGGCAGATGCTTCACCAATGGAGCCACCCAGGCGCCCTCAACACCGGGTTTGTATATATATTTCTGTATTTATAATGGCCATTCTAACAGGTCCCAATGAGCTGGTTTTGATTGGCATTTCCCTGGTTAGTAAAGTTGGGCATCTTTTTATAAGCCCATGGGCCATTTGTCTGTCTTCTTTGGAGAAATGCTCATTCTAAGTCCTTTGCCCATTTTTTAATTGGGCTGTTTGGGTTTTTCTGCTACTGAGTTGTAGGAGCTCCATATGGGCTCTGGGCCTTGGATTCTCATCAAATGTGTGCTTTGTGGATATCCTCTGCCATTCCTTGGGTTTTCTTCTCTCTTTCCTGACCGTTTCTTTTGCTGTGATCAGTTGGCTTTTTAACTTAACACTTTTAAATCTTTATATCTCGTGCACTCTTTGCTCTCCAAGTCACCGATGGCCTGAGACAAACTCTAAGTGTCCCAAGAAGGCCTCCTCCATGGGGCGAACACTTTCTGTCACACGGATCACCTTTGGATCATTGATTTGTTTGGTAAAAATCACGTTAGGCCCAGCTTTTTAAAACCAGAACCTAGGGGCACTTTCCACCAAAACATGAACAGACCTGCATTTGGGAGGAGCAAGGTCGGGGGGCAGGGAACAGAGCGAGGACCCTTTTTGGGGACTCCAAGTCCATTCTCTGGAGGATAGGCCATTGGATTGAACTGGTGTCTGTAAGAACTCTTTGCATCCACCCCATGGTAAAGACCAACTCATCTACTCCTGTCCCTAGGCCTAGGGCTCTGAGGTCATCATCATGGGACCCCGGGTGCTCCCTGACCTTGGCAGGTTTAGGTCCCTGTGGTCCCCAGTACTGAGGAATCAGCTCCCAGGTTCCCCACCCCACCAGATTCGAGAGAGATCTGGGGAGAAACCACCAGTCTCTTCCATCTTTTTCAGTGTCTCTCTGGATCGTGAGTGCCACCGCAGATCCCAAAGAGGCGGAGCCCTGAGCCCTGTTCCCAGCACGCTGACACCCTGCGGGCCTGAGAAAGAAAAGCTTATTCAACAGGGTGCCATTCCTGTCCCACAGAATAAGCGCCCAGATCAGGGCTCTCAACTCCTCAGTGGTCTTGCTGAAGGCAGACTCTGATTCAGGGGGCCGGGCTGGGCTGAGAGTCTGTATTTCCAACACATGCAGTGATGCTGGCACTGCAGGTCCTGAGCCACACTCAGAGACACGGGGGAAAGCCCCGTGAGCCACGGGGAGCCAGGGTTCAGCGAGCAGCAGCCATCCGGAGACGCTGCCCCGAGTGACACTGCCCTAAGCCGAGAAGGATGGACAGAGTGTGGGTCGAGAAGGATGGACAGAGTGTGGGTCGAACTGGTTGCTGGGGGCAACCTTCCATTGTCCCTGAAGCAGAAGTCTTACTTGCGTTGACCCAGAAGGTGAGAACCAAAGGAAGGGAGGATGGACGGCCAAGCTCATCTTCGCTTAATTCAGTCGGATTCATCAGAGACCCTTGAGTCTGGCCTAGTGGTGATCTGGGGACTTTGTGTGGGGGGGCATGGAGGAGGGCCTTTTCAGCCAGCCGGGTTCCTGGCAGCTGGAGGGAGGGCATCCGTCGGTTGCCACCGCCGAGACCCCGCCGATGTCTTTGCCTTCGGGCCACCAGTGGGGGTGGGCCATGCCATCCAAGGGCAAAGTTTGTGCTTTTAGAAATTTCTTTCCGTAGAAGCGATTAGCCAGCCAGACCTGTTGTCCTTTTGCAAGCGGCAAATTACCCAGGAAAATGTAATTACCCATTCACTCTTATTAGCGCGCAGCTAAGAAGATTGGAGCAATGGCCCTTTCATGGTCTTTCAAAGCTTCCTCACACGATGAGTCCCTGATATTAAACACAATGAGACTTTTTTGAATTCAATTAAGCATTTGCCTACTGTGACTCTTTATTCATTGCAAATTGTCTCAGTAAATAATCTTCATCAAAAGTCAGAACCAATCCCCATTAGTTGTTTAGATTAATTAATGGACCCCCCCGGAGCCACCCAAATGAATTCAATTCGAACGTCAACAACTTGGCCCCGGAGTTTCCCAGGTTGGCATTAAGACAATATTAAACCTGCAATAAGTCACATTTAAAATGTTAATTCAGAGAAGCTCTCCATTTAGAGCATTTAATTAAATCCTTAAATAAACTGCATGGGCTCAGTACCAGATGGTTCTGTATTTTCACTGCAGCACCGAGCCGGCACGGTGAAGATAACCGGGATATATAGAGTAATAAAATCTAATCTCGTTTCCAGCGGGGAGAGTCAGGGAATGTACACAACCCAGGCTCAAATTGTAAGTTAATTACATTAACCCCAGTGTACTCCGGGATCTGAGCAGCCAGAGATGAAATTAGTCTTTTTCCTATCGTAAGATTCTTTTTCAACTTCACTATATTAATTTTTAGCCAAATACGAACTCATAAGGAAAATTGAAGTTAATGTAACCAAAGATAACGTAATGCAGCCTTAATATTCTGAAGGGATTATGGAGACCCGTGAAAATATACTCTGCAAATGTCACTGACTCGAAATGGATTTATGGGGTGGGGGAGAGGAAATGAAGATGCCAAGGAGGTTCTTGTCTCCGCCCATCGCCCCCCTCCCGCCTGAGGGTTAATAAAGGACTTAATCAAGACAGCTCCGTCCTTGCAATCACACAGGCTTACGGGGGTAGCGGAGAGGGTCCGTTGGGGGAAGGGACTCGTGGCCGCCAGGAGAAGTCAGTCCGCGTCTCCAGCAGGCGATGGGGCCCTGGTGTCACCCGGCAGCGGGATCACCTCTGCCTGCCCCCGGGCGCGCCGTCCATAGATTTCCATGGCTCAGCTGTTAATCTCTCTGTCCTCAGAGCATCCGTCCTCCAAGAGGAGGGACGAGGCAAACAGCTCTTCCCAGCCTCCCTCGCAAGGTGCCCAGGAGGACCCTGGTCCTCCGTCTCCCAGCCCAGAGACATCACAGTCATGGGGCAGTCTGGGGCAAACCTACTTTTGAGGGAGTTTCCCCTAAATACTATCAATTCTCAAACAGCTAAGAGTATCTGGCAGCTGCGTCTTCCAGGACCAGCCCCCTACAGGAATGAGGAAACGAGGAAAACCCAAAACATTTCAAATTTGTCTCCAAAGAACAACGTTCCTTTCCTGCAATTCCAACCAAAGCAGCGGGAAATGTATTACATTTCTAGTCGCCTCATCCTGGGAAATGACTTTAATGGGCCATCGTAACCCTGCAGTCACCTTCACTTGACCTTCTTTGATTTGAGCTATCAAACTTCCACTTAGCTTCCTTCTCCATCCTTGACCTTGACTGTCAGACTCGTCAGTGAAGGATCTCATACCGAGGTCACTAGTAGATGTCATCCGAACGCTGGCTATAACCCATGGGGGTGGGGGAGGGTGGGGGGCCTCTCTGGAGTGCAGTGTTCAGTAGGATTCTGAGCCTGAATCCGGGCTCCAAGAGGAAAGAACGCCCCATGTGATTAGTCATACGCATGGCAGATGTGGGTGTGTTTGCGCTATGAACACTTCCCGATTTGTAAAAAAATATCGTTGGAAATATTTCCAGGGCTAGCTGTAATTTTTTTTCAAAGGCTTTCTATTTTTTTTTAATTTGAGAGAGAGCGCGCACAAGCAGGGGGAGCGACAGAGCGGGAAGCAGGCTCCCCACGAAGCAGGGAGCCCGATGGGGAGCTCCATCCCAGGACCGTGGGATCATGACCTGAGCTGAAGGCACTTAACGGACTGAGCCACCCAGGCGCCCCAGGAGGAGCATAATAACTTAACCAGATTTTCCTGATGATTTGAATTAAGGGATAACACGGAGAGAGCAAGACTTAAAGGAACAATCAGGTGGTCATCATTGCTCTCCCTAGTAATCCTTACTTTCCACGATTCCTGGTTATTGAATCAAAGACGTTAGAGCTGGAAAGAAAACTGCAGGTCAGGTCCATCCAACTCTTGGGACAGAGGAAAATGAAGCCCGGAGAAGTTAAGTGGCTTCACGAAGCCACACAAGCCGGTCGTGGAAGGCTGAGTCCCGCTCCAGTGGTCTGGCCCCCGCAGCTGGCTCCCAGCCGCACCGGTCTGCACACACCTGCCTTCGGATGGTTCTGCTTCAGGCCCACTCGGAATCCACAGCACAAGCGTGCACCTTCAGTTGTGGGTGCCTCACTGCCAATTCCGACACTGGGTCGGTCACTCCTGGGACCGGCTCATACAATCGCCCCCACCCCCCAATTTGTCTTTTCTGCTCCTCTCCCCAGGAGGAAGAAACACAAGCAGGTCGTGCTGTGTCTCCGCACCCGCGCGTATGCCCACCCGTTTGTCAGGGGAACAGGTAAACCAGGCTTGGCCTGGGTCTGGTGTGGTTCTGCAAAACGCACCATAGCCCCACTCCCCAAGGACCCCACTGCACACCGCACACCGCAAGGACCACGGTGGAAGGAAGGCGCAGGAGCTCGGCAGCCACCTAACACCGACCAGAGCCGCCTAACAAAGATGCCCTCTTCTGCCGGGAAGAGCGAGCCCGTCGCTGTGCAGCGAGTGGGGGCAGCCAAGGGCTGATCAGGGAGCTTCGAGTCTGGGAGCAGTCTGTGCTTGGCGGGGTGGACGGGAACGGCTGGGCGCTTAGCCACAGAATCCACGCCCAGCGCTCGTCTCTGGCGTGGAGCAGGGCATCCTTCTTGGTGGAACTCCACATGGAGATTGTTCCTGCTCCGCCCAAACCCAGGGCGGCTGCAGGACAGGCTGGCTCCAGGAGGAGAGCCTGCGAAGAGAGGAGACAGAAGCCATGTCCGTGGGTAAGAGGACGAGGGTCTTTGTTGTGCCTCGATGAGGACCAGCTGCTTGCCCCTAGCACCCCCGGTTCTGTGCTGCGGGAAATCAGGCCGAGCAGGAGCTGAAACTGCGGCCTTATCATCGATACGGACACCAGAGTTGGCAACTCAAAGCAGTTACCCATGAAGGGTCCGCGGGTCCCTAACCTCTATGCTCCAATGCAAGGACCTAGGTAGTTCATTCCAGGCCACAGAGAACCCAGCACAGCCTGGACCCCAGAAGAGGACCAGCCACTGGGGCCACCCTAGCTGCTCTAGGACAAACCCAGGAGCCCTTCCTCTGACCCTCTGCTGATGTCCCACCAGGCGCCTGGCGAGCAGGGACAGGAGCTAACTCGGAGTCTCCCTGTCTGGCATTTGAGGTGTGGGATTTGAGGTGTGAGATCGCTGCTTCCTAGAAACAAACAGCCTGGCTCGTTGTGTCCGCTTCCCTCTTGGTGCCCGAGCGCTTATATGGGAAGTGGCTCCGCTGGGCGGCCCTGCCCGGGCTCTGGCTCGGTCTCTGATTAAAGATGACCCTTGTTATTCTGTCATCTTTTCTTCTCTGTAGTGAAACTCCTTCCCTCCAGGAATGTTCTAGCCCTTCACAGCCTGTACCTATTGAGGTACCTGGATGAGGGAGGGGCAGCCCTTGGAATGTGCGGGGGGGGGGACACCCCCTCCCCAAGGCTGCAGGGGGGAGGAGGCGGGGAGCCTCCCTCCCGCCCTCTCCGAGTTGGCCCTGTGACTCCCCTCTCCCACTGCCTGGTAAGCCAGCTGGATCTGGCTTAGCTGGGACAAGAGAGGCCAAAGCACAGGGGGTTTTGTTTTCATTTGGTTTTGTGCGTTTTGTGTCTGAAATACAAAACTGGCATCAGACTCAAAACGTTCTTCTCTTCCTCTGTATCCAGAGAACACAAACAGTGGAAGTGTCCATCGTGACTGGTCCAGGCCTGAGCTTGGCAGATGATTGAGATTTCTTTGCGGGGGGGGGGGGCGGCTCTGTGGCTGCCTCTCCCCAGCACAGTTCCCCCTGGGCCAGGCGGCAGGGGAGGCGAGGAGGGGGAGTCAGACAAGCTCCCTGGGCGCTGCCCTGCCTGCTCCTCCCTGAGCTGGGGGGCTTCTGTGGCCGCCAGACTTGGCCTCATGCTAACGGGGGTGGAGGCGTGCTTGAGTCGTTGGTAGAAATCACAGAATAAAATGCTGCATAGTTTTTATGAACAGGACCTGGGTTTAGTGTGTTGGGGACAGCAGGGCAGCGATCGCCTCTGCACAAGGAACCGGGGTGATGAGAGCCTGCCTAGACAGTCCTGGGACGAGCTGGTCTGCGAGAAGCCCCTGATGGAAGCTTTTTGTCAGGGTTTTGCTTTGGGGGAAATGTGGTTGTGGACAGAGTGGGGCCGGCTTTCCTCTGACTGCACCGGCTTCCCTGGAGTTAACCAGCGGTGCCGCCTGCCCTCCCTCAGCTCAGCTGTGCTCGCCGTCGGGGTACCCTGTGCCCGGTGAGCCTCAGTCCCCGGCGGAGGGACCGATTCTCCCTCGGCAGGACCACAGCTCAGTCAGGAGGCACCATCAGAGCCTCCCTGACCATCTCACCCCGGATCCTGGGGTTGGAAGGGAAGCTGTTCTCTGCCCCCGGGGAGGGGCCTGGAGGGAACAGAGGACGGGGTGGCTGGCCTCCGGGACTGCAAGCAAGAAGGAGTTTGCTGTCTGGAGCCAGATTCCTGCTCTGACTCATCACCGTGACCGTCAGGAGGCCTCACCGCACTGCTGTAGCCCCAGCGCCTGGACACAGATGTCCGGCCCAGTGTGACCATGTCAGGCAGGCGAGTCCTGTCATCAGAGGCTTTAGAATGAGGAGGGGCCACAGAGATTGCCATCCAGTGACAAGCTGGGCTGAGGCCAATTTGGGAAACAGGAGAGAGCCACAGAGACTTGAGCCCCACTGAGGCAGATGTTACCGAAGATGTGCTTCTTTCCTCCGGAGAAGGATCAGCGGAGAAGGATCAGCGTGGGGGCTAGTGCTGGGCTGGGCTGGTAGGTGAGCTTGTGTTCATTGTCCCTCCAGTGGCTTTTGAAGCTGAAGCCAGCACCTTCGCTGGTCCTGATGGTCATGGCAGGATTCAGCCCGCGATGTTTTTAAAGGGACATGCCCTTGACATTGCTTTTCCTCTAGAATTGCACCTGCTGGAGGCAAACCACCCTCCCTTTCTCCCCAGCAGGATGCACCCACACTGCCCACCAGGCAATAGCAGGATTTCTTTGTTAAAGGTCTGATCCCCAGAGGCAGACTGTTGGAATCTGGGACCTTGTCTCCAGCCTTGCAGGAATGCCAGCTAAAGACCCAGAGGCCCATGTCTCCAGCAGCAAGGAAAAATGTGCTTGATCTTGGCTTTTTCATCTTGGACAATGAACATGAGCTCAGAATGGTGCTTCATTAAAATAGTTACTGAATAAACAGGAATCAGCTGCGTCACTTACAGAGAGCAGTGGAGAGAACAGAGGGGAGAGCAGCGGGGAGAAGCAAAGATTTTAGGCACAGGCTGGCCCTGCCTTGCTCTTTTATCAGCTGTTTCTCAGCTTAGCTCAGACCTGGAGGGCGAGAAAAAAATGATCAGGAGCTTCTGAATTAGACCAAGCCCGAGTTCTGTGCCAGGTTCCTTCCCATCCTTGCAGAAGGGATTAAGTGAGATCAGGCATATGCAGCTCCTAGCACATGGCGGGGGCTCTATTAATCAGAAGTCTTTGGTTGCAAGTGACCCAAATCCCAAACTCAAATAAGGAAAAGGAAAATTCACTGGCTTCCATAGCTTCAGGTATGGCTGGATCCTGGCGCTCAAACACTACGGTCAGGACCAGGTATCCATTTGTCTCCCTCTCTGAGCTCCTCTGGACTAGCTTTATTCCCAGGTGGGCTCCTCTCGCTGTGGGTCCTGGCCACCCCAGACCTTCAACTCACCAGCTTTAAGACTGTTCTTTCCTAAAAGCTCGTTGGTCGGACTTGCCCCAATCATAGAACATGCCTGACATGGGGATCCGTGTGGGGTCGGGGTGGGTGAAGGCGTCGTGAGCCCTGTTGTGGTACATCTGTGTCCCCCGCTATCCCACAGGAGGTCCCCCAACCGTGTGTTCTGCCTCATGGTTTTTTCCAAAGCTCAGGCAAGGTGCCCTGGGGCCAGTTAGCACCCCCAGAAGCCACCCTCTGCCAAAGGGGGACGAACGTCTGTGCCTACAGAAGGACAAACTGAAGCAGAGAGTCAGCCCCACCTGAAGCGAGTGCATGGAGGGGAATTTGGTGGGAGGTGAGGGCAGGATGCCAGGCCGCTGTCCTTGCGGGGCTCAGCTCTCAGTCCCCTTCTTGGTCCCCTGCCTGTCTTGGGGTGAGCAGGTCATTCTCCTTGGCCTTTGCCTTCACGTGTTTAGTGAAGGGCTCCTTGTGACAAGCTTGTTTTCCCTTTAGCATCAGTTACCTGTCGCTGCCATAACAAATTAGCGTGAACTGGGGTGCTTAAAACAACTCCGATGGACTCTTACGGCTCCAAAGGCCAGAAGTCTGAGGTCAAGGTGTCGGCAGGGATGTGCTCCCCCCCAGGGGAGACTCCAAAGACCTCTAAGCACATCCACAAAAACCCTTTTCCTAAGTAAGGTCCTATCTCAGGTTCTGGGCATTAGGATTGGGTGGGGGGTATTTTGCAACGTACCATGCTCTTTTGATTTGAGGCCAAACTTCTAAGTCAATGTGTCTCCCATTTTCTTTGGGAACCTTGTTTTTAATCTTTCTGAAACTTTCTAATGTAATTTCAAATGTAACTGCATGTAAGCCCCCCGGGGAGAGTGGATGAGCGCTCCCGGTATGTAAAGGATACGAAGCTGGGGTGATCCAGGCTCATTGGGCATTCATTGAGCACCTACTGTATGCCAGGCTCACTCACCCCTCACAGTGACTCATCCCCCCAATTTACAGATGCAGAGACTGAAGTCCGAGATTGTAAGGACGTCACACAGCCCATGCACGGCAGGGCGACACCTGGGGTCCGTGCCCTCTGAGGTCAAGTGCAGGTCTTGCTCTGTGTCTGCCGAGCTCGTCTGGGGCCACTCACCACACTGGCCTCACTGAAGCAGTTGTTGGTGTCTTCCAATCCGGACTGGGCCTCCCATGCCTCACTTGGACTCTTCCCACCCTCCCTAGGCCCCTTTCCCTTGTGCCTCACAGGGTCAGGCTGGTCCAGTCAAGGTCCGCAGACAGCAGACACCTTCCTGTGTGGGCACAGATGTCCCCTGTCCTGAGGTCCCCTGCTGGCATGTGGCACCCGTGCCCAGCTCCATGGGAGGCAGGCTCACAGCTTCTCTCCCTGCCCCCCTCACTGCCCACATGGACCCCAAGCGTGAAGGATCCTCTCAGAGCTCCCAACCCTCCCACAAACTCCGTCCCCATGTCACCCTCTAAATGACAACTCTAACCGTTCCCTCTGAGATCCGCACTGTCACCTTCTGGGGCTGCCCCGTCCATCCGGGTCACCCTCCCCGCTAAGAAAACAGAAGCCTTAAACGCTCCCATCCTCCTCTAAGACCGTTAGCCAAGAGCAAGTGACAATTTGCTTCTTCTGGTTCTGGCTAAACGAGGGGACTTCAGGCGGCCGGCACAGGGCAGAGGGCGGGGTGCTCTTCTGAGGCTCTGCCCTGCCTCTTGGACCTTGCCTTCCCGCTGCCTCAACATTCCCACAGCGGGACACGCACGCGCCGCCCGGGGCCAAAAACAAGGCCAGCCTTGTGCTCCTGCGGAGAGCTGAGGTGGGGCCGGGGGGCTGCTCTCCTCTTCGCTGGGCCCCGTGGGTCTATCCAGCTGATTGTAAGGAGCCTTAAGGATGTCTCTCTGTTCTTCTAATTTCCTCTTCCCAAAAGTCACCGAAGAAATACTTGTCCTCTAGGGTATTTTATGCTGTTGAATGAGTTTCTCCAACTGAGCTGAGCGTCTCTGGGTCGCTTGCGAGTCTCCCTGCAGCCGTGCGTGCTAGAGACGTGGGCCTAACCGTGCTCTCCGGAGCCGTGGCCAAGCCCGGTCCCCAGCCTGCGGGATGCCAGCTTTCTGAGAAGTCTGAGGTCTGGCCCCGCTCCGGACCTCATCCAGGAGAGCGGGGCTGACACAGACGTGCTCTGTGCCCTTAAAAGTAGGGGGCCAGGGGCATATAAAATCCGACACTCGGCTCTGGAGTGCCTGCGCCAAAGAGCCCCTTTGTCTGACCTGTCACATGCTCCCTCTGTGTGGGTTCCACAGTGGCTCCGAGGAGACCTGGAGGGAGGCTGCGGGCTCCTCCAAGCCGCTTCTATAAATAGCTAACCTCAGGAATTCATTCTGAGTGGGGACTGTTTTCCCAGGTTTGCGACTTCGACTTCGTTTTTCCAGTAATCCTGCTGAGCGCTTCTGGGCCGGGGCCACAGCAAGGGTAGGGACCACTTGGGGGGGGTGGGGAGCTCTCTCCCCCCAGTTTAGGAGGGGCTGATGTGTGTGTGGGGGAGCAGGGCTGCCAGCCTGCTTGGCTCCGGATCCCCTGCCCCGTCTCTGGCCCTGTGGCCGGCACGTGACTCTGGTTATCTGGGACAAGCCGAGGTGCCCAAGTCCGGAAGTGTCTTCCCCCAGGCCAGTCCCCGGCCGACACAGCTGGTAAGCATCAAAATGAGACGGAGCACAGTGTGTAACAGGAACCAGCTCTGGGCCGTTCCAGGCAATCCGTGGAGAAAACCCCTTCTATCAAGTCTGAATTCCTCTGCTTTTAAGTAAGCCGCGTGTGCTTCTCCCGAGCAGCCCGTAACCAGCCAGCTGTGCGAGCAGCCTGAGACTGGGGACCCCCTGGGTTTTGCCTGCCCATCAGTGACCTGAGGGTTGTAGCCCAAGGGGTCTCCAGCCCCCCTGGATTCAGCTCAACAGCCTCGATTGAGTGCGGGGGCTCCAGGCACTCAGCAAGACGAGAGAAGGATGTGCTCAGGGAGTGGGTGCCATGAGTGGGACCCGGGGGCCTGCAGGTGGGTGGCCAGGGGTGGAAGAGGGCCACCGAGGTCATGGCAGTTCTGCGCCTGCTTGGAGCAGCACCTGGCACAGAAGCAGCAGGAAATCTGAATTCTCACCGGCAGAGTCAGCTGGCCCTGGAGAGGAAGTCTCCGAGGAAAGAGAGAGAGTGCTCCCGGGAACGAGAAGGAGGTCTGCCTGGCTGGAGGGAGACCGGGACAGCAGAACTGCATCAAAGAGACATGGGAAGGTCAGACAAAGACTGCCAGGGCCAGGACCCAACAAGAAGGCCAGCATGCCCTCTAAGCATCCCGTCCTCTGGCCCCGAATCTCTCTCTTCCCTGCACTAGTCCTGGGTCCCAGCTCCCATCCCTGGCTTCATTCATTCATTTGGGAAGTCCCAAGCCCTGTTCAGACCTGCTCCGGACCCTGACATCCCACGCACGCCCCACCTCCCTTGCACCATCGCCTGTGCCCTCTGGACGCTGCCACTCCCCGCTGCTCTGAGGAGACACATTGGTTGTGTCTCACCCCAAGGAGCACCCGGAGTGCAGACCCCGAGACACACAGGCCCAGGACAGCGGACCCGCGGCTGGTCAGCATGAGTGAGGCCAACCGAAGTACCTCCCATCCTCCTTCCTCTGGGGTGAGGAATGCCGGGTTTGGGGTGATTGGGTTTTTTAGCAGGGCAGCAAGAGGTATTTGCAGGAAAGAAATTCAGACACAGACAGCTAGAGGCAGAAAGGAGCTAAAGTTTTACTCAAAAGGAAGACGAGGGCATAAACGGGCCTCCGTCCCCTGTTGGTGATTTGTCCCGCGTTCTCCTGGTGACACTGTACGGTCTCAGCCAGGCGCTCGGGAGACGTCCCCTCTAGCCCAGCTTTGCAGTGTCAGGCGATGTGTGATTGCTGGTAACTTAACGGCTAAATCGGGCAAACAGGCCAGCTCTGCAGACCCCGTCCGTCTGCCTGGGCCCAGCCACAGGCTCTCAAAGGGAGGCCTGCGGACCGCAGTCCCCGTCCACGGCGGGAGCGCCTCGAGGCACAGAGGCTGTCCCTGTGGATGCAGCCTGGCAGCCGGCCTGAACGCGGGCTCTGCCATTTGCCACCGTGCGCCCTCAGCCAGGTGCTGAGACAGAGAGCGCTGGCCTCCTCATGGGGCTGTGACACACTGAAGGAGACGGAAGGTGGGCGCGGCTCAGCCCCGGCCGGGCACGTGCCATGTCCAACAGGAGACCCTTGCCATTCTTGGTGGGAGGGCTCTCACGGGAGCAAGCCTCAGAAGACGAGCTCCCACACAGAAGATGGGGAAGCCTGGTGGTGGAGGGACAGAGGACACCAGCCCAGAAGACACCACCGAGGTCCCTAAGGTCACAGGTGGCTTGCTGAGGGTGATGGAAAGCAGGTGTGCACCTGCGCAGCTGGCCAGCCTGGGGGTAGGGCGTGCCCGAGATTCGGTCCGACATCGCGGCGTCGGAAGACGTCCATGAAGAAGGGCCTCCTTGACACCCGGGCAGCCCTCCCTTCGGGTCGCCTCTCCCCCTGTGACTAATGGCTGACCTGACATCTTTCAGCAAGTGACCTTGTTGCAGCTGGTAATTCAAATATCTTTCAGCGTCAGAAATAATAAGTGCTACTGTGAGATGAACAAGAGGGGCTTAAGTTGAGAGCAGATTAATGGGGTTTTAATATTCCTAATTTAATCACTCTTTTCTGTCGCACTGTGGGCAACAATGATGTAGCAGCTAATTATTTTTTTAACCATGATGGGGATCTTTCCTAATCAATTTTATATTTAACATGAATGAAGGGAGGGCAGTGATTAATGAGAGAATAAATCTCACCAAACAGGCACAAGCAAGCAATCAGTTAAACATACGGCAGGATGATTTTTTTTTTTTCTTCTCATGGAGCAAATTCTGCAGGAATGGGATAGAGCACCATGTTAAGTCTCTCTCGTTCTGAAAAGAAGAAATACATGAAAGTTTTAAAAAAATGTGTTGGATGGAAAGAAAATGCACACCTGCGTTCTGATCTGAAGCATCGTATGCTGAGAAGTTAGAGGCCCGGGTCACAGCTGCTCCCTTCCAGGAGGAAGGAGCCCATTCCAGGCCACCTCCCTGTATCCGCAGGCTCCCTTTCCGAGGCCTGGACACCTTCAGAGGCCGCAACAGAAGGTCAAGTGTAGCCGCCGTCGCTCACCTCGCCTCCTCTAATCACAGGGGCGGCTTCTCAGCCCACAGTGCCACGAGAGGAACGGGGAGCACAGGACAACAGGATAGAGAGACCTCATTTGCATAATTTTTATTACAGTATACTGTTATAATTGTTCTATTCGATTATTAATATTGTTCATCTGTTCCTGTGTCTGATTTGTAAACTGCACATTATCGTAGGTATGAGTGTAGGGGAAGGAGCACAGGACACATAGGGTTCAATACCATCTGACATTTCAGGGGCTCCCTGGGGTTTGGAATGCACCCCACCCCCTCCTGCCATGCAGATCAGGGAGGGGAGACTCCTGTGGATTCAAATGTCGCTGCTGCCTCTTACCATGTGACCATGGGCATTGGTTTTCTCATCTTTTTTTTTTTTTTTTCTTTTTTAAGCGGGCTTCATGCCCAGCACAGAGCCCAACATGGGACTCGAACTCACAACACAGAGATCCAGACCTGAGCCCAGATCCAGAGTCAGTTGTTCAGGGGTGCCTGGGTGGCTCAGTGGGTTAAAGCCTCTGACTTCGGCTCAGGTCATGATCTTGGGGTCCTGGGATCGAGCCCCGCATCGGGCTCTCTGCTCAGCGGGGAGCCTGCTCCTCCCTCTCTGCCTGCCTCTCTGCCTACTTGTGATCTCTGTCCAATAAATAAATAAATGAATCTTTTTAAAAAAGGGGGGGCAATGATGTGCCTTCCTTGGGACCTGCTGAGGACCCAGTGGGTGAAGGGGCATAGGACGTGCCTGACACACATGCGTCCCCATCGGACGGTGATTCACAGGACCCCACGGGGTGTGTCCAAGCCTGGGGCCCCACGAGCAGGTCCTGAGAGGAGGCTGCCCCCAAGAGTTCGTCAGGAGGTGTTCGCAGAAAGCAGAGCAGGCGTGTGGGGAGTGAGACTGAGGGACGAGGCCACCCAAGGGGACGGTATCAGGCTGAGGCCACCACGGTTTGGGGACAACGGTCACAGCCCAGCGTGGTCCCAGCCAGGGTCTCGGGAGCTGACAGTGCGTCACGAGGGAGGGGAGACCTAGATTCCCAGGCACCTTCACTCCTCTCGCCAACCAGCCTCCTGCCGCCTGAGGACAGCCTTCCCAGCCAGAGAGCCCGATGTCACCTGTGGGGAGCACACAAAGGTGAAGGTGTTGAAGGTGGCACGGGCGGAGGCAGATGGTGATGGATTGGGAGGCTGGGCTGCCAGCCCTCCAGAGAGGACGTGAACAGGCACAGACCCCTGCCCAGGGAATGAGATCCTTGGGTCACATGCCCACTTGCCCCCTGTGGGTCCCTGAAGGCCTGGGGCAAGTTCAGTGCCCTGAGCCCCACCTCCCAGGAGGAATCGAGGGGCAGAGGCCAGACCCTTCCGGCCCAGGGAGCCCTCCCCTCTGCATTTCTCTTCCCAAGCAGAGCTGGACGTCTTTGCTAGTGTTTTCTCTCATTCACTCTACCTTTCTCAAACACCCATGCCAGCCAGCACACACACTGAGGTCTGACAGTGAGCAAGGACGAATAAATCCCGCTCACAGAGCTGACATCCTAGAGGAGGGGACAGGCGGCAATATGTGATGGAAATGCAGTGTTTCTCAGAAGGTGAGAGTCTCGGGGGTGCCCGGCTGGCTCGGTCGGGGGAGCGTGTGACTCTTGATCTTGGGGTTGTGGGTCTGAGCTGATGTTGGGTATAGAGATGACTTAAAAATAACATCTTAAAAAAAAAAGAAAAGAAGGTGAGAGTTTGCACACAGAGAAAGCAGAGAGGGAGCAGAGCAGGCCTGGCTGGGGCACGAGGGTAGTACTGAAACATGCCTCTTGGGAGCTAAACAAGGAGGCTTGAGCAAAGACCCATAGCATGTCTTGGAGAAGATCAGCCAAGGCAGCGGGAATGGCAAGTGCAAAGGCCCAGTGGCAGGAATCTGCCTGGCCCTCAGGAGACAGAAGGGAGCTGGCGCGGCCACCGTGAGGGGTGAGGAGGTGAGGGCTTGGGGAATGTGCAGGTCTGGGTGAGGCCCTGGGTCCCATTGAGGACTCTGGCTTCCCTCGGAGTCCATGGGAACCCTCCATAGGATGGTTCAAGCTGGGACGTGCCATGTTCAAACTCCGGCTGCCTTGCTGGAGGAGAGCCTCCGGGCGCCTGGGTGGGAGAGGACGGTGGCCGCACCGGGGTGGGTTCCAGGTGGAGCTGGCGGGGTTTGCTGACAGACTGGATGTGGGGTGTGAGGGACAGAGAGGAGTCAGGAGGCGTCCAGGTCTTTCAGCTGCGGCAGGTGGCGGCCCCGAGTTGCTGTGAATCCAGATGGCGGAGCAGGTGGGAGCGGGGGCGTGGGCTGGGGCCAGGCAGGGGTTGGGACCTGTGAGGTCTGAAACTGCCATCGGGCCTCCGAGTACAAACACCGATGACAGCTGGATCAGGGAGGGTGGAGTGTGGGGGCCCAGTTCTGCGGGAGGAGGGCCCGTGGGCTTGCAGTCAGCCCTGCCGTGGGCCCCGGACCTTGTCCTTCCCAGCGGATCAGGAAGCTCTCTGAGCTTATTTTCTCACTAGGAGGGAAAGGGGTAGGAGCACGGAGAGTAAACCGCGGGGCTCTCGGGGTACACGGCCGCACCCCTTGGCAGGTGACGGTGATGACCCCTGGCTTACTGCTTACTGGTTTTCCGAGGCTATAATTCTTTCCTATACACTAAATTTTAGACAATTTAGAAAATTGAGAAAACTCAATATTATTTCATCTTCTCTCCCCCAACCTTCCTGATGGGAACCGGGGGATGAAATTTGCTGGGGACGCAGGCCAGTGGCCGAGGCTGGCATAGGCTACCCACCCCCCCCGCACCCGAACGCTCCCTCCTCTCCCCAGAATGTGGGACCCCGGAGAGGGCAGAGCTCTAAATCCTCATGTCCTTCTGCGTTCAGAGCGGATGGCTTCTTTCCCATTTGACCTTAGAAGTTTTACGTAAACATCGTCTTGTGTTTAATTTCCTTTGTTGGGGGAGGTCAATTAAAGGTCTCGACATGATTCTTTTAAATCGCTGGTCTCCCGAGTGAATAGTTGAGGCCAAGTTATAAAACTTTGCGAGAGGGAAGCGAGCAGTTGCCTTGAAACCCCTTCCTTCGCCTTAAGGAAAACCAGGGAAGGAAGCATTGTGCTGAGAAATTGTGCCACGAACCAGCCGGGGTCTTTGTTCCATTTTCTCATTCGTGTCCTTTTTGCCCAAAGACAGTCCACATGCGAGTGGGGGCCCCTGGTCCCTGCCTGTCCCCCACTCTGGGAATTAGCTCCTTCATCTCAAACTGAGGCACAGTGCGGCGGGGTGGGGGGGGTGGCTGGCACGTAGCTCCTCTCCCTCCACCAAGACAGGAAGGGGTGGGGAGGCTCTAGTGACTTTGGGGGGCATGGCGGGGTGGGGGGTTACTGCAAGCCTCCTTGGTTCATCCCACAGTCTGGAGGAACACTGAACTCAGAGGGGATAAGTCCCTGAGCACTTTTCTCCCTTGGTTTTTAAGCCGTTTCTGCTTCAAGGAAATTGAATCCATGTGTGTTTGGATTAATTGCTTAACTCCTAAAAATGTTGTCTTGTAAGAGCAATTTGAGGTCCAAGAACCTTTTAAGTTGCTTTCCACCCTTTTCACATGGCCCCGGTCTGGGGATCTGAGCAAGCCCTCTCGGGCCAGAGCTGTGCTCACAGCTGGATCAGGCTAAGGAGGAATTAACAGCCTCCCGGGGTGTTTGCTTCACCCCCTAATAAGGTGGGCTTAGGAGCCTCACACGGAAATCCAGGAAGCTTCTGCATCCTGCTGGGTTCAGGCTTGGGCTTCCGAGAACAGGGACACCTTCTGTGGGTTCCTTTTAAATCTGGGGTTTCCTTTCCTTGGGTCTGATTTCCAGAACTTGGCTCCCTCTCTTGCAAGGGAAAAAAAATGCCACATAAGAGATTTCAGGAGCCTTGAAAGGAGGAACATCTCAACCCAGGAGGTCCTGCTGAAAGCCGGGTCCTGCCTTCTGTTCTCAACACCGATCCAACGGTCAGGCATCGAGACTGATGGGACGTCCCCTCTACCGTGGCTGGAAGAAGAAGACCCTGCCTTCTTGAGCGGCCAAATCCATCAGGAACCGGGTTGGGGGGTGTGTTAATGCCCGGCCTCGGTGCCTTCCTCTCTCTACCACCCCCAGGCCCCTGATTCCCCGGCTGCTAACTGAAACCTCTCCCCTCAAGGTGTTCTGAGAGACGGTGGAAGTGAGAACTCCCTCCCAGTGCTGGTGCCTCCGGATTGCAGGCACCCCTCCCGCTGTGTCCCAGGCCCCTCCCCCTGTGTCCCAGGGCCACCTGCAGGTCCTCCTCCAGTCTGGCTCCTCATTCAACTGAGCCGCACCTGCACTTGACGTGATACGATATGATTCGCTTTATATGAAATGTCCAGAATGAGCACAACCCTGGTGAAGAAGGCTGGTTGGCGGTTGTGTGGGGCCGAGGGGAGGGAGACATGAGGAGCAAGGCTCCCGTTTGTGTAGCTGAAGATGGTTCGGAAGGGGTGGGTGCGGCTGTGGAGGGGTTTTCAGAAGAGGAGGGACACCATTGTAGACTTTCAGGGAGCTTGCGCAGGGGTGGTGTGGGTGACAGGCAGGGGACAGGGGAGCCACAGGGAGCATCAGAACGCTGGAGCAAGAGTCCAGATGAGAAACGAGGAGGGCTGGAGCCAGGAGCGGGTCTCAGGGAAAGGACGGCGTAGGATACGCCGGGTGATTGATTAGGGAGTAAAATCTTCCCTCGGTGCCAGGAATACATTTTTGCCCCCCAAATGGCATGTGAAGCGAAACAGCTCAGTGAGCTGCTTTGCCTGATAGACCTTCCCTTTTGCCCCCTGCCGAGACTTTACGTTCCAAGCGCAGGGCTCACGCCCGGCCTGGAGGGGCCACCTGCCCCCTCCGCGCTGGCCCGGCGCACCCGTGTCTCCAGGGCCTCTCGTGAAGTCAGAGATCGCACGCGTGTGACTCCGAGCCTCCCCGAGCTTCGCCTCCAGAATCCGAGCGAGACCCATTCCGTGCGGAGTCAAGCCACGGTGGAATGACGACCTCCATCCTTCTGGGCTCATCGTCTGTTGGACGGTCTGAAACCTTCATAGATCTGCCCTGTCTGGAACCTGAGGCCTCTTCGGGAGAGTAGTTTGCTCTCATTCTGCGTGCGACTTGTTTTTGTTTTTAAGATTTTATTTGAGAGAGAGAGAGGGAAGGAGAGGGAGAACACAGGCAGGGGGAGTGGGAGAGGAAGAAGCAGGCTTCCCGCCGAGCAGGGAGCCCGACGCGGGGCTCGATCCCAGGACCCCAGATCACAACCTGAACTGAAGGCAGACGCTTAATGGACTGAGCCACCCGGAGCTCCTCCGTGTGCCTGGACTTTTGAAATGGCATTTGGTCCAAAGCAAGAAAGTTCTGGCCTCATCTTTATAAAATCGGTTTTTTACAGGGGGGGGGGCGGCAGTAGTGAATGATGCATGAGCAGCTCCAATGAGAAAATCACGTCTGATGAGAATGTAATCAGGAGGGAGCCGTGGACGATCCGGTAAGGCATTTCTAACGTCAACTAAGCCACGGTTGGCCGCGTGTTTGCGGGACATTTGGCTCTCCTTTGGGTCCTTGCGTCGGGGACAAACACTCGAGGGGTAGAGTTGTGAACTCTTATATGGAAACTTGTCACCCTTCAGCTGGTCAAGCCCCAGGTCCAGGGGAGCTGACAGCCGCCCTCGCACGCGCCCCTGCTGCATGGTCAGCTGACGCAGGCCGGGCCACTCAGTGAGCTCCGTCCTCCTGATTTCTTCCAGGCTGGCTGGTGGGAGGGAAGCCCAGAGGTGCAGCCTCTGCCCCTGCTGGAGAAGGGTCTGCCTGGGAAGGACGCTGGCCCACAGGAGAGCAGAGGCGAGACACAGAGAGCAACTCCTGAAGATGTGGTTTGTGCGTCGAGGTCCAACCGTGTGGAACATTCCAGACTTTGCAGTTATGTGAGGCAAAACACCCCCTCCTTTTTTTAAAAGAGATTTTTTTTTAATTTATTCATTTGAGGGGGGAGGGTAGAGAGCATGAGAGCAGGGGGAGGGGCAGAGGGAGAGGCAGAAGCAGATTCTCCTGGGGGGCAGGGAGCCCGACGGGGGGCTCAATCCCAGGACCCTTAGATCATGACCTGAGCCGAGGCAGACGCGTCACCCACTGAGCCACCCAAGCGCCCCTAAAACACGCCCTCCTTTTCCTTCAGCCACTTACACTAGTCTTTGATCCTTTGTCATCAAGTGTCCTTCTGGTGCCCGCGTCACCACGGGGCTGCTGTTTTTCTACTGACACCACGCGGGGGTCGATGGCTGCTCCCTTGCTGTCTGTCCCGCCGGCAGGTCCCTCTGCCTGGTATCAGAAGGCTCTCCCCTCCCTGGCCTCCCTCTGCACCCTGACTCTCTCGAGGGAGCAAGCAGCGCCATCCCGCTGGGGAAGACCCCTTTGTCCATCGAGCTTTAAAAATGCTTGCCTCAAACTCGGGTTCGTTGGCCTGTGGGCCCCCCTCCCAGCTTCCTGGGGACTAAGCCTCGTGTGCTGACATCTCAGTGTCCCCCACATGGTCCCCTTACTGTCCACGTGGCCCAGGAACACGGACCGCCCTCTGCAGACATGAATCAGGGGAGCGTTCCCGTGTGAGCAGCTGCGGGGGTATTGGGGCTGGGGGTGGAGACAGCTTCCCGCTATGGCGCGCCCAACAGCCAAGGGGGCATCAACCTTACAGAGCCCATTCCGCTGCCCCGCCAGCTGGGACCCCTGGCCACCCCGACAGCCCCCCACAGGTGGCTTGCCTACCCGCATCCTTCTGCGCTGCCCTGCGTGCTTCTCCCCGACTCCAGCCCCCTCCATGGTTCTCAGGCCAACGCACCACACACCTGCTGTCTCCGCTCCCTCCCCTTCACCAGGGCCCCTTCCCCACCTCTGCCAGCTGCAGAGCCCCCCACTTCAGGGGGCTGGCAGAGCCTGTTAAGGCCCCTCTTTTTCCTCAGCGTCCCTCAGCAAGGTGAGGGAGCAGGGGAGATGTATTGTCCCGCCTCTGGGATTTATACTGCCCGCCCTGGGAGGCAGGGCCAGCCACACTCCTTCTGGGTTTCCAATAACCATCTGTCTTCTCTCTGCAGCCTGGGATGAGGTCCCCCTCGGCCATCTCTCCTCCAGGCCCCAGTGACACCGTCTCTTCATCATCGCTCTTGTTTCCAGACCCTTCACCCTCCCGGGCCTCTCCTGCAAATGATCTCGTTTGCTCGCCTCCTTCAGCTGGACGCTGGCTTCTGGCTGCAATGTGCCCTGTGGCCTGCGGTTTCCGTGAGCTGGTTCCATGGTGCGATTAGTGCCGTCCACGCTGTGCTGACCTCTCTTCCCAGCGGGGTCCTCATTGGCTCCCGCATACACCTCTGTCCGCTGGTGGCAACTTCCCGCAGGGGCATCCTTCTGTTGGGTCCGCCTTCCGGGCTTCTAATGGTGCAGTGACAAACGGGAATGATCCCGCGGCTTCGTGCACACTGTGGCCTCTCATTTAACTACTTTTGAATCTCGACTCTATCATCACTCATTTTCAGCCTCCCTCCCAGGCTTTTGCCATTTGCAAATTTGAAAAGCGCATCCCCCGCCCCCAGGGGTGCCTGGGTGGCTCAGCAGGTTCAAGCCTCTGCCTTCGGCTCAGGTCATGATCTCGGGGTCCTGGGATCGAGCCCCCCATCGGGCTCTCTGCTTAGCGGGGAGCCTGTTTTCCCGCCTCTCTCTGCCTGCTTGTGATTTCTGTCTGTCAGATAAATAAATAAAATCTAAAAAAAAAAAAAAAAGAAAAGCACATCCCCTATTTCTGTCCACTTCCGGTGTAGAAGCCCTGACTGGTACCAGGAGAGAGCAGATCCCTGGGGCCCCCGCGAGGGCTCTCCTTCCAGGCTGACGCACTGTGCACAGTGTCCCACGAGCTATGAATTTCCCTGGGGTTCTATCATGTAGTCTTTGTTTGACCACCTAATCTACAAATGTTCATGCAAATGTGTATTTGCCTGAAATATTCTTTGGGTCCATCAATCTAATACCTCGCGGAAAATGGGAGAAAAGATCCGTGCGGCATGTGTTAGTCTCAGCGAGTTTCCCGTTTGTGTTGCCTCCCTTCTGCATTCATGAGCTGACTCTGTAATAGTCTCATCCTTTTCTAAAGATTTACAACACGTTTGTTGGCCTATTCTTTCTAGAATTTTCACTTATTCCTTTCTTTCGGAAAAGCAGGTCAGGTGTGGTTCATGGCCGGTGTTTCAACATCTCCCTTGCCCTCCATAATTTTTTGAAATCACCAGTAGTGGTTCTGAGATGATGGCTGCTGGCTGCTTAAACACCCAGGGAAGTAATTCATCAGGGTCTGGGGAAAGAACTCATTTATAGCAGCTCCGGTAGCGATTTTTCTCTCTTTGCTTACATCTGGTTGCAATCTCGTCTTTGCATTTAATTTAACAAACAGCCTCTGAGCTCATGTGTCATGCCCTGTGCTTTGTTTTAAGCTTCCCAGTTGGAAGACCATTCTCTTTCCTGGTTCAGGAGGAAACAGGATAAGCATGGCACTCGTCTGCCTTCTCTCTTTGAGGGAGCCCCTGGGTGTCCTTGTTCACCTTGACCTGAAGGTCGCTTTTAAGGGTGTGCGTGTATGTGTGCGTGTGTGTGTGTGTGTTATGTGTATTGTGTGATTGTATCTCAAGGCATCCAGTTTGTTCCCGACTCTGCTGTCAGTCGTCAAGTTCATGCCCTTTTCTATTTCCTAGAGCTCTTCCTGTTCATTAAAACAACAACAACAACACTTAATCCTGTCATGATTGACATACAAAAAGCTGTACATATTTAATTCATGCAACTTGATGAGTTTGGAGATAAGTACACGCCCCAAAACCATCCCCATAATCTGTCATGAACACATCTATTCTTTCCAAAATTTTGTCCCAGCTTCTTTAATATTATTATCATAACACTAAATATGGGATCTACCATCTTAGCAAATGTTTGAGTATAAAATGCAGTACTGTTAACTATAGGCTCTGGGAGAGCCTACGATGTGCAATAGGTCTTAGGTCTGTTCACCTTGCATAACTAAAATCTTACACACTTTTCTCTTTGTGTCTGGCTTATTCCACTGGGGCACGCTTGTTTTGGTCTATTTCTGGGTACTCTGTTCTGTTCTATTGATCTCTGTGTCCAATTCTCAGTGGCCAACACCACACAATCTTGATCACTATAGATAGATTAAAAAGTCCCAGAATAAGGTAGCTTGAGTCCTCTTATTTTACTCTTTTTCAAAATTATTTTACTAATTCGTTTAATTTTCCATAAAGATTTTTAGAATAATCTTGTCTACAGCGCTGAAAAATCTTGTTGGAATCTTAATAGGAATTGCTTTAACCCTGTGTCAATTTGGAATGAACAGACATCTCTACTATGTCCAATCCATTAACATGGTATGTCTCTCCATTTATTTAGGTTTTCTTTTATTTCTTTGATCAGTGTTGTGCAGTTTTCAACATTTAAATCCCATGCTAAGTTTTTTAGGTTTACACCCAAGTATTTCTCTCTTTTTTTTTTGAATGGTATTATTTTTAAATTTGTTGTCCATCTCTTTATTGTTAGTATATAAAAATATAACTTTTGTAGGTTTATCTTATATCTTGTTACTTTGCTGAACTCACAACTTCCAAGGTTTAAAAAAAAAATTGTTCTTTGGGGGCACCTTGTTGGCTTAGTTGGTTAAGCGTCTGCCTTCTGCTCAAGTCATGATCCTGGGATCCTGCTTCTCTCTCACTTTGCTGCTCTCTTGCTCTCTCTCTCTCTCTCAAATCTATGAATAAAATCTTTTTAAAAATTCCTTGGAATTTTCTAAGTAGACAATCACGTCATTTGCAAATAGATAGTTTTCTTTCTTCCTTTGAGACCTTTATGCCCTTTATTAGCTTGTCTTGTCTTACTGCTCTGGCTGTCCAGGATCATGCTGAGGAAGAGTTCCCCTTGTTCCAGTCCTGGCAGGAAGGCATTCAGTCTTTCACTAATAAGCATAATGTGATCTGCAAAAACCCTTTTCCCAAGCAAAGTCACAGTCATAGGTTCCTAGAGGACGCTTCTTTTGAGGCTCCCAGTCACCTCAGTGCTGGTGGTGACCTGCTTTGCGCGTACTTGCCTACACCTTGCCTTGCCAGCGTCCAGTTGGGAGCTGACCACTGTGGCCTCGGAACTGAGCAAACGTACGTAGGGAGACCACTGCGCACCAGCACTGGAAGTGGAAGGTGACACCGAGCTGTGTCACGTGGGAATATTTTGCAGGCAGGAGAGACCGGCAGGCTTGCTGTTCCAGGAATCAGAGGCTGCTTTCCCTGAGGGCTGGGGATAGAGAAGCTGGAGCCTCCTTCCCCGGGTAGAAAGAATGCTAAGCTGGGGTTTGGGCAGACTGAGGGGAGGCTGTAGACATCCCGGGGCTTATCAGCTGGGCTGTGAGCTGGGCAAGGAGCAGGCTGGATTTGCGTAGCTGGGCAGTTCTTCCATCGAGATATTTTTAACTAAGACTTAAGTCCTGAGCTGGACACCAAGAAGGACTCTATCTCCTCGCCATCTGTAATTGCTTGTGACCTTATAAATCCCCTCATCTCTGTGGGTCGTGGTCATCTCATTCCTCTTAGCTGGCTGGAGGCTGGGTTGTCATTCACCACCCCCAAATAGTTATCGAGTCTCTATTTTGCAATAGACACGATAAGATAGTGTCCCTGTCTAGAAAAACTCCCTGCGCTAGGGGAGAGGAAGAAATGAAACATCATCCAAAGGCAGCTAGCTAAGTGTTAAAGCAAAGGCTGTGTGTGCATGGCTACTGGGGGCCAGGGAGGAGACACTGAGAGTCCCAGGGGCAAGGCCACTCTTGTAGCCACATAGCTGTTAACGGTGAGGCCACGGTTCCACACACAATCCACGTGCAGTCCAAGCCTTACTCTTTCTGGAACCACGTGTTGCCCATGAGTGCAGGTGGAGGGGTGCAGGGACACTGTTGGGGGTGATGCCTATGTAAAGGAAGGAGGAAGCAGGACGGGGCAGGGAGGGCTCCCCACTGGATGCTCTCTCAGGACGCCTGGGGGTTTCTCAGAAATGAGCTCTAGACTGAGACCCGGAGTAGGGGAGCGGAACGTGTTCTGGACACAGTGATCATCCCAGAGGCTGGATAACATGAAGCTGTTTCACTATGGTTAGAACATTCCAGAAATCAGGTGGGGTGGGGGATGCACGGCCGACAGGTCCAGATCAGGAGAAAGATTCCTGAGCCACGTTCTGGAATCTGGTCTTTATCCTGAGCCATGGAAGGGCCCTGATCTGGGATGCGAGGTCATCTACTTCCTCCGGAGGGACTGGGCTCTTCTGGAACACGAGAGCTGAGCATGCTGCCTGGCTCCATCTGGAGGATGGCCAGACCCACTGCCCACCTCCACCTGTTCCTTCCCACTTCTTCTAACCCCTCTAATGGTTTCTGCCCAGCGCCCAAGCGCCCAGCTGCAAGTCCCAGTGAGCCACGCCCCTGAGGAGAGCACCGGCAGGAATTGGGGTCAGGAGAGCAGACACGGCGTGTGGAAGTGCAGAGGGGGCTGTTGTCTGGAAATGACTGGAACGCCCCCGCCCTGCCACCCAGAGTGGGAGCCCTTCTGCCAGACCAGGCAGCAGCGCCCCGCTAAGGAGGTGCCGGCATGTGGCTGAGCTGCAGGAGGCAGAAAAAATTAGTCTGTCTGTCCTCCTCTCTGAGTAGGAGGAGTGCTGGGAAATGCCGTAAGGGATAAAGCAGCTTGTTTCTGGCCTATCTATACCCCTGTTGCCTCCTGGGGGATTGGGGCTCTCCCAGAGCCTGGCACAGGAACCCCTTCTCCTCTTGGGGGGACTCAGGTCCGCGTTAGAATTTGAACTTCCTCCTGCTGGTTGAGCCCAGCCTTGAGAGGTCGTGGAATTCACACCGTGCCTGGGGGAGGGACCAGACCCATGCTGAGCCAGACTGGCAAGGCAGCCCCTTCTCTGGGCCCCCCAAGGAGAAGTCCTCAGGTATCATCATCAGCCACCCACCCCCACAGCACGGAGAACGCAGACCCCCAGCCCTGGCCCCTCTGCCTTCCCACTCAGCCAGCAGGTTGCCATGGTGATGAGCCAGTGTGAGCATCTCTTGTCTTTAATGCCAGAGTCTTTCCAGGCTCTGCCCTGCCTGGCCCCAAACGCAGCCCTGGGTGGCGATCAAATAGCAAGGAGGGCAACTGGGACCAGCAAGGAGAGGGAAAGGGTCAGGGATGATTGCTGATCTGGACACCGCCCCGAGAGTTACTTCCCAGGGGAAAGTGCCAGGAAGATGTAGTAAGCAAGGTCTACAGTGTCGCTAGATTTTTATTTCGGATGAGAGTGATGGGGAGAGGCTGGGAATCTGCTTTCCAGCTTGTAAATGCCTACTGGGGCCCGACTGATGACTGACGACCGACGGAGAAGGGGCTCCCCGCTGAGCTAAGGGAAGGCCAAGGCCAGGAGGACTGGCTTCACCTCTGCTCACACCTGGACCTGCAGCCCCAGAGGAGCAAGGGGCGGGGGAGCCTGGAGTGTTCCCTCCTGTCCTGACCAGCAGTCTGTGCAGAACTGGGCTCCAGCCTGAGCCCGTGCTCCGTCCTCTGCAGACACGGGTTTGTCACCTGCTAGAGCACGGCGGTGGAGACCTGGGCTTTTCCCTCTAGCTCCCCTACTTTGTCCAGGCATGGCCTAGTCCGCCTGGAAGACCACCGTTGAGAGGCGTGGGTGTGGTGGGCAACAAGTGGTTGAGGTGCTGAGAGGGGGTGACAAAACGGGTCTGCCCCTCCCCCCAGTCCTGTTACTGGCAGGACGGGTCCCTGAGCCACGTGCTGGATGCCCACGGGGGTGCATCTTTCTCCTAACCTCCAGCAATGATTTCCAGAACCCCCTTCCTCCCTCCCCGGTTCTCTGATACGCCGCACTCCCTGGGTTACCAGTGCGACCTTTCGTCTTGCGTGTCCACTTGGCCAGGAAGTGGTACCCAGTCATTTAATCAAACGTCAATCTAGGTGCTGCCGTGAAGGTATTTGGTAGACGTGGTTACCATGTGCAACCAGATGACTGAGAAAAAGAGCCGTCCCGCCAAGGCGGCGGCGGGCCTCACCTGATCAATCGAAGGCCTCCACGGCCCAAACAGTGCTTTTCTGGAAAGAAGAAATTCTCCAGACTGAGGCAGCAACTCCTGCCCCAGTCCCAGCACTCATCTCTCCATCAGCTGTTGGGGCAGGGGTCCATTCTCTCCCCTACCCCATCTCCCTCTCTCTTTCCTTTCTCTCCCTCTCTCCTTCTCTCTCTTCTTCTCTCTGTGCGTCTGTCTGTGTGTCTGTCTTTCCATCCCAGCTTCTTTGGGACTTCTCTACCCCCTCACCAATGGCTTGGATTCCTCAGCAGCAAACGAAAGCCCAGGAACAGACCCCACAAAGGAGAATCCATGTCCTTCCCCCATATATCTGTGGTCTAGGACTCCTCCTCTTGTGATTCTGTCCTTGGGGGGCCAGGAGCCAGGTGGCGGCGGCGGTGGGGCTGAACTGTCCTGGGTGGCCCGTGGAGGCTGAGACAACTTCTTTCTGTGGCTGGGCAGGGCAGGTGGGATGGAGCCGGGGAAGGGGGTCATGCCGGGCCATAAGACATCGGTCCTCCATCCCACAAGGTTTTATTTGGAAATCGGAGTCTACAGCCTAATGAAGTCTGGACTCTGCTGGCTTGGGCTGGCCTCGGTCTAGACTGATGCCCAAGGCCAAGGGAGGCATGTGACTTAAGGGGGACCTCGTGGTGGGTAATGCAGCACAGAATTGGCACTGGGGTCTTCTGACCCTGAAGTCCGTGCTCTGCCACGGGGCTGCCTGTGCCAGAACAAGCTGGATGGAGGTGGCAAGTATGAGCAGTGGAGGGCCACGCAAGTGGGGTGGGTGGGGTCCAAGGAGATGTGGCCCCATCCTCCTGAGGGAGACCGAAAAGGCTTCAAGGAAGAGATCACACTGGAGATGACCTCGAGGGACAGTCGGGCTGTGGTTTTTAGAAGGTGAAGCGGGGAGTGCATTGTGGGAGGGGACAGTAGGAGCAGAGCCCAGAAGGGGGAGCAGCAAGGGGACAGTGGGGGGCATCCCACTCTCTCTCTGTATTGGATCTCAGCATCTACGTGGATGTGGCAGGAAGAAAGACACTACCCTTCTGGGAGCTGGGTCTGTGCTCGGCATGGTAGGCAGTGAGGAAGTCAAGGGTTGTTTTGTTTCCTTTTTGTTTTTTTAAAGATTTTATTTATTTACTGGACAGAGAGAGAGATCACAAGTAGGCAGAGAGGCAGGCAGAGAGGGGGAAGCAGGCCCCCCACTGAGCAGAGAGCCCAATGTGGGGCTCGATCCCAGGACTCTGGGATCATGACCTGAGCCAAAGGCAGCCACTGAGCCACCCAGGTAGTCCAGGGTTTTGAGCACGCAAGTGGCATCCCTGGTGTAGGACCAGAATGGGAGGCAGCCTGGGAGGGCAGCTGGGACCAAGACTTTGGGAGGAGGAACAGGGCAAAGGGGGAGATGCGGCCTTGAACTAGGGGTGGGGATCTAGCTGTTGAGCCAAGGAGACCCCGGGGAGAAACACAATTAGGGGGTGCCTCCCAGCATGGGAAAGCTGCATCGGGAACAAAAGAGACGAATCAGCTGGTACTTGAAATGGACCAAGGGGTTTTCTATTTAACAGAAGCTGCTTGTAAAGCAAGGAATCATCTTATAATTAGACTACGGCAACCTAAGTTTTTGTAAGTTTGGATTTCATATTTAGGCTTACAAAATATCCGAGCCTGTTTTCTGTGTTTGTCCCTGCTGTCAGGGGACCGTTCAGTCCCCCAGGCCTGAGGCCAAGGGATAGAAAGCAGAGCCCCTCATTGCACCCCCGCCACCTGACCCCCGAGTTGGGGCCCCACGTGTGGCAGGTGCTGGAGCAGAGAGGGGACCGGCGGTGAGCTCCGCCAGCACTGGGGAAGCTTCCTGGGGCTGTTGGAACAAATCCCCACAGCATGGGGGGCTGAAAACAACAGAAATGGGTTCTCTCACAGCTCTGGAGAACACTTGTCTGAGATGGGGGTGTCCAGGGCCGTGACCCCTCCCAGGCCTCCAGGAGAGCGTCTGTTCCTGCCTCCTCCAGTTCCAGTGGTCACGGGCCTTCCAGGGGGACTTGTGGCTGCTCCCCTCCGGTCTCTGCCCACCAGCCCCCTGCCAAGACCTCACATGTTTTCATTTCTTTGCTATGTTTCCCTCTTCTGTTTCTCATTAGGACGCTGGCCATTGGATTTAGGATTTACCCCCATAATCCATGATGACCTCATCTGAGGTCCGTAACTTGACTATATCTGCAAAGACCTTTATTCCAAATAAGGCCATACTCCCAGGTTCTGGCGGTTGGCGTGAGCACACCACTGCACCCACCACGGGCTTGGGAGGACTGGGCTCAGCGCAGGACCCAACCTCCCAGGGAGTGCGGTGGGTGCCTCTCTCTCCTTGCCTACCCTCTCACACCCTCCTTTCCCAGTCAAACCCCCTCTCCAAGACACCCTCACTTGGACCTGCCCTTCCTAAGCACACATCCTATCCCCTCATTCTGCCTTCCAACAAAATTAACATATTTTTAAAAGATTTTATTTATTTATTTTTGGAAGAGAGAGAGTGAGAAAGCACACAAGAGTGTGGGGGACAGGAAGGGCAGAGGGAGAAGCAGGCTCCCCACTGTGCAGGGAGCCCAATGCGGGACTCAATCCCAGAACCCCAAGATCATGACTTGAGCCAGAGGCAGACGCTTAATGGACTGAGCCACCCAGATGCCCCAGATTACCACATTTGCCTCCATCCTCCCTCTCCTCTAACGGACAAGTCCTGCTCTCAGGTCAGAGTGAGAAGGTGTGCGTTCTAAGCAGGGATCAGATCCGGGGCATAATCAGATGCAAGTCTGAATCCTGCCTCACAGATGCATTCTCCGTGTGTTCAAGGTCAAATGCTTAAACTTCCGTGGGTCTTCCTCTCCCCACCCATAAAAAATGGCAATGAGAAGACCTTTGCCCTTTTGGCTAAAAAAATAGTTTCTGCAATGTATCTCCTCCTGCCCCATCGCAGCCTTCTCTTTCCACTCATAATAGACTTAATTATTTAAATTTAATTTGTTAGAGGTTTGATATTTAATTTGAAAATCCTAATGAATTATTAATATTTAATAAATAATAAAATTTAATATCTATTAACTGCGGTTTGTATATATAAACTCTTTAATTTCTTAATTCAATGCTTATTTTTAAAAAATGGAACAGAGAGGAATGGTTCTCAGAGCCTAAATGCGTTCTGGTGGTGCCCACACCCCTTGAGCGAGCGGCATCCCTGCGGCACCGGGCCGGCTGTGTGTAGAGGAAGGAGAATCAGGAGGTGGCCGGGGTCAGCCCCAGGAGGAGCTGCGGCTCAAAGGAGGCTGAGTGGCCAAAGAGGTAGCATCACCCACTAGAATGTTCCGAGCGTTCCAAACTGCAAACCAATAGACGTGCCAGGCTTTCTGTTTGAATGTGCATCGGCGTCTAGTCACACTGGGGCTTAGTCCCCAGGGAGGATCGAGCCACCTCACTGCTCCTGGGACTCTGGGAAGTATCTCGGGTGCTCCTGGGAGCATTCTCACGACAACATCCTCACCTTGGGCCATGGGCTCTTCTGGATCCTCCCAAAGGCAGATTGTTTGCCTTTCACAGGGACTACGGACTAAGTGACAATCCTCAGGACTGGCTCTAATCATGTCACACACATAGAAGAGAACTCTGTGGGGTGGGTGGGCCCTGGGGGTCCTTTAGCCCGTACTTGGTTGAGGGGATTAAGGCAAACGGACCTTAATGGCCCTGGGTCTCCCTGGGTTTGCTGGTCCTTTTGAGATGCATGGGGCTTTCCCTGGTCATTCTGTCCTCAGAGGAAGAGACAGGCAACTGTACCCTGGAGCCTGGAATCCTGGATGGTGAGGGGTCTGGGCCCCAAGGCACAAGCTCCCTGGCTAGGGAACGTCCTGAGATGCTGGGTCAGCGGTGGCCGGGCAGGGGACAGCATCCCCGGGACCTCCCGTAGTCGGGCAGGCACAGCCAGGCGTGGGTCACACTGTCACCTCATTACATGTCCCGCACATGGCTCTGCTCTGGATGGAAGCCCGTGGCATTCGCCTTGCCGGCCCACCTGTGAGTGCCCAACTTTGAGCATCATGCCTGGCGCACAGTAGATGCTCAGTTATGGAAGGGAGGAGGGCTCGGGATGGAGAAGCTGGAGCAGGGAGGGTCCAAACCTCAAGGAAGTGAGAATTCGCTAGTAACGGGACAGAGGTGATAGGGGGAGTTCTTTATCAAGGCTTCCCTGTGGGGGGGGGTGTCACTGCCCCTGCCCCCCATCCCCCTCCACCCGTGCCACGACACAGGCTCTCCTCTCACGTACCCATCTCCCACCCCTATTGGGTCAGGATGGGGGAAGGGAGCAGAGGGTAGAAGCCAGGGTGTGTGTCCTGCTGCAGGGGGTCTGGGGTGGGGGCAGCCGACCCAAGCCACCTCACCGGACGCCAGCTAGCCCACCTGCTCTCCTCCCGGGGCCGCCGCACGCCTGCGGCTCCCTGAAGGCTCGCAGGGCGTTCTCGGTGGGGGAGAAGGAGCATTTCTGATCTCATTTTCCAGTATTTCAGCTGTGCCATAATCTGTTTACCACACAATTCGTGTCACTTTGATAAGCAGCTGCTTCAAGACTGCAATTATTAAAATCAAGAGCAGGGACAGCTTTCAAGTCTCTCAAGAATTGTAATAAATGTTTGAAATTAGTCATTACGGTGTTTGCCATGGTTCACATCATACACTCCGTCTTGGTGACAAACCAGCCCATCTTGCACATGCTGTTTTTGGCGACGGTGGTGAGGGCCTGGCTTTGACTCTCCCCCGTGCGGGAAAGCGCCAGAGAGGGGCAGGGGGAGGCCCTGCTCGGCAGCCTCTTCCCGGGGCCCCGGGCCCAGCCCCGGAAAATGTTCTTCCAGCCTGAGTCTGAACAGGAGGGAAACGGCCCAGCAGCCCCTTTTCCCTTCCTTCCTCTCCTTTGCCTTCCCCCACAAACCATCAGCTCTGTTTCTCCGTGGGCTGTCCACGGTCTCCCCTCTACCCTCCACCCCTGCCCAGCAGTGTGTCTGGGTTTCTGGTGTCCTCTGGGCTTTCGCAGCTGTGGAAGGAAGCTGCCCTCAAATATGGCATCTTCTCAGGGGCTCAAAGTTCAGTAGAGCATTGAGCCCCATGGAGGGGGGAGGAGGGCCCTCGCAGACATCAGAGGGATAGGGCAGGAGTCAGGCATGCGAGGCCCTCCAAGAACAGGGTTCCTGCCTCCATGGTGCCGGGGGGAGTGGGGACATCTCAAAGTGACACCAGGAGATAATGGTCAGAGCAGGAAAGTGTTAGAGATGCCAAGAGCTGGCCCAGGGCAGCCTGATGCTGGAAGGGAGAGGGTGGGAAGGGCCCGGCCAGACCCATTTGCTGATGGATGAGGAGACTTTCCTTCGGAGGGGTCCCCGGAGCTGCTGGGGTGCCCTCTGGCTGCCACCTGTTGTGAGAACTGTGACGCCACAGGTGAAGAACTGATTAGATGGGACCAGGAGGTCCTCTGAGGAAAGGGAGTCACAGCGACATGGGGTCAGGGTGTGCAAGGAGTGGGTGGTGCCACTCCAGGGGACAGGCTTCTGCTCTGCCGGGGAACGCACCTGAATTTTGCTCGTGAGAGGCTGGTCAGGGGAAGTTCTTGTGTCCCACAACAGGCATGCAAAATGGGCATTCCTCTCCTTTGATAAGCGGTTTTAGCAGAGCAGGGACCCAAAGATCCTGTGTTTAAGCATCCTTGCTGGTGAGGGGTAGGGGTGAGATGGACAGACAGACAGACCCCTGTAACTACAGCATCCCAGAGAGGCTGGAGGTGTCCCCTCACAGGCCTTCCTGTCCCCCAGCTGGAGTCCCCTCCCAGTGAAAAGGCTTTCTCTTAACTCTAGTTTTGTATATAAAGGGGGAAAACAAAGAATTTCCTTTGGTCTGGTTTTATACATTTATTTGAGAAAGAGGGCAGGGAGGGAGGGGCGGAGGGAGAGAGAGAATCGCAAGCAGGCTCCGCGTCCAGCACAGAGCCCGACGCGGGGTGCGATCTCACGAGACCTGAGCCAAACCAGGAGGTGGATGCTTCACTGCTGGACCCACCCAGGTGCCTCCTTTGATCTGGTTTTAAAGGGAAAGTACCCTCACCGCAGAGAAGTTGGGAAACTCAGAAGAGAGTGAGTGCAAAGATGTGGCATTCCCAGAGACGAGCGCATCACATTTCATGTGTTTCTGTGCATCTTTTCTGCCTTCTGTTCCGTCCTTGAGCTCGGCGGTGGGAACTCTGACCAGGACAGGGCTCCCAGCCCCTAAAACACCCCCGCACGGAGGCAGCACCTCTAGGGTGATGGGCTGAAAAGTGTGCTGGCATCTCAAGGCCTGCCCTTGGCCAGCGAGAGGCCCAGCAGTGGGTTAGCGCCTGCTTTTCTGCAAGACCCACGGCAAGAAGCAGCGCCTCAGACCCGCGGCCGGGCCTGAAATCCCCAGGGGCGAAAGGTTAGCTTATCGTTGTCCTCGTCCTCGTCATCATCTTCATCCTCATCATCGTCATCATCGTCATCATCATCATCATCATCCTAATGGCCTTACCTGCAGGCAGGGCATCCTTCCCAAGGACGGGCCTCGGTCCCTTCGGAACCGCGCAGGGTGCTGGTTAAGCAGCTGGGGGCTGGGCCCTCTGGGGACCCATGGAGCCAGATTCTCTGTGATGCGGCCACACGACATGACCCAGGAGCGTCTGGGTGATCCCCGGCAAGACCTCGAAGTGCGTCCCGTCCTCACCGACCTCTAGAGACACAAGGGTCACAAGCCACGAGTTTAATGAGGAATGGTGAGCTGGGAGGCGGCTTGGCCAAAGTCACCCAGCCAACAGATGGCAGAGCAGCACCGTATGGTGGCCTCTGGCTCTTCCAGCCAGGGACAGAGAGAGACGCCCGTGCCTGGGGAGGGGCCGCACTACAGACCACTGCCTGGATGCCAGAGTCACCGTTATGCCACTTATTTATTTATTTTAAAGATGTTATTTATTTATTTATTTATTAGAGAGAAAGAGACAGACAGAGAGAGGGCACAAGCACGGGGAGAGGCAGATCGAGAAGCAGACTCCCCCACTGAGCAGGGAGCCGGATGTGGGGCTCAATCCCAGGACCCTGAGACCATGACCTGAGCCGAAGACAAGACTCTTCACCGACTGAGCCATGCAGGTGTCCTCACTTATTTTTTTTTTTTAATGAACTTTTTATTTTTGAAGAGTTTTAAGTTTATTAAAAAAAAAAAAGTGCCAATAGCACAGAATCCCCATACACACACCTGTTTTCCCCTACTGTTAGCATGGGATGTTAGTACGGTACGGTTGTTGAAATCAGCGAGCCTGTCGACACGGCATTAACTTCGGTCCATGCTTTAGGGGCGCCTGGCTGGCTCCGTGGGTAGAGCATGCCACCCTTGATCTCGGAGGTGTGAGTTTGAGCCCCGTGTTAGGTGGAGAGATCACTTAAGAAACTCTCAAAAAACAACGAATAAATAAAGTTCCTGCTTTAGTCAGCTTTCTGTGGTTTCCCCCTAATGCCCTTTCCCTGCTCCGGGATCCCAGGGAGGACGCCAGGTCACGCTCAGGCGCTATGTCTCCTCCGGTGGGGGCCACTTGTCTCTGATCATCCCTTGTTCTTGAAGACCTCAGTGTTAAGGACAAATGGTCAGGTGTGTCATGCAATGTTCCTCGGTTTGGATTTGCTCTGTATTTCCCCCAGGATTAGACTGAGTTTGTGGGGCTCAGGGCAAGAACAGCAAAGGCGAAGTGTCCCGTTGTTTCCTATCTAGGAGCCATGACTCGGGACCGTTGATGAGGACCTCGACCAGCGTCCTGAGGTGGTGTTTCTCGCCAAGGTGAGGGAACTGTTTTCACCCCTTCCCATGCTGTGCTCTGTAAGAGAAAAACACCAGGCACAGCCCATAGTTAAGTGATAGAGGGCGGAATATCTACCTAAATTATATTAGGAGTTCCCCGCAAGGCAGATTTGTCTGTTCTCTACCTTTTTAAAAAAAATTTATTTATTCTGTCATTTATTTATGTCAGTATCAACTCATGGGTGTTTATTGTATACTTTGGGCTATAATGCAATACATAATTTATTTTGTTGCTTACATTGTTGCAGTCTTGGCCATTGGGAGCGAACTGGTACAGCCTCTCTGGGAGACAGTATGGTGGTTTCTTACAAAACTAAATATTCTCTTACCATAGGATCTAGGAATCATGCTACTTGGTATTTACCCAAAGGAGTTGAAAACTTTTGTCTATAGGGAAACCTGCACGTGGATGTTTATTTAGAACAGTGTTATTCATAATTGCCCAAACTTGGAGGTCATCAAGATGTCTCAGAAGGCAAATGGATGAACAAATGTGGTCCGTCCAGACAATGGAATATTATTCAGCACTGAAAAGAAATGAATCAATAAGCCATGAAAAGACATGAAGGAACCTTAAATGCATATCACTAAGTGAAAGAAGCCAATGTGAAAGGGCTCCATGCTGTGTGATTCCATCTCCATGACATTCTGGGAAAAGCAAAGCTATGGAGACAGAGGATCAGGGAAACCAAAGGGTTGAGGGGAGGGAGGGATGAGCAAAGATTGTTAGGGCAATGAAACTGTTCTGTATGATGCTATAATGGATACATATCATTGCACCTTTGTCCAAATCCATGCAGTGTAGGACACCAAGAGAGGATCCTAACGTATGTTTCATACTTACAGTGATATTATGTTGCAATGTAGGTTCATTGTTTGTGAGAGATGCACCTCTCTGGTGGGAAATGTTGATGGTAGGAAAGTTTGCACATGTGTCAGGGGTTAAGGGTTTATTGGAAACTTCTGTACCTTTCTCTCAATTTTGCTGCAAACCTAAAACTTCTCTAAAAAAAAGTCTTTGCAAAACTAAAAATAGAATGTAAATACCTAGGTGGCCACCACCACAATCAGGACACAGAAAACTTACATCACGTGCAAGAGTTTCCTTGTGTCTTTTTGGGGACACTCCCCCTTTTCCCCACAAGCCTGATGTCACTACAGTTTTGTCTTCTCTAGAGTTTTCATATAAACTGAATCATAGACCATGCTATCTTTTGTGGGTTATGCTATCTCTGTCTTCTTTCATTTAGTCTAAAGCTTTTTAGGGGCACCTGGTGGAAGCGGAGGATATGACTCTTTTTTTTTTAAGATTTTATTTATTTATTTGACAGACAGAGATCACAAGTAGGCAGAGAGGCAGGCAGAGAGAGAGGGGGAAGCGGGCTCCCTGCTGAGCAGAGAGCCCGATGCGGGGCTCGATCCCAGGACCCTGAGATCATGACCTGAGCCAAAAGCAGAGGCTTAACCCACTGAGCCACCCAGGTACCTTGGGACATGACTCTTGATCTTGAGTTTAAGCCCCATGTTGGGTGTAGCTTTATAAAAAATAACAATAATAATAATAAAGCTTTTGAGATTCATCCTCATCTCCTGTATCAGCTTTCCTTTTTTATCAGAGAGTAATCTTCTGGGGAATGAATGGTTGTACCTCACTTGGTTGACCTAGTCATTAGATAATAAACATTTGGATGCTTCCAGTTTGGGTCCATTATAAATAAACCTGCCATGAGCATTCTTGTCCGGGTCCTTGTGTGAAGACACATTTTCATTTCCCTTGGGCAAATTTGTAAGACTGAGGTTTCTGGGGGGCAAATAGTAAGTATATGTTTAGCTTCATAAGGAATTGTCAAGTACCTTTCCAGCATGGCTGTGTCATTTCTCAGTTCCACCAGTGGTGTCTGAGAGTTCTGGTTGTTCTGCATCCCCATCAACACTTGGAATAGTCGGTCTTGAATTTTAGCCATTCTAGTGGCTGTGTCGTAGTATCTCATTACAGTTTTTGTTTCCTGTCTCTGATTATTAATGATGCTAAGCATGCTTTCATGTATGTTCACCTTGTTTAATTATTTAAAAAGTTGAATTATTATATTTGAGTGACTCTTGAACAAAACATTGTAGAAGTTTGTAGTGTGAATAGTGGAAGTCTCTTCCTTCTCCCTGTCCCCATCCTCCCCCAGAAGTGACCACTGTGATCTCTTCCAGGTGTCCAGCCTTTTAGACCTCAGCCTGAATGTTCACAGTCAGCCTGCACATCTTCCCACACCAGTGACCAGAGATCCTTCCCGGGAAGAGCAGTGACTCCATTCTTTAACTTGTGACCCTATGGCCATTCATGTCTCCCTTTCCCTACACCCTCCAGTCCATCCCATCATGAAGAACGATTTTTTCCCAACCTCTCACCCATCCCTTCTCTCCAACTTCCCCATGTCCATTGGAGTCGCTACCATGGGCTGTCCGGACAGTGGTCCCAGCATCCTGATCTCCTTCTAACCCATCCCCCACACAGCAGCCAGAGCACATTTTTTGAAGTACGCCTCTGATCACATCAGTACCCCATGCCTAAGACCATGGTGGCTCCCATCCCTCTGAAGACAAAACCCACCCTCCTGCTGACCCCACTCCCATCCATCACTACCCTCAGCACAGGCTGGGGATGCCTCCCGCCCTTGTACCTGGGAAGCTCCTACCTTCTTTGAGACCTTGCCCCCAGCCACCACTTCCTCAGAGAAGTCTTCCTGGACCTCCATTGCTGGGGGGGAGGGGGTCCTCCCCTGTGCTCCTCTGGGCGCCCAGTCCCCTGGCTCTCCTTCCTGGTCTGTGTCACAGCTGCACAGTTTCATGGGTCTAGGGGTTATTAGGTGAATGCCCATCTCCGCACCCCCCAGCTAGACCACACATGCTGAGGGCAAGATGGGGCTTGTTTTGTAAAGCACTGGTCTAGCTCTGGTGACAGCAAGCCCGGCAGGGGCCCAGCTCTTCTCAGGTGACCAGCCAGGCTGTCAGGATTGTTGTTGACACCTCTTCCTGTCATTGCCTCGGGGTCACGTGCAGCTGGCAGGACACCCCGGTACCACCTCTCCTGGAGGAAGCCCCGTGTCCCTCAGAAGTGTGGGGTTCTCTGCCCTGAGGGCAATAGAAGCCAGCAGCTGAGGGGGAGGGGTGGTGGCCACATTTCACACCTAGGACTTGTCTCAGGCTGCTGTATTGAGCTCCGAGGTCTCCTCATAGCAATCTGTCACTTTGGGGTCCCTCCCACCTGTCCCCTGGGGTTTTCTTTCCCAGGTCCTCCCACGCAAGCCTGACTCAGGCTCTGTTTCTACGTCACCTGAGCTAAGACCCCAAGCTGACCCATTCGGATGCTTAGGCTCCTGTGTGGAGAACCCCCCTGGTAGTCTTTGTTTTGGGGGCGGGGGCACCCCAGATTTTCCCACTGCGTATCCCCCTGTAAGACTCACTACAACCACACCTCCTTCTTTTCCTTTGAGCCTCCTTCCTCTCCACGCTTCTCTCGGCCCTGCCTCCCTCTTCTCTCCCCTCTCCTGGCTTTCAGAGTCGCTGTCCAGTCCTTCCTGCTGCTGGCATCCGGACATGCAGGTCTTGGCTCCCGTTTTGCATGAATGTTTGACCTTGGGTAGAGCTGCTTGCCAGGATGGATGTGTTGTGGCTGCATTTAATCACCGGGAGCAGCCCAAGCCTTGAGAAACCATGGAGACCCAATTCCCCATCCGCTGCTTCGAGATGGCAATGAACTTCTGAGAAATAGCTAATCAATAAATTGAACAAACAACGCTGGCAACGGACCCTCTCTGTCAGCACCTTAATTACAATTGCAGAGATGAATTGCGGGTGGGCGGGAGCAACAGCAGGGAGGCAGGTGGGGAGCTCACATTGACCCCTGATTCCTTGCTGGGAAGTGCAGGAGGGCAAAGTAAGCTTCTCCCCTCAGGGGGGCTTCGGTTTAAGAGGCTGGGATTCAATTTCTGGGAGGCCACAAGACACAGGAGATGGTCCAGCCATCAGTCTGGCTCTTTCTACTCACACTGAGCCCATCGCGTGGATGGTTTTCCCAGATGCGCAGACCCAGCACCGTGGAGACTGCCCCATGAAATTATTTTGAAAACCATAGGTGCCTCTTGGCTGTGTGAGACAGTGACTACAGCAACTGACCTCTTTGGCCAGGACCCCGCACGTCTGCCCTTGGCCCGTCTGCACGTCTGAAGGAAGGTGACTCTGAATGGGTCAGCCAGCCAAGTGGCCCACCAGGGAGTCGCTGGAGTAGGGGAACGTCCTGCTTCTCCAAGACTCCCTTTCTCCCAGGGTGGGGATCTAGGTCTTTTAAATACATATTTTAGTTCGAAAAATTAAAAAATGTTTTGACTAGCGCAGACAATGTAAAATTCCGACTAGAAGAAAAGAAAAATAAATAAGATGTAAATCGTTCTAAAATCACCTCCCCAGCAAGACTGATGAGACTGTGGCGTCGGTTTCAGTGTAATCTGCTTGGGGGCCTTCCCGCTCCCAGCTTGGTAATCGTGGGAAGGAGGGAGTGCGTGCACGTGCGCGTGCGTGCGTGCGTGCACCACCCAGTGTGTGCGTGTGCGCGTGCGTGTGTGTGCGTGTGTGTGTGTAAGGGAGAGAGCAGGCAGCAGCAAGAAGCGAGATGCTGAGACGCCAGGTCGTGGCAAGCTGCCTGCCTCGGGGCCGGAATTTTCCATGACAGTAAATAAATCTCCTCTGAGAGGTGGCAGGCACCGAGGGGACACGAGTGAGGTGCCGGCGTCAGCTCGGTGTTTACTGCACAGACAGAATATTTACAGCTCCATCTTTGGTGTGAAATGTGGCTCTTCCAGACCCCACGAAGGTCACTGGAATGTCAGGAGAATTTATGGGTGTTTTATAGCACATTTGTGCCGGCGAGCAAGGCGACGGGCTTCTGCACCTCTGTACCCGGCGCAGAGAGACACCCACGGAGGGAGAGGGGGAGCAGCTGGCTGAGAATCTGCACCCCCCTTCATGCTCATTTATGCCAGTGAGTCTATTTGTCTGTGTGCGTGTAGAACATATGTTACTCCAAGGCTGGGGAGGGGGAGGTTAAAACACGCAGAAGAGAAGAACAATTAGAAGAATCATGAATCACAGTTCTGTTTCTGCTTCTGCTACCACGGCTGATTATTTCCTGCTTTTACCTGAGAGAGGCTGCATTAATCCAGTCCAGGCAGGTCCCGGGCAGATGGTAGTTCTAGATTCCGGAATCCCAGAGCTGGGCCAGAACCTCCAGGAAAATAAAATCCGTTGCTGTCATTTTTAGTTGAGGAAGGCAAAGTCTAAGGAATGTTGTTCATGCGCCTGCCTGATCTTAGAGCCGTTGGGTGGGGGGTGGTTATTTTGGACGTCAGCTCCTGTGGGCGTCCTAGGGAAGCAAGAGGTGGTTCCTGGAGGTGTTCACGGTTGGTCCGAGCTGGTGAGCTGCAGGCTTTCTATTGTTTCTGGCTCCTGGCCGTGGGCTTTCCCAGCGCAGACGCTGGTCTGGGTCCTCTTGAATTTAGGCAGGCAATTATTGGATCCTGGGCCCCACGCACCCCTGTGGAGGGCATCCGACATCATGGGTCAGCCACGTGGCTCTGGGACCCCAGAGGAGAACAACAAAGCCCCCGGGCCAGGGGTGGCCATCAAGCAGGGTGTTTGAACCACGTCACTAGGACGGGGCCATGCTGGCCACCAGAGCCACGGCTCTGCCCTACAGCCGTCCCTCTTGGCTGTGTGACTCTGGCCTTGTCCCTTCCCTCTCCAAACCTGGCCACACTGTATCTAAAGGTATGTCATTGAATTAAGTGATCTCCCACGATTTTGGGATTTTTCTAACTCTAAGGAGGAAGTGTGCACCCAGTCTGAAACATCCTTTATGGTTCAGTCTGTGCTGATCCTCGTGAGTGAGTCTGGAAAGGATAGAATTGGCCATAGTACATGAAAACGAACAAATAGGGTGAAGGGAAAGCTTCTCTTTATAGTCGAATGCCGGTGAGTACAGGAGGAGTGGTGGGTCAGTGGGGCTGGAAACACACTCCATGATCTAGAGAGGACAGTCGGGATGCCCTAAAGGCGCCAGCTACCCTCCCTACCCACACCGCACTTAGCAAACACCAAGAGAAAAGCGTGACGTCATACTGGGAAGACCCGGCCGACACTGGAGGCATCTGCAGCGTGTGTCACCCGGTGCGACGTGCTGAGAAGGGCACACATCACTTCTGTGCTTTTGTCATCAAAAATGCACACCCTGGGGCACCTCGGTGGCTCAGTTGGTTAAGCATCTTCTTTTGGCTGATATCACAGTCTCGGGGTTCTGGGATCGATTGAGCCCCACATCCCATCCGGCTCCCTGCTCAGCTGGGAGTCTGCTTCTCCCTTGCTCTGCTCATGCTCTCTCTCTGTGTCTCTCTCAAACAAAGAAAATCTTTTTTTTAAAAATGCACAATGCGCCTGGGTGGCTCAGCGGGTTAAGCCTCTGCCTTCGGCTCAGGTCATGATCTCAGGGTCCTGGGATCGAGCCCCGCATCGGGCTCCCTGCTCAGCGGGGAGCCTGCTTCCTCCCCTCCTGCCTGCTGCTCTGCCTACTTGTGATCTCTCTCTCTCTCTCTGTGTCAAATAAATAAAAATCTTTAAAAAAAAATACACAGCCTGAATCTGATCAAGAAACATGAGAACAACACAAATCAAGGGATGTTCTGCAAAATGACTGGCCCGTACTGTTCAGAAACTTGGTAAAGAAACACAGAGACTTGATGCTGTTTCAGGGGGCGTAGCAGCTAAGTTCGCCTGGGGGAGGTCCTGACCAGGAGGCACGTGGCAAAAAGGGCATCATTTGGATAACTGATGGAATTGGAATCGCAGATTATTCTGCTCGGGCTGCCGTAATGAAACAGCACAGGCTGGGCGTGGGACATTGGGGGGTGGCAGGGCCGTGGTCTCCTAGTGTACAGACGGCCACCTTCTTGCTGCGTCCTCACGTGACGGAGAGAGAGAGGGAGAGGGAGGGAGAGGGAGAGCATCCCCTCCATCTTTTCTCATAGGGACCTAATCCCATCATGGGACCTCATCTAAACTCAACTACCTCTGAAGACCTCACTTCCAAATTACGTCACATTGGGGGTTAGGACTTCAACAGACGAACCTGGGGGTGGGGAGTGGGGGTGGGGACACCAGCATTCAGTCCCTAACAAGCAGCAACTATGGGTTAGATAATATTTTATCAATGCTAAATGTCCCGATTTTGATTTGATCAATTTTGATTTTGATTTTGATCAATCTAGTATCACGTATATTCATGGTTATGCAAGACAGTGTCCTTATTCTCAGGAAAAGGCCACCAGAGCATGTAGAGGGACTTAGAGATTAGGGGACGTGTTGTCTGCAACTTAGTCTCTCAAAAGTTACGGGAAAAAGAATGTGCTCGGAGAGGGTCTGTGACACAGCACGGAATGCAAAGAAGTGGTGAATCCAGTTTAAAAAAAACAGAAGTCCACCCACAAACGCGGCTCAGTAAATTGTGAACCTGAAGTTGGTCTAGAATCAAAACCTATGTGACTCGAGATCATCAAGTTCTCTAGTCTTTTGAAGTTGGTCTGCTCCTTTGCAATCTTTCAAAGCAACCGTTAAACATAGATTTCCTGAGAAGCGCTGTGACTGTGCGGAGCTCCCAGACCCCTTTGCTCATTTGTCCTTTCTCCCGTACGTACTCAGAAACCAAAGGAGCTCAGTTATTAGATGAATTTACCTGGCCAGCCAAAAAGTCATGAACTTCCCCTTCCAGCACCCCTTCCTCCCTCCCTCCTTTCCTTCCTTCCTTCCTTCCTTCCTTCCTTCCTTCCTTCCTTCCTTCTTCCCTTCCTCCCTCCCTCCTTTTTTTCCCCTTCCCTTTCCCTTCCTTTCCTTCCCCTCCCCTCCCCTCCTCTCCTCTCCTCTTCTTTCGTCCCCCTAGCTTCCAAGTCAATACTTACTCTGATGTGAGAGAATGCCTTCCTCTGTCCCACTTCCCTGGGCTCCCATTTTTCCAGATAGAAGTGGAAGAAACAGTCTCCAAAGTGTTCCATGGGAAAAAAAAAAACCAGCAGAATTGAAATTAAATATTGTAATGATATAAAACCGTAAGCAGCTCTGCTTGGCAGCCCTGACAGCCATTTGTTCTAGAAAACAGCAAGTACGATGTCAGCCCTAGAAGGGAGTGTGTTTGAATTAAGATAATTGCAGCCGATAGGACAACAAAGACTCCTTGCCGTCAATCATCCTTCACAAATTCCACGGATAGAACCTTCCCAGTGGCAGGAAAATTCTGCCAACGGGGAGGGGTGAGTGAGCAAGAGCTTCCTGTAGAATCCTCCAGAAGCCGGAGCGCTCCCCTTCCAGGGTCACAGTGCCTGCTGGACTGTCCCCCCGGGACACAGCTCCCCCTCTCCGGTCAAGGGTTCTGACTGAACAGGTGTCTTAATGACACCACAGTGACACCCAACGCTAATGGCTTTACTCGCTGTCCCTCCGGAATTCTGAATCTGAAGTTACAGCCAATCCAGACTCCTTCCTTCTGTTTCTGCGCAGTCCGGAGGATGGTTATACCTGCCTGAGATGGCCTGATCACCAAGGGATCCTTTCTGCCCCGAAGTAGGTCCCTCCTGGTTTTCTCCTGTTCTTCAGGGTTGAAATTTTCCCGCAGTAAAATGCCCCCTCAGAGGGTCACCTCTTGGAACTCACGTAGGCTTGAGGGAGGTTGCAAGGGCTGGGAGTACTGAAAGCTACTGGAGCCCGAAGGTCCTGGGACAGAGCGGGAGGAGGCTCTGCGTGGGGTCAGGAGATACTGCAGAAAACAGAGCTTTCCATGGCTCCAAAGCAGGACTCCGGCTGGTGGGAGCCTCTCTCCTCCGCTTCCGCGGCTCCGAGCCAGCGGGCAGGGCAGAGCCTCCATGACACTCACACCCCCGTCCTCCTTCCTCTCCTCCCCGCACCTCCACATTCTGCCCCTGCTCATCCTGGCCCGAGATGTGGGAGATGTGGCCGTTCAGTCTTGGGTGCAGCTTCTCAGCATGGCCCCAGATCTGCTGGGGGTGGAGCATCCTCCTAGTAAAAGCCCGTACCTCCCTCTGCAGTGGCCGGCAGTGGGTCCCCCACAAATGTTCCCCCGGAGCCTCAGAATGGGACCTCGTTTAGAAGAAGGGTCACGCAG